>NC_090380.1:9817581-10417581 GCF_036365525.1 Heterodontus francisci | reverse complement strand
CCAGGCATCATTATCTCTGTCCTGCGCTTCCCACTGGCTGATGTGACACACAGAGAGGGACTTTATTTTTATGCATGGGATGTGGGCATCGCTGGCTAGGGCAGCATGTATTGCCCATCCCTAATTGCCCTTCAGAAGGTGGTGGTGAGCTGCCATCCATGGGGTAAGTACACACACAGTGCTGTTAGGAAGGATTTTCCAGGATTTTGACACAGCAACAGTGAAGGAATGACAAAACAGTTCCAAGTCAGGATGGTGTGTGACTTGGAGGGGAACTTGCAGGTGGTGATTTTCCCATGCATTTGCTGCCCTTGTCCTTCTAGTTGGTGGAGGTCACGGGTTTGGAAGGTGCTGTCTAAGGAGCCTTGATGCAGTGCATCTTGTAGATGGTGCACACTGCTGCCACTGTGTGTCGGTGGTGGAGAGAGTGAATGTTTGTCAATCAGGTGCCAAACAAGCGGGCTGCTTTATCCTGGATGGTGTCGAGCTTCTTGAGTGTTGTTGGAGCTGCACCCATCCAAGGGGAGTGGAGAATATTCCATCACACTCCTGACTTGTGCCAGGCTTTGGGGAGTCAGGAGGTGAGTTACTCACCACAGCATTTCTAGCCTCTGACCTGCTCTTGTAGCCTCAGGAATTTATATGGCTACACCAGTTCAGTTTCTGGTCAATGGCAACCCCCCCAAGATGTTGATCGTGGGGGATTCAGCTATTGTAATGCCATTGAATGTCAAGGGGAGATGGTTTGATTCTCTCTTGTTGGAGATGGCCATTGTCTGGCACTTGTCATAGAGAGATACAGCACTGAAACAGGCCCTTCGGTCCACCAAGTCTGTGACAACCAACAACCACCCATTTATACTAATCCTACATTAATCCCATATTCCCCACCACATCCCCACCATTCTCCTGTCACCTACCTACACTAGGGGCAACTTACAATGGCCAATTTACCTATCAACCTGCAAGTCTTTGGCTGTGGGGGGAAACCAGAGCACCCGGCAGAAACCCACACGGTCACAGGGAGAACTTGCAAACTCCGCACAGGCAGTACCCAGAACTGGACCCGGGTCACTGGAGCTGTGAGGCTGTGGTGCTAACCACTGAGCCACTGTGCCGCCCCTTGTGTGGTGCGAACATTACTTGCCATTTATCAGCCCAAGCCTGGATATTTTCCAGGTCTTGATGCATTTCTACACGGACTGCTTCAGTATCTGAGGAGTCACAAATGGTGCTGAATATTGTGCAATCATCAGCGAACACCCCCACTTCTGACCTTATGATTGAAGGAAGGTCATTGATGAAGCAGCTGAAGATGGTTGGGCCTAGGACACTACCCTGAGGAACTCCTGCAGTGATGTCCTGGAGCTCAGATGATTGACCTCCAACAACCACAACCATCTTCCTTTGTGCTGGGTATGACTCCAACCAGCAGAGAGTTTTCCCCCTGATTCCTATTGACTTCAGTTTTGCTAGGGCTCTTTGATGCCATACTCGGTCAAATGCTGCCTTGATGTTAAGGGCAGTCACTCTCACCTCACCTCTTGAGTTCAGCTGTTTTGAACCAAGGCTGTAATGAGGTCAGATGCTGAGTGGCCCTGGTGGAACCCAACTGAGCGTCACTGAGCAGGTTATTGCTAAGCAAGTGCTGCTTGCTGGCACTGTTGATGACACCTTCCATCACTTTACTGATGATTGAGAGTAGACTGATGGGGCGGTAACTGGCTGGGTTGGACTTGTCCTGCTTTTTGTGCACAGGACATACCTGGACAATTTTCCACATTGCAGGGTAGATGCCAGTGTTGCCACTGTACTGGAACAGCTTGGCTGGGGCACGGCAAGTTCTGGAGCACAGGTCGTCTGTACTATTGCCGGAATGTTGTCCGGACCCATAGCCATTGTAGTATCCAGTGCCTTCAGTCGTTCCTTGATATCATGCGGAGTGAATCGAATTGGCTGAAGTCTGGCATCTGTGATGCTGGGGACTTCAGGAGGAGGCCGAGATGGATCATCAACTTGGCACTTCTGGCTGAAGATTGCTGCAAATGCTTCAGCCTTATCTTTCGCACTGATGTGCTGGGCTCCCCCATCATTGAGGATGGGGATATTTGTGGAGCCACTTCCTCCAGTTAGTTGTTTAATTGTCCACCACCATTCACGGCTGAATGTGACAGGACTGCAGAGCTTTGATCTGATCTGTTGGTTATGGGATCGCTTAGCTCTGTCTTCTTCAGGGAATCCTTGAAGCGTTTGCACGGGGCCCCTCTGTTCCATTTACAAGTGGTCAGCTCTCCATACAACACGATTTTGGTGATTGTCGTCCATCCGGGCAACATGACCAGCCCAACACAGTTGTCTTTGCAGGAGGATGGCTTTGATGGCTATTTCCAGGACTTCAATGTTTGTGATGCGGTCCTGCCAGCGGATCTTGAAGATGCTGTGGAGGTAGCGCTGATGGAAGTGCTTTAGAAGGTGTACATGACAGCAGTATAGAACTCATGACTCGGCACCGTAAAGAAGGGTGGTGAGGACTATGACTTTGTACACTTTGAGTTTGGTCTGTGCTCTGAGGCTGTGGTTGCTCCACACACGTTTGTAGAGTCT
Organism: Heterodontus francisci; assembly: GCF_036365525.1. Taxonomy (NCBI): domain Eukaryota; kingdom Metazoa; phylum Chordata; class Chondrichthyes; order Heterodontiformes; family Heterodontidae; genus Heterodontus; species Heterodontus francisci. The sequence goes on along the minus strand of NC_090380.1, from coordinate 10,414,977 downwards.
GTTGAATGTACTGTTTGCTTTTGAAATCCTATTGTACACTTCCTTGTCTATGGTGGCATCAAACGAGATGACGCTCCCCAAATAAGTAAATTTTTTGACAGCATTCAGCTCGGTTCCCTCGATGACAATGCTTGGTGATCAATATTCTTCTTGGGGTGCAGGCTGATGCAGGACTTCACTTGTCTTTAAACTGATTTTTAGTCTGAAGAGTTGTGCTGCCTTGGAAAAATGTGTTGTTATACATTACAGGTCTGACTGACTGTGGGCCAGGAGAGCACAGTTATCGGCGAAAAGAAGTTCACGGATGAGTTTTTCTTGTGTCTTTGTGTGAGCCTGAAGATGCCTGAGGTTGAAAAGACCTCCCTCAGTCTGGAAGCGAACGTAAACTCCCTCCTTAAGGTCTTCCGTTGCCTGCTGCAGCATCATGCTGAAAAGGTGAATAAGGTCGGGGCCAGCACACATTCCTGCTTCACACCATTGGAGATATGGAAGGGACTTGAGAGGTTGCTGTTTTGCTTGACTTGTCCGTACTGATTTTCATGAAACTGCTTCACCATGGCCAGGAGCCTGGGTGGGCATCCAAGTTTTTCAAGGATGTTCCAAAGTCCATCTCTGCTCACAGTGTTGAATGTCTTGGTGAGGTTGGCGAAAGTGACGTACAGGCCTTTGTTTTGCTCACAACACTTTTCTTGTAATTGTCTGAGTGTAAATACCATGTCTGCGATTCCTCTGTTTGCTCTGAAACCACACTGGCTCTCTGGGAGGTTTTCTTCTGCAATGGTAGGCACAAGCCTGTTCAGAAGTATTCTATCCAGGATCTTCCCAGCAATAGAAAGGAGGGTGATCCCACAGTAGTTGGAGCAGTCTGATTTTTCTCCTTTGTTTTTGTACAAGGTGATGATAACGGTATCATGAAGATCCTGCCCTGTTCCCAGCAGGCCGTGAAACACTCATGAAGCTTGGTGTATAGGGCGAGGCCACCAAGCTTCAAGGCTTTGGGTGGAATTCCATTGACTTCAGGGGCTTTGTTGTTCTTCATCTGGTTGATGGCGGTCACAGTTTCCTCCAGAGTTGGGCTGTCATCCAGTTCTTCTTTGACAGGCTATTGTTGGATGTGATTGATGGCAGTATCACGCACTGTGCACTTGGCGCTGAAGAGAGTTTCAAAGTGCTCCGACCAGCGATCCAGGACTAACTCCTTGGCGGTGTGTAGGATCTTGCCATTGGTGCTCCTCAGGGGGTTTAGGGTTTAATATGCTGGTCCATAGACAGATTTTAGTGCTTCACAGAAACTTATTATGTCACCAATATCAGCGAAACGTTTTTTCCGCAAGTGCAATCCATCAGTCATGTTGGATGTTCCTCAGTTTACATTGAAGGGTGCTTCATGCTTGACGGTAGGCTGTCTTTTTCTCTTGGCTGAGCCAGGTGAGCTTGATGAGCTGACCTTTTTATTTTGAGCAGATCTTGAATTTCCTTGTCATTTTCATCAAACCACTCCCTATTCTTCTTGGTGCTGGGTCTGATGACCTCGTTGGAAGTATCCGTCCTGCAGCTTTGATGTGTTCCCAGAGTTCTTCTGGAGTGGAATCAGCAGTGAGATCAGGATGTTCCAGTCTAGTCTGCAAGGTTGCTCGATATCTATCTCTGCAAGATGAGGTTTGCAGGTTGCTGCCTCGACATTTCTTTGATGGGTTGTCTCTAGGCCTGTTCTTAGGCTTAGGCTGAAAGTGGAGTTCAGCTTTGAACGAACAAGCCAGTGGTCTGTATGACAGTCAGCACTGGGTATGACTGTAGTATGCAGGAGGTCCTGTAGGTCACACTGGTGCACCAAGATGTAATCTATCAGGTGTCAGTGTTTGGAGCGGGGATGCATCCATGTGGTCTTAAGCGATCTTTTTGTTGAAAGAAGGTGTTGGTTATGGACAGCTGCTTTTCTGCACAGAGTTCCAAGAGGAAATGTCCATTTTCATTACAGTTTCCAACACCATGGTTTCCGAGCACTCCTTTCCATGCCAGGCGGTTCCGGCCCGCTCTGGCATTGAAATCGCCAAGGACGACAATTTTGTCCTTGGGAGGGGCATTCTGGATGAGTTCACGGAGCTCTGTGTAGAACTTATCTTTGTCAGCTGGGTTAGTCTTCAGGATTGGAGCATAAACACTGATGAGGGTTGCATACTTTTGGTCTTGGAGGGGTAGGTGCAGGGACATGATGTGTTCAGAGTGGCTGATTGGCAGGCTTGAAAGTTTAATGGCGATAGTCTTCTTCACCATGAAGCCGACACCGAAGAGGCATTGTTCACCTTCAGGTCGACCCGACCAATAGAGGGTGTAGTTAATGCTGTGTTCGGTCAGGCTGACTTGCTCTGAGAAGTGGACCTCACTCAGGAGCACTAGATCAATGTCTAGTCTGGCTAGCTCATGGGCCACCAGGACTGAGCGTCATTGGGGGCGACTGTTATCACCAGAGTCGAGCATTGTTCTCACGTTCCAGCAGGAGAGTTTCAGAATTTTTCTTCTTTTCCCACCTTTTTGAAGCGAGGTTAGGAGTTCGCGTTTCTTTCTTTGTCGTAGTTTGACCACATTAAGAGATGCCCGTTGACCGCGGCAAGACAACTGGGTGGTAGGGAGACGAGCATTTGTTTAGGCCACCTTTTCTAGGCCCCTCTCCAATTTCGGAGCACGCAGTGCTGTCCTTCAAAAAGACTGCTTGGTCACTCAGGGTGCTACCAGATGATGATGTCATCTCTAGGTCATCATCAAAATGAACAATATCCTGAGTTGCCTGCAAGCAGAATTGGAACTGCGGCTGCCAGTGCCATCCTGCACCTGCCGTTTTCCTGTAGCAACGGGAAAGCGGGGACTTACTTGTTGAGTTAGAGTTGGGGTGGATGGAGTTCCTTCCTGCCTGCCCAGTGGTGCTTTAAGGTGGAGTACAGTTTGTGCTGACTGACCCCACCCTTTAAGCCTGGAGCTCATTTGTCATGGCCCAGTGAACTGGGATGGTGGCAGCGAGGTCTCCAAGCCGTAGGTTTGGATTCAGAGTTTCCCTCTCCTGGGTGAGTTGTTAACTAAGGTTTGAAGGGATCCTCCTTCCCTTGCTATTTAATCCATAGCTGGTATATCAACAATTGTAGTCCACACAATATGATGTGGCACGCCTTTGGTCCAGAACATGATGGTCACTTGAGCCGCTTGGAATCCTTCTGCCCTGGCCGTTACCTTTATCAAGAAAGACATCCATCCAGGTGGTGTCATGTTCATCATTTCTCCCCTCACTACGTTCCACCGGTCAGCTGAGGCAGTGTACTAGGGTGTGGCGTTTGGAGCCAGCAGTGAGAGCTGGGTGTAGATGAGGACCAGTGATTCCAGGCCATCCTACAAATTGGATGCAGCTGACTGAAAATACAAGGGTGCTACCTCTATCTGAACACCCCGTACACCTTTCCACTCACTAGACCCCTCTGGAATATATGTCACCCGAGTACCCATTCGGGGCAACTGGCCTTTGGATATGATAGCTCTGGCCTGCGTATTGTGATCGCTCACATTACCACTATCCAACCCTTGATTTACCATATTCTATTCCTCCGGACATTCATCACAGAACACATGAGCATTTGAGGTACAAGGTGCCTCGTTTCCTTCTAAGATTTTGTAATGTCATGCTCACGCAAGGACAAATTATGAACTATATAATGCACTTATGAAACAAACCCAAACAAACTTGAGGTTCGCCAAAGTGGCTCGGATTCAAATCAGCCAATCAGGAGAAAGGATTGTGACGTCAACGGCGGTGCGCAAATCAAGCGGCAGCACTTTCTGGAACAATCAGAGTGAAATCAGTGTCGGTTTTAATTCAGTTGTTAGTTCAAAAGTGAGAATTCCACCTATTCCAGTGAAGAAGGAGGACTCTGCCTAAGATCTTTAAACTACATGTAGGCGGAGACTGGAGTTGGCCTTGAGCTGCCTACCTGAGAAAATTGAACCAGACTTTCGCCATTAAACTGTGACTCAGATATAACAAGAGAAATCTGCAACAATGCATCGGTACTCCTGAACCTTCTGAGTTTTTTTTTCAGAGAAACCAGAAAAAATGGAAAAGCAGGCCTGCATCGTTTCAAGTCTTCACCCTGGGGAAAAAGCAAGTTTTACAGCGAACTCTTTAAAACCATCAGACCTAAACACATATTGTCTTTTAATCTTTATTTTTTCTTGTGTGTGTGTGTCTGTATGCATGTGCGAGTGAGTGAAGTTGTGTATATTTCCAGGTGTTGTACAATAAACATTTATCGTTCTTTTAAACTTACTCTGTTTGTTGACCATTAAAATGCTCAGGCGTTAAAAGGCTTTTTAAAAACATGCTGCCTTTGGTCAGTCGAGAGACGAGAAAAGGGGAAACCATCCCTATCATCTCCAATCTGTCCATAACAGATTAGGGGCTCTTCTGGGATCTGAAACATTAAATTAAATGAATAACTTGGACACAGGAGGAAAATTGATCAGAAAATTGTAAAACAAAAACCTGCAGGCTTTCTCATATTTTTGCTGTGCTAAAACACTTAGGAACATAGGAATATAGGAAATAGGAGCAGGAGTAGGCCATTTGGCCCCTCGAGCCTGTTCCACCTTTCAGCTAGATGATGGCTGATTTACCTCAACCTCATTTTCCTGCACTATTTCCGTATCCCTTGACATCTTTAATATCTAGAAATCTATCGATCTCTGTCTTGATTATACTCAATGGCTAAGCCTCTGGAACCCTCTAGGGTAGAGAATACCAAAGATTCACCACCCTCTAAGTAAAGAAATTCCTCCTCATCTCAGTCCTAAATGGCCTATCTCTTATTCAGAAACTGTTCCCAGCCAGGGGAACCATCCTTCCTACATCTACCCCATCATGCCCTGTAAGAATATCCTCACTACCTGGCACACATTCACCGGTTTGTCTTGTTCACAATTGTAATATTCCTTTACAAGTGACACCTGACAACACAGCCCAGCGCCCATGCCATCAGAGTGCTCCCAGTTTCGCACATTCTGTCAGTATGGTGCTGCATATGTGCAGCTTACATTGGCACCTGGCTTGCCAGGATGAATTCGCGCTTGCATGCAAAAATGTCATCCTGTACTGCAACATCTGCTCGCCACTCACGCTCCGCCTTGCCACTTCTCCTCCCTCGGCCACTCGCTCCCCACTTCACCCCCCCACCTACCAGTGGGCCACTCGCTCCCTGCCTCGCCATTTCTCCTCCCTCGGCCGCTCACTCCCCACTTCATCCCCCCACCCCCCGACTTGTCAGCCACTCGCTCCCCACCTCGCCACTTCTCCCCTCTCTGCTCTGCCTCTGCTGTCCGCTCCTTCCCGCATCTGGTCCTCGCTCCCTCCCACGATCGCCATCTTTCCTACCCCCGTGGAGGAAGCGGGTGAGAGCGCGAGCGACAAGATAGGCAGGGCAGGGATGGGAGACTGTGAGCGGGAGGGAGTGGGGAGCAGAAACAGAGCAGAGGGGGAGGAAGTGGCGAGGCAAGTGGGGGAGAAACGATGAGTGGCCGAGGGGGGAGAAGTGTTGAGGCGGGAGGTGGGAAGCGAGCACAGGAGGCAGCAGTGAAGAGAAGTGCGGGAGTGGGGTACTGTTGGGGGTGGGGTGGAGGCAGCGTTCACAGCCACTGGGGATTTGAGTTTCATTTGTTTTTGTGATATATTGAGCAGCGCCATCTTTACCACCGGCAGCTGTCACAAATGTCGCAGTGACGTTTCAGTGCAGGAGGCTGCACTTGCATATGTGCCAGTACTGCACCACCTAGTGGTTGCATTGTCCACAAACGCAGCCATTTCTTTAACATATTTATGTGGCACAGCCATTGTTTCTTTCTCTGGTCGGGGGTGTTGATCGGGTAATTGACCTCTTTGATCTTTCTCCTCGTGCAGTACAGGCCACTAAACCTAGCTTTCAGGGGTTTACCCAATAACAGCACCAGGACCTGATCCCCTGGTTTGAATGTCCCAGCCTCACCATGTCTGTCTGCCTTTTTATGATCTGCTGGGAGGCTTTAAGGTGTTCCTTAGTCACGGTACATGCTTTAAAGAGTCGCTTGTGAAAGGCTGATAGATAATTCAGCAACAAGGTTTCCTCCCTTTGATCTTGAAATTTTTATTTAATCAACTTAAGGGAACTTCTTACCTCATGCCTGTAGATCAGTTCAAACAGACTGAAGCCTGTCAATTCATTGGGTAAATCTCTCGTGGCGAAGAGCAGAAAAGCTAAACTCTTGTCCTAACCACTTCTCCCCCCTCGGTCACTCGCCGCTTCCTCCCCTCTGCTTGACTCCCCGCTCCCTCCGATTTATGCTTCCCGCACCCTTGTGCTTCTAGTCCCCACTCCCTCTCCCTCCTGCTTCTGCTCCCCTCTCCCTCCCGCTTGCAGTCTTCCTCCCCGCCCCGCCTATCTTGTCACCCTCTCTCTCCCTCGCTTCCTCCGTGCAGGAAAGAGAGACAGCAGTAGGCTCTGATCATGGTTTTCAGGGTTTGATGATCCCATTCCAGAACCCCTTGTGATTTTGAGTGCTATGCCAAGGATTTTAGCTTTCGATGATGAGGTTATGAGGTACAATACCTGGGACATAAAATTTGATCTTTGATCTGATTGGATCTCTTTGGGCAGTCCACAGTGGGTGAAATATTGGGTCAGCCCCTCAACCACAGCTTTTGCTGTGATTTTTCTTCAGGGTATGCCCTCCGGGAATCGGGCGGCCAGGTCAATAACTGTTAAGAGATATTGAAAACCCGTCCTAGTTCCAGGTAAAGGTCCGACACAATCTACCAGAACTCTGCTAAAGGGTTTGTCAAAAGCAGGTATAGGTATTAGTGGGGCAGGATGCATTGCAGGCTGTGGTTTCCCAGCAACCTGACACATCCTACAGAATTTAACCACATCTTTGTGGAGGTGAGCCCAATATAAGTGCTGGCTTATCCAGGCCTGGGTCTTTTGGAGACCCATGTGCCCAGCCATTGAGATGTTATGGGCAATCCTCAAGATTTCCCTTCTATAGCTGGGAGGAAATAAAATTTGGACCATTGTCCACTCCTCCTCTGCAGGTCATTGTGGAGTCTCCACTTTCTCATCACTACCCCGTTTTTTAAGTAATAACATTTAGGCACTCCTTCTGTCTCTGCCTCAGAACAGGTAGTCTGCCTGCTGAGCCTCAATCAAGGAGGATCTGCTGAACATCTCCTTCTCTTCTAAATCTCTGAAAAAGGTCTCAGCCAGTCAGACCTCTGAATTGTTGGCTCAGCTCTCTCTATGGGAGCTGGCTTAGCCATGGATCTGGTCACTACCCAGTGAGGGAATATTCCAGGTACATCCTCCTGAAACTGTTCCATCCCTCTGGCCTCATTTGGCTGGTCTAAGACTACCGGGAAGGCTTTATCCGCAGCCAAATCATAACCCAACAGCAAATCTACTCCAGCCACAGGCAGACTAGGACAATCCCTACTATAACCAGTCCCGAGACTAGGTCACACAGTAAGCGGACCGGATATAGGGCTACGGGCATGTACCCACCTTCAATGCCTTTTAGCAGAACCTTCACAGTCATCGAGCTGTCTGGTGGGAAGGTTGTGCCTTTACCCAGCATTAATGATTGGGTGGCCCCTGTATCCCTGAGCAGGACAATTGATGTGCTCACCTCATTAGAGGGTGTGGGACCACATTTCCCTTGAAGACAAAATCCTGGTCACCCTTGGGGATTTTGACTGTTCCATGCTGGCATTCCTAGAGGGGTCCATCGCCATGGTTAGGACCGTGAACTTGTCTGCCATGCCAGCTGTTAGGGTGCCCTTTCCTGGACTGGCCTTGTGAACCCCAACAAAATCCACTGGCTGCCCCTTTAATTTCCAGCAGTCAGCTTTCACATGCCATGTTATACTACAGTAGGAACACAAGGACATTTGGGAATCATTCCTACCCTCTGCACAGCCCTTCCTGACTTGTGGAGGGTCCCCTACATTCTCACTCCAAATCTCTCTTTCACTACTACCCCATTGCCTGTCACTACCTCACTTTCTGTCCTTCCCAGACCTCTCTGGATTCTTAGGGAAGGGTTTTCTCTGATTAAAGGGTTTGTGTATGAGTTCATAATCATCTTCCATTGCAGCAGATTCCCTCACCTTTGTGACCCTTTGTTCCTCATTATGGATCTTTATATTAATTGGGATACTATTTTTAAATTGTTCTAATTCTACTTCACGTAAATTCTCATATGAGGATTTTTTTAATACTTTCATGGGATGTAAGCATCGCTGGCTATTTTATTGCCCATCCCTAATTGCCCTTGAGAAGGTGGTGGTGAGCTGCCTTCTTGAACTGCTGCAGTCCTTGGCATGTAGGTACACCCACAGTGCTGTTAGGAAGGGAGTGCCAGGATTTTGACCCAGCAACAGTGAAGGAACGGCGATATAGTTCCAAGTCAGGATGGTGTGTGACTTGGAGGGCAACTTGCAGGTGGTGGTGTTCCCATGCATCTGCAGCCCTTGTCCTTCTAGTTGGTAGAGGTCACAGGCTTGGAAGGTGCTGTCAAAGGATCCTGTTGTTGTTGTTAGCACGGTGCGAGCATTGTTTATAGATGTCTTGGAGTCTTTGTATGGTTAAATAGTAGTTCCTTTATTTTATATACATAACTATTTTAATTCTCATTAAGCATGTCCAGATAACAGTTCTCATGATGCTTTTAACTTCTTCCAAGCCGAATGCCCATGTGACTATTACATCATCATCACTACAGTGGGAGGGATTACTCTCACTGTCTCAAATATTAACCCTTTTAGACCCTTATATTACAGAGCCTTGGTACGTTCCTGCAGTGTAGCTTGTAAATGGTACACACTGCTGCCACGATGTGTCGGTGTGGAAGGAGTGAAAGTTGTGGATGGGGTGCCAATCAAGAGGGCTGCTTTGTCTTGGAGGTGTCGAGCTTCTCAAGTGTTGTTGGAGCTACACCCATCAAGGCAAATGGAGAGTATTCCATCACACTCCTAACTTGTGCCTTGTAGATGGCGGACAGGCTTTGGGAGTCAGCAGGTGAGTTACTGTCTTCAGAATTCCCAGCGTTTTACCTGCTCTTGTAGCCACAGTACTTATATGGCTGATCCAGTTCAGTTTCTGGTCAATGGTGACCCCCAGGATGTTGATAGTGGGGGATTCAACGATGGTAATGCCATTGAACATCAAGGGGAGATGGTTAGATTCTGTCTTGTTGGAGATGGTCATTGCCTGGCACTTGTGTGACATGAATGTAATTTGTCAGTTATCAGCCCAAGTCTGGATATTGTCCAGGTCTTGCTGCATTTCTACACGGACTGCTTCAGTATCAGTCGCGAATGGTGCTGAACATTGTGTAATCATCAGCGAACATCCCCACTTCTGACCCTATGATGGAGGGAAGGTCATTGATGAAGCAGCTGAAGATGAAATATTCTAACTTCAGAGATGTCATGCAGAGATTGATAGTCATGTGTTTAACTCACACAAATTCAAGAAAGGTTTGAGCAGGTTTTTTTCAAGTATTTCTGATTTTTTGTATGCCTCAGGGACTAACTCATAGGCACTTAAAATAGCAGTTTTGGTTTGCTCATAATCTAAAGAGCTTTCCTCTGACAATATGGAGTAAACTTCATGGGCTCTTCCCACGAATTGGCCTTGTAAAAGGAGGTTCCAAAAATCTTTAGGCCACTTTAACCTGAGAGCAATTTTCTCAAAAGAGATAAACTATGATTTGACCTCATCCTCATTAAATTTTGACACTAATCGTGAGTGTCTCATAAAATTAAAGCTTTGTTCCGAATTGGGGTCAGTATTTGAATTGCCAGTGGTATCCACACTTTGCAATTTCAGTCTTTCCCTCTCTAACTCAAGCTGTCTTGCCTCTCTCTCCCTTTGCATTTACAACTCTAATTCCATTCTCTGCATTTTAATTTGAATTATAGCTAAGGTTACTTTGTCAGTCTCAGGTTCCGTGCCTGCTTCTTCTGGTTCTGAGTCAATACCAAAATGATTCGCTAGAGTTTTAAGGATTGCAGGCCTCCTTGATTTCGGCCTTAAAGTTACTCCCACCTGTTTAGCTACAGCTTTATAATTCCTCAACATTTAATGACTTTAATGCACCCCAAGATAAATCTTCCTGTTCTACAATCACTTTGGCATCGAACATGGCCATGTTTTAAGGACCATTTTAGAATTCAGGAAAGGAGGACCAAGAAACTGATAAACAAAGAGAAAAGAATATGAAAGTAAACTAACGAGGAAAATAAAAACAGACTGTAAAAGCTCCTATAGGCATCTAAAAAGGAAAAGATTAGCAAAGGCAAATGTGGGCCCGTTACAGTCAGAGTCAGGGGAATTTATAATGGGAAATAAGGAAATGGCAAAGAAACTAAACAAATACTTTGTGTCTGTCTTCATGGAAGATGATGCAAAAAACCTCCCAGGAATACTGGAGAACCATGGGACTAGTGATAATGAGGAACTGAAAGAAATTAGTATTAGTGAAAAAGTAGTACTGGAGAAATTAGTAGGTTGATAAATCCTCTGGACATGCTTAATGAGAATTTAAATAGTTATGTATATAAAATAAAGGAACTACTATTTAACCATACAAAGACTCCAAGACATCTATAAACAATGCTCGCACCGTGCTAACAACAACAACAGGATCCTTTGACAGCACCTTCCAAGCCTGTGACCTCTACCAACTAGAAGGACAAGGGCTGCAGATGCATGGGAACACCACCACCTGCAATTTCCCCTCCAAGTCACATACCATCCTGACTTGGAACTACATCGCTGTTCCTTCACTGTCGCTGGGTCAAAATCCTGGCACTCCCTTCCTAACAGCACTGTGGGTATACCTACATGCCAAGGACTGCAGCAGTTCAAGAAGGCAGCTCACCACCACCTTCTCAAGGGCAATTAGGGATGGGCAATAAAATAGCCAGCGATGCTTACATCCCATGAAAGTATTTAAAAAATCCTCATATGAGAATTTACGTGAAGTAGAATTAGAACAATTTAAAAATAGTATCCCAATTAATATAAAGATCTATAATGAGGAACAAAGGGTCACAAAGGTGAGGGAATCTGTTGCAATGGAAGATGATTATGAACTCATACACAAACCCTTTAATCAGAGAAAACCCTTCCCTAAGAATCCAGAGAGGTCTGGGAAGGACAGAAAGTGAGGTAGTGACAGGCAATGGGGTGGTAGTGAAAGAGAGATTTGGAGTGAGAATGTAGGGGACCCTCCACAAGTCAGGAAGGGCTGTGCAGAGGGTAGGAATGATTCCCAAATGTCCTTGTGTTCCTACTGTAGTATAACATGGCAAGTGAAAGCTGGCTGCTGGAAATTAAAGGCGCTCTCACCCGCTTCCTCCACGGGGGTAGGAAAGATGGCGATCGTCAGAGGGAGCGAGGACCAGAAGCGGGAAGGAGCGGACAGCAGAGGCAGAGCAGAGAGGGGAGAAGTGGCGAGGTGGGGAGCGAGTGGCTGACAAGCTGGGGGGGTGGGGGAATGAAGTGGGGAGTGAGCGGCCGAGGGAGGAGAAATGGCGAGGCAGGGTGGGAGTGGCCCACTGGTATGTGGGGGGTGAAGTGGGGAGCGAGTGGCCGAGGGAGGAGAAGTGGCAAGGCGGAGCGTGAGTGACGAGCAGACGTTGCAGTACAGGATGACATTTTTGCATGCAAGCGCGAATTCATCCTGGCAAGCCAGGTGCCAATGTAAGCTGCACATATGCAGCACCATACTGACAGAATGTGCGAAACTGGGAGCACTCTGATGGCATGGGCGCTGGGCTGTGTTGTCAGGAGTCACTTGTAAAGAAATATTACAATTGTGAACAAGACAAACCGGTGAATGTGTGCCAGGTAGTGAGGACAGACGAGGATGGAAACAATAGTGAAGAGGTGCTGGGGGAAGAAGGGAACCAGGAAAATTCTCAGATTGACCCCCCTCCTGTGAAATTAGCTAACATAGAAATCATAAAGAGGGGAGAGACAATATTTAGCCACTTAACTGAAGAGCAGAAGAAATACTCCACTGGAAAAGTCGTACAACAATGGCTAACTAGAGAAGCTAAAGATAGTTCTGGTTAAAGGTTATTGACCTGAAATGTTAACTTTGCGTGACAGCTGGTAAGAGCTTTTATGAGTATGTAAGAAGGAGGAGATAAGTGAAAGTAAATGCAGGTCCCTTGGAGGTAGAGACAGGAGAAATTAACATGGGGAATAAAAAATTGACAGAGACATTAAACCCAATTCCCAATTCATTTACAACTACACTCTTCAAATCCCAACTGTCTAGCCTTTAGCCCACCGTTCACCACAACATTTCTGCAGAAAATGATCTGCTCAACTGTACTCGCACCTCCACTTTTGACGCCTTAGTCCCTGTTAAAACCATTACTGTCTCTCACCCTGGCCGTTCGCCCTGCTACAGCCCTCATCTCTGCTCCATTCACCTCCAAATCTGGTTGGACCACATCAACCACTATCTGGCCCTGTTCGCATCTGCGAAAACTACTTGGTATTCCAGGATCATTCTGGAATGCAAAGGTACCCCCCCCCCACCCCGGCTCCTTTTCTCTAGTGCAAGCTCTCTTCTTAAACCCCTCTCCCCTGTCATATCCCACCTCACCTCTTAACAAGTGCAAGGAGCTGATGGATTTCTTGGTCACCAAGATTGAGACCATCCAATCAGCTGCCTCTGCTGCTTTCCTCTCTTCCCCTAGTCCACCAGGCCAAACATCCTCTGAGGCTCCTCCTGCCCTGTTCTTGAACTTGTATCTTTCACTAGTTTCTCTCCTATCTCCCCTTGTCCATGAGACCCACCTCCTGCGCTCTCACCCTATTCCCACTTAACTACCCGCCACCCAACTTCACTTCCTGGCTCCCATGTTATTTGACATTGTTAACTGCTCTCTCTCCTCAGGTTCTGTCCCTCCGTCCTTCCAATCTGTCGTTATCAGATCTCTCCTCAAAAAAGCTAACCTTTCATCCCTCCGACCTTGCAAACTATCGCTCCATCTCCAGCCTCCCTTTCCTCTCCAAAATCCTCGAATGTGTCGTCATCTCCCAAATCTTTCCCCAGCTTTCCAAGAACTCCATGTTTGAATCCCTCCAATCAGATTTCTGCCCCTGCCACAGTACCAAAACAGCTCCTATCAAAGTCACAAATGGCACCTAATGTGACTATGATAAAGGGAAACTATCCCTCCTCATCCTTCTCAACCTGTCTGCAGCCTTCAACACGGTTGACCACACCATCCTTGTTTGGGACAGAAATCCAATACTGTACCAATGTGCCTCCTGGCTTGCCGTAGTCATGTGACCTCTAGCATGAGTCACTCTGACTGCAGGCAACCGTTACACTGATTTTCATTAAAGACAGAGTACACACCAAACTGGTGTCCTGTGAACTCATAACATGGTGTCAGAGTGGAGCTGAGACTGAGTGGTGAAGAAGCACAGCTACAGAACAAAGGCCACCGGAATGGTCACAACTGCTCAAAGCTGCGAAAAAGCCACAGGAAGCCACAGAAAAGGAACAAAGAAACAGCTGAAAGCACAGGGTAAGACAATGGCTGCAAATTTTCCTCTGCCTGCACCAGTTGAAATGAAATGTGATATGAAACAGAACTGGCAGTTTTTCCTCTCGCAATGGCAAAATGATGAAATTGCGACAGATTTAATTCACAAACCAGAGCAGCTGCGAGTAGCTATACTTTTATCACTGTTGGGGCGAGACTGTTACAAAGTGTATTCCACCCTAAATGTTTCTAAAGAACAAAAAAAAACGGACAGCAGAAATTTTGAAGGCCCTGAAGGCATGCTTTGAACCCCAAAAGAACGTAGCTTATGAACAGTATATGTTCAATATTAGGGCTCAGGGTGAACAAGAGTCCATTGATCAATATGTGACTGCATTAACACAGCTTGCAGAATCCTGTGAACTTGCACAACTAAAAGATGATCTAATTAAAGACAGGATTGTATTATGCATTAGAGATCCCGCAGTGAGCACACATCTACTGAGAGAGAAGAAACTGAGGAATCGACATGTGCAGAAGCGCTGAGGTTGTAAATCAGCAGATAGAGCATATTCATGGCAGAACAGACCAGACCTTGCATTATGCTAATAGACATTCCAGGCTGAAAGGGCAGAAAGATCACGGACAAAGGGCTGGATGCAAATACTGCGGAGGACATCATGCACAGGATAAGAAGGCATGTCCAGTGTGGGGAGAGCAGTGTTCTCACTGCAACAAGTCGAATAATTTTGGATGCAACTGTTTGGCTAGAAGGAAGCACAACAAGCAGGTACAGATGGCCACTGGAGAGACATCAGCTGAAGATTCTGACGAGTCACTATACAACAGGTTGGTCCAGACAGGTCGATAGGTGTTAAATGGTTTGTGACTTGGAATGATGACTGCAGAAGGAGAATATCAAGTCAACATAAAGTGCCAGATAGACACCAGTGCATCGTGCAACATCATGACCTTCACAGACCTATGCAAAGAGGCTCAACATGGTGATCCAAAAATGAAGCCCTCAAAAGTAATGTTGATGGCACCATACTAGTGCCCAGAGGACAAGTTACTATGCGAGCCCATTACAATGACAAGAACGAAGATCTGGAGCTCCAAATCATACACAGCAAGCAAAAGCCACTCATCTCAACAGAAGCAAGTCTAAAGCTTGGACTGGTAACCCTCAACGTGCAAAAAGAGAAAACCCAGGAGACGGCTTCCAGGAGCGGGCACCAGCCCTGGAACGGGAACGCCTTTGTCAGTCGCAAGGTGACGTGAGTCACACAGGCGGTGAGGAAGAGGAAGATCTGGCAGTCGTCTGCTCAGGTGCCCAGGAAGATCGGGCAGTAGTCTGCTCAGGCCTGAGGTGGAGGCTGTGGGGAAGGAGTGCTCGGATTCCGCAGAGCAGGCAGACAAAATCAAGGTGAAATGACAGAAAGCAAAATATCATTTTGACAAAACTGCCACATCATTGCCAGAATTGAGCGCTGGAGAGCCAGTCAGGGTACAAACCTTCAACACGCTCAACAAGAGTCAGCTCAAGTGGCAACTTGGGACCTGCATAGAGGAGTTGCCACCTGGATCATATGCAGTGGCAATGAAGGACCAGAGATACCGTGACAACTGCAGGCACACACACACACACACAACTGGAGAAGCTGTTCCTTCATGGCAGGTGGCAAATCAGGAAGATGAGAACTCACCAACTGCACAGAACACAGAACAACCATCAGCCCCAGTGGTGCATAGCACCCCAACAACAGAAATGGAACAGTTACCACACAAAAAGTGGCAAGAGAACATAGAAGATATGATCAGTAAGTTTGCAGATGACATGAAAATTGGTGGTGTCATAAATAGTGAGGAGGAAAGCCTGAGATTACAGGACAATATAGATGGGCTGGTAAGATGGGTGGAGCAATGGCAAATGGAATTTAATCCTGAGAAGTGTGAGGTGATGCATTTTGGGAGGACTAACAAGGCAAGGGAATATACAATGGATGGTAGGACCCGAGGAAGTACAGAAGGTCAGAGGGACCTTGGTGTACTTGTCCACAGATCACTGAAGGCAGCAGCACAGGTAGATAAGGTGGTTAGGAAAGCATATGGAATACTTGCCTTTATTAGCTGAGGCATAGAATATAAGAGCAGGGAGGTTATGATGGAGCTGTATAAAATGCTAGTTAGGCCACAGCTGGAGTACTGTGTACAGTTCTGGGCACCACACTATAGGAAGGATGTGATTGCACTGGAGAGGGTGCAGAGGAGATTCACCAGGATGTTGCCTGGGCTGGAGCATTTCAGCTATGAAGAGAGACTGGATAGGCTAGGGTTGTTTTCCTTCAAGCAGAGAATGCTGAGGGGGGACCTGATTGAGGTATACAAAATTATGCGGGGCATAGATGGGGTAGATCGGAAGAAACTTTTTCCCTTAGCAGAGGGGTCAATAACCAGTGGGCATAGATTTAAGGTCAGGGGCAGGAGGTTGAGAGGGGATTTGAGGGAAAAAAAATTCACCCAGAGGGTGAATGAAATCTGGAAAGTACTGCCTGGAGGGGTGGTAAAGACAGGAACCCTCAGAAGTATCTAGCTGAGCACTTGAAACTCCATAGCATGCAAGGCTACGGGCCAAGTGCTGTAAAATGGCATTAGAATAGATAGGTGCTTGATAGCCTGCACGGACACAATGGGCTGAAGGGCCTGTTTCTGTGCTGTATAACTCTATGACTCTCTGACACTCATTGAAGAAGGAAAATTAACCAGATGAGCAGCCAACGACAACGCGCGCTCGCACACCATTAAGAAACCGACACGATTTAATGACTGCGCGCAATGCATGTGCAGAGACTGACAAGAATGACGAACTACTAATGCATGAGAACAGTTGTGTGCATAGTGGGTAACTTGGGAAACTCACAGTGTCAATGATAATGCATGCAATTTTTTGTTTTGTGTTTTTTTTTGTATGAAAAGGGGGATGTTTGGGATAGAAAAGCAATATTGTACCAATGTGCCTCCTGGCTTGCCATAGTCATGTGACCTCTATCATGAGGCACTCTGACTGCAGGCAGCCATTACAGTGAGTTTCGTTAAAGACAGAGTACACACCAGACTGGTGTCCTGTGAGCTCGTAACAATCCTTCTCCAATGCCTCGCCACTGTTGTCCAGCTGGGTGGAACTGGACTCACCTGGTTCCATTCGTATCTATCTAATCGTAACCAGAGAACCACCATCAGTGGTTTCTCTTCCCAATCCACACAGTTACCTCTGGTTTACTCCAAGGATCTATCCTTAACCTCTCCTATTTCTCATCTACACGCAGTCCCTTAGGGAGATCATCCGAAAACATGTTAATGTCCACATGTATACTGGTGACACCCAGCTCTACCTAACCACCATCTCTCAACCCCACCACTATCTCTAAATTGTCAGACTACTTGTCTGATACTCAGCAGTAGATGTGCAGAAAGCTCCTCCGATTAAATATTGTGGTGGTCTCTGCCACAAACTCCCCTCCCTCGCCACCAGCTCCATCCTGCTCCATCCTTCTCTCTGACATCTGTCTGAGGCCTGAGGCTGAACAAGACTGTTCACAACCTTGGTGTCACATGTGACCCCGAGATGACCTTCTGACCACATATTCACGCCATCACTAACACGGCCTATATCCACCTCTGTAACATCGCCCGTCTCTGCCCCTGCCTCAGCTCATCTGCTGCTGAAACCCACATCCTGCCTTTGTTACCTCTAGACGTGACTATTCCAGTGCAATCCTGACTGGTCTCCCAACCTCTGTAACCCTAAGGAATTCCAAAACTTTGCTGCATTTATCCTAACCCGCACCAACTTCAGTTCAGCTCTCACCCCTGTGCTCACTGATGTACAATTGCTCCCAATTAAGTAATTTTAAAATTCACATCCTTGTTTTCAAATCCCTCCATGGCCTGGCCCCTCCTCATCTCTGTAATCTCCTCCAGCCCCACAACACTCCGAGATATCTGCACACATCTAATTGTGGCCTTTTGTTATTCTTTCATGGGATGTGGGCATTGCTGTTAAGATCAGCATCCCTAATTGTTGCCCATCCCTAACTGCCCTTGAGAACTGAATGGCTTGGTAGGCCATTTCAGAGGGCAGTTAAGAGTCAACCACATTGTGGGTCTGGAGTCACATATAGAACAGACCAGGTAAGGAGGGCAGATCTCCCTCCCTGACAAACATTAGTGAAACATTAGGGTTTTTACATGCACATCAGAAGTGTGATGATACCACATTCATGGACTAACTCTGAACAAACAAGCCTTGACTTTAAAAAATGCACCTTTATTTTAAAATGTGAATAATGGTCCATAATGGCTGCCATAGAAAA
The DNA here is from genome assembly GCF_036365525.1 of Heterodontus francisci. NCBI lineage: Eukaryota > Metazoa > Chordata > Chondrichthyes > Heterodontiformes > Heterodontidae > Heterodontus > Heterodontus francisci. The sequence continues at coordinate 10,397,025 of NC_090380.1, read as the reverse complement.
GGGGGATTAGCCTTTTGTGATTCAAACAGTCTGACAAAGACAAAGGACAAATCTTCAAACCCAGAAAAGTGTTATCTCATACATATCCTAAAAACATTTCATAATTGAATGTCATCTTTGAAAACAAAGGAGGTGTGAAGCAGCCACATCCTGGGCCATTGTGCGATCACCATGGTGTGCAACCAGAACGTCTCCTAACAAGAGGTGAGAGGTGACAGGTGACACAGTTTTACCTTAAAACAAAGACAGCCAGAGAGAGCGAGAGAGGGGGAGAGAGAGCGAGAGAGAGAGAGAGAGAGACCCAGAAGGTGAAGCTACTTGGAACAACTGACATTCCAGCAAGCCAGAAAGCACATTCCCTGCTGAAAAAATCTGACATCTACATTATACAGCAGAGAGAGCTGGAAGTGACCCACCATCTTCAACAGAACCTCCAATCAAGAGAGAAATCTACAATCATCTCGGGCCTGCAACCATCTAGAACTTGAGTCTCAAGAGAATTCAACTGATTTATCATAACCCTTCTTCCCCACTAAAACCCACCTACCTCTTTCCCTTCTCTATCTGTTTCTTCTTGTGTATGTGTGTGTGTGTGTGTGTGTGTGTGTGTGTGTGTGCCCATGCGCACAAGCAAATGTGTGAGTGCATGAGGTTGTGACAATTTCCGGGTAAGGCGTATTAATCAATAAACAATTGACTTTCTGTTTTTAAAACCTACAAGAAAACCTGTTGCTGTCCCTTTGTTTGAAAAATAAAACCCCAAGAGGCTAAACTCGTAATACAAATTCACTTGCTGTGGTCAGATGGGCAGTGGAACGGTAGGGAGCCACCCACGTCACACCACAATTAATTATTATTTAATTGAATTGATATTCCACCAGCTGCCGTGGTGTGATTTGAACCCATGTCCTGAGAGAATTAGTCTGCGCCTCTGGATTACTTGTCCAGTGACATTACCTCTTGAGCAAACCCGATTTTAATCGCTCCACCATTGGTGGCCATGCTTCAGCTGCCAAGGCCCTAATCTCTGAAATTTTTCTCCCTAAACCTCTCTGACCCTCTCTCTCTCTTTCCTCCTTTAAGACACTCCTAAAAACCTCAACAAGTTTTTGGTCATCTGCCCTAATATCTCCTTATGTGGTTCAGTGAAAAATTTTGTGTATTAATGCTCCTGTGAAATGCCTTGGGACATTTTACTATATTAAAGGCACCGTACAAATGCAAATTGTTGTTATTTTTAGAAGAAAAGTATTAAAAGGCTCATCCACCACATTTGGGCTTTGCCAATGCTACTTTCTCCGTGTCCTCAGTTTTTTCAGCAATATTTAACTACGGACACCGACATTTACATAGTACAGTTCACCAAATACATGAATAAAACATATTTGCTACAAATTTGGCAACTTCTGTATGCAGCTATGCAATAGGAAAGTCTGTGATAAGAAATTTGGTGCACCGTGCATTTTATCTTTGCAGTGGATCTCTCTCTCTGTAATAACACACTGCTAGATAAACAAAACTCTGAATTATCTTGTTTTTGCAAACAAGGACACATGGACTTTAGACAGCGGAGTAGGATTTTGTGGAACATACCTTCAATGCTAAAATGCCAAGATCAGATTCTAACTTTCAGCTATGCAGTGTAAAAATCATCAGTTACTCTGCAGGATAGACAGATGATTGGATTCTAGATCAGTTCGGGCTCCCGATGGGAAATGTCCACATTAGGGCAAGATGGGATTGAAAGAATAAACCTCAGTAATATATGTGACGACCAAGAGCTTCCACTTTAAGCACACACAGCAATCCAACACAAATTGCCCTCAAAATTGTGCGAGTTTTAAGAAATTTTCCTTTTGCTCAGGTTCCCGCTCAAACTCGTTTGCATATCGCTGAATGTAAAATCTTCCTTGACCCAGCAAAATTGGACAATATTTTAGAATGTAATTTAAAACTTGTTTCTTTGCATTAACAAATATTCTGTGATTATATTTAAGAGTGGTAAGCTGGTGCAGTTTTATTAATACAGCTAAAAATAGGTTTATCATAGAAAATAAACATTTTTAATCAGAGTATCTAGTCCACCACTTGTGAGGAAGCTGATTTTAAATTACTGAAAATGACTTTTAAAAACAACATTGAACCATTTACTAGTTTCATTGGTGTACAATAGTCAGTTTCTTAATAAATGTAAATGTAAAAGAAATCAAAAACCCAGATTAATTTTCAAGGCCTTCTCGAAGGCCCAATCACACGAGCAATTAGCAGAAAGGCTCAATGACGATTCATTCAATCCGGGGACGTGGTCAGTTTATGGCAGGGTCTGATTCCAGGGACATGTTTTTTAAACCTATACAAAAGATTGCAGAAACTCAATTTGCCTGACAGGGTTTTGTCCCAGAAGTGTTAGAATAGTGAGTTTAGGAACAGCTCTGGGATGAGTTCAATCTGGAGTTTAAGATGGCAGCACCCAGACTGAGCTGCCTGCCTTCCGGTGCTTCCTGCCAGAACTCCATTCCCAGTGCGGCCTTCCCAGCCTTGAGCTTGGGCCCCAGGCCTAGCACTGGCTCTACCTGCACACGGACCCGGCCTGAGCCTCAGGCCCTGGGTTCTTCTTCTCCACCACCATCACTGAGGAGGAGCCTCCTGAGGAGATGGCAAAACCCAGGCACGGGCCCTAGGGGCAGGTTCCTGGGATAACCAGGCCCTGAGGTGGGGTTGCGGGGTAACCGGGCCCTGGGATGGGGTGACACATAGAGGAGGGGGGGGGCATGACAGAGGGAGGGGGTAGAGAGAGACTCACACAGAGACAGAGAGAGAGACACAGAGACAGCAAGAGAAAAAGAGAGACAAAGACACACAGAAACAGAGAGACAAACAGAGACAGAGACAGAGGTAGGAACAGAGAGAGAGAGACAGGGATAGAGAGACACAAAGAGAGAGACATAGAGAGAGAGAGAGAGAGAGTCAGAGAGACAGCGACACAAAGTCAGGGACACAGAGAGGTATCGAGAGACACAGACGCGGAAAGAGAGTGACACAAAGAGAGAGAGAGAGACAGAGACAGAGAGACAGAGACAGAGAGACAGAAACAGAGTGACAGAGAGATAGAGAGACAGACAGTGAGAGAGAGAGAGACAGAAACAGACAGAGAAAGAGACAGACAGTGAGAGAGAGACAGAAACAGAGAGACAGAGAGAGAGACACACACAACAGAGAGACATAAAGGCAGAGAGAGAGACACAGAGGTAGAATAAGACAGAGTGGGAGAGTAAGACAGAGATGAAGAGAGACAGAGTGGGAGAGAGACAGGGAGGGAGAGAGGGGGAAGAGAGAGTGATCAAGATCATTTCTGACAGATGGACATCTATCTGGAATACTCTGCATCGCTACATCAAGCGTGCGTGCAGACATTTTCTACTTCTGTAAGCAAAAACAATGCCAGGTATCTCACTAAATCAGGGTTCAACATAGTCACGAGAAAGCATTTAATAAATTAGTCTCATTTAAAGCTTGTTTACAAAAATGCACATTCTTTGTGTTTTTGATTCATAGTAAAATAAATTTCTAATACATATATCTTTCCAAAATTTGCTCACCAACCCCCCATGTAGGACAAAATTTATAATATGGCCCCTCATGCGAAAAGGTTGGACACCCTTGATATGGAGGCTCTGTTTCTTATAGATTAGTATTTGCATAAACGGTAATTCTGAAATTACAGGAAAGATTGCCCATCATTGTGAAATAATGTGGATCATTCATAATTTCTTTTTTGTATGAGGAGCTGAGTGGAATAAGTGAGTCTTGATTACACTTTCTATGCAGCTTGTTGATTTGACCTCATCTTAACAGAAACCTCGCCTCTGCCTATCGAAAGATTGAAGATGCATCCATAGGATTGGGGCGGGTGGGGAGGGAATGGGGTTGGGGGGGAATGTATGAGTATATGATATCCAGTTTGTCTCACTGCTATACCCCTGGGCCTGAAATGCTCTGCCTGAGAGTATGGTGGAGGAAAGTTCAATTGAAGCATTCAAAAGGGAATTAGACTGTTATATGAAAAGGAAGAATGTGCAGGGTTACGGGGAGAAGGCAGGGGAATGGAACTGAGGGAATTGCTCTTTCAGAGAGCTGGTGCGGACACGATGGGCCGAATGGCCTCCTTCTGCGCTGTAACAATTCTGTAAATCTGTGATATTTCTTTTCTGTATGCAGGCCAATCAGCAACATTTTTTCACATTTCCCAAGGTTATGTTTGTGAAGCCATAGCAATTGTTTATCACTGGCCAATGTGCCAATATAAGAATAAACAAAAGTAACAGCTACAGTTCATTGCTACAAGCTGCAATTGATGTCATTCCTCCAGTTTAAAAATATTACATTGGATTGTGAGCTTCAATATTGTACTTACCAGTGATGTGCTGCATGTTTAGTGTTTGTGATTTCAGTCAATATAGTAATTGGTAGGGCCACTGACACACGGTGACTGAATACCTCAAATTTTAATAAGAACATAAGAAACAGGAGCAGGTGTAGGCCATTTGGCCCCTCGAGCCTGCTCCACCATTTAATATGATCATAGCTGATCCACCTCAACTCCACTTTCCCACTCAGTTTTTTTATTCTTTGATGGATGTGGGCATCACTGGCTCGGCCAGCATTTGTTACCTGTCCCTAATTGCCCTGGAGAAGGTGGTGGTGAGCTGTGGTAGTGACCCTATCACCATATTCCTTGATTCCCTTTGTGCCCAAAAATCTATCGATCTCAATCTTGAATATTGTCAATGACGGAGCATCCACTCCCCTCTGGAGTAGAGAACTCCAAAGATTTACAACACCTTGAGTGAAGAAATTTCTCCTCATCTCAATCCTAAATGTCAGTCTAAATCTCAGTCCTAAAACCCCTAATTCTGAGACTATGTCCCCTATTTCTGGACTCTCCAGCTGAGGGAAACAGCCCCTCAACATCTAAGAAATGTACAAGGACACCCAGGCCCCTCCGAATACCCACATTTACGAGTCTTTCACGTTTAAAAAAATAATCTGCTTTTCCATTCTTCCCACCAAAGTGGATAATTTCACAATCCTCCACATTGTACTCCACTTGCACAGACACTTAATCTATCTGTATCTCTTTGCATTCTCTTAACAACTTATATTCCCACCTAGCTTTGTATTGTCAGCAAATTTAGATCCATTACTCTCAGTCTCTTTGTCTAAATTATTAATATAGACTGTAAATAGCTGATGCCCCAGTACTTGTGACACTCCACTAGTCACACCCTCCCATCCCCAAAATGACCTGTTTATTCCTACTCTCTGTTTTCTATCCTTTAACTAATCTCAGTCCATGCTAATATATTACGTCAAATCCCACAAGCCCTAATCTTGTGTAGCAACCTCTTGTGTGGCACCTTGGGGAATGCCTTCTGATAATCCACCACATCCACTGGTTACCTCTTATCTTCCTTGATAGTAATATCTTTTAAAAAAACTCTAAGTTTTGTCAAACACGATTTCCCTTTCATAAATCTGTGTTGACTCTGCTTAATCATAATATTAGAATTAGAATTAGAATATTACAGCGCAGTACAGGCCCTTCGGCCCTCGATGTTGCGCCGATCATCTGACCTACACTATTCCATTTACATCCATATGTCTATCCAATGACCACTTAAATGCCCTTAAAGTTGGCGAGTCTACTACTGTTGCAGGCAGGGCGTTCCACGCCCCTACTACTCTCTGCGTAAAGAAACTACCTCTGACATCTGTCCTATATCTTTCACCCCTCAACTTAAAGCTATGTCCCCTCGTGTTTGCCATCCTCATCCGAGGAAAAAGACTCTCACTATCCACCCTATCTAACCCTCTGATTATCTTATATGTCTCTATTAAGTCACCTCTCCTCCTCCTTCTCTCTAACGAAAACAACCCCAAGTCCCTCAGCCTTTCCTCGTAAGACCTTCCTTCCATACCAGGCAACATCCTAGTAAATCTCCTCTGCACCCTTTCCAAAGCTTCGACATCCTTCCTATAATGCGGTGACCAGAACTGCACGCAATACTCCAGGTGCGGCCTCACCAGAGTTTTGTACAGCTGCATCATGACCCCGTGGCTCTGAAACTCGATCCCCCTACTAATAAAGGCTAACACACCATATGCCTTCTTAACAGCCCTATTAACCTGGGTAGCAACTTTCAGGGATTTATGTACCTGGATACCAAGATCTCTCTGCTCATCTACACTACCAAGAATCTTCCCATTAGCCCAGTACTCTGCATTGCTGTTACTCCTTCCAAAGTGAATCACCTCACACTTCTCCGCATTAAACTCCATTTGCCATCTCTCAGCCCAGCTCTGCAGCCTATCTATGTCCCTCTGTACCCTACAACACCCTTCGACACTATCCACAACTCCACCGACCTTCGTGTCATCCGCAAATTTACTAACCCACCCTTCTACACCCTCATCCAGGTCGTTTATAAAAATGACAAACAGCAGTGGCCCCAAAACAGAACCTTGCGGTACACCACTAGTAACTAAACTCCAGGATGAACATTTGCCATCAACCACCACCCTCTGTCTTCTTTCAGCTAGCCAATTTCTGATCCAAAGCTCTAAATCACCTTCAACCCCATACTTGCGTATTTTCTGCAATAGCCTACCGTGGGGAACCTTATCAAACGCCTTACTGAAATCCATATACACCACATCCACTGCTTTACCCTCATCCACCTGTTTGGTCACCTTCTCGAAAAACTCAATAAGGTTTGTGAGGCACGACCTACCTTTCACAAAACCGTGCTGACTATCGCAAATGAACTTATTCTTTTCAAGATGATTATAAATCCTGTCTCTTATAACCTTTTCCAACATTTTACCCACAACCGAAGTAAGGCTCACAGGTCTATAATTACCAGGGCTGTCTCTACTCCCCTTCTTGAACAAGGGGACAACATTTGCTATCCTCCAGTCCTCCGGCACTACTCCTGTCGACAATGACGACTTAAAGATCAACAACAACGGCTCTGCAATCTCCTCCCTGGCTTCCCAGAGAATCCTAGGATAAATCCCATCTGGCCCAGGGGACTTATCTATTTTCACTCTTTCCAAAATTGCTAACACCTCCTCCTTGTGAATCTCAATCCCATCTAGCCTAGTAGGCTGTATCTCAGTAATCTCCTCGGCAACATTTTCTTTCTCTACTGTAAATACTGACGAAAAATAGTCATTCATATGATTCTCTAATTGTCCTGTTCCCACATCCCTAGCATTTTGCCTACTACTGATGTCAAGGTAACTAGTCGTTAGCCGTTTTCACTCTTCCCCCTTTCTTAAATAGCGGGATATGTTTGCTACCTTCCAATCTTTGGGAACTGTTCTAGATCATAGAGTCATTATGACACAGAAGGAGGCCATTTGGCCCATCGAGCCTGTGCTGGCTCTCCAGAGCAGTCCAATCAGTCCCATTCCCCTGCTCTATTCCCATAGCCCTGCAAGATTACTTCCTTCAAGAGCCCATCCAATTTCCTTATGAAATCATTGATTGTCTTCACTTCCACTACCCTCATCGGCAGTGAGTTCCAGGTCATTACCATTCGCTGCGTAAAAAAGTTCTTCCTCACATTCCCCCTGCATCTCTTGCCCAAAACCTTCAAACTGTATCCCCTAGTCCTTGTATCACGAGCTAATGGGAATAATTTTTCATTGTCTACCTTATCTAAACCTGTCAGAATCTTGTACACCTCTATAAAATCTCCCCTCAATCTCCTTTGCTCCACAAAGAACAACCTCAGCTTCTTCAACCTAACCTTGAGACTAAAATCCAGGATGCTCAAGAGGCCAGAATTAGAGGAGTGCAGAAATCTCAGAGATTTGTGACACTGGAGAAGATTGCAGAGATAGGGAGGGGCGAAGCCGTGGAGGGATTTAAAAACAAGGATGAAAATTTTAAAATTCAGACATTGCTTAAGCAGGAGCCACTGTAGGTCAGCAAGCATGGGGGTGACATGTGAATGGCACTTGGTGCAAATAAGGGCAGCAGAGTTTGGATGAGCTCAGGTTTATGGAGGATATAACATGGCAGGTTGGCCAGGAGTGCATTACAATAACAAATCTAGAGACAACAAAGGCAAGCATGAGGGTTTCAGCAGCAGATAAGTTGAGGCAGGGGCGGAGTTGGGCGTTGCTACTTGAGGTGGAAATAGGCAGTCTCAGTGATGAATATGTGATGAGAAGCTCATCCCAGGGTCAAATATGACACCAAGATTGCGAACAGACTAGGTGAGCCTCAGACAGTTGCCAGTGAGAAGGATGGAGCCAATGGCCAGGGAGCAGAGTTTTTAGCGGGGATGGAAGACAATGGCTTCAATCTTCCCAATGCTTAATTGGAGGGAATTTCTGCTAATCCAGTACTGGATGTCAGATAAGCAATCTGACAATTTAGACTCAGTGGAGGGGACAAGAGATAGGTGGTGGTGAGGTAGAGCTGGGTGCTGTCAGCATTCAGGTGTAAAATGATGCTGTTTTTCCAATGCTGTCGCTGAGGGACAGCATGTGAGTAAGAAATATGAGGGGCCCAAGGATAGATCCATGAGGCACACCAGTGAAAATAGTGTGGAAGGTGGAAAAGAAGCCATAGCAAGTGATTCTCTGGTTACTGTCACACTCACAAGAAGTGCAGCGATGAAAATACAAAAATAAACTGGAGTTAGAAAAAAATTAGAACAATTTAAAAAAGACAGGTACATTTCTGCCTTGAACAAGTTGGAGGACACAGTCAACTGACAAATACCATCTCCCGCACTAAAATACACATCCTTGTCTACTAAGACCGAAAACCCATTAACTGCATCGAAATGAGACAGCTCATCACACATGGTTGTGAGCTATCCACAAAACGAGCTGAAGCAAAAACACTCACAGACTCCACTCTCCAGCTTACGTATTACAACAAGGTGTGAACATCCTTCATCTTATCAAATGTGCTGAGATGTGTATAGCCCCTCAGGAGCCAAAAGCCGAAGGTCACATGGGCAAAATAATTCTTTATGAATTTACCTTTAAAGATAAACTTTTTGGAGAATAAAGGAGATTCAAGTTCAGAACATTCAGTCATTCAAGTTCAGAACATCAAGGTCATCAATCTGGGATCTCTAGCCACAGAGAGAACATCGAAAGCCATCTTTAATTCCAGCACAAGGCTGTATGTGTGTGTGTGTTTGTGTGTGAAAGAGAAAGATCTTTAATTTCAGCTGATACATGTAGATCCTGCTGGGATAAGTTGGCAACCAACTGCAGCACAGAAGTAAGAGAGTGAACAATGTCTCCACATGTGAAAATTAAGCTAAGAGATACCAGCACTGTCTTCAAACTGCAGTGTTGTCTGCCAGGAGACCTCAGCAACCCAGAAAGAGCAAGATGACCAGCAAACAGGCTTGTAACTTTAAAACTTACTTTCTAAGAGGATCCCATGGGTTTTTCATGAAAATAGCAGATTTTACACCTTGAACTCTTAATGCCTCTTACCTTCTATCTATCTTTCCTTGAGTGTGCATGAGAGAGTGAATGTGTGTGTGGGTAGTGTTGCGAACATTACAGGTGATTATTGATTAATAAGTGTGAGGGAATATAGGTATAATAGGCTTGTTAAGTAGAATTTGGAAATAGTTAGTGTATTATGCCTTTAGAGTTAAAGATTGAATAAATGATTAGTTTTCAGAGCTCACTGAAGTTCCCCTTTAAGATGCTGGAGTTAAATATTTCAAGGTCTCTGTTAGAATAGAATTGCTGTTACCATGGACTTGGGAGATAAACACACACATTAAAATATCCTGTGTGACCTCCGTAAGAGATAGCAATAAAACTTAATTGGTTTATGGGGTTGTTGTTCAGCCGGTCGGCTCCGGAGGTTGCTTTGGGTACCATGGAAAGGGTAATTAACAATAAATGGAATGTACTCACAGGAACAAGAGAGGTCAGATAAACACAATTATGAACATTTTGACCAGAGAAAAGCTCACAAACCTCAAATTCCAGTAAAATATTAAATTAAAGACGTAGATTTTAAAAGGGAACACAGGAAGGTCACATCAAATGCAAAAGTCATATGACACCTTAGAAATAGTATAAAAATATAAGGTTATGAAGCAAACATTTAGGAGTGTTGAATCCTCAAACAACACTTCTCATCCCATGCCTTATTCAGAGATTTAAGGTATAGTTTACTTCAAATTTTGATGGATATTCTGTATATTCTAAGATAATTTTGCTTTAACATTAGCAAGCATTAAACTTTTGGATTCTATGTTAGAAATAAGAAATAAGGTTACAGCTCTCAGTTTCTTTTTTTTTCTTTTGGGCCTCCTTATCTCGAGAGACAATGGATACGCGCCTGAAGGTGGTCAGTGGTTTGTGAAGCAGCGCCTGGAGTGGCTATAAAGGCCAATTCTGGAGTGACAGGCTCTTCCACAGGTGCTGCAGAGAAATTTGTTTGTTGGGGCTGTTGCACAGTTGGCTCTCCCCTTGCGCCTCTGTCTTTTTTCCTGCCAACTACTAAGTCTCTTCGACTCGCCACAATTTAGCCCTGTCTTTATGGCTGCCCGCCAGCTCTGGCGAATGCTGGCAACTGACTCCCACGACTTGTGATCAATGTCACACGATTTCATGTCGCGTTTGCTCTCAGTAATATTTGATATTGTGATATACTTATCCACTTAAGAAATTTATTGCATGTTAAATTCTTTAATAAATAGATAAAAGTTAATATATCATCTCATGTAGAATTCTGTATACAACGACAAGAACCCCCTCTCTCTGTCTCTTTAAGTGGAGAGACTCATATTGAAGAGAGTTTCCCAGACCCTTATAATATCTGGGATATTTATGACTCAGCCATAATATTAGAAGTTGGCTATCAGAAAGATGCTAAAATACTCTGTTGGTTTTCTTGCTTTGAGGGAAAGCCAGTGCAATTCTTTGGACCCAAATAAGTGTCTGAGAATTTGTCTGGTTTGAACTTGATTAAAGGAGATTCATGGGGATGTACTCCTGATTTGGTTTAGTCCCTACAAGGGGTTAAAGTCATATATCACTTCATCAGAACTTAATCTTCTGTTTTAAACTCAAAAGAAAACATGTCACTGTCTATTTATTTGACCAACAAAACACAGAGGCTGAAACAATAATGTAAACAAACACTACCTGTGGTCAGATGAAAGGTGACCAGTGGAAACTAGCAATGCCATTTGCCACCTGGCCATAACATTACCATTAGACAGATAAAAATGGAACCAGGCAAGTCCTGTCCCACCCAGCTGGATGACAGTGGAGAGGTGTTGGAGGAGGATGATGTGGTCAACCGTGTCAAAGGCTGCAGACAGGTCGAAAGGATGAGGAAGGATAGTTTGCCTTTATTACAGTCACATTAGGTGCCATTTGCGACTTTGGTAAGAGCTGTTTCAGAACTGTGGCAGGAGCAGAAACCTGATTGGAGGGAGCCAAACATGGAGTTAGTTTAGTTTAGAGTTTAGAGATACAGCACTGAAACAGGCCCTTCGGCCCACCGAGTCTGTGCCGACCATCAACCACCCATTTATACTAATCCTACACTAATCCCATATTCCTATCACATCCCCACCTGTCCCTATATATTTCCCTACCACCTACCTATACTAGGGGCAATTTATAATGGCCAATTAACCTAACGAACCTGCAAGTCTTTGGCATGTGGGAGGAAACCGGAGCACCCGGAGGAAACCCACGCAGACACAGGGAGAACTTGCAAACTCCGCACAGGCAGTACCCAGAATTGAACCCAGGTCCCTGGAGCTGTGAGGCTGCGGTGCTAACCACTGCGCCACTGTGCCGCAGTTCTGAGAAAGCTGGGCACAGATTTGGGAGGTGACAACACGTTCAAGGATTTTGTAGAGAAAAGGGAAGTTAGAGATGGAGCGACAGTTTGCAAGGACAGAGGGGTCAAGGGTTAGTTTTTTGAGGTGAGGGGTGACGATGGCAAGTCTAAAGCAGAGAGAGACAACCCTGGAAAAGAGAGAAGTGTTAACAATCAGGAAGCAAATTTGGGTGTAAAAACAAGAAATACTGGAAACACTCAGCAGGTCTGGCAGCATCAGTGAAGAGAGAAGCAGAGTTAACGTTTCAGGTCAGTGACCCTTCGTCAGAAGAAGGTCCCTAATGGGCCTTACTCTTTCCCTGGTTATCCTCTTGCCCCTACTATTCTTATAAAACGCCTTAGGATTTTCCTTTATCTTGCCCGCCAGTGTTTTTCATGTCCCCTCTTCGCTCCCCTAATTACTTTTTTAAGTACCCCCCCTACACTTTCTATACTCCTCTAGTGCCTCCGCTGTTTTCAGTGCTCTGAATCTGCCATAAGCCTCCTTTCTTTTCCTGATCCAATCCTCTATATCCCTTGACATCTAGGGTTCCCTGGACCTGTTGGTCCTACCCTTCACCTTTATTGGGTACATGTTGTCTCTGAAATCTCGCTATTCCCTCTTTGAATGACTCCCACTGGTCTGATGCCGACTTTCCTACAAGTAGCTGTTCCCAGTCCATTTGGCCAGATCCTGTTTTATCATCTTAAAATCGGCCTTCCCCTAATTCAGTATCTTTATTTCCGGGGTCCATCTTTGTCCTTTTCCAAAACTACCTTAAATCTTACAGAGTTATGGTCACTATCCCCGAACTGCTCCCCCACTGACACTTCTACCACTTGTCCGACTTCATTCCCTAGGATTAGGTCCAGTACTGCCCCTTCTCTTGTAGGACTTTCTACATGCTGGATCAAAAAGCTCTCCTGTATGCATTGTAAGAATTCTGCCCCCTTTAAGCCTTTTGCACTAAGACTATCCCAGTTGATATTGGGGAAGTTGAAATCCCCTACTATTATTATCCTCTCTGAGATTTGCCTACATATCTACTCCTCTATCTCTCCCTGACTGTTTGGAGGCCTGTAGTACACTCCCAGCCAAGTGATTGCCCCCTTTTTGTTTTTAAGTTCTACCCATATGGCCTCATTTGAGGAACCTTCTAAGATATCATTCCTCCTTGAGAGAGCAGGAGGTGGGTCTCATGGACAAGGGGAGATAGGAGAGAAACTAGTGAAAGTTACAAGTTCAAGACCAGGGCAGGAGGAGCCTCAGAGGATGTTTGGCCTGGTGGACTAGGGGAAGACAGGAAAGCAGCAGAGGCAGCTGATTGGATGGTCTTAATCTTGGTGACCAAGAAATCCATCAGCTCCTTGCACTTGTTAAGAGGTGAGGCTGGACATGACAGGGGAGAGGGGTTTAAGAAGAGAGCTTGTACTAGAGGGCGGGCAAATAAAGCGACGGAATACACAATAAACGGGAGGATATTGAGAAGGGTAGAAGAAGTGAGAGACTTTGGAGTGCATGTTCACAGGTCCCTGAAGGTGGCAGGACAGGTAGATAGAGTGGTGAAGAAGGTATATGGAATGCTTTCCTTTATTGGCCGAGGTATTGAATACAAAAGCAGGGATGTAATACTGGAACTGTATAAAATGCTGGTTAGGCCACAGCTGGAGTATTGCGTACAGTTCTGGTCACCACATTACAGGAAGGACATAATTGCTCTGGAGAGAGTACAGAGGAGATTTACAAGAATGTTGACAGGGTTTGAAAGTTGCAGCTATGAGGAAAGATTGGATAGGCTAGGGTTGTTTTCCTTAGAACAGAGGAGGCTGATGGGTGACGTAGTTGAGGTGTACAAAATTATGAGGAGCCTGGATAGAGTAAACAGGAAGGACCTGTTTCCCCTAGTGGAGAGGTTAATTACCAGGGGGCACAGATTTAAGGTGATTGGTAGAAGGATTAGAGGGGACACAAGGAAAAACCTTTTCCCCCAGAGGGTGGTGGGTGTCTGGAATTCGCTGCCAGGAATGGTGGTGGAGGCAGAAACCCTCAATTCTTTTAAAAGGTATCTGGACACGCACCTGAAGTGCTGTAACCTGCAAGGCTACGGACCAGGTGCTGGAAGGTGGGATTAGATTGGGCGGCTACTTTTCTTGGCCGGCACGGGCACGACGGGCTGAATGGCCTCCTTCTGTGCCATAACTTTTCTATGGTTCTATGGTGCTAGACAGAAGGAGCTGGGGATTGGGGGGAGGGGGTGTGGGGTGTGGTGGGCTACCTTTGCATTCCAGAATGATCTTGGAATATTGAGCAGTTTTCACAGACGAGGACAGGACCTGATAGTGATCGATGTGGTCCAACCAGATCTGGAGGTGAATGGAGCAGAGATGAGGGCTGTAGCAGGGGGAACAGCTGAGGTGAGAGACAGTAATGGTTTTAATGGGGTCTAGGGCGTCGAAGGTAGAGGTGATGAGGCAGTTGAGCAGATCAGTTGCTGCAGAAATGTCATGGCGAAAGGTGGGCTAAAGGCTAGACAGCTGGGATTTGGAAAGGGCAGTTGTAAGTGAATATGTGTAATTGTAACAAATACCTAAAACCACCAAAAAACATTCCTAATTACAATACAAAGACACTTAAAGATATATCATTGTGGTAGTGTTGGTATTAATGCATTTACATATGACGATTATATTTGAAAGGATGCGACATTTACATTTTTCAGTTCAGCTCATCAGGCTCAATTGGCTCAGCCAGCCAGCCGAGAGAAAAAGACAGTCTACCGTCAAGCATGCAGCACCCTTCAGTGTAAACTGAGGAACATCCACTGGTGGATCGCACTTGATGAAAAAACTCAATTATACGCTGATACTGGCAACATAACAAGTTTCTATGAAACACTAAAATCTGTCTATGGACCAGCATATCAAACCCAACCCCCCAACACCCGCCCGCCCCCCGCCGCACCCCACCCCCCCCGCCCGAGGACTGCCGATGGCAAGACCCTACACACTAACAAGGAGTCAGTCCTGGATCGCTGGTCGGAGCACTTTGAAACTCTCTTCAGCGCCAAGTGCACAGTGCGTGATACTGCCATCAATCACATCCAACAATAGCCTGTCAACGAAGAACTGGATGACAGCCCAACTCTGGAGGAAACTGTGACCGCCATCAACCAGATGAAGAACAACAAAGCCCCTGAAGTCAATGGAATTTCACCCGAAGCCTTGAAGCTTGGTGGCCTCGCCCTATACAACAAGCTTCATGAGTGTTTCACGGCCTGCTGGGAACAGGGCAGGATCTTCATGATACCGTTATCATCACCTTGTACAAAAACAAAGGAGAAAAATCAGACTGCTCCAACTATTGTGGGATCACCCTCCTTTCTATTGCTGGGAAGATCCTGGTTCGAATACATCTGAACAGGCTTGTGCCTACCATTGCAGAAGAAAACCTCCCAGAGAGCCAGTGTGGTTTCAGAGCAAACAGAGGAACCGCAGACATGGTATTTACACTCAGACAATTACAAGAAAAGTGTTGTGAGCAAAACAAAGGCCTGTACGTCACTTTCGCCAACCTCACCAAGACATTCAACACTGTGAGCAGAGATGGACTTTGGAACATCCTTGAAAAACTTGGATGCCCACCCAGGCTCCTGGCCATGGTGAAGCAGTTTCATGAAAATCAGTACGGACAAGTCAAGCAAAACAGCGACCTCTCAAGTCCCTTCCATATCTCCAATGGTGTGAAGCAGGAATGTGTGCTGGCCCCAACCTTATTCACCTTTTCAGCATGATGCTGCAGCAGGCAACGGAAGACCTTAAGGAGGGAGTTTACTTTCGCTTTCAGACTGAGGGAGATCTTTTCAACCTCAGGCGTCTTCAGGCTCACACAAAGACACAAGAAAAACTCATCCGTGAACTTCTTTTTGCCGATTACTGTGCTTTCCTGGCCCACAGTCAGTCAGACCTGTAACGTATAACAACACATTTTTCCAAGGCAGCACAACTCTTCAGACTGAAAATCAGTTTAAAGAAAACTGAAGTCCTGCATCAGCCTGCACCCCAAGAAGAATATTGATCATCAAGCATTGTCATCGAGGGAACCGAGCTGAATGTCATCGAGCAATTTACTTATTTGGGGAGCGTCATCTCGTTTGATGCCACCACAGACAAGGAAGTGGACAATAGGATTTCAAAAGCAAACAGTACATTCGGCAATAATAAAAACAAGAAATGCTGGAAATACTCAGCAGGTCTGGCAGCATCAGTGGAGAGAGAAGCAGAGTTAACGTTTCAGGTCAGTGATTCATCTTCAGAACTGACAAATATTAGAAATGTAAAAGATTTTAAGCAAGTAAAGCGGGTGTGGGGCAAGAGATAACAATAGAGAAGGTGTTGATAGAACAGGGTCACAGTGAATAACTGACCAGAAGGTTATGGAGCAAAGGTAAACGGTATGTTAATTTTTTTTTACATTTCTTTGAAATATATTTTAGTACATTCGCCAGACTCTACAAAAGTGTGTGGAGTAACCACAGCCTCAGAGCACAGACCAAGCTCAAATTGTACAAAGCCCTGGTCCTCACCACCCTTCTGTACGACTCTGAGTCATGGGTCCTATACTGCCGTCATGTACACCTTCTAGAGCACTTCCATCAGCGCTACCTCCGCAGTATCCTCAAGCTCAGCTGGCAGGACCGCATCACAAACATTGAAGTCCTGGAAACAGCCAACATCACCAGCATTGAGGCCAGCCTCCTGCAAAGACAACTCCATTGGGCAGGTCACATTGCCCGGATGGACGACAGTCACCTGCCCAAGATCGTGGTATATGGAGAGCTGACCACGGGTAAAAGGAACAGAGGGGCTCCATGTAAGTGTTTTAAGGACTCCCTGAAGACGTCCCTCTCTGTGTGCCACATCGACCATCACCAGTGGGAAGCACAGGCCATAGATCGTGATGCCTGGAGATGCTACATCAGGAGGGCTACAGACACCTTTGAGACTGAGTGAAGAACCAGCATGAAAGAGAAAAGGAGGAGAAGTATAGATGCAATTGTCCCCAGCAGCAACTACACCTTCTCTTGTACCTGCTGTGGGAGAATCTGCCAATCACGGATAGGCCTGACTAACCACCAGCGGGCCTGCAACCGGTGAGTACAGCCTTCCCAAAATCTTTGTCCGCGTAGAAATGCTAAGAAGCGAAGAAGACTTTCACGTTTTTCACACTATTAATATTGACACTTACACATTCATTTTGCTCCAGAATGTTGCATTTGAAAGGATGTTACACTGAGCAGGAATAAAACAAGATCAGAAGAGTTTCAGCAGCATTCTCTTCATTCTCTCACTCGTATGAATGTTGGCCAAGGCTCTGGGTCAACAAACCATAATACACGTGATCAAAAGGAAAAAAAATCACTTACAACATCTCCCAAAATCTTCTGTATTTTGCTTGTGCATATTAATTTATTTTACATTAGAAATAATCTGCATAATTTGCCAAAGATTGTATCTAATTGGGACAACAAAATTTGAGCAATTTATGTTTTTTATTTGTTCATGGGATGTGGGCATCGATGACAAGGCCAGCATTTGTTGCCCATCCCCAATTGCCCTTGAGAAGGTGATGGTGAGCTGCCTTCTTGAACCACTGCAGTCCATGTGAGGTAGGTACACCCACAGTGCTGTTAGGAAGGGAGTTGCAGGATTCTGACCCAGCGACAGTGAAGGAACGGCGATATAGTTCCAAGTCAGGATGGTGTGTGACTTGGAGGGGAACTTGCAGGTGGTGGTGTTCCCATGCATCTGCTGCCTTTGTCCTTATAGTTGGTAGAGGTTGCAGGTTTGAAAGGTGCCTTGGTGCATTGCTGCAGTGCATCTTGTGGATGGTACAAACTGCTGCCACCGTGCGTCGATGGTGGAGGGAGTGAATGTTTGTAGATGGAGTGCCAATCAAGCAGGCTGCGTTGTCCTGGATGGTGTTGAGCTTCTTGAGTGTTGTTGGAGCTGCACCCATCCAGGCAAGTGGAGAGTTTTCCATCACACTCCTGACTTGTGCCTTGTAGATGGTGGACAGGCTTTGGGGAATCAGGAGGTGAGTTACTCACCACAAAGTTCCCAGCCTCTGACCGGCTCTTGCTGCCATAGTATTTATGTGGCTACTCCAGTTCAGTTTCTGGTCAGCGGTAACCCCCAGGATGTTGATGGTGCAGGATTCAGTGACGATAATCCTGTTGAACATCAAGGTGAAGTGGTTAGATTCCCTATGGTTGGAGATGCTCATTAACTGGCACTTGTGTGGTGCGAATGTTACTTGCCATTTATCAGCCCAAGCCTGAATATTGTCCAGATCTTGCTGTATGTGGGCATGGACTGCTTCAGTATTTGAAGAGTTGTGAATGGTGCTGAACATTGTGCAATCATCAGTGAACATCCCCACTTCTGACCTTATGATTGAAGGAAGGTTATTAATGAAGCAGCTGAAGATGGTTGAGCCCAGGACATTACCCTGAGGAACTCCTGCAGTGATGGCCTGTGGCTGCGATGATTGATCTCCAACAACCACAACCATCTTCCTTTGTGCTAGGTAAGACTCCAACCATAGAATCACAGAATCATAGAAAGTTTAAGTCACAGAAGGAGGCCACTTGGCCCATCCTGTCTGCGCAGGCCGAAAAGCGATACACCTATTCTAATCCCATCTTCCAGCATTTGATCCATAGCCCTGCAGATTACGGCATTTGAGGTGCATATCAGGACTCCTTTTGAATGAGTTGAGGGTCTCTGCCTCAACTACCATTTCAGGCAGTGAGTTCCAGACCATCACCAACCTCTGGGTGAAAAAACATTTCCTAATTTCCCTTCTAATTTTTCTTCCAATCACTTTAAATCTTTGCCATCTTGTCACTGACCTCTCTGCTAAGGTGAATAAACCCTTCACCTCCACTCTATCCAGGCCCCTCAAAATTTTGTACATTTCAATCACATCTCATGGGGCGCACAGTGGTGCAGTAGTTAGCACTTGCAGCCTCACAGCTCCAATGACCCGGGTTCAGTTCTGGGTACTGTCTGTACGGAGTTTGTAAGTTCTCCGTGTGACTGCGTGGGTTTCCGTTGGGTGCTCTGGTTTCCTCCCACAGTCAAAGACTTGCAGGTTGATAGGTAAACTGGCCATTGTAAATTGCCCCTAGTGTAGGTAGGTGGTAGGAGAATGGTGGGGATGTGGTAGGAAATATGGGATTAATGTAGGATTAATATAAATGGGTTGTTGTTGGTTGGCACAGATTGGGTGGGCCGGAGCCTATTTCAGTGCTGTATCTCTCTCTCCCCTCACCCTTCTCTGTTCCAAGGAGAACAACACCAGCCTATCCAATCTTGCCTCATAGCTGAATTTTTCCAGTCCTGGCAACATCCTTGTAAATCTCCTCTGTAATGAGGTGACCAGAACTCACACAGCACTCAAGTTGTGGCCAAACTAATGTTTTATACAGTTCCAGCATAACCTCCCTACTCTTGTATTCTACACTTTGGCTAATAAAGAAAAGGATTCCATATGGCTTCTTTAACCACCTTATCGACCTGTCCTGCTACCTTCAGGGATCTGTGGACATTCACTCCAAGGCCCCTCACTTCCTCTACACCTCTCAGTATTTTCTCGTTAATCGTGTATTCCTTTGCCTTGTTTGACCTCCCCAAATGCATCACCTCACACTTCTCCAGGTTAAATTCCATTTGCCACTTTTCTGCCCATCTGACCAGACCATCAATATCTTCCTGCAGCCTACAGCTATCCTCCTCGCTATCTACAACACGGCCAATCTTTGTGTTGTCCGCAAACTTCTTGATCATGCCCTCTACGCTTACGACCAAATCGTTAATATATACAACAAAACGTAGGGGATCCAGTACTGAGCCCTGCAGAATGCCTTTGGAAACAGCCCTCCAGTCGCTAAAACAGTCATCAACAATTACCTTTTGCTTCCTGCCACTGAGCCAATTTTGTATCTGCCTTGCTGCATTTTCCTGGATCCCAAGGGATTTTATTTTTTTAACCTGTCTGCCATCTGGGATGTTGTCAAAAGCCTTGTTAAAATCCATGTAGACCACATCAACTGTACTACTCTCATCTACCTTCCTTGTTATTTCTTCAAAAAATTCAATCAAGTTGGTCAAACAAGATCTTCCCTTAACATATACAAGAACACAAGAAATGAGAGCAGAAGTAGACCATGTGACCCATCGAGCCTGCTCCAACATTCAATACGATCATGGCTGATCTTGGGCTTCAATTCCACTTTCCTGCCTGCTCTCCGTTTCCTTTACTTCCCTGCTAGTCCAAAATTCTATCTATCCCAGCCTTAAATGTATTCAATGATGGAGCATCCACAACCCACTGGGGTAGAGAATTCCAAAGATTCACGACCCTTTGAGTGAAGTAATTTTTCCTCATCTCAGTCCTGAATGATTGACCCCTTATCCTGAGACTGTGTCCTCGTGTTCTACATTCCCCGACCAGTGGGAACAATCTCTCAGCTTCTACCTTTCAGAATCTTCCATGTCTCAATTAGATCACCTCTCATTCTTCTAAACTCCAGAGAATATCGGCCCAATTTACTCAGCCTCTCATCATAGGACAACCTCTTCATCCCAGGGACCAATTTAGTAAATCTTTGCTGCACAGCCTCCAATATCTTTTCTTAAATGTGGAAACCATTTAACCATAATGGTAGGCGGTGGCGTAGTGGTATTACCACTGGACTAGTAACCCAGAGACCCAGGGTATTCCTCTGGGGACATGGGTTCGAATCCCACCACAGCAGAAAGTGGAATTTGAATTTAATTAATAAATCTGGAATTAAAAGCTAGTCTAATGATGGTCATGAAACCATTGTCGATTGTTGTAAAAACCCATTTCGTTTACTAATGTCCTTTAGGGAAGGAAATCTGCTGTCCTTACCTGGTCTGGCCTACATGTGACTCCAGTCCCACAGCAATGTGGTTAACTCTTACATGCCCTCTGAAATGGCCTAGCAAGCCACTCAGTTGTACTTAACTGCTATGAAGTCAATAAAAAGGAATGAAACCGGACGCACCACCCGGCATCCAGCTAGGCACTGGAAACGACAACGGCAAACCCAGCCCTGTCGACCCTGCAAAGTCCTCCTTACTAACATCTGGGGGCTTGTGCCAAAGTTGGGAGAGCTGTCCCACAGACTAGTCAAGCAACAGCCTGACATAGTCATACTCACGGAATCATACCTTACAGACAATGTCCCAGACACTGCCACCATCCCAGGTATGTCCTGTCCCACCGGCAGGACAGACCCACCAGAGGTGGTGGCTCAGTGGTATACAGTAGGGAGGGAGTTGCCCTGGGAGTCCTCAATATCGACTCTAGACCCCATGAAGTCTCATGGCACCAGATCAAACATGGGCAAGGTAACCTCCTACTGATTACCAGCTACCGCCGTCCCTCAGCTGATGATTCAGTAGTCCTCCATGTTGAACACCACTTGGAGGAAGCACTGAGGGTGGCAAGGGCACAAAATGTACTCTGGGTGGGGTCTTGAATGTCCATCACCAAGAGTGGCTCGGTAGCACCACTACTGACCGAGCTGGCCATGTCCTAAAGGACATAGCTGCTAGACTGGGTCTGCGGCAGGTGGTGGGGGAACCAACACGAGGGAAAAACATACTTGACCTCGTCCTCACCAATCTGCCTGCCGCAGATGCTTCTGTCCATGACAGTATTGGTAGGAGTGACCACCGCACAGTCCTTGTGGAGACGAAGTCCCGCCTTCACATTGAGGATACCGTCCATCGTGTTGTGTGGCACTATCACTGTGCTAAATGGGATAGATTTCGAACAGATCTAGCAATGCAAAACTGGGCATCCATGAGGCGCTGTGGGCCATCAGCAGCAGCAGAATTGTACTCAACCACAATTTGTAACCCCATGGCCCGGCATCTCCCCCACTCAACCATTACCATCAAGCCAGGAGACCAACCCTGGTTCAATGAAGAGTGCAGGAGGCCATGCCAGGAGCAGCATCAGGCATACCTCAAAATGAAGTTTCAACCTGGTGAAGCTACAACCCAGGACTACTTGTATGCCAAACTGCATAAGCAGCATTCGATAGACAGAGCTAAACGATCCCATAACCAACGGATCAGATCTAAGCTCTGCAGTCCTGCCACATCCAGCCGTGAATGGTGGTGGACAATTAAACAACTAACTGGAGGAGGTGGCTCCACAAATATCCCCATCCTCATTGATGGGGGAGCCCAGCACATCAGTGCGAAAGATAAGGCTGAAGCATTTGCAACAATCTTCAGCCAGATGTGCCGAGTTGATGATCCATCTCGGCCTCCTCCTGAAGTCCCCAGCACCACAGATGCCAGACTTCAGCCAATTCGATTCACTCCATGTGATATCAAGAAACGACTGAAGGCACTGGATACTACAAAAGCTATGGGCCATGACAATATTCTGTCAATAGTACTGAAGACCTGTGCTCCAGAACTTGCCGCGCCCCTAGCCAAGCTGTTCCAGGATAGCTGCAACACTGGCATCTACCCTGCAATGTGGAAAATTGCCCAGGTATGTCCTGTACACAAAAAGCAGGACAAGTCCAATCCAGCCAATTACCGCCCCATCAGCCTACTCTCAATCATCAGTAAAGTGATGGAAGGTGTCATCAACAGTGCCATCAAGCAGCACTTGCTCAGCAATAACCTGCTCATTGACGCTCAGTTTGGGTTCCGCCAGGGCCACTCAGCTCCTGACCTCATTACAGCCTTGGTTCAAACATGGACAAAAGAGCTGAACTCAAGAGGTGAGGTGAGAGTGACTGCCCTTGACATCAAGGCAGCATTTGACCGAGTATGGCATCAAGGAGCCCTAGGAAAACTGAGGTCAATGGGAATCAGGGGGAAAAACCTCCACTGGTTGGAGTCATACCTAGAGCAAAGGAAGATGTTGTGGTTGTGGGAGGTCAATCATCTGAGCTCCAGGACCTCACTGCAGGAGTTCCTCAGGGTAGTGTCCTAGGCCCAACCATCTTCAGCTGCTTCATCAATGACCTTCCTTCAATCATAAGGTCAGAAGTGGGGATGTTCGCTGATGATTACACAATGTTCAGCACCATTCGTGACTCCTCAGATACTGAAACAGTCCATGTAGAAATGCAGCAAGACCTGGACAATATCCAGGCTTGGGCTGATATGTGGCAAGTAACATTCGCACCACACAAGTGCCAGACAATGACCATCTGAAACAAGAGAGAATCTAACCATCTCCCCTTGACATTCAATGGCATTACCATTGCTGAATCCCCCACTATCAACATCCTAGGTGCTACCATTGACCAGAAACTGAATTGGAGTAGCCATATAAATACCGCGGCTACAAGAGCAGGTCAGAGGCTAGGAATCCTGTGACGAGTAACTCACCTCCTGACTCCCCAAAGCCTGTCCACCATCTACAAGGCGCAAGTCAGGAGTGTGATGGAATACTCTCCACTTGTCTGGATGGGTGCAGATCCAACAATACTCAAGAAGCACGACGCAGGGGCGGCACAGTGGCGTAGTGGTTAGCACCGCGGCCTCACAGCTCCAGCAACTGGGTTTGGTTCTGGGTACTGCCTGTGCGGATTTTGCAAGTTGCGTGGGTTTCCGCCGGGTGCTCTGGTTTCCTCCTACAGCCAAAGACTTGCAGGTTGATGGGTAAATTCGCCATTGTAAATTGCCCCTAGTGTCGTGTAGGGAGATGTGGTAGGGAATATGGGATTAGTGTAGGATTATTATAAATGGGTGGTTGTTGTTAGGCACCGGCTCGGTGGGCCAAAGGGCCTGTTTCAGTGCTGTATCTCTAAATAAAAAAAAACTAAATAAACAATCCAGGACAAAGCAGCCCGCTTGATTGGCACCCCATCTACAAACATTCATTCCCTCCACCACCGACGCACAGTGGCAGCAGTGTGTACCATCTACAAGATACACTGCAGCAATGCACCAAGGCTCCTTCGACAGCACCTTCCAAACCTGCGACCTCTACCACCTAGAAGGAAAAGGGCAGCAGTCACATAGGAACACCACCACCTGCAAGTTCCCCTCCAAGTCACACACCATCCTGACTTGGAACTATATCGCTGTTCCTTCACTGTCGCTGGGTCAAGATCCTGGAACTCCCATCCTAACAGCACTGTGGGTATACCTACCCCACATGGACTGCAGCCGTTCAAGAAGGCAGCTTACCACCACCTTCTCAAGGATTAGGGATGGGCAATAAATGCTGGCCTGGCCAGTGATGCCCACATCCCATGAATGAATAAAAAAAAGTGTGTACATGTGGCGGTGCATGACACTGAGTGTGGATCTCAGGATGCGGTGAGAACAGCAGTCCGAGGAACGTTGTATTTCTCGGAGATACCTGTAATCCTGGGTGGACTCAAAGCATGATGGGTGAAACTGCAGTTGGAATCCACATGGAATAAGTCAGAGCCGGAGACAGTCACTGAGGAAGGAGATGTGGCTGTGAAAACGAGTTTTAGGGGACATTTTATCAGACACCAGGAGGGAAATAGAAAGTAATGAAGGTGAACAAAGTAAAAGAGACAAATGAAAATCCCGTCGGAGAGAAGAACAGAATTTCTTCAAGGTAGGCATTCCTGGAAGAGAAGTGGCAGTGAATTAAACACTAAAATAAAAGCAAAATACTGCGGATGCTGGAAATCTGAAATAAAAACCAGCAAATGCTGCAAATACTCAGCAGGTCTGGCAGCATCTGTGGAGAGAGAAGCAGAGTTAACGTTTCAGGTCAGTGACTCTTCATCAGAACTGGCAAAGGTTAGAAAAGTAATAGCTTTTAAGCAAATAAAGTGGGGGTGGGGCAAAAGATTCTGAGGGGTCTTGACAGGGTGGATGTGGATCTATAATGTGTGTCTATCTGAAGTTAGCTAATAAGGTGGGTGAGCTTGCAACATGGGTTGGTATCTGGGATCTCGATGTTGTGGCCATTTCGGAGACATGGGTAGAGCAGGAACAGGAATAGATGTTGCAGGTTCCAGGATTTAGATGTTTCAGTAAGAACAGAGAAGATGGGAAAAGAGGGGGGGGGGTGTGGCATTGTTAATCAAGGAGAGTATTACGGCGGCAGAAAGGACGTTAGAGGACTCGTCTACTGAGGTAGTATGGGCTGAGGTTAGAAACAGGAGAGGAGAGGTCACCCTGTTGGGAGTTTTCTATAGACCTCCGAATAGTTCCAGAGATGTAGAGGAAAGGATAGCGAAGATAATTCTCGACAGGAGCGAGAGTAACAGGGTAGTTGTTATGGGGGACTTTAACTTTCCAAATATCGACTGGAAATACTATAGTTCGAGTACTTTAGATGGGTCAGTTTTTGTCCAGTGTGTGCAGGAGGGTTTTCTGACACAGTATGTAGACAGGCCAACCAGGGGCGATGCCACATTGGATTTGGTACTGGGTAATGAACCCGGCCAGGTGTTAGATTTAGATGTAGGTGAGCACTTTGGTGATAGTGATCACAATTCGGTTAGGTTTACCTTAGCGATGGGCAGGGACAGGTATATACCGCAGGGCAAGAATTATAGCTGGGGGAAAGGAAATTATGATGCGATTAGGCAAGATTTAGGATGCGTAGGATGGGGAAGGAAACTGCAATCGAAATGTGGAGCTTATTCAGGGAGCAGCTACTGCGTGTCCTTGATAAGTATGTATCTGTCAGGCAGGGAGGAAGTTGTCGAGCGAGGGAGCCATGGTTTACTAAAGAAGTTGAAGCGCTTGTCAAGAGGAAGAAGAAGGCTTATGTCAGGATGAGACGTGAAGGCTCAGTTAGGGTGCTTGCGAGTTACAAGCTAGCCAGGAAGGATCTAAAGGGAGAGCTAAGAAGAGCGAGGAGAGGACACGAGAAGTCATTGGCGGATAGGATCAAGGAAAACCCTAAGGCTTTCTATAGGTATATCAGGAATAAAAGAATTACTAGAGTTAGAGTAGGGCCAATCAAGGATAGTAGTGGGAAGTTGTGTGTGGAATCAGAGGAGATAGGGGAAGTGTTAAATGAATATTTTTCGTCAGTATTTACAGTAGAGAAAGAAAATGTTGTCGAGGAGAATACTGAGATACAGACTACTAGGCTAGATGGGATTGAGGTTCACAAGGAGGAGGTGTTATCAATTTTGGAAAGTGTGAAAATAGATAAGTCCCCTGGGCCAGCTGGGATTTATCCTAGGATTCTCTGGGAAGCCAGGGAGGAGATTGCAGAGCCTTTGACCTTGATCTTTATGTCGTCATTGTCGACAGGCATTGTGCCAGAAGACTGGAGGATAGGAAATGTTGTCCCCTTGTTCAAGAAGGGGAGTAGAGACAGCCCTGGTAATTATAGACCTGTGAGCCTTACTTCGGTTGTGGGTAAAATGTTGGAAAAGGTTATAAGAGATAGGATTTATAATCATCTTGAAAAGAATATGTTCATTAGAGATATTCAGCACGGTTTTGTGACGGGTAGGTCGTGCCTCACAAACCTTATTGAGTTTTTTGAGAAGGTGACCAAACAGGTGGATGAGGGTAAAGCAGTGGATGTGGTGTATATGGATTTCAGTAAGGCGTTTGATAAGGTTCCCCACGGTAGGCTATTGCAGAAAATACGGAAGTATGGGATTGAAGGTGATTTAGTGCTTTGGATCAGAAATTGGCTAGCTGAAAGAAGACAGAGGGTGGTGGTTGATGGCAAATGTTCATCCTGGAGGTTAGTTACTAGTGGTGTACCGCAAGGATCTGTTTTGGGGCCACTGCTGTTTGTCATTTTTATAAATGACCTGGATGAGGGTGTAGAAGGGTGGGTTAGTAAATTTGCGGATGACACTAAGGTCGGTGGAGTTGTGGATAGTGCCGAAGGATGTTGTAGGTTACAGAGGGACATAGATAGGCTGCAGAGCTGGGCTGAGAGATGGCAAATGGAGTTTAATGTGGAAAAGTGTGAGGTGATTCACTTTGGAAGGAGTAACAGGAATGCAGAGTACTGGGCTAATGGGAAGATTCTTGGTAGTGTAGATGAACAGAGAGATCTTGGTGTCCAGGTACATAAATCCCTGAAAGTTGCTACCCAGGTTAATAGGGCTGTTAAGAAGGCATATGGTGTGTTAGCTTTTATTAGTAGGCGGATCGAGTTTCGGAGCCACGAGGTCATGCTGCAGCTGTACAAAACTCTGGTGAGACCGCACCTGGAGTATTGTGTGCAGTTCTGGTCACCGCATTATAGGAAGGATGTTGAAGCTTTGGAAAGGGTGCAGAGGAGATTTACTAGGATGTTGCCTGGTATGGAGGGAAGGTCTTACGAGGAAAGGCTGAGGGACTTGAGGTTGTTTTCGTTGGAGAGAAGGAGGAGGAGAGGTGACTTAATAGAGACATACAAGATAATCAGAGGGTTAGATAGGGTGGATAGTGAGAGTCTTTTTCCTCGGATGGTGATGGCAAAAACGAGGGGACATAGCTTTAAGTTGAGGGGTGATAGATATAGGACAGATGTCAGAGGTAGTTTCTTTACTCAGAGAGTAGTAGGGGCGTGGAACGCCCTGCCTGCAACAGTAGTAGACTCGCCAACTTTAAGGGCATTTAAGTGGTCATTGGATAGACATATGGATGAAAATGGAATAGTGTAGGTCAGATGGTTTCACAGGTCAGTGCAACATCTGTAATGTTCTATGTTCTGTGTGGAGCACCAAGTTTCCCATGTTAGGGGCTCAGGCCTGGGTGACCAATGACCATGAGCAAGCATTGGATCACTCAATGCCATTAATGACTAGTGGGCAGTGCAGGGGATTTACTGATTGATATATATCCTTGCAAATACAGGGGAAAATTCCAGAAATGGTGTTTCATTCAGGTCGGTCAGTTTGAAACTTCTTCATGACATTCTCCTGAGACTAAAGAGCTTGAAAGACTTTCACGACCACAGGAGTTTGAGGACACTTGGAAGTTTTGTCACGGTTCTAATGCAGGAAGCAGATATGTTGTCTGGATTTTTATTTATATATGCATTTTACAGCTATTTCTGTTATTGTTTCAGATTAAATCAGGTTTTACATTTCTCAGTTTATAGGGGTGTGAATCAGGTAAAGACTGCCTGCTGGAAGGTGACCTGACCATGTTCCTGTTCCCACCCCCACCCCCACCCCCACCCCCACCCAGAGCTGCAGCACTCACTGGCATTGAAAGTATTTACAGTGAGAAGCTGAGCCTGAATCTCGATGCATTGGGCTCAGCACTTGCTTTCCCCACTGTCTCCATCACCTGGGCTGCCTGGGAAATGCGGCTGAACAAGGTCCTGAAAGTCAAGCAGAGGCCAGGAGAGAAAATGAAAGAAAGGCTGAAAGATTGTTCTCAGTGTACGGTGTGTGTACAGTGTGGGGTAGTGAGCTGCCAGAGTGGGGGTACACTAACTGGAGGGTGCAAGCAGGAGAGAGAGAGAGACATGGTTTAATATTGTTACACTAGGACCCAGGGCCGCTGCAACAATCCTCCCCTCCCCCCCTGTTACATTGATGCGGAATAGAGAGAGCCGGAGCCGGGCTCAGTAACAATGTTACTGTACCGGAGCAGCTACAAAGCAGGAACTCAGCGACTCGATCCTGGAAGATAAACCTTCGACAGCCGGAATGTTTGAGTGAACTGCTGTCTATCACTGATGTAATTCTGCATTGGTCTGGTGCATCAGTCAGGGCCAGGCCGGACTGGGTGCCAGGTTGGGCAGTGACTGGGTGCTGGGCAGTGACTGGGTGCCAGGTTGGGCAGTGACTGGGTGCCAGGTTGGGCAGTGACTGGGTGCCAGGTTGGGCAGTGACTGGGTGCTGGGCAGTGACTGGGTGCCAGGTTGGGTAGTGACTGGGTGCTGGGCAGTGACTGGGTGCCAGGTTGGGTAGTGACTGGGTGCTGGGCAGTGACTGGGTGCCAGGCTGGGCAGTGACTGGGTGCCAGGTTGGGCTATTCACAGCCACATAAGATGTTGGGGTCAATGAGCGAGAGAGGTGACTAACCAGCATAGCATCACTTGGCCCGGCTCCAGCGAACCAGTCAGTAAACTGAGTGAAGCATTGGGAACAGATAAAGTTTAGTTCTTGTTGCTTGTGTTTTTCTGTTGTGTGACAGTAAACATTGTGTCTTCAGATTCACTAACAGCCCAGGAATGAGATCGTGAGCAGATGTCCCATACTCCCCATACCTCGCCAGGACACCGTGGATAATGCTGGTTACTGCTGGTCACTCCTGGTCAACGTTGATAACTGCTGGTCAACACTGATAACTCCTGGTCAACACTGATAACTCCTGGTCAACGTTGATAACTGCTGGTCAACACTGGTAACTCCTGGTCAACGTTGATAACTGCTGGTCAACACTGATAACTCCTGGTCAACGTTGATAACTGCTGGTCAACACTGGTAACTCCTGGTCAACGTTGATAACTGCTGGTCAACACTGGTAACTCCTGGTCAACGTTGATAACTGCTGGTCAACACTGGTAACTCCTGGTCAACATTGATAACTCCGAGTCAATGCTGATAACTGCTGGTCAACGTTGGTTACTGCTGGTCAATGCTGTTAACTCCTGGTCAACACTGGTAACTGCTGGTCAATGCTGATAACTGCTAGTTAACATTGGTTACTGCTGGTCAACGCTGGTAACTGCTGGTCAATGCTGATAACTGCTGGTCAATGTTGGTTACTCCTGGTCAATGCTGGTAGCTCCTGGTCAATGCTGCTAGCTCCTGATCAACACTGGTAACTGCTGGTCAACACTGGTCAATAGTAACCAACACTACTGGGCACCATGAGGAGCAGAAGCAACTCGGGAGTTCGATTGGATGGATATGCAAGGTTGGTGCAGCAAACCATTTTATGCCATCAGGTAAGTACCAGCTTTGTTTTAAATTCTATATATAGAAAGGGTTGTTTGTATTGGGAATGGATACCAAGCTGCCAAATCATCTAAATTCTGATTGAGTGGAGAGAAGTTGTCTGGCCCTACCATTCTCATCATCCTTGCACACATTGAGTCTCGTAAGCTATTAAAGTTGTGTTTTAAAAAAAAAGCCATTGGTAACGAGAAACTCAAGTCAAGGTGTATGGTATAAAACAAAAGAAAAGTACTGCGGATGCTGGAAATCTGAAATAAGAACAAGAAACGCTGGAAATACTCAGCAAGTCTGGCAGCATCTGCTGAATATTTCCAGCGTTTCTTGTTTTTATGTATGGTATAAAACACTGCTGAAGCTATGAAGAGGCAGCTAAATTGGAAATCGAGGCTGGTGAAACCCAGTTGGAGTTTCCAAAGCCTGAAGTTTGTAAGAGGAAGGAAGAGCTGAGAGAGATTAGCAATGGAGGGGGAAATGAGAATAATGCACGTCTACTTCCTGGTTCTTGTTTTCATAATGTAAACATCACTTTCGATTATGTAGCTACCTCCAGGCGCTTACCCATTGTCTCTCGAGACAAGGAGGCCAAAGAGGAAGAAGGGATTATGTAGCCAGAGATGGTTCAAATCTGAGAGACTGAGCAGAATATTAACATCACCAAGATGGAACATGTTATTTCTATGTTTAATGTTAATGTAGTGCATATGTGCTCTGTGGTAAATATCAACCACAACAAAATGGTTGAGCCTGTAACTACAAACTATCAAGGGTAAAAAAGACGATCATGAACGTAGCTTTGGGTTTCGACTTTAAGTGATTATCAGAACACTTTCACACCCACAGTGCTATAACTATCTGGATCACTGGTATCTATTTATTTTAAGTTAAGAAATTAATTTGCATTTGGAGATTTTTTTTGTCCAGTAATTATGCCTCTTTTAAAGGATAATTAGTACACACAACAGGATAAAAATGAAAGGATATAAGATTACAATTATGAGTATTTCAACTCAAGAACATACATGCCTCAGTTTTACCTTTTTAAGTATATTATTTGTCATATTGGGCAAAAATGGAAATGAAACAATGAATTTGAATATTGATCAACCCATCCAGCCCAGCACCATAGCTGTTCATAAATAAAAACAAGAAATGCTGGAAATACTCTGCACTGCTATGGGGAAAGAGCAGGGGACTGGGAGTAATGGGATAGCCCTTTCAAAGAGCTGGACCAGGCACAATGGGCTGAATGGTCTCCTTCTGTGTTATATCATACTATAATTCTATTGCAGCTGAATAATGCTTACATAATAACTTGATTATTCCAATAAATCTAAGTATAGTTGCTTTAGTGATTTGTAGCTCCATGTTCTCATTAATTTCCAGTGGGAGAGTAGTGTGTGTACAGTATATTTTAGTTTAGAGGAATGCAAAATTAATCTGGTACTGTTTGCAGTTTTCAATTCTGTGTGGTTTAACTCAATGCAGTATTACAGCCACATGGTCAGGGTTTTGCCTGGTTCCCAGTGTTCAACTTCCAACTGACTGTAGCAAGTGTGTTTTTGTTATTAGGGTTTAATTCCTTTGTGTTTCATTTGTCAAATAAACAGACAGTGACAGGTTTTCTTGTAGGGCGAAAACAGAAGATTAATTATTTATTGAGCAATACACCTTATCCTGAAATAGCTGTAGGTTTCAGGATTCACCTTAAACCTGTTGCATTCTCTTGGAAGTCATGTTCTCGTTGGTTGCAGGCTTGAGCTGTTTGTAGATTTCTCTCTCGCTTGAAAGTTCAGTTTGAAGATAGAGGAAAACTTCCAATTTCACTGCTGCACAAGTAGAAAATGTAGAAATTTCAGAAGTTTTATTTTATTTCATCTTAGTTTGTTTAGTTTGCTTACCCACTGTTTTTTTTTTCATGTTTGTACTTGCTGCTGTTCAATTTTCAGTCCGTTAACACCCTTTCTGTACAAATGCTTTGTTTTTCAACATACCATTCACATATTGTTTGCCTTTGCTCCACGACCTTCCGGTCAGCTATTCAGTGACCTTGTCCTATCCACACCTTCTCCTTTGTTATCTCTTGCCCCACCCCCGCTTTACTTGCTTATAACCTTTTACATTTCTAGTATTTGCCAGTTCTGAAGAAGGGTCACTGACCTAAAACGTTAACTCTGCTTCTTTCTCCACAGATGCTGCCAGACCTGTTGAGTATTTCCAGCATTTCTTGTTTTTATTTCAGATTTCCAGCAACCGCAGTATTTTGCTTTTATTTCAGCGGACAGTTTTCCCTGATTCCTATTGACTCCAGTTTTGCTAGGGCTCCTTGATGCCATACTCGGTCAAATGCTGCCTTGATATCAGGAACAGTCACTCTCACCTCACCTCACCTCTTGAGTTCAGCTCTTTTGCCCATGTTTGGACCAAGGCTGTAATGAGGTCAGGAGCTGAGTGTCCCTGGCGGAACCCAAACTGAGCATCACTGAGCAGGTTATTGCCGAGCAAATGCTGCTTGATAGCACTGTCGATGACCCCTTCCATCACTTTGCTGATGATCGAGAGTAGACTGATAGGGCGGTAATTGGTCAGGTTGGATTTGCCCTCTTTTTTGCACAGAACATATCTGGGCAATTTTCCAGATTGCCAGATAGATACGAGTGTTGGAGCTGTACTGGAACAGCTTGGCTAGGGACGCGGCAAGTAGTGGAGCACAATTCTACAGTACTATTGCCGGAATGTCGTCGGGGCCCATATCCAGTGCCTTCAGCCGTTTCTTGATATCATGTGGAGTGGATTGGATTGGCTGACGACTGGCATCTGTGGCTAGGCATCCTTTGGTCCAAATAGACAGTGTGGCAATGTTCAGATACACATGCGGCATCTTTTGCGGCAATGTCCAATTTTTAAAAAGGTAAAGTGAATTTTTATAGCTCTTCATTTTGAGTCTGTATTTTTTCACCATCCCCTAACCATGACAGCAGATTCAGTGATATATGCTGTTGGAGTTGAGCATTGAAAATGTCAGGAAAATGGAATTGCAAGATTTCAGAAAGCACAAGTGTTTTTATGTTTAAAAACAGGATAAAGAATAAATTGAAAATAGAGACTCAAAGTATTGGAATGACAAACACAGCTGTACCTCACCATCACCTCCATCAACCCCACTTCTGTCTCTAAATTGCCAGACTACTTATTTGACATCCTGTCCTGGAAGGGTAGAAATTTCACGAGTTCAACATTGGGAAGACAAACCATGGTCTTCTGTCCCTGCCACATACTCTGCTTCATTGCTACCAACGCCATCCTTCTCCCTGGCGACTGTGTGAGGCTCAACCAGACTATTTGTAACCTTTATGTCATATTTGCAACAAAGAACAGTACAGCACAGGAACAGGCCATTCGGCCCTCCAAGCCTGCGCCGATCTTGATGCCTGTCTAAACTAAAACCTTCTGCACTTCCGGGGTCCGTATCCCTCTATTCCCTTCCTATTTATGTATTTGTCAAGATGCCTCTTAAACGTCTCTATGGTACCTGCTTCCACCACCTCCCCCGGCAACAAGTTCCAGGCACTCACCACCCTCTGTGTAAAGAACTTGCCTCGCACATCCCCTCTAAACTTTGCCCCTCTCGCACCTTAAACCTTTGTCCCCTAGTAATTAACTCTTCCACCCTGGGAAAAAGCTTATGACTGTCCACTCTGTCCATGCCGCTCATAACTTTGTAAACCTCTATCATGTCGCCCCTCCACCTCCGTCGTTCCAATGAAAACAATCCGAGTTTATCCAACCTCTCCTCATAGCTAATGCCCTCCAGACCAGGCAACATCCTGGTAAACCTCTTCTGTACCCTCTCCAAAGCCTCCACATCCTTCTGGTAGTGTGGCGACCAGAATTGCACGCAATATTCTAAGTGTGGCCTAACTAAAGTTCTGTACAGCTGCAGCATGACTTGCCAATTTTTATACTCTATGCCCCGACCGATGAAGGCAAGCATGCTGTATGCCTTCTTGACTACCTTATCCACCTGCGTTGCCACTTTCAGTGACCTGTGGACCTGTATGCCCAGATCTCCCTGTCAATACTCCTAAGGGTTCTGCCATTTACTGTATACCTCCCACCTGCATTAGACCTTCCAAACTCTGCTTCTCTTTCCACAGATGCTGCCAGACCTGCTGAGTGATTTCAGCATTTGTTTTTGTTTTTGTTTCAGATTTCCAGCATCCACAGTATTTTGCTTTTATATCCTGCTGTATCCTCTGACAATCCTCATCACTATCCGCAACTCCACCAACCTTTGTGTCGTCCGCAAACTTACTAATCAGACCAGCTACGTTATCCTCCAAATCATTTATATATACTACAAACAGCAAAGGAGTCCCAGCACTGATCCCTGCGGAACACCACTAGTCACAGCCCTCCATTCAGAAAAGCACCCTTCCACTGCTACCCTCTGTCTTCTATGACCGGGATGGGCTTCCGGCCACATGTCTGTGCCATCACTAAGACCACCTATTTCCACCTCTGTTACATTTTCTGACACTTCCCCTGCTTCTGCTCATCTGCTGCTGAAACCCTCAACCATGCCTTTGTTAGCTCCAGCCTTGACTATTCCAATCCACTCCAGGCCAGCCTCCCATATTCTATCCTCCGTAAACCTGGGGTCATCCAAAACATGTCATCCTTGTGCTCGCGGATGTACGCTGGCTCTCGGATAAGCAATGCCTGGATTTTAAGATCCTTATCCCTGTTTCCAAATCCCTCCATGGCCTCACCCTCCCTATCTCTTTAATCACCTCCAGCTCCACAACTCTCTGAGATATCTGGGCTCCTCTAAATCTGGCCTCTGGAGAATTCACAATTTCAATTATTCCACCATTGGTGGCTGTTGCTTTAGCTGCCTCGGTCTAAAACTCTGGAATTCTCTCTCTGAACCTCTCTGTCTCTCCACCTCTCTCGTCCTTTAAGACTTACCTTAAAACCTACCTATTTGACCAAGCTTTTGGTCATCTGACCTAATATCTCTCCCTGTGGTTCGGTGTCATGCTTTGTTTCGTAACACTTCTGTGAAATGCCTTGGAATGTTTTATTGTGTTAAAGGTGCTATATAAATACAAGTTGTTGTTGTATATTTGGGGAATAGTCAGTTGGTTGGTCACAGCAATTGCTTTAGAGATTAAAGTGGGTTGTAGAGTGTGGTTATACTGAGATGTAGTGTACAAACCCTGAACTCGGGGATGGGCAGTAATTGCTGGCCTAGCCAGCAACGCCTACATCCCAAGAACGAATAAAACAAAATCCCTTCCACACTGGCTAAACGTACCTGAAGATGATTTTACGTGTTTGGGTAATGTGAGTACTCTTCTCCATATTCTTTTAAAGTATAAGGTAAATGTAAGGAGTGGGTGAACAGGGCTTTTACATTCTCGTGAGCTTGATGTCTGACTTGTATGGAAATCCAGCACTATGTTTTAAGGGGCTCTGAACCAAGCTACTTAGAACTCCATAAGGGTACAGTTTCTAGTTGCCTAATCTAAAGTGAACACACTCTTTCCGTAGTGACGCTTGTAGCCTTCCTTAACTCTAGGTACACATTCTATTTATGAAAAGCGTTTAGCTGCAGTCTGCAAGAGACGAGACTCTGGGGTCCTAAGTATGTACAGGAATACTGCTGGAGCTCGACTAGCTAAAATTGTGCTTTCTACAAGTACAGAGCACCCATAGACTTTCTGCTCCTTACCTGCCCAAGAACAGCTTACTCAGTAAGGCATTGGTTTGCAGAGTTATCTGGTACCAGATGTAAAGAATCATTGATGGTTAGCTTTTCTCGATCTCCAGCTTTCATTGCTGCACCCAAGCTAGACTGGCTGTCAATTGTCCAGCGTATTCTGGAGTACTACAGATCTGGCTTGCTCTGGGATTGGATTACTGAGTCTGCCAGAGAGGGTTGACTTGGTTCCAAACTTCTGCCATCAGGCATGTCGCCTCAGAGTCACCAGAACTCCAGAGTGACACTGTGTTGCCTCCTCCTCCTCCAGGATGGCTAGTCTCTTTTTATTTGTCCTTCGGATGTGAGTGTTTGCAAGGCCAGCATTTATTGAGAGGGCAGTTAAGAGTCACCACATTACTGTCTGGAGTCACATGGAGGCCAGACCGGGTAAGGACAGCAGATTTCCTTCCCTAAAGGACATTAGTGAAGCAGATGGGTTTTTATGACAATTCCAGTAGTCTCATGGTCACCATTACTGAAAATAGCTTTTAATTCCAGGTTTATTAATTCATTAATAATTTGACTGTTGTCTCTGGTATATTACTGTGGATTACTGGTCCAGTAAAATTGGCACAATGCTGCCATCCTCCTCATTATTTGGTCAATAGACAACTGATAGTTTGAGCAATCGGGATGCAGCGAGAGCCTCTCACCAGTGAGTGGCACAGGTCATGACAGAATGGATGCACACGCTGCTGTCTGGCCGCAGCACAGACACATAGAATATCCCATTGACAGGTGATTGAACAGTGAGAGCTGTGGAGCTGCTGCTGTTTTTACTTGCCTCTCTGCAACCCAGTTATGGTTGGCACTGAATCTGGGATATGTGAGTGCACATGCTCTCATGTCTGATCCCAAGATAACACCTTTCCAGCAAGTTGTCATTCCAAGTATTCTCATTTATGATGGACATATGCTTTCATTGTGTTGCAAGAACCCATGAATGACAACTTGTGACATGGCAAATACTTGGACATTCTATACTGCCAGGTCTATCCCTGCATATTATCAACGGTGATAATATTGGCTGTCACCATGCTGGCAAATACCTAAGGAGGGAAGAGGTTGACAGTGTCCATGAGCATGGGACTGAGAAGCACAAGTTGGTTGCTCGAGGCTATGTTGGATGGGGTTGAGGTTGCGATGTGTTGACATAATGTGGAAACTAATTTGGCAAACTGGAGAGGAGCTGAGGGAGAGGAAGAGTGGGGGTAAAATTCAATATAACAAAACTCAGATTATTTTCTGTAGCAAAACAAAGTGTGAAAGGTGATGCTATTCATAAATTTAAAGTCATGAAAGAAATAAAATGGAAACAAAGAAATTTCAGTTAGACACCTCCAATGTAAAAACTGTTGTCCACCCAAATCAGATGAATGGCAGTCCCACAATATACACAGCTACAGAAGACAGGTCAGCAATTAAAGCAGCAAAATCCATCCCGTTACCATCAAACAACCGAGAAAAATCACACAGTGAGCATGTCCACTCACACACTCACACTCACACACTCACACACTCACACTCACACTCACACACTCACACTCACACACACTCTCACACTCACACACTCACACTCACACACTCACACACTCACACACTCACACTCTCACACTCTCACACTCTCACACACTCACACTCTCACACACTCACACTCACACTCACACTCTCACACTCACACTCACACTCACACACTCACTCACACACACTCTCACACTCTCACACTCTCACACTCACACACTCACACTCTCACACTCACACTCACACTCTCACTCACACACACTCTCACACTCACACTCTCACACTCACACACTCACACACTCACACTCTCACACTCTCACACTCACACACTCACACTCACACTCACACACACTCTCACACTCTCACACATCCACATTCACACAACCTCTCACGCACTCTCACACACGCAGTCACTCTCACACACACACACCTGCTCACACACATTCTCACACTCACAAACATATGCAGTCTCACACACTCACACACACTCTCTCTCTCACACACGCGCACACGTACTCACACACACACACTCTCACACACATCCACATTCACACAACCTCTCTCACTCTCTCACTCTCTCACACACTCTCACTCTCACACGCACACACACACGCGCTCTCGCACGCACTCTCGCACACAGTCACTCTCACACACCTACTCACACTCACACTCTCACTCTCACTCTCACACCTACTCACACACACATACACACACACACACACACACTCACAAACACACTCACAAACATGCGCACAGTCTCACACACTCTCACACACTCTCTCTCTCTCACACACACATGCACATATGTGCACGCATACTCACACACACACTCTCACACACATCCACATTCACACGCACTCTCACACACTCTCACACACACACACTCTCTCTCTCTCACACACACACACATGCACACACACACATACATAGAACATTACAGCGCAGTACAGGCCCTTCGGCCCTCGATGTTGCGCCGACCTGTGAAACCATCTGACCTACATTATTCCATTTTCATCCATATGTCTATCCAATGACCACTTAAATGCCCTTAAAGTTGGCGAATCTACTACTGCTGCAGGCAGGGCGTTCCACGCCCCTACTACTCTGTGTAAAGAAACTACCTCTGACATCTGTCCTATATCTATCACCCCTCAACTTAAAGCTATGTCCCCTCGTGTTTGCCATCACCATCCGAGGAAAAAGACTCTCACTATCCACCCTATCTAACCCTCTGATTATCTTATATGTCTCTATTAAGTCACCTCTCCTCCTCCTTCTCTCTAACGAAAACAACCTCAAGTCCCTCAGCCTTTCCTCGTAAGACCTTCCCTCCATACCAGGCAACATCCTAGTAAATCTCCTCTGCACCCTTTCCAAAGCTTCCACATCCTTCCTATAATGCGGTGACCAGAACTGCACGCAATACTCCAGGTGCGGCCGCACCAGAGCTTTGTACAGCTGCAGCATGACCTCGTGGCTCCGAAACTCGATGCCCTACTAATAAAAGCTAACACACCATATGCCTTCTTAACAGCCCTATTAACCTGGGTGGCAACTTTCAGGGATTTATGTACCTGGACACCAAGATCTCTCTGCTCATCTACACTACCAAGAATCTTCCCATTAGCCCAGTACTCTGCATTCCTGTTACTCCTTCCAAAGTGAATCACCTCACACTTTTCCGCATTAAACTCCATTTGCCATCTCTCAGCCCAGCTCTGCAGCCTATCTATGTCCCTCTGTACCCTACAACATCCTTCGGCACTATCCACAACTCCACCGACCTTCGTGTCATCCGCAAATTTACTAACCCCTCTTCCAGGTCATTTATAAAAATGACAAACAGCAGTGGCCCCAAAACAGATCCTTGCGGTACACCACTAGTAACTAAACTCCAGGATGAACATTTGCCATCAACCACCACCCTCTGTCTTCTTTCAGCTCGCCAATTTCTGATCCAAAGCACTAAATCACCTTCAACCCCATACTTCCGTATTTTCTGCAATAGCCTACCGTGGGGAACCTTATCAAACGCCTTACTGAAATCCATATACACCACATCCACTGCTTTACCCTCATCCACCTGTTTGGTCACCTTCTCAAAAAACATCCACACATATACGCACACATCCACTGTCACATGCACACATACACACTCGCACACACATTCTCTGCTTCATGCACCTATAGCACAATGCATAGTATGCACACATCCCTCTCCCATATACGCCCGATCATTTTCAGGCAATTTCTGATGAATCAGATTAACTAGAGTGGTTGTCAGTTTGGTTTTCCTAACTATTTATTTTTGTTTTCAGAACCCAGTCACGGGACTGCTGCCAGCCAGTATAGATCAGAAGGATGCCTGGGTGCGAGATAATGTGTACAGCATCCTGGCAATATGGGGCCTGGGATTAGCATATCGCAAGAATGCAGACCGAGATGAAGACAAAGCTAAAGCTTATGAACTCGAGCAGGTCAGTCAGTGCAACAAAATAATTGCTTATTTCCAAAATAGAAGCAGAAAAACACTTTTTCCTTCTTTCGTTCTGATTTTTGCTCCTGGAAAAACCCACCCAGGTATTCAGGTATTGAATGTTTTGAAGAATGCCTGTTATTGTGGATAACTATTCATGCCAATTTCAAACGGTCAAGCAGAAAATGACAAACATATTGTTAACAAGATCAAGAAACAAAACTGATTTTTTAGCAACTGTAATCTATCCATTTGCAGGTTCCCTGAATTATAATTATAAATCTAATGGAATATTTAATTACTTAGTTATCCTGTTAGATCAAACATTATGCAGTTTTCCTTAAATGTTCATGATGGTAACCATTTTGTTACAAAAAAATATGTAAAACAAACCTGACACCTTTTGGAATCATTACTGCTATAACCCTGTACTGATATTGGCTATTGTTCTCAAATGGTTATATTGTGTTTTTTCCGAGCTGTTGTTTGTATTGTTTTTATATCAAATAGTAACTACAAACATTATTCTCAAAGTCTTAGCCAGCACTGTTCAATGTAATTATTTTTAGGGAATTCGCAGATTGAGTGTAAAGAGTATTTGTTGCTTATTTGCAATATTATTGAGTTATTAAGGAATAGTTTTTTTCCACTGTCGGTACAGTCGAGGATACATAAAACTCAGAGTGAAATGATATCAGGAAGGCTTGCTGCACTATCTGAATAGAATTGGATACTTGGAGTGCTGACATTTTTGTTCACTTGTCATTTACCTGTAAATTTCCTATGACTATGTTATTTTTGATGCTTACTGCCTTGCTATAACAGCAACTTTATTGAAGCAAATATAACCTGTGACTGACGTGAGATAAACATATTACACATCTTACTGCTACTTAAAGATTTAGGTCTCAAAAATATAATGTGATGAAAGCAGAGCTTTTATTCTGCATCAAATCAACTATCTTCTACATCAGATTTTCTTTGCAGATTTTGATATGACTTCAAATAAAGATGAATTGGTTCAGGATATTTTTATACATTCTCTGGATGTTGGTGTAACTGGGAGGCTGGCATCTGTTGTCCATCCCTAATTGCCCTGGAGAAGGTGGTGGTGAGCTGCCTTCTTGAACCGCTGCAGTCATTAGGGTGTAGGTGCACCCACAGTGCTGTTAGGAAGGGAGTGCCAGGATTTTGACCCAGCGACAGTGATATAGTTCGAAGTCAGGATGGTGTGTGACTTGGAGGGGAACTTGCAGGTGCTGGTGTTTTCATGTCCTTCTAGGTGGTAGATGTTGCGGGTTTGGAAGGTGCTGTCGATGGAGGCTTGGCAAGTTGCTGCAGTGCATCTTTTAGGTGGTGCACCACACCATTAACATAACGTTTGCCTTTGCTCCATGATCTTCTGGTCAGTTATTCTCTGTGACCCTCTGTCCTATCAACACCTCTTTTGTTATCTCTTGCTCCACCCCAAATTTATTTGCTTAAAATCTATTACATTTCTACCCTTTGCCAGCTCTGATGAAGGGTCACTGACCTGAAAAGTAAACTCTGCTTCTCTCGCCACAGATGCTGTCAGACCTGCTGAGTATTTCCAGCATTTCTTGTTTTTATTTCAGATTTCCAGCATCTGCAGTATTTTGCTTTTATCTTGTTTGATCAACTTGATCGAATTTTTTGAAGAAGTAACAAGGAAAATAGATGAGGGTAGTGCAGTTGATGTGGTCAACATGGATTTTAGCAAGGCATTTGACAAGGTCCCACATGGCAGACTGGTTAGAAACATAAAAACATAGAAAATAGGAGCAGGAGTAGGCCATTTGGCCCTTCGAGCCTGCTCCGCCATTCATTCTGATCATGGTTGATCATCCAACTCAGTAACCTGTTGCTGCTTTCTCCCCATATCCTTTGATCCCTTTAGATCCAAAAGTTATATCTAACTCCTTCTTGAAAACATACAATGTTTTGGCCTCAATTGCTTTCTGTGGTAGCGAATTCCACAGGCTCACCACTCTCTGGGTGAAGAAATTTCTTCTCATCTTAGTCCTGAAATGTTTACCCTGTATCCTTAGACTATGACCTCTGGTTCTGGACTCCCCCACCACCGGGAACATCCTTCCTGCATCTACCCTGTCAAGTCCTGTTAGAATTTTATAGGTTTCTATGAGATTCCCCCCTCACTCTGCTGAACTCCAGCGAATATAATCTTAACTGACTCAATCTCTCCTCATACGTCAGTCTCGCCATCCCAGGAATCAGTCTGGTAAACCTTCTCTGCACTCCTTCTATAGCAAGAACGTCCTTCCTCAGATAAGGAGACCAAAACTGCATACAATATTCCAGGTGTGGCCTCACCAAGGCCCTGTATAATTGCAGCAAGACATCGCTGCTTCTGTATTCGAATCCTCTCGCTATGAAGGCCAACATACCATTTGCCTTTTTTACTGCCTGTTGCATCTGCATGCTTACCTTCAGTGACTGGTGCACGAGAACACCCAGGTCTCGCTGCATATTCCCCTCTCTCAGTTTATAGTCATTC
Source organism: Heterodontus francisci (assembly GCF_036365525.1). Classification (NCBI taxonomy): domain Eukaryota; kingdom Metazoa; phylum Chordata; class Chondrichthyes; order Heterodontiformes; family Heterodontidae; genus Heterodontus; species Heterodontus francisci. The sequence goes on along the minus strand of NC_090380.1, from coordinate 10,354,905 downwards.
AGATAATAATCTGCCTTCCTGTTTTTGCTACCTTACATTTATCCACATTATACTGCATCTGTCATGCATCAGCCCACTCACTCAACTTGTCCAAATCACCCTGAAGCCTCTCTGCATCCTCCTCACAACTCACCCTCCCACCCGGTTTTGTGTCACCTGCAAATTTGGAGATTTTACATTTAGTTCCCTTATCTAAATCATTAATTTATATTGTGAATAGCTGGGGCCCTAGCACCGATCCCTGCGGTACCCCACTAGTCACTGCCTGCCATTCAGAAAAAGACCCATTTATCCCTACTCTTTGTTTCCTGTCTGCCAACCAATTTTCTATCCATCGCAATACACTAGCCCCAATCCCATGCTTTAATTTTACATGCTAATCTCTTATGTGGGACTTTGTCGAAAACCTTCTGAAAGTCCAAATAAACCACATCCACTGGCTCCACCTCAAAAACTGTACTAGTTACATCCTCGAAGAATTCTAGTAGATTTGTCAAGCATGATTTCCCTTTCGTAAATCCATGCTGACTCTGTCCAATTCTACCACTGTTCTCCAAGTGCTCTGCTATAAAATCTTTGATAATGGACTCTAGAATTTACCCAACTACCGACGTCGGGTTGACTGGTCTATAATTTTCTGCTTTCTCTCTACCTCCCTTTTTAAATAGTGGGGTTACATTAGCTACCCTCCAATCTATAGGAACTGTTCCAGAGTCTATAGAATCTTGGAAGATGACCACCAATGCATCCACTATTTCTAGGGCCACATCCTTAAATACCCTGGGATGCAGACCATCATGCCGTGGGGATTTATCGGCATTCAATCCCATCAATTTCCCCAACACCATTTCTCTACTAATACTGAATTCTTTCAGTTCCTCTCTCTCACTTAGCCCTGTGTTCCTCAACATTTCTGGTATGATATTTATGTCCTCCTTTGTGAAGACAGAACCAAAGTATGCATTTAGTTGGTCAACCATTTCTTTATTCCCCATAATAAATTCCCCTGTTTCTGACTGTAAGGGACCTACATTTGTCTTCACCAATCTTTTCTCTTCACATACCGATAGAAACTTTTACAGTCAGTTTTTTTTGTTCCCCGCAAGCTTGCTCTCGTACTCTATTTTCCCCTTCTTAATCAATCCCTTCGTCCTCCTTTGAGGAATTCTAAACTGCTCCCAATCCTTAGGTCTGTTGTTTTTTCTGGCAGATTTATATCCCTCTTCCTTGGATCTAATGCTATCTCTAATTTCCCTTGTAAGCCATGGTTTGGCTACCTTCCTCGTTTTATTTTTGTGCCAGACAGGGATAAACAATTGTTGCAGTTCATCCATGCACTCTTTAAATGTTTGCCATTGCCTATCCACCGTCATCCCTTTAAGTAACGTTTTCCAATCTGTCATAGCCAACTCGCGCCTCATACCGTCGTAGTTTCCTTTAAGATTCAGGACCCTAGTCTCAGAATCAACTACGTCACTCTCCGTCTTGATGAGGAATTCAATCATATTATGGTCGCTCGTCCCCAAGCGGTCTCGCACAACTAGATTGTCAATTGTTCCTCTCTGATTACACAGTAGCCAGTCTAGGATGGCCTGTTCTCCAGTTGGTTCCTCAACATATTGGTCCAGAAAACTATCCCGTATACACTCCAAGAATTCCTCCACTATGGAATTGTGTCTAATTTGATTTGCCCATTCTATATGCAGATTAAAGTCACCCATAATTATAGATGTTCCTTTTTCGCATGCGTCTCTAATTTTCTGCCATTCTGCCATTCCCAACGTCACCACTACAGTTAAAAAATGCAGCAAAGTGGATACAAAATTGACTCAGTGGCAAGAAGCAAAGGGTAATTGTTGATAGCTGTTTTAACGACTGGAGGGCTGTTTCCAGTGGCATTCCGCAGGACTCAGTACTGGGCCCCCTGCTTTTTGGGGTGTATATTAACAATTTGGACGTAAATGTAGGCGGCATGATGAAAAATTTTGCGAAAAGTAGATAGCGAGGAGGATAGCTATAGGCTGCAGGAAGATATTGATGGTCTGGTAGTTGGGCAGAAAAGTGGCAAATGGAATTCAACCTGGAGAAGTGTGAGATGATGCATTTGGGGAGGTCAAACAAGCAAAGGAATACACGATTAATGGGAAAATACTGAGAGGTGTAGAGGAAGTGAGGGACCTTGGAGTGAATGTCCACAGATCCCTGAAGGTAGCAGGAGAGGCCGATAAGGTGGTTAAGAAGGCAAAGGGAATCCTTTCCTTTATTAACCGAGGTTTGGCATACAAGAGCAGGGAAATTATGCTGGAACTGTATAACTCATTGGTTAGACCACAACTTGAGAACTGTGTGCAGTTCTGGTCACCTCATTACAGAAAGGATGTAGTTGCACTAGAGAGGGTACAGAGGAGATTTACGAAGATGTTGCCAGGACTGGAAAAATGCAGCTATGAGGAAAGATTAGATAGGCTGGGGTTGTTTTCCTTGGAACAAAGAAGGCTGAGGGGAGATCTGATTGAGATGTACAAAATTTTCAGGGGCTTGGATAGAGTGGGCTACGGACCAAATGCTGGAAGATGGGATTAGAGTAGGTGGATCGTTTTTCAGCCGGCACAGACACGATGGGCCAAGTGGCCTCTTTCTGTGCCTTAGACTTTCTATAACTATGATTTTTTTAAATTCATGGGATGTGAGTGTCACTGGCTCGGCCAGCATTTATTGCCCATCCGTAATTGCCCTTGAGAAGGTGGTGGTGAACTGCCTTCTTGAACCATTGCAGTACATGTGAGGTAGGTATACCCACAGTGCTGTTAGGAAAGGAGATCCAGGATTTTGACCCAGCGACAGTGAAGGAACGGCGATATAGTTCCAAGTCAGGATGGTGTGTGACTTGGAGGGGAACTTGCAGGTGTTGGTGTTCCCATGCATTTGCTGCCCTTGTCCTTCTAGTTGGTAGAGTTCGCAGGTTTGGAAGGTGCTGTCTAAGGAGCCTTGGTGCATTGCTGCAGTGCACCTTGTAGATGGTACACACTGCTGCCGGTGGTGGAGGGAGTGAATGTTTGTGAATGGGGTGCCAATGAAGTGGGCTACTTTGTCCTGGATGGTGTCGAGCTTCTTGAGTGTTGTTGGAGCTGCACCCATCCAGACAAGTGGAGAGTATTCTATCACACTCCTGACTTGTGCCTTGTAGATGGTGGACAGGCTTTGGGGAGTCAGGAGGTGAGTTACTCGCCTCAGGATTCCTAGCCTCTGATCTCTGATTCTATGAGGAACTTTATTTACTAATATAGATTGGAGAAATTGGAACCGTTTTCCTTGGAGAGGAGAAGGCTGAGAGGAGATTTCATAGAGGTATTCAAAATCTTAACGGTCTGACAGAGTAGATAGGGAGAAACTGTTCCCACTCCTGAAAGGATCAAGAATGAGAGGGCACACATTTAAAGTATTTGGCAAAAGAAGCAATGGTGACATGAGGAAAAACTTTTTCATGCAGAGAGTGGTTAAGGTCTGGAATGCACTGTCTGAGAACGTGGTGGAGGCAGGTTCAATTAAAGTATTCAAAAGGGAATAAAAGTGTTATCTGAAAATGAAGAGTGTACAGACTTACGGAGAGAAAGCGGGGGAAATGGCATGAGGTGAATTGCTCATTCGGACAACCAGCACAGACACGATGGGCCGAATGGCCTCGTTCTGTGCTGTAACAATTCCATAGATTTAACCAGCTGCAGAAAATAACTCAGACTATTTTTAAATAATGCTTTACTGCAATGTTTAAATAAATTAAAATTGATAAACGTGCTTTACAGTTTGAGAAGTCCCATCTTATAAATGTAAAAGTACCTTTTCTGGAATGGCTTGGCAGTAATGGACAAGGTTAATGCAATGAACATTTTATGCTTGGATTTTACAATCAGCTTTTGATTCCTGTCATGCGACAGGAGGCAGTCATTGACAGCATTTCTGTGATACTGAGCTGGGATTAATCATTTGACCCAGCTGACAAGAACAAGACTGGGAAGGAAATGATGAACTGTTTTACAGAACTGAAGCTTGTCTCTCTGTTAAAGTTTAGGATATTTAAGTTATTTAGCCAGTAAGTTACTATAGTGAAGATGGCAAAAGTCACATTTTTACAACAGTATCTTATGTAGCATTTACAACAGTAATTTAGACATGAATACTTTTTATCAGTAATTATATTTGCAACAAATGATAATGATAGCAAAATGCTAAGACAATGACTATAGGATCCGGAATAGGCCATTCAGCCCCTTGAGCCTATGCTGTCATTCAGTTCGGCCGGGGCTGATCTGTGCTTCAACTCTATTTACTCCATAATTGTGGCAGTGAGTTCCAGATTTCCATTGCCTCTTGTGTGTAAAAGTGCTTCCTGATTTCGCTCCTAAATGGTCAAGTTCTAATTTTCAGCTTGGGCCCTCATGTTCTAAATGTCCTTATAATTTAACCCTTTAAGCCCTGGTGTCATTCTGGTGAATCTGCGCTGTATCACCCATTACCCCTGGCTCCATCACTGACAGCAGATAATTTTCCCTTGATTGTTTATTGGAATATGTCCTGTTACGACCAGGTGAGAAAGATGTCTTGGGGTCTTTTACTGTCTTCACCTGGTCCTGTTGTAACAGGGTTTAATTTTTTAAACACACTGTGTTTTGAGCTCTCCCTTTGTGAATCCTAGTTCACAGCTTTCTGATTATAAGGCAAAGAAATGAGCACACCAAGTTTTTCCTAGGTTTAAAGAGAAAAAGTGAAATTTATTAAACCTTAAACTTAAACTCTAATATGGTTAACGCCTACGGATATATGACAGCCCACGCTAGCATGCACAGCCGATACACGCAGGTAGATAGGGACAGCAAAGAGGAGAGAAAAATATAAGGTGAAAGGTTTGAGGCAGTCGCTGAAGGGGGTTTCTGGTTGCTGTTCCTATGGTTCCAACTCGCTGTTGAGTCTTTGATTGTAGGCAGCACTTACTTTTCGTTGGGGCCCAGTATTCTTCTTAAACCTTGTTCAACATAGGACTTTTCTTTCTTTTGAGGTTCACGTGTCTTCAATGGTTTCCAAAGCTGGTGAGAGCGAGATGAGTGCAGACAGGAGCTTAGTCCAGGAGAATAGTGCTTTCTGAGTCTTTTTCCTGTTGGAAGTTCAAATTCAAAAAACTGTAACAGTCAGTTAGACATGTGACTAAAACTAGTCTGACCACTTCTTCTGTGTATTGGGGAAGCAACGACTGGGTCCCCTTGTTCCAACGCTGTTTGTTACTATGCAAATGTCTTTCCAGTCAGAGGCTTGCAATTTTAATTTTAATGTTCATGTGGCGAAATAATGTGTGCCTCAGTCTTGGCAGGTAGGAGGGGCTTGCCTGACAGTCCATCTATTCTGCATGATCAAGATTTGTGAAGTTCTGCACTGATTATTTCTTTCCACAGAGTGTTGTGAAGTTGATGAGGGGGCTCCTCCATTGCATGATAAGGCAGGTACGTTACCTTCATTCCTACACATACTTTGGAAATTCAGAAAAAAGCAGCATTATAGTGATAATTTCAACTTGCCTGAGAAGCTTGGCTGATTCTAGTTGGTGTCAAACAAATTATTTGATTTAATTAGTAAGATGTAAAACAAGCATCTATTATTGACCCACATTGCTGTGGAGTTTACAGTTTGTCCTCATGTTTTACTGTCACAGTATTTATTCATGAACCCTCTTATAACTCAACCCTAAATATTGTTCTCATTCAAGTTATGTTGAACTCACATTTTTGAGATTTTCGATGAGTGAGGGTTGATGAGGGTAATGCGGTTGATGTGATGTACATGGACTTTCAAAAGGCGTTTGATAAAGTGCCATATGACAGTATTGTCAGCAAAGTTGAAGCCCATGGAATAAAGTGACAGCATGGATACCAAGTTGGCTAAGTGACAGGAAACAGAAAGTAAATGGTTGTTTTTCAGATTGGAGGAAAGTATACTGTGGGGCTCCCCAGGGGTTGGGACCCCTGCTTTTCTTGATCTGTGTTAATGACCTGGACTTGGGTGTGCCGTGACATGCCGTGCCGTAGTGGTGGTATTCTGCCCAAGGGCAGGTCCTCTGCTCTGTTTCTCCACTCAGGAGAGATGAGCATGAATAGGGAAAAGGGTATATGACGTGGTTTCCCATTGCCTTCCTCAGACTGAAACGGGAGTTGGAGATACACTGCTTATGTTGTTCTGAATCACATGCTAGTCAACTAGCCAACTGAGCTACTCGGTCTCCAGACCTGAGTGTGCAGGGCACAATTTCAAAATTTGCAGATGGCACAAAATGTGGAAGTATTATGAACTGTGAGGGGGATAGTGATAGAACTTCAAAAGAACACAGACAGGCTGGTGGAATGGGCAGACGAGTGGTAGATAACATTTAATGCAGAGAAGTATGAAGTGATACATTTTGGTCGGAAGAATGAGGAGAGGCAGTATAAAATAAAGGTTACAATTCTAAATGGCCATGGGAGGGGTGGGGGGGGGATGCAGGAACAGAGAGACCTGGGGGGGTATATGTGCACAAATAAATGAAGGTGGTAGGGCACATTCAGAAAGTGTTTTTTAAAAAAAGCATACAGAATTCTGGGCTTTCTAGAACAAGAACAAGGAAGTTAAAACGAACCTTTATAAAACACTGGTTTGACCTCAACTGGACTATTGTGTGCAAATGTAAACACCACACTTCAGGAAGGGTGTGAAGGCTTTAGCGAGGGTGCAGAAAAGATTGATGAGAATGGTTCCAGGAATGAGGGACGTCAGTTACGAGAACAGATTGGAGAAGCTGGGAAGTTATTCTTAGAAACGAGAAGTGTTCACTGGTTCGGTCTCAATGGGAGTATTGTCCATTTACGGTCACCACACGTTAGGAAGATTGTTAATGCTTTAGCGAGGGTACAGAAAAAAGTTATGAGAATGGTTCCAGAGTTGAGGAACTTCAATTATATGGATAGATTGGAGATGTTAGGACTGTTTTCCTTGGAGAAGAGAAGGTTGAGAGGAGATTAGATAGAGGTGTTCAAAATCATGAGGGGTCTGGACAGAGTGGATAGGGAGAAACTGTTCCCATTGGTGGAAAGATTGAAAACAAGAGGGCACAGATTTAAGGTGATTGACGTTAGGAAACATTTTTTTACACAGCGAGTGGTTAGAATCTGGAATGAATTGCTTGAGAGTGTGGTGGAGGCAGATTCAACTATGGTTTTCAAGAGGGAATTGGATAACTGAAGAGAAAAAATGTGCAGGGGGAGTGGGACTAGTTAAGTTGCTCTTGCAGAGAGCCAGAACAGACATGATGGGCTGAACGACCTCTTTCTATGCTATGATTCTGGGTGTACTAAAGGCATTCAAACCAATAGAACTTCGAACTTTTTTCACTTTGGGACTCTGGCGGGAGACTGTTGGATTTTCTTAGTGTTGGTGGCAGGGAGGGGAATATGAAGCAGGAAGCCTAACTTCTCCTGAAACACATTTCAATTATCCACTGCTACAAACTTCTATTGAGGAACAGCATAACGGAATGATAACTGCCATAAGATATTGTGAGTTGGCAGAAAGTAATCCAGGATATTCCTAATCTCGACGATGCACTCGGTGAAAGCAGGTGCTTGGTGCCTTCTCGCAGGAAATTTCAGAGGGAACTGCCTTGACCTAGCCTCTCATATCTCCTAATGCAAACACAAGAGCAACATTGGTGGAGCCTGGGGTCCGGTCCCCTGCTTAGTGGAAGGATGGCGTAGGACCTGCACACATCTAGAGAGACAAGCAAATAAAACTCTTCCCTGTTAACAGTTGCTAACTTTCCTTGCTTGAATTATTCAGCCTGTTGGTAAATATTTTAACTGTAATGTGACAAATTTCTTTATTTGTACACGGACTTTTGATGCATTTGACACTAAGGCACAGCATGATCCCATTGGAAAAAAACTAGTGTAAATTGTCTAGTTGATGCTTAAATAAGCTAATGGGAGGAGCCTTTCAGTATATAAGTATGCTCTGTGAAGCACCTTGGGATGTTTTACCACATTAAAGATGGAATATAAATGCAACTTGTTTTTGTATCACCAATATTAGTAATGAAGAGGAATTCAGAAACGGCATGTAATGTAAGATAGCAGTTGTCTGCACTAAATAAATTGTACATTAACTCCATCAGTAAATGTGTTACCAGGACAATCACAGGTGTAATTTGTTTCTGTGTAGATGGAAAAAGTTGAAAAGTTTAAACGAACCCAGAGCACCAAGGACTCTCTCCATGCCAAATACAACACTTCCACATGTGGGACAGTGGTTGGTGACGATGAATGGGGCCATCTTCAGGTGGATGCTACTTCTCTATATCTGTTATTTTTGGCCCAAATGACAGCCTCAGGTGAGAAAAATCCTGTTTAGAAAAGGTTTTTCTTGTATTGTAATGTCTATAACTCATTTCATCAATTGCTCTGGTCCCTGCTACTAAAGTGTTTCGCGGTATGAAATTTGTATGCATGAATCAGCTTTTGTTAATGTGGATGCAACCGATGGAATACTTGGTTCCTGAGATCCACTCTGGAGCTCCAAGACATTTTCCTGGTTACATATCCTTCAGCAGTAATTAAACATAGTGTTCATCATGTTACAATCTGTCGGGTCGAGTTCAATCATAGTCAATAGAAAGAAAGAACTTGCATTTCTGTAGCACCTTTCACGACCTCAGGATATCACAAAGCGTTTCACAGCCAATGAAGTATCATTGACGTGTGGTTAATATATAATGTAGGAAACGCAGCAGACAATTAACACCCACCAACAGCAGAGTGGTAATGTCGAGAGAATCTGCTTTTGTGATGTTGATTTGAGGGATAAAGATTGGTCAGGACACCGGGGGGAACTCCCCTACTCTCCATCACAGTGACACCGGGGGGAACTCCCCTACTCTCCGTCACAGTGACACCGGGGAGAACTCCCCTACTCTCCATCACAGTGACATCGGGGAGAACTCCCCTACTCTTCATCACAGTGACACCGGGGAGAACTCCCCTACTCTTCATCACAGTGACACCGGGGGGAACTCCCCTACTCTCCGTCACAGTGACACCGGGGAGAACTCCCCTACTCTCCGTCACAGTGACACCGGGGAGAACTCCCCTACTCTCCGTCACAGTGACACCGGGGAGAACTCCCCTACTCTCCGTCACAGTGACACCGGGGAGAACTCCCCTACCCTTCATCACAGTGACACCGGGGAGAACTCCCCTATTCTCCATCACAGTGACACCGGGGAGAACTCCCCTACCCTTCATCACAGTGACATCGGGGAGAACTCCCCTACTCTTCATCACAGTGACACCGGGGAGAACTCCCCTACTCTTCATCACAGTGACACCGGGGAGAACTCCCCTACTCTTCATCACAGTGACACCGGGGAGAACTCCCCTACTCTTCATCACAATGACACCGGGGGGAACTCTCCTACTCTCCGTCACAGTGACACCGGGGAGAACTCCCCTACTCTCCGTCACAGTGACACCGGGGAGAACTCCCCTACTCTCCGTCACAGTGACACCGGGGAGAACTCCCCTACTCTCCGTCACAGTGACACCGGGGAGAACTCCCCTACTCTCCGTCACAGTGACACCGGGGAGAACTCCCCTACTCTCCGTCACAGTGACACCGGGGAGAACTCCCCTACTCTCCGTCACAGTGACACCGGGGAGAACTCCCCTACTCTTCATCACAGTGACACCGGGGAGAACTCCCCTACTCTTCATCACAATGACACCGGGGGGAACTCCCCTACTCTCCGTCACAGTGACACCGGGGAGAACTCCCCTACTCTCCATCACAGTGACACCGGGGGGAACTCCCCTACTCTTCGTCACAATGGCAGCATGGGATCTTTTACATCCACCTAAGAGGATTAACATCACCAAACTACCTGGAATCGTGTTTCTATTGGGACAAAAACCTGCAAAGTGTTACTGTTGCCCTCTTGAAACATTAATTAAATGTTACCATTGGCTTTTGAGGGTTATGTTATAAAAGAAATGCAATTTAACACATTTTGTTGTGCTCAGTAAGAGGGCTAAAAAGTAAGATACAGGAAGAAGTCCAGGTAGTGAAATGGAAGCAGTAATAATCCTCAATCAGCTTTGAACTCCAACGAGGAGACATTTAAGCAGTTGAAATGGCACAAGGAAGGGAGGGTACTGGACAGCTCGTAACTGAAGAAAGTTGCTGAAGACAAGGTCATTAGAGTGGGAAGGCAGTTTCACACTCGAAGCACTTGAAACTGTATCGCAAGAGGGACTGATTGTGACATTATCAGAAGCACCTGCTTATCTGAAATGAGGCACAGGCACGAAGAGGCAGAACCCTGACAAATCAAGCTGTCAACATTCACACACCTCACAGTGGATGCAAATAATAGACTGCATTGTATTTGTACATTGTGCTGTCTCGTTGCTGAGGCTAACGTTTGAAGGAGCTAGGTATAAACGGTAGGAGGAGATGGTTTGGGTATAAACTGTAGGAGGAGATGGTTTGGGTATAAACTGTAAGGGGAGATGGTTTGGGTATAAACTGTAGGAGGAGATGGTTTGGGTATAAACTGTAGGAGGAGATGGTTTGGGTATAAACTGTAGGAGGAGATGGTTTGGGTATAAACGGTAGGAGGAGATGGTTTGGGTATAAACTGTAAGGGGAGATGGTTTGGGTATAAACTGCAGGAGGAGATGGGTTGGGTATAAACTGCAGGAGGAGATGGTTTGGGTATAAACTGCAGGAGGAGATGGTTTGGGTACAAACTGCAGGAGGAGATGGTTTGGGTACAAACTGCAGGAGGAGATGGTTTGGGTACAAACTGCAGGAGGAGATGGTTTGGGTAGAAACTGTCGGAGGAGATGGTTTGGGTATAAACTGTCGGAGGAGATGGTTTGGGTATAAACTGTCGGAGGAGATGGTTTGGGTATAAACTGTCGGAGGAGATGGTTTGGGTATAAACAGTCGGAGGAGATGGTTTGGGTATAAACTGTAGGAGGAATTGGTTTGGGTATAAACTGTAAGGGGAGATGGTTTGGGTATAAACTGTAAGGGGAGATGGTTTGGGTATAAACTGCAGGAGGAGATGGTTTGGGTATAAACTGCAGGAGGAGATGGTTTGGGTATAAACTGTCGGAGGAGATGGTTTGGGTATAAACTTTCGGAGGAGATGGTTTGGGTATAAACTGTCGGAGGAGATGGTTTGGGTATAAACTGTCGGAGGAGATGGTTTGGGTATAAACTGTCGGAGGAGATGGTTTGGGTATAAACTGTAGGAGGAATTGGTTTGGGTATAAACTGTAGGAGGAATTGGTTTGGGTATAAACTGTAGGAGGAGATGGTTTGGGTATAAACTGTAGGAGGAGATGGTTTGGGTATAAACTGTCGGAGGAGATGGTTTGGGTATAAACTGTCGGAGGAGATGGTTTGGGTATAAACTGTCGGAGGAGATGGTTTGGGTATAAACTGTCGGAGGAGATGGTTTGGGTATAAACTGTCGGAGGAGATGGTTTGGGTATAAACTATAGGAGGAGATGGTTTGGGTATAAACTATAGGAGGAGATGGTTTGGGTATAAACTATAGGAGGAGATGGTTTGGGTATAAACTATAGGAGGAGATGATTTGGGTATAAACTGCAGCAGGAGATGGTTTGGGTATAAACTGTCGGAGGAGATGGTTTGGGTATAAACTGTAGGAGGAGATGGTTTGGGTATAAACTATAGGAGGAGATGGTTTGGGTATAAACTGCAGCAGGAGATGGTTTGGGTATAAACTGCTGCAGGAGATGGTTTGGATATAAACTATAGGAGGAGATGGTTTGGGTATAAACTATAGGAGGAGATGGTTTGGGTATAAACTATAGGAGGAGATGGTTTGGGTATAAACTATAGGAGGAGATGGTTTGGGTATAAACTATAGGAGGAGATGATTTGGGTATAAACTGCAGCAGGAGATGGTTTGGATATAAACTATAGGAGGAGATGGTTTGGGTATAAACTATAGGAGGAGATGGTTTGGGTATAAACTGCAGCAGGAGATGGTTTGGATATAAACTATAGGAGGAGATGGTTTGGGTATAAACTGCTGCAGGAGATGGTTTGGATATAAACTATAGGAGGAGATGGTTTGGGTATAAACTGCAGCAGGAGATGGTTTGGATATAAACTATAGGAGGAGATGGTTTGGGTATAAACTATAGGAGGAGATGGTTTGGGTATAAACTGCAGCAGGAGATGGTTTGGGTATAAACTGTCGGAGGAGATGGTTTGGGTATAAACTGTCGGAGGAGATGGTTTGGGTATAAACTGTCGGAGGAGATGGTTTGGGTATAAACTTTCGGAGGAGATGGTTTGGGTATAAACTGTCGGAGGAGATGGTTTGGGTATAAACTGTCGGAGGAGATGGTTTGGGTATAAACTGTAGGAGGAGATGGTTTGGGTATAAACTATAGGAGGAGATGGTTTGGGTATAAACTATAGGAGGAGATGGTTTGGGTATAAACTGTAGGAGGAGATGGTTTGGGTATAAACTATAGGAGGAGATGGTTTGGGTATAAACTGTCGGAGGAGATGGTTTGGGTATAAACTATAGGAGGAGATGGTTTGGGTATAAACTATAGGAGGAGATGATTTGGGTATAAACTGCAGCAGGAGATGGTTTGGGTATAAACTGTCGGAGGAGATGGTTTGGGTATAAACTGTAGGAGGAGATGGTTTGGGTATAAACTGCAGCAGGAGATGGTTTGGGTATAAACTGCTGCAGGAGATGGTTTGGATATAAACTATAGGAGGAGATGGTTTGGGTATAAACTATAGGAGGAGATGGTTTGGGTATAAACTGCAGCAGGAGATGGTTTGGGTATAAACTGTCGGAGGAGATGGTTTGGGTATAAACTGTCGGAGGAGATGGTTTGGGTATAAACTATAGGAGGAGATGGTTTGGGTATAAACTGCAGCAGGAGATCGTTTGGATATAAACTATAGGAGGAGATGGTTTGGGTATAAACTATAGCAGGAGATGGTTTGGGTATAAACTGCAGCAGGAGATGGTTTGGATATAAACTATAGGAGGAGATGGTTTGGGTATAAACTGTCGGAGGAGATGGTTTGGGTATAAACTGTCGGAGGAGATGGTTTGGGTATAAACTGTCGGAGGAGATGGTTTGGGTATAAACTGTCGGAGGAGATGGTTTGGGTATAAACTATAGGAGGAGATGGTTTGGGTATAAACTGCAGCAGGAGATGGTTTGGGTATAAACTGCAGCAGGAGATGGTTTGGGTATAAACTGTAGGAGGAGATGGTTTGGGTATAAACTGTCGGAGGAGATGGTTTGGGTATAAACTATAGGAGGAGATGGTTTGGGTATAAACTGTCGGAGGAGATGGTTTGGGTATAAACTATAGGAGGAGATGGTTTGGGTATAAACTATAGGAGCAGATGGTTTGGGTATAAACTGTCGGAGGAGATGGTTTGGGTATAAACTATAGGAGGAGATGGTTTGGGTATAAACTGTCGGAGGAGATGGTTTGGGTATAAACTATAGGAGGAGATGGTTTGGGTATAAACTGTCGGAGGAGATGGTTTGGGTATAAACTGTCGGAGGAGATGGTTTGGGTATAAACTGTCGGAGGAGATGGTTTGGGTATAAACTATAGGAGGAGATGGTTTGGGTATAAACTGTAGGAGGAGATGGTTTGGGTATAAACTGTAGGAGGAGATGGTTTGGGTATAAACTATAGGAGGAGATGGTTTGGGTATAAACTGCAGCAGGAGATGGTTTGGGTATAAACTGTAGGAGGAGATGGTTTGGGTATAAACTGTCGGAGGAGATGGTTTGGATATAAACTATAGGAGGAGATGGTTTGGGTATAAACTGTCGGAGGAGATGATTTGGGTATAAACTGCAGCAGGAGATGGTTTGGGTATAAACTGTCGGAGGAGATGGTTTGGGTATAAACTATAGGAGGAGATGGTTTGGGTATAAACTATAGGAGGAGATGGTTTGGGTATAAACTGTCGGAGGAGATGATTTGGGTATAAACTGTCGGAGGAGATGGTTTGGATATAAACTATAGGAGGAGATGGTTTGGTTATAAACTATAGGAGGAGATGGTTTGGGTATAAACTGCAGCAGGAGATGGTTTGGGTATAAACTGTCGGAGGAGATGGTTTGGATATAAACTATAGGAGGAGATGGTTTGGGTATAAACTATAGGAGGAGATGGTTTGGGTATAAACTGTCGGAGGAGATGATTTGGGTATAAACTGCAGCAGGAGATGGTTTGGGTATAAACTGTCGGAGGAGATGGTTTGGATATAAACTATAGGAGGAGATGGTTTGGGTATAAACTATAGGAGGAGATGGTTTGGGTATAAACTATAGGAGGAGATGGTTTGGGTATAAACTGTCGGAGGAGATGATTTGGGTATAAACTGCAGCAGGAGATGGTTTGGGTATAAACTGTCGGAGGAGATGGTTTGGGTATAAACTATAGGAGGAGATGGTTTGGGTATAAACTATAGGAGGAGATGGTTTGGGTATAAACTGTCGGAGGAGATGATTTGGGTATAAACTGTCGGAGGAGATGGTTTGGATATAAACTATAGGAGGAGATGGTTTGGGTATAAACTATAGGAGGAGATGGTTTGGGTATAAACTGCAGCAGGAGATGGTTTGGGTATAAACTGTCGGAGGAGATGGTTTGGATATAAACTATAGGAGGAGATGGTTTGGGTATAAACTATAGGAGGAGATGGTTTGGGTATAAACTGTCGGAGGAGATGATTTGGGTATAAATTGTCGGAGGAGATGATTTGGGTATAAACTGCAGCAGGAGATGGTTTGGGTATAAACTGTCGGAGGAGATGATTTGGGTATAAACTATAGGAGGAGATGGTTTGGGTATAAACTATAGGAGGAGATGGTTTGGGTATAAACTATAGGAGGAGATGGTTTGGGTATAAACTGTCGGAGGAGATGGTTTGGGTATAAACTATAGGAGGAGATGGTTTGGGTATAAACTGTCGGAGGAGATGGTTTGGGTATAAACTATAGGAGGAGATGGTTTGGGTATAAACTATAGGAGGAGATGGTTTGGGTATAAACTGTCGGAGGAGATGGTTTGGATATAAACTATAGGAGGAGATGGTTTGGGTATAAACTATAGGAGGAGATGATTTGGGTATAAACTGCAGCAGGAGATGGTTTGGGTATAAACTGTCGGAGGAGATGGTTTGGATATAAACTATAGGAGGAGATGGTTTGGGTATAAACTGTCGGAGGAGATGGTTTGGATATAAACTATAGGAGGAGATGGTTTGGGTATAAACTATAGGAGGAGATGATTTGGGTATAAACGGTAGGAGGAGATGGTTTGGGTATAAACTATAGGAGGAGATGGTTTGGGTATAAACTGTAAGGGGAGATGGTTTGGGTATAAACTATAGGAGGAGATGGTTTGGGTATAAACTATCGGAGGAGATGGTTTGGGTATAAACTATAGGAGGAGATGATTTGGGTATAAACGGTAGGAGGAGATGGTTTGGGTATAAATTGCAGCAGGAGATGGTTTGGGTATAAACTGTCGGAGGAGATGGTTTGGGTATAAACTGTAAGGGGAGATGGTTTGGGTATAAACTGCAGCAGGAGATGGTTTGGGTATAAACTGCAGCAGGAGATGGTTTGGGTATAAACTGCAGCAGGAGATGGTTTGGGTATAAACTGCCGCAGGAGATGGTTTGGGTATAGTTAGGGTGCCGAGGAAGCCTGCAGATTTCAGAGCTGTGCTATGCATTGTAAGGTATCTTGAATTGAAGCCAAACAGACCCGGTTTCTCTGCAGTTATCATTTTCACTCACTTTGATATATTGGGCATCAAACTACATGTTGAGGCCTTTTTGAAGGACCAAGTTAGGCAGCATGCAGCGGACAATAATTATTCTTCAAACTTTGTAGCATCTCCCCCAACTTTCCCGAGAAATCCAAATTGCTGCTTCCTGATCCCCCATGCTCACCAATGATTCTGGCTGAAGCTTGGGTTTCTGTCCATTGTTGGTACAAGGGCTGTTTTGAGCTTTGGCTAAAGCTTTAGGAGAGATTCTCTGGGGAAGTAGATGCTGTATTTAAATACCAGACTCTCTGCAGATGGTTATTTAGCAGCTGTGCATGCGGAGAGTACTAAGATTGTATACAGTTCACACAATGTAGGTGCAGTTGATGATCCCATGGACTCCGGAAAGGCCACAGCTCTGTACTGCCTCTTGTACTGCTGCTACTTATTAGTGGTGAAAATAATGAAGTTATTTACCATGTTTGGGGGGAAAACGTTGTAATGGACCCAAAACTGACCCCTGGGGAAGATCACTGGAAACCATCTCACAGTCTGAATCACAACACATCCATCCATCACCACCATTTGCTTCAGGTCATTGAGCCAATTCCAAATCCATATGGCCACATCTTCCTTAATTCCATGGGCTTCCATCTTCTTAACAAGCTTAACAATGTTGAATGATGTATCTGTGACTTCCATGATACATATGTGGGCAGCTAACAGGCTGATCCTACACATGCTCACAGTGGATTTCTTTAGAGCAATTTAATGCATTGGAATTAAGCCCCAAGGTCAGTTTGGCCAGTGATAGCCCCATATGGATGGAAGGTGTAATTTTTAGTTCTCCCTGAATGAGTGGTGGAGGGATCATAGTCTAAAGCTCACTCTCTATAAGTGCATCTTTTCTGTCACTCCTGCCTAGCTGTGGGCTGTCACGATGTCCCCAGTATAGTGTTGTATAGTGGGGGGAACTTGACCATTCAATCTGCATACCACCCATCCTTTACTGTTCATGCTCACCCTCCTCTGCTATGTTTGGTGTTAATCGAGCAATCCCCATAATGTGCAAAAAAACAAAGGCTCCAGATTATAGACTGCAGCTCTGTCACAACATCTCTTCACCAATACAATGCTCGGGATACTACGAAGATATGAGGCGCGAGTTGGCCATGACGGGTTGGGAAACGTTACTTAAAGGGATGACGGTGGATAGGCAATGGCAAACATTTAAAGAATGCATGGATGAACTGCAAAAATTGTTTATTCCTGTCTCGCGTAAAAGTAAAACGGGGAAGGTAGCTAAACCACGGCTGACAAAGGAAATTAGAGATAGCATTAGATCCAAGGAAGAGGCATATAAATTCACCAGAAAAAAACAACAGATCTGAGGATTGGGAGCAGTTTAGAATTCTGCCAAGGAGGATCAAGGGATTGATTAAGAAGGGGAAAATAGAGTACAAGAGTAAGCTTGCGGGGAACATAAAAACTGACTGTAAAAGTTTCTATAGGTATGTGAAGGGAAAAAGATTGGTGAAGACAAATGTAGGTCCCTTACAGTCAGAAACAGGGGAATTTATTATGGGGAATAAAGAAATGACTGATCAACTAAATGCATATTTTGGTTCTGTCTTCACAAAGGAGGACATAAATATCATACCAGAAATGTTGGGGATCACAGGGCTTAGTGAGAGAGAGGAACTGAAGGAAATCAGTATTAGTAGAGAAATGGTGTTGGGGAAATTGATGGGATTGAAGGCCGATAAATCCCCAGGGCCTGATGGTATGCATCCCAGAGTACTTAAGGAAGTGGCCCTAGAAATAGTGGATGCATTGGTGGTCATCTTCCAAGATTCTATAGACTCTGGATTCCTACAGATTGGAAGGTAGCTAATGTAACCCCACTATTTAAAAAGGGAGGTGGAGAGAAAGTAGAGAATTATAGACCAGTCAGCCTGACTGGGTAAAATTTTAGAGTTCACTATCAAAGATTTTATAGCAGAGCACTTAGAGAACAGTGGTAGAATTGGGCAGAGTCAGCATGAATTTACGAAAGGGAAATCATGCTTGACAAATCTACTAGAATTCTTCGAGGATGTAACTAGTAGAGTTGATGAGGTGGAGCCAGTGGATGTGGTTTATTTGGACTTTCAGAAGGCTTTCGACAAAGTCCCACATAAGAGATTAGCATGTAAAATTAAAGCATGGGATTGGGGCTAGTGTGTTGCGATGGATAGAAAATTGGTTGGCAGAAGGGAAACAAAAGGTAGGGATAAACGGGTCTTTTTCTGAATGGCAGGCAGTGACCATTGGGGTACCGCAGGGATCGGTGCTAGGACCCCAGCTATTCACAATATATATTAATGATTTAGATGAGGGAACTAAATGTAATATCTCCAAATTTGCAGATGACACAAAACTGAGTGGGAGGGTGAGTTGTGAGGAGGATGCAGAGAGGCTTCAGGGTAATTTGTACAGGTTGAGTGAGTGGGCTAATGCATGGCAGATGCAGTATAATGTGGATAAATGTGAGGTTATCCACTTTGGTAGCAAAAACAGGAAGGCAGATTATTATCTGAACGGCTACAAACTAAGAGAGGGGAATATGCAGCGAGACCTGGGTGTTCGTAGGTGCTGAAGGTAAGCAAGCAGGTAGAACAGGCAGTTAAAAAGACAAATGGTATGTTGGCCTTCATAGCGAGAGGATTAGAGTACAGGAGCAGGGATGTCTTGCTGCAATTATACAGGGCCTTGGTGAGGCCACACCTGGAATATTGTGTACAGTTTTGGTCTCTGGTCTCCTTATCCGAGGAAGGATGTTCTTGCTATAGAGGGAGTGCATTGAAGGTTTACCAGACTGATTCCTGGGATGGCGGGACTAACGTATGAAGAGAGATTGAGACAGTTAGGATTATATTCGCTGAAGTTCAGAAGAGTGAGTGGGGGCTCTCATAGAAACCAATAAAAGAAATTTCTTCACCCAGAGAGTGGTGAGCCTGTGGAATTCGCTACCACAGAAAGCAGTTGAGGCCAAAACATTGCATGTTTTCAAGAAGGAGCTTTTTTTTATTTATTCATGGGATGTGGGCGTTGCTGGCCAGGCCAGCATTTATTGCCCATCTGTAATTGCCCTTGAGAAGGTGGTGGTGAGCTGCCTTCTTGAACCGCTGCAGTCCATTTGGGGTAGGTATACCCACAGTGCTGTTAGGAAGGGAGTTCCAGGATTTTGACCCAGTGACAGTGAAGGAACGGCGATATAGTTCCAAGTCAGGATGGTGTGTGACTTGGAGGGGAACATGCAGGTAGTGGTGTTCCCATGCATTTGCTGCCCTTGTCTTTCCAGTTGGTAGAGGTCGCGGGTTTGGACGTTGCTGTCTAAAGTGCATTGCTGCAGTGCATCTTGTAGATGGTACACACTGCTGCCACTGTGCGTCGGTGGTGGAGGGAGTGAATGTTTGTAGATGGGGTGCCAATCAAGCGGGCTGCTTTGTCCTAGATGGTGTCGAGCTTCTTTAGTGCTGTTGGAGCTGCACCCATCCAGGCAAGTGGAGAGTATTCCATCACACTCCTGACTTGTGCCTTGTAGATGCTGGACAGGCTTTGGGGAGGCAGGAGGTGAGTTGCTCGCCTCAGGATTCCTAGCCTCTGACCTGCTCTTGTCGCGACGGTATTTATATGGCTACTCCAGTTCAGTTTCTGGTCAATGGTAGCCCCCAGGAAGTTGATAGTGGGGGATTCAGCGATGGTAATGCTGTTGAATGTCAAGGGCAGTTGGTTAGATTCTCTCTTGTTGGAGATGGTCATTGCCTGGCACTTGTGTGGCGTGAATGTTACTTGCCACTTTTCAGCCCAAGCCTGGATATTGTCCAGGTCTTGCTGCATCTGGACACGGACTGCTTCAGTATCTGAGGAGTCACGAATGGTGCTAAACATTGTGCAGACATCAGCGAACATCCCCACTTCTGACCTTATGATTGAAGGAATGTCATTGATGAAGCAGCTGAAGATGGTTGGGCCTAGGACACTACCCTGAGGAACTCCTGCAGTGATGTCCTGGAGCTGAGATGATTGACCTCCAACAACCACAACCACCTTCCTTTGCCCTAGGTATGACTCCAGCCAGCAGAGGGTTTTCCTCCTGATTCCCATTGACCTCAGTTTTGCTAGGGCTCCTTGATGCCATACTCGGTCAACTACTGCCTTGACGTCAAGGGCAGTCACTCTCACCTCTCCTCTTGAGTTCAGCTCTTTTGTCCATGTTTGAAGCAAGGCTGTAATGAGTTCAGGTGCTGAGTGGCCCTGGCTGAACCCAAACTGAGCATCACTGAACAGGTTATTGCTGAGCAAGTGCTGCTTGATAGCACTGTTGATGACACCTTCCATCACTTTACTGATGATTGAGAGTAGGCTGATGGGGCGGTAATTGGCCAGGTTGGACTTGTCCTGCTTTTTGTGTACAGGACATACCTGGGCAATTTTCCACATTGCAGGGTAGATGCTTGTGTTGCCGCTGTACTGGAACAGCTTGGCTAGGGGCACGGAAAGTTCTGGAGCCCAGGTCTTCAGTACTATTGCCGGAATATTGTCAGGGCCCATAGTCTTTGCAGTATCCGGTGCCTTCATTTGTTTCTTGATATCACGCGGAGTGAATCGAATTGGCTGAAGTCTGGCATCTGTGATAGAGATAGAGATAGTGATACAGCACTGAAACAGGCCCTTCGACCCACCGAGTCTGTGCCGACCTTCAACCATGCTGCGGACTTCAGGAGGAGGCTGAGATGGATGATCAACTCGGCACTTCTGGCTGAAGATTGTTGCAAATGCTTCAGGCTTATCTTTCGCACTGATGTGCTGGGCTCCCCCATCATTGAGGATGGGGAGATTTGTAAAGCCACCTCCTCCAGTTAGTTGTTTATTTGTCCACCAACATTCACGACTGGATGTGGCAGGACTGCAGAGCTTAGATCTGATCCGTTGGTTGTGGGATCGCTTAGCTCTGTCTATTGCATGCTGTTTATGCAGTTTGGCACGCAGATAGTCCTGTGTTGTAGCTTCACCAGGTTGACACCTCATTTTGAGGTATGCCTGGTGCTGCTCCTGGCATGCCCTCCTGCACTCTTCATTGAACCAGGGTTGGTCTCCTGGCTTGATGGTCATGGTAGATTGGGGGATATGCCAAGTTACAGATTGTGGTTGAGTACAATTCTGCTGCTGCTGATGGCCCACAGCACCTCATGGATGCCCAGTTTTGCATTGCTAGATCTGTTCGAAATCTATCCCATTTAGCACGGTGGTAGTGTCACACAACACGATGGACAGTATCCTCAATGTGAAGGCGGGACTTCATCTCCACAAGGACTGTGCAGTGGTCACTCCTACCAATACTGTCATGGACAGATACATCTGCGGCAGGCAGATTGGTGAGGACTAGGTCAAGTATGTTTTCCCCTCTTGTTGGTTCCCTCACCACCTGCCGCATACCCAGTCTAGCAGATATGTCCTTTAGGGCTCGGTCAGTAGTGGTGCTACCAAGCCATGCTTGGTGATGGACATTGAAGTCCCCCACCCAGAGTACATTTTATGCCCTTGCCACCCTCAGTGCTTCCTCCAAGTGGTGTTCAACATGGAGGAGTACTGAGTCATCAGCTGAGGGAGGGCGGTAGCTGGTAATCAGCAGGAGGTTTCCTTGTCCATGTTTGATCTGATGCCATGAGACTTCATGGGATCCGGAGTCGATGTTAAGGACTCCCAGGGCAACTCCCTCCCTACTGTATACCACTGTGTCACCTCTGGTGGGTCTGTCCTGCCGGTGGGACAGGACATACCCGGGGATGGTGATGGCAGTGTCTGGGACATTGTCTGTCAGGTATGATTCCGTGAGTATGACTATGTCAGGCTGTTGCTTGACTAGTCTGTGGGACAGCTCTCCCAACTTTGGCACAAGCCCCCAGATGTTAGTAAGGAGGACTTTGCAGGGTCGACAGGGCTGGGTTTGCTGTTGTCAGTTCCGGTGCCAAGGTCGATGCCGGGTGGTCCGTCCGGTTTAATTCCTTTTTATTGACTTCGTAGTGGTTAGATACAACTGAGTGGCTTGCTAGGCCATTTCAGAGGGCATGTAAGAGTTAACCACATTGCTGTGGGTCTGGAGTCACATGTAGGCCAGACCAGGTAAGGACAGCAGATTTCCTTCCCTAAAGGACATTAGTGAACCAGATGGGTTTTTACAACAATCGACAATGGTTTCATGGTCGTCATTGACGAGCTTTTAATTCCAGACTTATTGATTGAATTTAAATTGCACCTTCTGCTGTGGTGGGATTTGAACCCATGTCCCCAGAGCAATACCCTGGGTCTCTGGGTTACTAGTCCAGTGACAATACCACTACACGCCACCACCTCTCACCATCTTAGATATAGCTCTCGGGTTTTCAGGGATGAAAGGATATGGGGAGAAAGCAGGAACAGGTTACTGAGTTGGATGATCAGCCATGAAGTGGAGCAGGCTCGAAGGGCCGAATGGCCTACTCCTGCTCTTATTTTCTATGTTCTGTGAACCATGCTAGCTTTGGAATAGAATGCACTGAGTATTTAACAAAGTATCATTCCTGACAAGAAGTTTAATTCTCCAGATTTTTCAGTCCTCAGTAATTTCAGGATGGTCACTGAATGAGTGGTAAGTGAGTGTCGTAAAACTGTAGTTTAATAATATTGAATTACCACTGGGGTCAGACTCCAAACTAACAACTTTCAGGCTGCAGTGTTACTGTGGTTACATGGCTGGTGATATTTTCACTTTGTTTTGTATACCTGCTGTAACCCCCTGGCCTGACAGTCCAAGGAAGACAAGAATGAAGAAGGAGGCTAGGTGGGGTAGTAAGTAGTGTAGATAGGAGCAGGAGGTTACGAAAAAAAAATAGACAAGGTGGGCTGGGGATGGGGTCAGAGGCGGGTGGGTGGGGGGGCCCAGAATCACGACAGGGGTTGGAGAGCCTGTCGCCACCCCTTCACCAAACAATTTTGTCAGGGTGGGATAGACTGACGACTGCCATCCCGCCCAGAGGTCCGTTGGGGCCCTTAAGTGGCCTATTAACGGCTACTTAAAGGATTCTTCCCCCCCACAATCCCCCCGCCCCCCGCCCGCCACCACCACTGGGATTTAACCTGCAGTTGTTGAGAGGGATGGTGAGGGGGTACCTTCGGCACATGGGAAAGGCATCTTGTAATAGTGGCACCCTCCCTGCGGGTTTGGGAGGGAGTTCCTCTGCTGTGGGCAATCTGTGGCCCACAGAGGACCACTGCCAGCAAAACTATCACCTCCCTGGAGCCCCCCTCCCCATGCACTTCATGCCCACCATCCCACCTCTCCACTTGCCAGAGACTTCCAAACTGGCCCCAGCGACCCTGCCTGTCTGAGGTCTGGGGTTGCAGTGCCGGGCCTGGGTCCAAGGCCTCTGCAGTACCAGCAGTGGCCACTACTCCTGGTGGCACTGCTGATACAGCTGAGCTGCTGGCCCACTGATTGGCCAGCAGCTCTTGGAGGCAGGATCCCTGTCTTTAAAGGGATGGAGATCCCAACGCTCAAACTTAGCCTCTGGAACACCGAAGGATTGTGCCGGGGTGGGGGCTCAAAAAGGCTGAGGCGGGGCTCCCCCTGCCTTTTCGGCCTGGTGCCAGGAGCCCCACTGTTCCACAAAATCCAGCCCAGTGAGTGGGTAAAACTGAACAAAGTGGAGCTCAGTGTGGAGAAGCATGAGATCATCCACTTCAGACCCAAAAAAGACCAATCAGGATTTTCTTAATGGCGAGAGACCAGGAACTGGAGGAACAAAGGGATTTGAGGGGTCCAGGTACACAAATCACTCATAACTAGTGCACAGGTTTGTAAAGTATCAAAACAGCTATGGAATGTTGTCCTTTATCTTAAGGGGGTCTGGAATACAAAGGGATACGGGGAGAAAGTGGTAACAGGATACTGAGTTTGGATGATCAGCCATGATCGTAGTGAATGGCGGTGCAGGCTCGAAGGGCCGAATGTCCTACTCCTGCCCCTATTTTTCTATGTTTCCGTGAATCTGTACCTGATATTACTCTGCATTACACCAGTGACGGCCCTTCAAAAGTATTTAATCAGCTGCAAAGGCTTTGGAGGTGCTCTGAGTTTCGGACAGGTGCTGTATAAATTCAAGTTTATTCTTTTATTGATCGTCATATTCCAATTTGTCTGATTTTTTTTGATGTGTAAGGTGATATAGTAACAATGCTGTTTAAGATCTCTGACTTCTTAAAATTGATGATAATGCCTGTGCACAAGGGGCACTCCTGAAGTTTTTCTTGCTGGAAACAGACTCCAGTTCCCTGTTTCCTTTTTGCTCTGCTTTCCATCACTGCAGATAATGTTTACATTTTAAGCTGTTAAAAGAGAGCTCTCTCATCAGGCATGGGATCTGATTCTGTAATGTTTGTCATCAGTTTTACTGTGCCCATGTACAATGTGTACGCTGTTTAGTAGTTTGTTTGCAATTGTTACTGCTTAACATGTTTACAGGGCAAAGGTTTAGAGTCATAGAGAGATACAGCACCAAAACAGGCCCTTCAGCCCACCGAGTCTGTACTGACCATCAACCACCCGTTTATACTAATCCTACATTAGTCCCATTTTCCGCTCCCATCCCCAGCTTCCCTCAATTCTCCTACCACCTACCTGCACTAGGGGCAATTTACAATAGCCAATTTACCTATCAACCTGCAAGTCTTTGGCTGTAGGACGAACCCGGGTCGCTGGAACTGTGAGGCTGCGGTGCTAGCTACTGTGTCACTTTGCCGCCCTTGTTTATATATTGAACAAAACGAATTCAGTCTTTTGAAGTGTAAACTGCCTTGGCCCTATAGAGGTGTGATTGTATCTCTTCTATTTCTTACAGCATGGACTGGAGCAGATAGACTGGTGTGATGTAGTGGCAGGAATTCCCTTGCTGTACTCCCACTCAGAGGGCTGGATTTTG
Organism: Heterodontus francisci; assembly: GCF_036365525.1. NCBI lineage: Eukaryota > Metazoa > Chordata > Chondrichthyes > Heterodontiformes > Heterodontidae > Heterodontus > Heterodontus francisci. Next base: position 10,330,021 of record NC_090380.1, on the reverse strand, counting down.
CTAGCCCTCGAGGGATGGGCTGGGAGGCGGGGGCCGTGTAAAGTGGTGAGGAAAGGCAGGGGCTGGAGTGCCTGTCACCTTCCCGATGCCACGGAATTTTACCAGGGGTGGGGAAGGTTGAGGATGGGCCTCCACCACACGGGGAGGCCGCCCTGTAAAAACTCTTTGGATAAATACTTTTGGAACATACATGGAACAAATACTGGCAGCCTCCCTGTGGGCTCGGGGGGGGACGGGGGGCAGCGTCGGCTCCCTTGCTGCGGGGACAAAATCCAGGCCAGAATCACCCGATCAGGAAGTTAGTTCCTAATCCTAATCACTACTTACACGTAAGAATGTTTTTCCTCTTGTTGCCTGTAGTTCTTTTGCTAAACACCTTAGATGTGTGCCCTCTGTTATTGACCCTTCAGCCATTGGAAACAGTTTCTGTTTACTCTAAATCCTTCATGATCTTCAACAGCTTTACCAAATAGCGGGGTGACTCCGTCGAAAGAGAATTAGTTCTGAAACTCTAATTGGTAGTATTTGGACAGGAGTCATAAGCTTTCTAGGCTAAAGGAATTAATGCTCTCTCTATCAATGCCACTTCTTGGTAAGGAGCCAGAAGATGTGTTTGAGCAGGAAGACGGATTGTGAAAATCAGCTCTCTGATAATGAGAAACAAGTGATATGAATTTGCATTAATTGAGTCTTTTCCTCTCCGTAGGATTACGCATCATTTTCACGCTTGATGAAGTAGCGTTTATACAGAACCTCGTATTTTACATTGAGGCTGCCTATAAAGTGGCTGTGAGTATTTGCAGATAATGAGACGAGAAGCAAAAATAGCCAAGAGAATTCAAGCTATCTGCCTTACCTTGGCTGCTGTTCGAAAACAACAATGGGTCAATTGTTAACAACACTGCACTGTGTGGAACTGAACCACTCAGACTAGCAAGGTGCCAGGTTTGTGCTAATCTCAGCTGGGGATAGGGAGTCAGGCCCTAGAATTCACCAAAACACCACTGGGTCTGGGGAAGAGCGGAGACAACAGTGGCTGCTGCTGCTGTCCAGTGAGTCTTCTGGAATGTGTAGGCTGGTGAGAATATTATCAGACTTGATATTGATGTTCCTTTTCACCCATCGCCCCCCCCCCCCCCCCCCCTGCCCCTCCATTGGTTGAACGGAATGCTGGCACTCAGTGTCTAGACTCAGCATAAATCCATGGCTACGTTTGTTGACAACGCACCTTCTCGGTGGCACACTACTGGCACATGGGCAAATGCAGCCTCATTGACTGATGTCAGCGATTGCTCTGTGTAAGCTCTGCATTGTCAGGAGGCACTCTGTAAATCCTTACCTTTGGTGGGAGGAGTAGGAAGTGAAGTGGAAAGTTTAAAAAGAACAAAAAAAAACTCAGCCGCCATGTGTAAAGGGCAGCTCATGATTACTCATCTGGTGGCAAATACTATATTGCAAGTTATATAATACAAGGATCTAACCTCAGTCTCCTATTTCTCATCTGTGTGCTTCCCCTCAGCGACATCGTCCGAAAACAGCGTCAGGTTCCACGTGTAGATTTGGATGTTGTCAGTGTAACTCACTGCCACCTCTCTCGACCCCTCCGTCACCTCTGAATTGCCATGCTGCTAGACTAACATCCAGTATTGGCTGAGTAGCTGTTTCCTCCAATGGAATATTGCACAGAACAAAACCATTTTCTTCGGTTCCCACCACAAACTCTCTTTTCCTTAGCCACTGACTCTATCTCTCTCCCTGGTTCTTGTCTGAGGCTGAACCAGACTGTAAACTTGTCGTCCTGTTTGACCCTGAGCTGAGTTTCTCACCCCATATCCTCTTCATTGTTGTTTCCACCTCTGTAACATCGCCCATCTCTGCCCCTACCTCAGCCCATCTGCTGCTGAAACCCTCATCCATGCTTTTGATACTTCCAGCCTCCATTATTCCAATGCTCTCCTGGCTGGACTCCCATGTTTCACCTCCCATAAACCTGAGCTGATCCAAAACTCAGCTGTCTATATCCTAACTTGCACCAAGTCCTGTTCTCCTATCACCCCGTGCTATCTGACCTACACTGCCTCCCGATCTACCAATGCCTGGAATTTAAAATTCTCATCCTTGTTTTCAAATCCCTCCATGGCCTCTCTCCTATCTCTGTAACCTCCTCCAGTCCCACAACCCTCGGAGATATCTGTGCTCCTCTAGTTCTGGCCTCTTGAGCATCCCTGATTTTAATTGCTCCACTATTGGTGGCCGTGCCTTCAGTTGCCTTAGCCCTTCATAAACCACCTTCTTTTGAGATACTACTTTAAAATCTACTTCTTGACCCAAGTTTTTGGTCACTTATCCTAATCTCTCATTCTTTTGCTCGGTATCAGTTTTTTTGTCTGACAATGCTCCTGTGAAGTGCCTTGGATTGTTTTACTACTTTAAAGGTGCTATATCAATACAAGTTGTTGTTTTACTGCAAGTTATTGGTAGAGCAATGAAAACATTTGGTGACAGTAAAGACATTTTCTTTATTACGTTAGTGCCTGAATATGGATTGATGTTTAGTTTTTGATGCACCTGCTCAGCTAGACATTGACAAAGTCATAGAATGCAAGGACTGTTTTGCTAATGCTTAGACTGGTGGTGACGTTGAGGAACTAATGCACATTTAATAAGACAGTGAGTCTCTGCTTTCATTGATCTCACCAAAGCCTTTGACCTCGTCAGCAGACGTGGTCTCTTCAGACTACTAGAAAAGATCGGATGTCCACCAAAGCTACTAAGTATCATCACCTCATTCCATGACAATATGAAAGGCACAATTCAACATGGTGGCTCCTCATCAGAGCCCTTTCCTATCCTGAGTGGTGTGAAACAGGGCTGTGTTCTCGCACCCACACTTTTTGGGATTTTCTTCTCCCTGCTGCTTTCACATGCGTTCAAATCCTCTGAAGAAGGAATTTTCCTCCACACAAGATCAGGGGGCAGGTTGTTCAACCTTGCCCGTCTAAGAGCGAAGTCCAAAGTACGGAAAGTCCTCATCAGAGAACTCCTCTTTGCTGACGATGCTGCTTTAACATCTCACACTGAAGAATGCCTGCAGAGTCTCATCGACAGGTTTGCGTCTGCTTGCAATGAATTTGGCCTAACCATCAGCCTCAAGAAAACGAACATCATGGGGCAGGATGTCAGAAATGCTCCATCCACCAATATTGGCGACCACGCACTGGAAGTGGTTCAAGAGTTCACCTACCTAGGCTCAACTATCACCAGTAACCTGTCTCTAGATGCAGAAATCAACAAGCGCATGGGTAAGGCTTCCACTGCTATGTCCAGACTGGCCAAGAGAGTGTGGGAAAATGGCGCACTGACACGGAACACAAAAGTCCGAGTGTATCAGGCCTGTGTCCTCAGTACCTTGCTCTACGGCAGCGAGGCCTGGACAACGTATGCCAGCCAAGAGCGACGTCTCAATTCATTCCATCTTCGCTGCCTTCGGAGAATACTTGGCATCAGGTGGCAGGACTATATCTCCAACACAGAAGTCCTTGAAGCGGCCAACATCCCCAGCTTATACACACTACTGAGTCAGCGGCGCTTGAGATGGCTTGGCCATGTGAGCCGCATGGAAGATGGCAGGATCCCCAAAGACACATTGTACAGCGAGCTCGCCACTGGTATCAGACCCACCGGCCGTCCATGTCTCCGTTATAAAGACGTCTGCAAACGCGACATGAAATCGTGTGACATTGATCACAAGTCGTGGGAGTCAGTTGCCAGCATTCGCCAGAGCTGGCGGGCAGCCATAAAGACAGGGCTAAATTGTGGCGAGTCGAAGAGACTTAGTAGTTGGCAGGAAAAAAGACAGAGGCGCAAGGGGAGAGCCAACTGTGCAACAGCCCCAACAAACAAATTTCTCTGCAGCACCTGTGGAAGAGCCTGTCACTCCAGAATTGGCCTTTATAGCCACTCCAGGCGCTGCTTCACAAACCACTGACCACCTCCAGGCGCGTATCCATTGTCTCTCGAGATAAGGAGGCCCAAAAGAAAAGAAGAGTCTCTGCATAGTTACAAACTGGCAAGCACTGGACTGATGTCAGGAAACATCACTTCATGCAAAAACCCGATTCATCCAAAATGCAGTTAGATGCTGTGATCAGGGAGCACGAGTTTCTATGACAGGATAGGTTAGATGGGCTGAATGAGTTCCACTGTACTTACCTTGGCTAGCATTTTCCCTTAATATTATCCAGAATAACTTTCAAAAAGGAATTGGATCAATACCTGAACAGGAAAAATTTATCGGGCTGTGGGGAAATGGCAATGGGAATAGCTGTTTCAGAGAGCTGGTACAGCCATGATAGGCCGAATGGCCTCGTGTGCTGTATGATTCTATGAATGGGCATGGTAATTTAATACTGCAACTTATGATTGGTTTAGCAGTGCAGCATTAGCATTACTTTAAAAGTACTCCTATTATATTTAAAGTACTCTCCCTATAGCATATACCAAAAATTAATTTACTCGGAAATGATGTGTACCAATAGCTGCATGCATGCTAAGTGACATGTATTATAACAGACTGCTTTCCTGTTACAAGACTGGCCATGCAATGGCATTCTTTGAATTTTGGAACTGGTCAGGTGATCTGCTAGGCCACATATTCCTATGTAAGCTTAAATGTTACTTGAGCTTGCGTTGCTGCCAAAGTGGCCTTGATGTTATTGTTCATCAATTGGTAGATTCAGCAATCCTACACTCAAAGGGAGCACCTTCCATTGAACCATTGCTGCAGTGTCTTAGCCTCGTCACTGGCTCTCGTTCCCTTGGAGTGAAGCTCCTCCCACCCCTCCCCTCCCCCTCAAGCGTAAGAGTTTTGTCATGCTGCATCCAAGATTGGAATTTGCTCAAATTTCAATTTGGCCATCATTTTGAAACTGTCTGCCAAGCTCACTAGCTGTCACCACTGTGAATGAAGTATCATGGACTGAACTCCTTACCGATCTCACTCTTTGTCTTCAAATTTGATGTCCTACACTGATAGTAGGACCTGCAATCAAATGAAAAGTTAATGTCAGCTATTCATGCTTATAAAATATACATCAATTCAATAATGAAAGTGTTGGCATAATGTGGGGAAGAAAGCTAATAGTTTCTTTTTCCCTTTTGGCCTCAGGATTATGGCATGTGGGAACGTGGAGATAAAACAAACCAGGGAATAGCAGAGCTGAATGCAAGTTCGGTGGGCATGGCCAAGGTAATTAACACGGGCATTGGTAAAAATAAATCCGTTTAACTCCCTATAAACAATACAGCAGGTTTCACATGCCAGTGAACTTACTAGTTATGGAACGTGTGCTGGGCCTGTACCATTCTCAGCCATTCCAGGCAATGTTAGAATGTCTCAAATTAATGTCGGGCCCTTGTACAAGGTGGGGTGGTACTGGGAGCCTTCGTGATCTTTTATGGTAGTTGCATTCAAACCTCTGTTATTGGCTTCTCATTGGTGTATTTAGGTTAAAACAAAAGAGGCACAGCTCATCCCTGAGCTCCAGCTCCTCTGGAATGATATTTGTTTTCATTGGGATATCAACTATTTCTCAAAAGAAATCTAACCAAATTCAATATATTTATGTATTCCTGTTCACAAAACATATAGTCCATATTAGCATGTATGTTATCACATGAAAGCACATGCTATGGCATAAAGATATGATGGACAATGAACTTTGTCATGTCAATAATTTTCCTGTACTCTTATCAGATGTTAAGGATGTGTGCATACTCTTGTGTTTCTAACATAAGGAGGAATGTGAAAACATAGTGAAACCTGTCATGAAGAACACTTATTTATAGTGGACGCCATGCCCCGAAATACTACAGTTATAACGCAACAGCTGTTCAGCCGAGGTTTACTCCAAAGTCGCAAATGAAAGAATATGTTACAAGATATGCCACATACATTTGTATTTTGGCATTTGGTTTGACAACTCCTAATCAAGAAAGCCAGGAGTGAGCTATGGCCAACCTTGTAAATAACCAGACTCAAGTGTGTTTCATTGTTGCCAGTAATGCTCTGGGTTTACTTTCCTATCAGTGGATGTCAGTCTCGAGGTTCCTGAGTGAAGGAAAGCTGTTATTAGACTGGGTATTACTGTCTTCTCAGCTCAGATCCAGCTCCGTGCCTAGGCTAGTGTGAAGAACAAACCTCTGACCGTTCCTTGGAGTACCAGCAGGCCGTCCTCAAGGACAAGCCCTAGTTGACTAAGCCCTAAATAGTAGGCTTCCATCGTAACAGAGATGTCACTAATCATTTTCATCATATAAGGATACTGTATTTGTAAACTTTTAGATGTTGCAATGATACAATTATTTATATACTTGGGATTTATTAAATAGAAATACTAATTAACTAGTGCTGAGCCGTCCAATCAGACTGTGTTTCGATGCTGTGCTTCAGAATGGTCAAAATTTTACGAAGTAACTGAAGAAAAGTCTAGGATGAGATATATTTGTTAGGCCCATTGAAACTCGCCTCACTCGAGTACATTAAACATCAGGGCAGCTAATTGGATTTTCAGCACAATGGCAACACTTGTACTTTAGAATTCTTGGGTGCAATTTAGGAGCTACAATACTGCAAGAGATGGTTGATTAAATTTAAAACCTATTCCCATAAACGTTGCTTTATAAGTAGATAATGGACAGTGACAAGAAAATCAGGTTTGAGTTTGTTACTGAAGCTGAACAGACAACACCTTCAGTGCATTCCTGATTGCACAGATATTATTTCTGATAAAATTGAACTTGAGAACATCTTAAAGTGAGAAAGTGAAGGGAACTACTAGGCTGGACTTGTGGGGGATGGGATTGATGGTGAAGCTGCCCTCTGAAACTGACTGGAACTCCAGGATCTCGGGCATGTGTAGACTAGAATGGAAATGCTCAAGTTGCAGTCTGTCACTCAGGGTCCTGCCGCAGGCTGCACTGTGCCTCCCCAGAGCTGGCAATCAGTGAGAACTTCAACTTCCCACATCGCTGTTTGAAACACCGAAAAAAGTTACACCTTCTTCAATCAGATGTAAGTGGGTTTTTAATGGTGATGCAGAGGCAGTGGCGTAGTGGTAATGTCACTGGACTAGTAACCCAGAGACCCAGGCTACTGCTGTGGGGACATGGGTTCGAATCCCACCACGGCAGATGGTGGAATTTGAATTCAATTAATAAATCTGGAATTAAAAAGCTAGACTAGTGATGACCATGAAACCATTGTTGATTGTTGTAAAAACCCATCTGGTTCACTAATGTCCTTTAGGGAAGGAAATCTGCTGTCCTTACCTGGTCTGGCCTACATGTGACTCCAGATCCACAGCAATGTGGTTGACACTTACATGCCCTCTGAAATGGCCTAGCAAGCCACTCAGTTGTATCTAACCGCTACAAAGTCAATAAAAAGGAATGAAACCGGACGGACCACCCGGCATTGACCTAGGCACCGGAAATGACAACGGCAAACCCAGCCCTGTTGACCCTGCATAGTCCTCCTTACTAACATCTGGGGGCTTGTTCCAAAATTGGGAGAACTGTCCCACAGACTAATCTAGCAACAGCCTCACATAGTCACACTCACGGAATCATACCTTACAGACAATGTCCCACAACCACAATCTGTAACCTCATGGCCCAGCGTATCCCCTACTCTACCATTACCATCAAGCCAGGGGACCCTGGGTTAATGAAGAGTGCAGGAGGGCATGCCAGGAGCAGCACCAGGCATACCTCAAAATGAGGTGACAACTACTTCCATACCAAATAGAAGAAGCAGCATGTGATAAGAGGAGTGGGGGAGTTAGGGGGCTCAGTGTTTACATGTGCACCAAACAGCGTAAGCAGCATGTGATAGATAGAGTTAAGCAATCCCATAACCAACAGATCAGATCTAAACTCTGCAGTCCTGCCACATCCAGTCGTGAATGGTGGTGGACAATTAAACAACTAATCGGAGGAGGAGGCTCCACAAATGTCCCCATCCTCAATGATGGGGAACCCGGCACATCAGTGCGAATGATAAGGCTGAAGCATTTACTATCATTTTCAGCCAGAAGTGCCAAGGGATGATCCAAATCGGCCTCCTCCTGAGGTCCCCAGCATCACAGATGCCAGACTTCAGCCAATTCGATTCACTCCACGTGATATCAAGAAACGGCTGAAAGCACTGGATACTGCAAAGGCTATGGACCCTGACAATATTCCGGCAATAGTACTGAAGACCTGTGCTCCAGAACGTGCCGTGCCCCTAGCCAAGCTGTTCCAGTACAGCTACAACACTGGCATCTATCCGGCAATGTGGAAAATTGCCCAGGTATGTCCTGTACACAAAAAGCAGGACAAGTCCAACCCGGTCAATTACCGCCCCATCAGCCTACTCTCAATCATCAGTAAAGTGATGGAAGGTGTCATTGACAGTGCTATCAAGCAGCAGTTACTCAGCAATAACCTGCTCACTGATGCTAAGTTTGGATTTCGCCAGGGCCACTCAGTTACTGACCTCATTACAGCCTTGGTCCTAACACGGACAAAAGAGCTGAACTCGGGAGTTGAGGTGAGAATGACTGCCCTTGATATCAAGGCAGCATTTGACCAAGTACAACATCAAGGAGCCCTAGCAAAACTAAAGTCAATGGGAATCAGCGGGAAAACTCTTTGCTGGTTAGAGTCATAGCTAGCACAAAGGAAGATGGCTGTGGTTGTTGGAGGTCAATCATCTCAGTCTCAGGACATCACTGCAGGAGTTCCCCAGGGTACTGTCCTAGGCCCAAATATCAACTGCTTCACCAATGACCTTCCTTCGATCATAAGGTCAGAAGTGGGGATATTCGCCGATGATTGCACAATGTTCAGCACCATTCACAACTCCTCAGATACTGAAGCAGCCCGTGTCCAGATGCAGCAAGACCTGGACCATATCCAGGCTTGGGCTGATAAATGGCAAGTAACATTCGCCACACAAGTGCCAAGTAATCACCATCTCCAGCAAGAGAGAATCTAACCATCTGCTCTTGACGTTCAATGGCATTTCCATCACTGAATCGCCCACTATCAACTTCCTGGGGGTTACTGTTGACCAGAAACTGAACTGGACCAGCCATATAATTGCTGTGCCTACAAGAGCAGGTCAGAGGCTGGGAATTCTGTGGCGAGTAACTCACCTCCTGACTCCCCAGTGCCTGTCCACAAGGCACAAGTCAGGAGTGTGATGGAATACTCTCCACTTGCCTGGATGGGTGCAGCTCCAACAACACTCAGGAAGCTCGACACCATCCAGGACAAAGCAGCCGCTTGATTGGCACCCCATCCATACCTTCAACATTCACTCCCTCCACCGCTGACTCACAGTGGCAGCAATGTGTACCATCTACAAGATGCACTGCACCAACTCACCAAGGTTCCTTCGACAGCACTTTCCAAACCCTCTACCACCTAGAAAGACAAGGGCCGCAGATGGATGGGAACACCGCCACCTCCAAGTCACACACCATCCTGACTTGGAACTATATCGCCGTTCCTTCACTGTCGCTGGGTCAAATCCTGGAACTCCCTTTCCAACAGCACTGTGGGTGTACCTACGTCCCAAGGACTGCAGTAGTTCAAGAAGGCAGCTCACCACCACTTTCTCAAGGGCAATTAGGGATGGGCAATAAATGCTGTCCTAGCCAGTGACGCCCACATCCCACGCACGATAAAGGCCAACTCGGGTCTGCAAAAAAAAAAAACCCGACCCATGCCTGGCAGAACCACATCTGACCTGAACGTGACCCGACCCAAGTCCTTCCATTTTTCCCGCGTCCTACCCACTTTGTTTTTCGCTTTGTTGCTGATCTGCACAAGCTTTAACTAACTCTAACAAAACCACCTTTCTTGTCCAAAAATTAAATTAACATTGGAGCCTGTGATAGTGTTTCTGAACCGGCCTGACCCGAGCCCGAATGCCGGACCCGGAAGTGCGACCCGACCCGAACCAGACACGTTGTCGGGTCCTGTTGGGTTTGGGTCGGGTAGCAGGCCTTTAACGCACCAATAAAAAATATTGTGATTGATAAAATTTAATGAACAACAGGACTGGCTCTGAAAAAATAATGTTATAGTTCTGGAGTGTTATATGATTAATGAGTAGATTTTTTAAACTTTAAAGAAGATTTTTCAGAATATTTTAGCTTCAGCCTTCACCACATGACTTGGATGAAGAGACAGAGAGTAATGTATCTAAGTTTGCTGATGATATAAAGCTCGGTGGAAAGGTAAGCTGTGGGGAGAATGTCGAGAGGGTGCAAAGAGATATAGACAGGTTAAGCGAGTGAGTAACAAGATGGCAGTTGGAGGATAATGTAAGGAAGTGTGAAGTTATTCACTTTGGTCATAAGAATAGAAAAGCAGAATTTTTTGTAAAAGATCTGAAACTTGTGTCGCTATTTAAAGAGACTTGGGGGTGCTTGTACAGGAATGCAGAAAGTTAACATGCAGCTAAAGCAAGCAATTAGGAAGGCAAGTGGCATGTTGGCCTTGATTACAAGATTAGTGCAGTACAGGAATAAAGAGGTCTTGATACAATTGTACAGGGTTTTGGTGAGACCACATCTGGAGTACTGTGTGCAGTTTTGGTCTACACATTTAAGGAAGGATATATTTGCCTTGGTGGTACAGAAAGGTTAACTAGATTGGTACCTGGGATGAGGGGGTTGGCTTATGATGAGAGACTGAGTAAATTGGGCCTGTATTCTCCGGCGTTCAAAAGAATGAGAGGTGATCTCATTGAAACATATCAGATTCTAAAGGGGCTAGATAGGGTAGAAGCTGAGAGATTATTTCCACTGGTCGGGGAATCTAAAACACAGGGGCACAGTGTTAGGATAAGGGGTCAATCATTCAGGACTGAGATGAGGAAAACTACTTCAATCAAAGGGTTGTGAATCTTTTGAATTCTCTACCCCAAAGGGTTGTGGATGCTCCATTATTGAATACATTTAAGGCTGGAATAGATAGATTTTTGGTCTCTCAAGGAATCAAGGGATATGGGGAGTGGATAGGAAAGTGAAGTTGAGGTAGAAGAACAGTCATGATCGTATTGAATGGTGGAGTAGGCTCGAGGGGCCGAATGGTCTACTCCTGCTCTTCATTCTTACCTTCTTATGTGTATGTCCCAATCTTCTGTTTTTTGTATATAAACATTAGAGGAAGACCTGCACATTTTTGAACCTATGGTTTCCTACAATAATAGAAGTTTTCCAGTTTCATAAAGCCTCTTGCACATGTTTGAACTGCTTCAGTGCTACAGAAGTCAATACATTTTCCATTGTTCGACAGACAATACATCAATCAACATTCAACAGTCCTACTGGATGTTTATTATGTAGCTAGTAATCTAATTCTACCCTCTTGTTGCAGGCAGCTCTGGAGGCAATCGATGAATTGGATCTGTTCGGTGCCCGGGGAGGCCCCAAGTCGGTTATTCATGTTCTGCCTGATGAAGTGCAACATTGCCAGGTAAATGCGAGAGAATGGCATGGACTGATTTAATTACGTTACTGCTGTTTATTGATCAGTCCAAATGTGATTGGTTATTCTTAATTGATTTCCGTTCTTTTTTTATTTTAGTCCATTCTTCATTCTATGTTACCTAGAGCTTCGACATCTAAAGAGATTGATGCGGGACTTCTCTCAATTATTTCCTACCCAGCTTTTGCTGTGGAGGATATTGATCTTGTGAATGTGACAAAGAATGAAATCATTTCAAAATTGCAAGTAAGTTTTTATTAAAGAATTGAATAACTGCCATCTAGAGCAGTGCACTAACAAGGCTTTCATTTATTTATTTCATTTAGAGATACAGCCCTTCGGCCCACCGAGTCTGTGCCGACCATCAACCACCCATTATGCTAATCCTACATTAATCCCATATTCCTACCCCATCCCCACTTTCCCTCAATTCCCCTACCACCTACCTATACTAGGGGCAATTTATAATGGCCAATTTACCTGTCAACCTGCAAGTCTTTGGCTGTGGGAGGAAACCGGAGCACCCGGCGAAAACCCATGCGGTCACAGGGAGAACTTGCAAACTCCGCACAGGCAGTACCCGGAATTGAACCCGTGTCTCTGGAGCTGTGAGGCTGCGGTGCTAACCATGGCTTTACAGGAGTACTTTCTCTTCCTGCGATACCAACACTCCCCAATTTTCCTGAAGATGTTGGGACCAGTATTTAACTGCAGACATATAATTTGGTGGATAAGGGACTGTCTATGGATGTTATTTATATGGACTTCCAGAAGGCATTTGATAAGGTTGCACATGGTGAGACCATTAACAAAAATGAAAGTGCAGTGAATTGGTTTGGAGACAGAGAGTAGGGATAATGAGTATGTTCTCTAATTGGCAGGATATAACTGTTGGGTGTTCCCCAGGGATCAGCACTGGGGTCTCTGCTTTTCACTGTATTTATAAACGACTTGGATATAGGAATAGAGTCGTATATCCATGTTTGTTCATGACACCATGTGGCACAGTAAATAGTGTAGATGGGAGTAGAAAGTGGCAAAGGGACATTGATAGATTACGTGAGTGGCAGATGGAGTTCAATGTGTGAGGTCATTTACCTTGGACCCAGGAAGAGAAATTGTTTTAAATGGTGAGAAGCTCGGAACTGTGGAGGAACAGAGAGATTCAGGGTCCAAGTGTAGAAATCTCTCAAAAGCCAGTGAACAGGTACAGAAACTAATTGAAAAGGCGACTGGAATTGGCCTTTATCTGAAAGGGGCTGGAATACAAAGGGCTGGAAGTTATGTTACAGTTGTATAAATCTCTGCTTAGACCACATCTGGGAGACTGCGTTCAGCTCTGGACACCACAGCTCGGGAAGGATAAATTAACCTTGGAGGGGGTGTAGAACTGATTCACCAGAATGATCACACTGCTGAAAGAGTTAAATTGTGAGAACTGGCTGCATAGACTAGGCTTGTATTCCCTTGTGTGCAGAAGATTAATGATGATCTGATAGAGGTGATGATTAAAGCTACTGAGGCTGGGGGTGGGGTGGGGGGTGCGTGGGTGTCAATTGAAAATTTCAAAACTGAGACTGATAGATTTTCCTGGCGAGGGTATTAAGGGTTCTGGAACCAAGGTGGGTAACTCGAGTTGAAATACCAATCAACCATGATCTAATTGAATAGCAGAGCAGGTTTGAGGGGCTGAATGGCCTCCTCTTACTGCTATGCTGCTGACTGCCAGGTGATGGGTGGAGCAGCCCCTTAGTGTATGTGAGACCTGAGCCTCATTCCGGTGCCTCTGCTCCAGCTTGCCGACTATGGGAGGATAGGAAATCAGCCGCCGCGTGTACAGACTGACCCTCAGTCATGTACAGACTGGAGGTGGGAGTAGCCTTGAGATCCCTGCTCCTCCTGGTCCCACCAAAAGAAAAGTGTATCATTTCCTGGACCATTTTACAGACTGCTGGTGCCCAGTGCCAACAGGTGAGGTCCATGCTCTGCCCATTTGTATTTGGAATCTCAAATTAAGATCCTACATACATCAGAAGAACCCAGTTTTCCATATTTTTTTTTTATTCATTCATGGGATGTGGGCCACGCTGGCCAGGCCAGCATTTATTGCCCATCCCTAACTGCCCTTGAGAAGGTGGTGGTGAGCTGCCTTCTTGAACCGTTGCAGTCCATGTGAGGTAGGTACACTCACAGTGCTGTTAGGAAGGGAGTTCCAGGATTTTGACCCAGCGATAGTGAAGGAACGGCGATATAGTTCCAAGTCAGGATGGTGTGTGACTTGGAGGGGAACTTGCAGGTGGTGGTGTTCCCAAATATTTGCTGCCCTTGTCCTTCTAGGTGGTAGAGGTCGCAGGTTTGGAAGGTGCTGTCTCAGGAGCCTTGGTGCATTGCTGCAGTGCATCTTGTAGATGGTACACACTGCTGCCACTGTGCGTCGGTGGTGGAGGGAATGAATGTTTGTAGATGGGGTGCAAATCAAGCGGGCTGCTTTGTTCTGGATGGTGTCGAGCTTCTTGAGTGTTGTTGGAGCTGCACCAATCCAGGCAAGTGGAGAGTATTCCATCACACTCCTGACTTGTGCCTTGTAGATGGTGGACAGGCTTTGGGGAGTCAGGAGGTGAGTTACTCGCCTCAGGATTCCTAGCCTCTGACCTGCTCTTATAACCACGGTATTTATATGGCTACTCCAGTTCAGTTTCTGGTCGATGGTATCCCCTAGGATGTTGATAGTGGGGGATTCAGCAATGGTAATGCCGTTGAATGTCAAGGGGAGATGGTTAGATTCTCTCTTGTTGGAGATGGTCATTGCCTGGCACTTGTGTGGCACGAATGTTACTTGCCACTTATCAGCCCAAGCCTGGATATTGTGCAGGTCTTGCTGCATTTCTACACGGACTGCTTCAGTATCTGAGGAGTCACAAATGGTGCTGAACATTGTGCAGACATCCGTGAACATCCTCACTTCTGACCTTATTATTGAAGGAAGGTCATTGATGAAGCAGCTGAAGATGGTTGGGCCCAGGACACTACCCTGAGGAACTCCTGCAGTGATGTCCTCGAGCTCAGATGATTGACCTCCAACAACCACAGCCATCTTCCTTTGCGCTGGGTATGACTCCAGCCAGCGGAGTGTTTTCCCCCTGATTCCCATCGACCTCAGTTTTGCTCGGGCTCCTTGATGCCATACTCGGTCAAATGCTGCCTTATACGTGGCTGTTGCCTGGAACAGGCAGATCCTAGGCTGCCTGTTTCAGAATCCGACTCGAGATTCCAGCAGGCAGACACCAGAGTAAGTGAAGTGTTAAGTGACACTGTTGCCATTCTCATGCTGCTGCCCCTCCAATCAGAGGGTTTAGAATTGGCTCTATTTGACCCTTCGTTTGGGTGTTCTACACAAGCCCATTGGTACCTCACTCCCAATAGCAGTCTTCATGTGTGAGCTTATACACTGAATATTTATGGGTTGTTGAACCTGAGGACGGTGTCACATCAGAGCCAGAATCAGTTACCCACCAGCAGTCAACCCTGATGCAGTGTTCGTATGGATAACAGCTATAAAATAATGCCAATCCTGTTTCTCACATAGAAGCACTGAGTCCAATTGAAGTTCTGTACCATGTCTCCAGCTGATATCTGCTAACTCAGCCAGTGAAAATCATGGGTAATCTTCCCACTGCTTGTCCAGTGAGGACCAGCCAATCTATTGGAGCTTTGGCCTGCAAGGATTCACGTAGAGTGGAACAGGGGTGGGGTGATTTATCTCTGTACTGCAGAACGAAACCTGCAACCTTGGAAAGAACTGGTTTGTAATTTCACTGCGCATAGTATCCAAGGGATGTTTTCCCCTTTGTGTTGACATTGCCTTTTTTCAGCTTGGGAGGAAACTGAGTCACTGCATAATGTGGAGTTATCTCTGCATTATGCTCTCTTGCTTGTACATGACTGAATTTTCTTTGTAGTAATTTAATTTCTTTCTGTTGTATAGGGGCGGTACGGCTGCTGTCGATTTTTGAGAGATGGCTACAAAACTCCAAGAGAGGTATATAGAGTTTAGTTTCACACCTGTAGATTGATAGTTTGGTGCACCATCTGACTGAATGGAGAAGTGGTTAGAATCAATGGAAAGGAACCTACAGGATTTTGATTTTACTTGTTTAACAGCAGGTCTGTGGTGGAACTTATGTTCTTTATAAGCACAAGATGATTTTTGTGCTTGTACAGAAGAATCAGTCCCCTCAACATGTTATGTTTTACACTAATACCCTTTTGCTAAAGCTCCTTCATTCTGCCATGCTCTGCAGTTGCAGCAAGCTTGGACCCGAATACTGCCATCAGCATTCTGCTTGACAATTCAACAAGTCCACATGAATAGAACAAATCAATTCAAGCTCATTTGTAATTTTTTAAAATAATTTTTGATTTGAAAATGTATGCTGATAAAATCTTTCTCCCTTCCTCTTTAATACAAATGTGTTTGTGTCTCTCCTAATTTTTCCTCTGCTGAAAACCATTTCACTTCTCAAATGTGTTATTTGAAAATGTGGCCACATTCGTGAGTAATTTGTAACCTCTGTAATTAAATCGTTGCCTTCTGCTTTTAGGATCCTAGCAGATTGCACTATGACTCTGCTGAACTCCAGTTGTTTGAAAACATTGAATGTGAATGGCCTGTCTTCTGGACCTATCTCCTCATTGATGGGGCATTTAAAGGAGACAAGGTGCAGGTAGGACACTAGCAACCTCATTGGTTATATTAGATTAGATTAGAGATACAGCACTGAAACAGGCCCTTCGGCCCGCCGAGTCTGTGCCGAACATCAACCACCCATTTATACTAATCCTACACTAATCCCATATTCCTACCAAACATCCCCACCTATCCCTATATTTCCCTATCACCTACCTATACTAGTGACAATTTATAATGGCCAATTTACCTATCAACCTGCAAGTCTTTTGGCTTGTGGGAGGAAACCGGAGCACCCGGAGAAAACCCACGCAGACACAGGGAGAACTTGCAAACTCCACACAGGCAGTACCCGGAATCGAACCCGGGTCCCTGGAGCTGTGAGGCGGCGGTGCTAACCACTGCGCCACTGTGCCGCACTATGGAGAGGGACAGTCTGTTCATAGGCCATTATCTGTCTGTGTACAAATCAGATACTACCTTGTGACAGTAACAAACATTTACAACATACATAATATACACTTCACCTTGATTATCATTTCTTCCCCTTCGATCATTATTTTATATTGTGCCTACCTGTGCTACCTATTTTAATCTAGGAATACATTTTGAAATGTATAGCTATGAAACTCATTATTTGTAAATTCCAAATTTGCCTTGAATTTTCTTGAGCCTGTGGCTTTCAGTTTCATTTTCTGTAATTTTTCTGTACTTGTTGTAATCTTTTATGTCTCTGTAGAGTCACCTGTCAGGTGTCTTCTCTCAAGGGGGTGTAAACTGGTTGTATTGACTGCCTGTTATACACCCTGCCTTCTCACTCCGTTTTGTGCTGCTGCTGAAGTTGAATTTTACCCCTCGACAGTCTTCAGTCTTTCCTCATAACTTGGAGGGGTTCAACTAGGAAACATCTCTGCATTGCCTCCAGTGTTTGAATAGTGCCCGTGTGTCTCTGACCACAGTCAGACACAATAACCAGGGTATGGTCTGACCAGAACACTGTACAACTTGATCATGACTTCAGATGACTTGTACTCTCCTGAGATGTCATTCAACGTTATGTTGACTTTGGTCGTTGTTGAATTGTTTGGGTATAATGTCAGGTTCACTCTGACCTGTAAGCCCCGGTTTTAATTCAGAATGGGAATTGGGCAGGTGGGCAAACCTCCCTGGCCTTGGCAGCGAGAGCCTTGGGTGATTTTAGCTCCTGGTCAGTTGGGGATAGAGGATGGCACAGCTGAGATTGATGGGATGGTCTCTGGCACTTGTAAATGCCACTGAGAGAGTTTCAGGAGGAAATGGCACCATGCCTCCTACCACAAAAAAAGTGAAAATAAAATAACTTCTTTGGTCCTCTTTTGGCCCCAACTCTTCCCACTGGCCTCAGCTGGGGGTAAGATCACAACCGCTTCCCTCCTCAGGCCACTGGTTAATCTAACAATCAGAGCCTGATGTACATCCAGAATGACCACATCATTTTCTGCTGCCAGCCCTGAAGAGCAGGTTAAAGTTGAAGACAGAAGGATGGGAATGGATTATTCATGTGTTCCCTCCCCTCAGCACCGGGTACACATCCCCTCACCACTGGGTGTACTTCCCCTCAGCACCGGGTACACTTCCCCTCACCACTGGGTGTACTTCCCCTCAGCACCAGGTACACTTCCCCTCACCACTGGGTGTACTTCCCCTCAGCACCAGGTACACTTCCCCTCACCACTGGGTGTACTTCCCCTCAGCACCAGGTACACTTCCCCTCACCATCGGGTACACCAGGCAGACCTCAAAATGAGGTGTCAACCTGGTGAAGCTACAACACAGGACTATCTGCGTGCCAAACTGTGTAAGCAGCATGCGATAGACAGAGCGAAGCGATCCCATAACCAACGGATCAGATCTAAGCTCTGCAGTCCTGCCACATCCAGCCGTGAATGGTGGTGGACAATTAAACAACTAACTGGAGGAGGTGGCTTCACAAATATCCCCATCCTCAATGATGGGGGAGCCCAGCACATCAGTGAGAAAGATAAGGCTGAAGCATTTGCAACAATTTTCAGCCAGAAGTGCCGAGTTGATGATTCATCTTGGCCTCCTCCTGAAGTCCCCAGCATCACAGATGCCAGACTTCAGCCAATTCGATTCACTCCATGCGATATCAAGAAATGACTGAAGGCACTGGATACTGCAAAGGCTATGGGCCCTGACAATATTCTGTCAATAGTACTGAAGACCTGTGCTCCAGAACATACCGTGCCCCTAGCCAAGCTGTTCCAGTACAGCTACAACACTGGCATCTACCCTGCAATGTGGAAAATTGCCCAGGTATGTCCTGTACACCAAAATCAGGACAAGTTCAACCCAGCCAATTACCACCCCATCAGCTTACTCTCAATCATCAGTAAAGTGATGGAAGGTGTCATCAACAGTGCCATCAAGCGGCACTTGCTTAGCAATAACCTGCTCAGTGACACCCAGTTTGGGTTGCGCCAGGACCACTCAGCTCCTGACCTCATTACAGCCTTGGTTCAAACATGGACAAAAGAGCTGAACTCAAGAGGTGAGGTGAGAGTGGCTGCCCTTGACATCAAGGCAGTATTTGACCAAGTATGGCACCAAGGAGCCCGAGCAAAACTGAGGTCAATGGGAATCAGGGGGAAAACTCTCCGCTGGTTAGAATCATACCTAGCACAAAGGAAGATGGTTGTGGTTATTGGAGGTCAATCATCTGAGCTCCAGGTCATCACTGCAGGAGTTTCTCAGGGCAGCGTTCCAGGCCCAACCATCTTCAGCTGCTTCATCAATGACCTTCCTTCAATCATAAAATCAGAAGTGGGGATGTTCACTGATGATTGCACAATGTTCAGCACCATTCGTGACTCCTCAGATACTGAAGCAGTCCGTGTAGAAATGCAGCAAGACCCGGACAATATCCAGGCTTGTACTGATAAGTGGCTAGTAACATTTGCGCCACACAAGTGCCAGGCAATGTCCATCTCCAACAAGAGAGAATCTAACCATCTCCCCTTGACATTCAACAGCATTACCATCGCTGATTCCCCCACTATCAATATCCTGGGGATTACCATCGACCAGAAACTGAACTGGAGTAACCATATAAATACTGTGGCTACCAGAGAAGGTCAGAGTCTGGGAATTCTGCAGCGAGTAACTCACCTCCTGACTCCTCAAAGCCTGTCCACCATCTACAAGGCACAAGTCAGGAGTGTGATGGAATACTCTCCACTTGCCTGGATGGGTGCAGCTCCAACAACACTCAGGACGCTCGACACCATCCAGGACAAAGCAGCCCGCTCGATTGGCTTCCCATCTACAAACATTCACTCCCTCCACCACCGACGCACAGTGGCAGCAGTGTGTACCATCTACAAGATGCATTGCAGCAATGCAGCAAGGCTCCTTAGACAGCACTTTCCAAACCCGCGACCTCTACTAACTAGAAGAACAAGGGCAGCAAATACATGGGAACACCACCACCTGCAAGTTCCCCTCCAAGTCACACACCATCCTGACTTGGAACTATTATCGCTGTTCCTTCACTGTCACTGAGTCAAATTCCTGGAACTCCCTTCCCAACAGTATTGTGGGTATACCTACCCCACATGGACTGCAGCGGTTCAAGAAGGCAGCTCACCACCACCTTCTCAAGGGGAATTAGGGATGGGCAATAAATGCTGGCCTGGCCAGCGACGCCCACATCCAATGAATGAATTTTTTTAAAAAAGCACTTCCCCTCACCACTGGGTACACCTCCCCTCACCACTGGGTACACCTCCCCTCACCACTGGGTACACCTCCCCTCACCACTGGATACACCTCCCCTCACCATTGAGTACACCTCCCCTCACCACAGGTTACGCTTTCCCTCACCACTGGGTGCACTTCCCCTCACCACCGGGTACACCACCCCTCACCACCGGGTACACCACCCCTCACCACCTGGTACACCTCCCCACACCACTGGGTGCACTTCCCCTCACCACCTGGTACACCTCTCCTCACCACAGGTTACGCTTTCCCTCACCACTGGGTGCACTTCCCCTCACCACCGGGTACACCACCCCTCACCACCGGGTACACCACCCCTCACCACCTGGTACACCTCCCCACACCACTGGGTGCACTTCCCCTTGCCACCTGGTACACCTCCCCTCACCACCGGTTCTGCTTTTCCTCACCACCTGGTACTCTTCCCCTCACCACCTGGTACTCTTCCCCTCACCACCGGTTACGCTTCCCCTCACCACCTGGTACTCTTCCCCTCACCACAGGTTACGCTTCCCCTCACCACCTGGTACTCTTCCCCTCACCACAGGTTACGCTTCCCCTCACCACCTGGTACTCTTCCCCTCACCACAGGTTACGCTTCCCCTCACCACCTGGTACTCTTCCCCTCACCACCGGTTACGCTTCCCCTCACCACCTGGTACTCTTCCCCTCACCACAGGTTACGCTTCCCCTCACCACCAGGCTCACCAATTGTGCCTGTTCCAGATGACACTCTGATTTCTGAATTGCTTCATCCATTTCCACAGCCTTTTCTAGTCTATCATCAGCAAACTTGACCAAGTCATTGATGTACATGAGGAGGAGTCATAGTCCAAACATGAATCCTTGGGACATCCCCATCCAGTCCTTTGAAATGTACAAGATTCTGAGGGGGCTTGACAGGGTAGATGTTGAGAAGATGTTTCCACTAGTGGGGGAATCTCGAACTAGGGGACATAGTTACAGAATAAGGGGACACTCATTTAAAACTGAGAGACGAAGAAATGTCTTCTTTCAGAGGGTAGCGAATGTCTGGAATTCTCTACCCCTGAGAGTTGTGGAGGCTAGATCACTGAAAGTATTTAAAGAGGAGGTTGATAGATTTCTGAAATATTGGGGAGTTGAGGGCTATGAGGAGCTGGCACAAAAGAGGAATGGAGGTCTGGGGCAGATCAGCCATGATCTTATTGAATGGCAGGGCAGGCTTGAGGGGCTGAATGGCCTACTCCTGCTCCTGTTTCTTATGCTCTCCCCCTCCCCCCACCCCCTCGCCACACCACCCCACAGCCTCTCAAC
This sequence comes from Heterodontus francisci, assembly GCF_036365525.1. Classification (NCBI taxonomy): domain Eukaryota; kingdom Metazoa; phylum Chordata; class Chondrichthyes; order Heterodontiformes; family Heterodontidae; genus Heterodontus; species Heterodontus francisci. Next base: position 10,308,714 of record NC_090380.1, on the reverse strand, counting down.
CTCAATCATAATGGCTTTAAAAGAGAAACTTTTGAAGAAGAGAATTTGCAAACTTAAGTCTGGGGAAAGTTCAGAAAAATGGGGCTAAGTGGATAGCTAATTCAGAGAGCCAGCAAAGAGCTGATGGGATGAATGGCCTCCTTTGATTCTTTGGGGTAGAAGCTCATTTTGGGTGGTATTGCCATTATACTCCAAGCTTAATATTCAGTTCTGTGATAAAAGCAAAATACTGCAGATGCTGGAAATCTGAAATAAAAAGTGCTGGAAATACTCAGCAGATCTGGCAGCATCTGTGCAGAGAGAAACAAGAGTTAACGTTTCGGGTCTGTGACCCTTCATCAGAACGGGCAAAGGTTAGAAAAGAATTAGGTTTTAAGCAAGTGAAGGGGAGTGGGGTGGGGGAGAGACCAAAGGGGAAGGTGTTTGATAGGACAGGAGAGATTAAATAACAAAGCTGTCCTGGGACGAATGGATGTTTGTGGTGAAAAATTGTAAACTTAAGTCTTTCAAGGTCAATATGTACCTCTTTTTCTATTACTTTGCATTAGTGCAGTGGTGAGCAGTTCTTTTTGCAGAAAGGGAGTGGTACTGCAGGCCCCAGATGGATTCTACATCTACAATGAAACTGTTCTGCAGTCAATGTCACTAAACGTTGGTGCTGTAATAATTGGCCTCCATTGTATAGGGTGCCTGGACTCCTTGATTGTTGAAAACAAAGCCTTTCTAGGCATATGACGTATATGGGGACTCTTGACCAAATATAATGCCCAGCTATCTGAGATCCACAGTATAACATTTTGGGATTGAGGAAGTGATTCCAGGCCAACACAGCCATGTTCAGTGAATCATTGGGTCAGCACATGCGATTGAGTGGGACCTCTTCTGGGATGCCCTCACTGGATGGCAAATCCACTTTGTAGATTGTGTGAACAGAAGGGCAAACAGTGCAATCCAGATGATGAGTGGCTGTGATGGCAGAAGATTGCCTGAGGTGTAAAATTAAAATGGCAGAGCTGACTGTAGTATAAGTTAGTAAAAATGGTGCAACAGTATAATTTCAAGAACACAGTCAGAAGAAGGGATGTGGCAACTTATTTTAAGAGAGAAGAGCATTGTGCAAGGAGGAAAGGTGCCAGCAAGTACTGGAGTGACTGGCAGCAAGAGCCTTGCACACACACTTGAAGACAAAGTGCAGCATTGATCGAAGGAAAGGAACAACAAAGCTAACATCACCCACTGGACTAAGTCCAATAAGAACAATGACTCCGTAGGATTGGCCACAATGGTGAAGCTGAAACACGTAGCTGGTTTCTTTGTCACTGATGGAAATGATCATTACGCTCGGTTTGCATGCACACCCCCAAGACTGTCATTCAGGACCTTCTGTTCCTTGCCTGCCTGTTGAGAGCTATTGCAAGCAGAAGAATTAATTTAGCAAAAGTCAGTTTGATTATATCTGTGCATTTCTGGTTAAATAACAAAACTTTGTGATGATTTGTGAAGCAGAGTGGCTTTTCTGTAGGAGCAGGTGAGATATGCACAGCTGAGGCATTACAGCACCGCTACTGGTAGGAGGGCGGGAATACAGTGTGACACGTTTACATAGGCAGTTTCCAATTTAAAGGTGGATATATGGATTTACGATCAAAATCTAAAACTAATGACAAAACATATGGTTTTAAACTGAATTAAACCCACATGCTCTAAGTCCAGTGATCTCAGCCTATTAATTCCTCATCACCTGACTCCGCATGTGCAAGACTGGCGATTGAGGAATTGTGTGTGTGTGTGTGTGTGTTTTTTTTATTCATTCATGGGATGTGGGTGGCGCTAGCTAGGCCAGCATTTATTGCCCATCCCTAATTGCCCTTGAGAAGGTGGTGGTGAGCTGCCTTCTTGAACCGCTGCAGTCCATGAGAGGTAGGTATACCACAGTGCTGTTAGGAAGGGAGTTCCAGGATTTTGACTCAGTGACAGTGAAGGAACAGCGATAATAGTTCCAAGTCAGGATGGTGTGTGACTTGGAGGGGAACTTGCAGGTGGTGGTGTTCCCAAGTATTTGCTGCCCTTGTCCTTCTAATTGGTAGAGGTCGCAGGTTTGGAAGGTGCTTTCTAAGGAGCCTTGGTGCGTTGCTGCAGTGCATCTTGTAGATGGTACACACTGCTGCCACTGTGCGTCGGTGGTGGAGGGAGTGAATGTTTGTGAATGGGGTGCCAATCAAGTGAGCTGCTTTGTCCTGGATGGTGTCGAGCTTCTTGAGTGTTGTTGGAGCTGCACCCATCCAAGCAAGTGGAGAGAATTCCATCACGCTCCTGACTTGTGCCTTGTAGATGGTGGACAGGCTTTGGGGAGTCAGGAGGTGAGTTACTCGCCGCAGGATTCGTAGCCTCTGACCTGCTCTTATAGCCATGGTATTTATATGGCTACTCCAGTTCAGTTTCTGGTCAATAGTAACCCCTAGGATGTTGATCGTGGGGAATTCAGCGATGGTAATGCCGTTGAATGTCAATGTCATTGCCTGGCACTTGTGTGGTGCGAATGTTACTTGCCACTTATCAGCCCAAGCCTGGATATTGTTCAGGTCTTGCTGCAGTTCTACACAGATTGCTTCAGTATCTGAGGAGTGGCGAATGGTGCTGAACATTGTGCAATCATCAGTGAACATCCCCACTTCTGACCTTATGATTGAAGGAAGGTTATTGATGAAGCAGCTAAAGATGGTTGGGCCTAGGACACTACCCTGAGGAACTCCTGCAGTGATGTCCTGGAGCTGAGATGATTGACCTCCAACAAACACAACCATCTTCCTTTGTACTAGATATGACTCCAACCAGCAGAGAGTTTTCCCCCGATTCCCATTGAGCTCAGTTTTACTCGGGCTCCTTGATGCCATACTCGGTCAAATGCTGCCTGGATGTGAAGGGCAGTCACTCTCACCTCACCTCTTGAGTTCAGCTCTTTTGTCCATGTTTGAACCAAGGCTGTAATGAGGTCAGGAGCTGAGTGGCCCTGGAGGAACCCAAACTGAGCGTCACTGAGCAGGTTATTGCTAAGCAAGTGCCGCTTGATAGCACTGTTGATGACACCTTCCATCACTTTACTGATGATTGAGAGTAGGCTGATGGGGCGGTAATTGGCCGGGTTGAACTTGTCCTGCTTTTTGTGTACAGGACATACCTGGGCAATTTTCCACATTGCAGGGTAGATGCCAGTGTTGTAGCTGTACTGGAACAGCTTGGTTAGGGGCGCGGCAAGTTCTGGAGCTCAGGTCTTCAGTACTATTGCTGGAATGTTGTCAGGGCCCATAGCTTTTTCAGTATCCAGTGCCTTCTGTCTCACGGAGTGAATCGAATTGGCTGAAGACTGACGTCTGTGATGCTGGGGACTTCAGGAGGAGGCCAAGATGGATCATCCACTCGGCACATCTGGCTGAAGATTGTTGCAAATGTTTCAGCCTTATCTTTCACACAGATGTACTGGGCTCCCCCATCATTGAGGATGGGGATATTTGTTGAGCCACCTCCTCCAGTTAGTTGTTTAATTGTCCACCCCATTCACGAATGGATGTGGCAGGAGTGCAGAGCTTAGATCTGATCCGTTGGTTATGGGATCGCTTAGCTCTGTCTATTGCATGCTGCTTATGCAGTTTGACACGCAAGTAATCCTGGGTTGTAGCTTCACCAGGTTGACAGCTCATTTTGAGGTATCCCTGGTGCTGCTCCTGGCATGCCCTCCTGCACTCTTCATTGAACCAGGGTTGGTCACATGGCTTAATGGTAATGGTAGAGTGGGGGATATGCTGGGCCATGAGGTTACAGATTGTGGTTGAGTACAATTCTGCTGCAGCTGATGGTCCACAGCGCCTCATGGATGCCCAGCTTTGCATTGCTAGATCTGTTCGAAATCTATCCCATTTAGCACGGTGATAGTGCCACACAACACGATGGAGGGTATCCTCAATGTGAAGGCGGGACTTCGTCTCTGCAAGGACTGTGCCGTGGTCACTCTTACCAATACTGTCATGGACAGATGCATCTGCGGCAGGCAGATTGGTGAGGACGAGGTCAAGTAAGTTTTTCTCTCTTGTTGGTTCCCTCACCACCTGCCGCATACACAAATTAGCAGCTGTGTTCTTTAGGACTCGGTCAGCTTGGTCAGTGGTGTGACTGAGCCACTCTTGGTGATGGCCATTGAAGTCCCCCACCCAGAGTACATTCTGTGCCCTTGCCACCCTCAGTGCTTCCTCCAAGTGGTGTTCAACATGGAGGAGTACTGATTCATCAGCTGAGGGAGGGCGGTAGGTGGTAATCAGCAGGAGGTTTCATTGTCCATGTTTGACTTGATGCCATGAGACTTCATGGGGTCCGGAATTGATGTTGAGGACTCCCAGGGCAACTCCCTCCCTACTGTATACCACTGTGCCACCACCTCTGGTGGGTCTGTCCTGCCGGTGGGACAGGACATACCCAGGGATGGTGATGGCAATGTCTGTGTATAATATAATATATTGTGTGTATATTATATTTTGAGGAGGTAACAGAGAGGGTTGATGAGGGCAATGCTGTTGATGTGGTGTACATGGACTTTCAAAAGGCATTTGATACAGTGCCACGCAACAGACTCGTGAACAAACTTGTAGCTCATGGGATAAAAGGGATGGTAGCAACATGGATATGAAATTGGCTGAGTGACAGGAAACAAAGAGTCGTGGTTAATGGATGCTTTTTGGGCTGGAGGAAGGCTGGAGTTCCCCAGGGATCAGTGTTGGGACTGTTGCTTTTCCTGATTTGTATTAATAACCTAGACCTTGGTGTACAGGGCACAATTTCAAAGTTTGCAGATGATACAAAACTTGGAAGCATTGTGAACTGTGAGGAGGATAATGTAGAACATCATAAGTTAGTGGAAAGGGCAGACAGTTGGCAGATGAAGTTATATGCGGAGAAATGTGAAGTGGTTCATTTTGGTAGGAAGAACATGGAGAGACGATATAGAATAAAGGGTACAATTCCCAAGTTAATGAAGCATACAGTAGCCTGGGTTTTATTAATAGGGGCATCGAGTACAAAGAACAAAGAACAGTACAGCACAGGAACAGGCCATTCGGCCCTCCAAACCTGCGCCGATCTTGATGCCTGCCTAAACTAAAACCTTCTGCACTTCCGGGGTCCGTATCCCTCTATTCCCATCCTATTCATGTATTTGTCAAGATGCCTCTTAAACGTCTCTATGGTACCTGCTTCCACCACCTCCCCCGGCAACAAGTTCCAGGCACTCACCACCCTCTGTGTAAAGAACTTACCTCGCACATCCCCTCTCAATTTTGCACCTCTCACCTTAAACCTATGTCCCCTAGTAACTGACTCTTCCACCTTGGGAAAAAGCTTCTGACTATCCACTCTGTCCATGCCGCTTATTACTTTGTAAATCTCTATCATGTCGCCCCTGCACCTCCGTCGTTCCAGTGAAAATAATCCGAGTTTATCCAACCTCTCCGCATAGCTAATGCCCAAGTGCAAGGAAGTTACGTTGAACTTGTATAAGACACTAGTTTGGCCTCAGCTGGAGTATTGCGTCCAATTCTGGGCGTCGCACTTGAGGAATGATGTGAAGATATTGGGGAGACTACAGAAAAGATTCAGGAGAATGGTTCCAGAGATGAGGAATTTCAGTTATGAAGACAGTTTGGAGAAATTAGGATTGTTTTCCTTGGAGAAGAGAAGGCTGAGAGGTGATTTGATGGAGGTATTCAAAATCATGAGGGGTCTGGACAGAGTAGATAGAGAGAAACTGTTCCCACTCGTGAAAGAATTGAGAACGAGAGGGCACAGATTTAAAGTATTTGGTAAGAGAAGCAAAAGTGACATGAGGAAAAGCTTATTCACACAGCAAGTGGTTAAGGTCTGGAATGTGCTGCCTGAGAACGTGGTGGAGGCAGGTTCAATTGAAACATTCAAAAGGGAATTAGACAGTTATATGAAAAGGAAGAATGTGCAGGGTTATGGGGAGAGAGAGGGGGAATGGAACTGAGTGAATTGTTCTTTCAGAGAGCTGGTACAGACACGATGGGCTGAATGGCCTCCTTCTGCACTGTAACAATTGTGTGATTCTGTGATATATATAAAACATAAGATCTCAGTTTATTTTAGGTGTAAGAATAAATACATATTCAAAAATTATGAGTAGTTTTGATAGACCAAGTTGGGAGAAACTGTTACCTCTGACAAGTAGGTTGGTAAGCAGAGATGATAGATTTAAAATAATTGAGAAAATAACTAGAGGGGAAATGAGGAGAAATTATTTCACACAGTGGGTTGTTGAGATCTGGAATGCATTACCTCAATCAGATTCCATAGGAGCTTTCAAAAGGATATGCATTTGAAAAGGGCTATGGGGGAAAGAGCAGTGGAGTGGGACAACTTGGATAGATCTCTCAAAGAGCTAGCACAGTCATGATGGGCTGAATAGCCTCCTTCTGTGCTGTGTGATTCCGTCTCAAAGACTGTTGCTCATGGTGGACCCCAAGCACAATTCCGTATCCTGAGAAGGGTAAATCCTGATCACTTCTCCAGGATATGCAAGGTGATATCTGCAGCCTTAGAACTGCAGCAAGCTAGCATGGAACAATACTTTGAATAACATCAGGGCAGCAGGCTAAGAGGATATTTACCATTAGCACCAGAAAGTGTACATAGAGGGCAATGTTTTCCATTATATAAGGGGGTGGGGGAGGGGGATGCTTTAAAAACTGAAGGAAATGCCAGGAGGATTGGTTAAGATGAGGCGAGGTGAGATCAAAGAGGCATTTCTTGTGAATAAGGAGAAAATAAGAAGCAAATCTTGTTGGCTTTCAATGAACATGACCAGCAAACTGAATGGCACAAGTAAAAAAAATCGATCTCCTGTGGAATTGTGTTGCCGAGTTGTATAGATTTCTGGCATCATGTTAATTCATTGGCCTTGAAATGATGCCATGCGAAACAAGTTAAACGTGTACATCCTGCAGTTCTTCCATTCGCTATTTCAGCAGAGGCATGACATATGTATTTAAAAAGCTTAGCATCTCTGCTCAAATAGCAATGAAAGGAATTTCCAAGGGATGTATTTACCCATTCTTCCAGAACCAATCTGTTTTTGGTTCATTCTTTTATCAGATAAAGCAAATATTTGGGTAGAAGTCATATTCAGCAAAAACATGGCATCAATATTATTTCGGAAGAAGTATGAAAATGTTTTGGGAAAATTATTCTGTATTTTGATATTATAAAATTACTACAGTGACTACACTGCAAACAAAGAAGTTCATTGGCAGAGAAATGCTTTGGCAAGTCCTGAGGTTGTGACAGGCTCTGTAGGAATGTAAACCCTCTGTCTCTTTCAATGTTGTGACAGATTGAAGAGTACAGAGAGGCCCTGGAAGAAATCCTTATAAGAGGACAGAACGGCATACGTCTGGTGCCAGAACTATATGCAGTACCTGCAGAAAAGGTCAGTCTTTGGAAACAGTTCATTACAAATTCACCTCATTTTCACATCTTTCTGTTGAGCAAATGTAGAACATTACCACTAGAAGTTGTTAATAAATCAGTCTGATCAATTCACGTTTGAATTCACAATTATGTATTTTAAACAGCAGGTATTGAATATGTTAATTTCATTCATTGACTGGAAAATTACTTCCATTACAGAAATTACATTACTTCAAACTTTTTAATTTCTTGGTTGTAGTTTTTCTTTGTGTGGGAGTAACTTATTTAATCTGCAGAGTCTTGCCGAGCTTTACAATTGACGGGTCTCTCCGTTTCTGCAATAATATCGAACAATCGGGTGAATTTCAGCCAAATTTGGCATCTTTGCACTGACCGCCACCTGGAGAGTCAGGAGATTAAGGATCAATATTTGCAGATGAAAATTCGCATGATTGTGGGCTCCATGTCCCATTGTCTTATACTGCTGCTGCTCCAGGACAGAGAGCTGTGCTGTCACTGCCACCTGCCGTGGGCGGGAATTCTCCTGTTAGTTGAGTGTGACCTGGAAATGTTATCTTAAGCATACAATAGAGAACCCTCCCCGCCATGGATGGAGTGGGAACGGGGAGGGAGATGGGTGTCAGGATGGAGTGGGAACAGGGGGAGGGAGATGGGTGTCAGGATGGAGTGGGAACAGGGGGAGGGAGATGGGTGTCAGTATTGAGTTGGAACAGAGAGGGAGATGAGAGTCAGGATGGAGTGGGGAGGGAGATGGGAGTCGGGATGGAGTGGGAACAGGGGGAGGGAGATGGGTGTCAGTATTGAGTTGGAACAGAGAGGGAGATGAGAGTCAGGATGGAGTGGGGAGGGAGATGGGAGTCGGGATGGAGTGGGAACAGGGGGAGGGAGATGGGTGTCAGTATTGAGTTGGAACAGAGAGGGAGATGAGAGTCAGGATGGAGTGGGGAGGGAGATGGGAGTATATTCCCTTGCTTTGTTAGTCCTCCCAAAATGCATCACCTCACACGTCTCAGCATTAAATTCCATTTGCCATTGCTCCACCCATCTTACCAGCCCATCTATATCGTCCTGTAATCTCAGGCTTTCCTCCTCACTATTTACGACACCACCAATTTTCGTGTCATCTGCGAACTTTCTGATCATACCTCCTATATTCACGTCTAAATCATTAATGTACACTACAACAGCAAGGGTCCCAGCACCGATCCCTGTGGTACACCACTGGTCACAGGCTTCCACTCGCAAAAACAACCCTCGACCATTACCCTCTGCCTCCTGCTACTAAGCCAATTTTGGATTCAATTTGCCAAATTGGGCTGTTATCTTCTTAACCAATCTCCCATGCGGGACTTTAGCAAAAACCTTACTGAAGTCCATGTAGACTACATCAACTGCTTTACCCTCTTCTACACATCTAGTCACCTCCTCGAAAAATTCAATCAAATTAGTTAGACACGATCTCCCCCTGACAAAGCCTTGCTGACTATCCCTGATTAATCCCTGCCTCTCCAAGCGGAGATTAATCCTGTCTCTCAGAATTTTTCCCAATAGTTTCCCTACCACTGATGTTAGACTCACTGGCCTGTAATTACCTGGTTTATCCCTGCTACCCTTCTTGAGTAATGGTACCACATTCGCTGTCCTCCAATCCTCTGGTACCTCTCCTGTGGCCAGAGAGGATTTGAAAATTTGTGTCAGAGCCCCTGCTATCTCCTCCCTTGCCTCACATAACAGCCTGGGATACATCTCATCTGGGCCTGGGGATTTATCCACTTTTAAGCCCGCTAAGACAGCTAATACTTCCTCCCTTTCAATGCTAATATGTTCAAGTATATCACAATCCCCTTCCCTGATCTCCCCACCTACATCGTCCTTCTCCATAGTGAACACTGATGAAAAGTAATCATTTAAAACCTCACCTATGTCCTCCGGCTCCTCACACAGATTGCCACTTTGGTCCCTACTCTTTCCTTGGTTATCCTCTTACCCTTAATATACTTATAAAACACCTTAGGATTTTCCTTTATCTTGCCCACCATGTTTTTTCATGTCCCCTCTTCGCTCTCCTAATTAATTCTTTAAGTACCCACCCCCCCCCCCCCCCACACTTTCTATACTCCTCTAGTGCCTCCGCTGTTTTCAGCACTCTGAATTTGCCATAAGCCTCCTTTTTTTTTCCTGATCCAATCCTCTATATTCCTTGATATCTAGGGTTCCCTGGACTTGTTGGTCCTACCCTTCACCTTAATGGGTACATGTTGGCTCTGAGCTCTCACAATTTCCTCTGTGTTCAGTACTTTTACTTCCGGTCCATTTTGTCCTTTTCCATAACTGCCTTAAATCTTACAGAGTTATGGTCGCTATCCCTGAAATGCTTCCCCACTGACACTTCTACCACTTGTCCGGCTTCATTCCCTAGCATTAGGTCCAGTACTACCTCTTCTCTTGTAGGACTTTCTATAAGCTGGCTCAAAAAGCTCTGTGAGCTGCCAGTCCTGCCCCTCCTTCAACCATGTCTCTGTGATAGCAATAATATCATAGAAACATAGAAAATAGGAGCAGGAGTAGGCCATTCGGCCCTTCGAGCCTGCACTGCCATTCAATACGATCATGGCTGATTGTCCAAACTCAGTACCTTGTTCCTGCTTTCTCCCCGTATCCCTTGATTCCTTTAGCCCTAAGAACTATATCTAACTCTTGAATATATTTAATGATTAGACCTCAACTGCTTTCTGTGATAGAGAATTCCATAGGTTCACCACTCTCTGGATGAAGAAATCCCTCCTCATCTCAATCCTAAATGACTTACCCCTTTTACTTAGATTGTGACCCCGGTCCTGAACTCCCCTGCCGTCCGGAACATTCTTCCTGCATCTAGTCTGTCCAATCTTGTAGAATTTTTTAGGTTTCTATGAGATCCCCTCTCATTCTTCTAAACTCTAGTGAATACAAGCCTAATCGACTCAATCTCTCTTCATAAGTCAGTCCTGCCATCCCAGGAATCAGTCTGGTGAACCTTCGCTGCACTCCCTCCATAGCAAGAACAACCTTCCTCAGATAAGGAGACCAAAACTGCACACAATACTCCAGATGTGGTCTCACCAAGGCCTTGTATAATTACAGCAAAGCATCCTTGCTCCTGTACTCGAATCCTCTTGCTATGAAGGCCTGCATACCATTTGCCTTCTTAACTGCCTGCTGCACCTGCATGCTTTCAGTGACAGTGCACAAGGACACCCAGGTCTCGCTGCACCTCCCTCTTTCCCAATCCATCGCCATTCAGATAATCTGTCTCTGTTTTTGCCACCAAAGTGGATAACCTCACATTTATCCACATTATACTGCATCTGCCATGTATTTGCCCACTCACTCAACCTGTTCAAATCACATTGGAGCTTCTCTGCATCCTCCTCACAGTTCACCCTCCCACCCAGCTTTGTGTCATCTGCAAACTTGGATATATTACATTTAATTCCCTCATCTATATCATTAATATATAATGTGAATAGCTGGGGTCCTAGCACCGATCCCTGCGGTACCCCAGTAGTCACTGCCTGCCACTCGGAAAAAGTCCTGTTTATTCCTACTCTTTGTTTCCTGACTGCCAACCAGTTCTCTATCCATTTCAGTACCTTACCTCCAATCCCATGTGCTTTAATTTTACACGCTAATCTCTTACGTGGGACCTTATTGAAAGCCTTCTGAAAGTCCAAATACACCACATCCACTGGTTCTCCCTTATCTATTCTACTAGTTACATCCTCAAAAAATGCCAGTAGATTTGTCAAGCATGATTTCCCTTTTGTAAATCCATGTTGAGTTTGTCTGATCATGTCATTGTTTTCTAAGTGCTCTGCTATTACATCTTTTGTAATGGACTCTAGCATTTTTCCCACTACTGATGTCAGGCTAACCAGTCTCGTTCCATTTTCTCTCTACCTCCTTTTTTACATAGTGGGGTTACATTAGCTACCCTCCAGTCTGTAGGAACTGTTCCAGAGTCTATAGAATTGTGAAAAATGACCAGCAATGCATCTACTATTTCAAGGGCCACTTCCTTAAGTACTCTGGGATGTAGATTATCAGGCCCTGGGGATTTATCGGCCGTCAGTCCCATCAATTTCCGCAACACCATTTCCCTACTAATACTGATTTCATACAGTTCCTCCTTGTCACTAGACCTATGTTCCCCAACATTTCTGGGAGGTAATTTGTGTCCTCTTTTGTGAAGACAGAACCCAAGTATGTATTTAATTGGTCTGCCATTTCCTTGTTCCCCATTATAAATTCCCCCGTTTCTGACTGTAAGGGACCCACATTTGTCTTCACTAATATTTTTCTCTTCACATTTCTGTAGAAGCTTTTACAGTCAGTTTTTATGTTCTCTGAAAGCTTACTCTCATACTCTATTTTCCCCTTCTTACTCAATTCCTTTGTCCTCCTTTGCTGAATTCCAAACTGGATAGTGGATAGTGAGAGTCTTTTTCCTCGGATGGTGATGGCAAACACGAGGGGACATAGCTTTAAGTTGAGGGGTGATAGATATAGGACAGATGTGAGAGGTAGTTTCTTTACTCAGAGAGTAGTAGGGGCGTGGAACGCCCTGCCTGCAACAGTAGTAGACTCGCCAACTTTAAGGGCATTTAAGTGGTCATTGGATAGACATATGGATGAAAATGGAATAGTGTAGGTCAGATGGTTTCACAGGTCGGCGCAACATCGAGGGCCGAAGGGCCTGTACTGCGCTGTAATGTAATATGTTCTATGCTCCCAAACTTCAGGTTTGCTGCTTGTTCTGGCCATTTTATATTTCTCCTCCTTGGATCTAATACTATCCCTAATTTCTTTTGTAAGCCACGGTTGAGCCACCCTTCCTATTTATTTTTGCGCCAGACAGGAATGAAAAATTGTTGTAATTCATCCATGCGCTCTTTCAATGCTAGTCATTGCCTATCCACTGTCAACCCTTGAAGTAACGTTCACCAATCCATCATAGCCAACTCGCGCCTCATGCCTTCGTAGTTTCCTTTACTTACATTCAGGACCCTAGTCTCAGAATCAACTCTCTCACTCTCCATCCTAATCCCATGTGCTAATCATTGCCCTCAGTTCATCTGCCTTACTAGTGAGACTCCTTGCATTAAAATAGATGCAATCCATCTTTTTCACTTGTGCCTTAACAGGTCTATGTTTGTTCTGCCTTCCAACTGACTCAGTTTCTCTTTTATATTTGACTGTGCATCACCCCCTACTGTACCTCCACTCTGTATCCCATCCCCCTGCCAAATTAGTTTAACCACCACCCCCTGCCCTCCCCACCACCCCAACAGCATTAGAAAACCTCCCAGCAAGGATGTTGATCCCATTCTGGTTCAGGTGCAACCCGTCCAACTGGTCAAGGTCCCACCTTCACCAGAAACAGACCCAGTGATCCAGGAAAATAAAGCCCTCCCTCCTGCACCACCTCCTCAGCCACGCATTCATCTGCTCTATCCTCATACTCACTAGCACGTGGCACCGGGAATAATCCAGAGATTACAACCTTTGAGGTCCTGCTTTTTAAATATGCTACCTAGCTCCCTAAATTCTTGTTGCAGGACCTCATCCCTCTTTCTACCTATGTCGTTGGTACCAATGTGTACCATGACCTCTGACTGTTCACCCTGCCCCTTCAGAATGTCCTGCAGCTGCTCCATGACACCTTGACCCTAGCACCAGGGAGGCAACATAACGGTCACGTTTGTCGCCGCAGAACCACCTATCTGTACCCCTAACGATAGGAGATGGGAGTCAAGATGGAGTGGGAATGGGGAAGGAGATGGGAGTCAGGATGGAGTGAGAACGGGGAGGGAGATGGGAGTCAGGATGGAGTGAGAACGGGGAGGGAGATGGGAGTCAGGATGGAGTGAGAACGGGGAGGGAGATGGGAGTCAGGATGGAGTGAGAACGGGGAGGGAGATGGGAGTCAGGATGGAGTGGGAGCAGAGGGAGGGAGATGGGAGTCAGGATGGAGTGGGAGCAGGGGGAGGGAGATGGGTGTCAGGATGGAGTGGGAGTAGGGGGAGGGAGATGGGAGACAGGATGGAGTGGGAGCAGGGGGAGGGAGATGGGAGTCAGGATGGAGTGGGAGTAGGGGGAGGGAGGTGGGAGACAGGATGGAGTGGGAGTCGGGGGAGGGAGATGGGAGACAGGATGGAGTGGGAACAGGGAGGGAGATGGGAGACAGGATGGAGTGGGAACAGGGAGGGCGATGGGAGACAGGATGGAGTGGGAGCAGGGGGAGGGAGATGGGAGTCAGGATAGAGTGGGAGTAGGGGGAGGGAGGTGGGAGACAGGATGGAGTGGGAGGAGGGGGAGGGAGATGGGAGACAGGATGGAGTGGGAGTAGGGGGAGGGAGATGGGAGACAGGATGGAGTGGGAACAGGGAGGGAGATGGGAGACAGGATGGAGTGGGAGCAGGGGAAGGGAGATTGGAGACGGGATGTAGTGGGAACAGGGAGGGCGATGGGAGACGGGATGGAGTGGGAGCAGGGGAAGGGAGATTGGAGACGGGATGGAGTGGGAACAGGGAGGGCGATGGGAGATGGGATGGAGTGGGAGCAGAGGAAGGGAGATGGGAGACAGGATGGAGTGGGAACGGGGAGGGAGATGGGAGTCGGGATGAAATCAAGGCAGGGGAAGTGTCAGTTTCTGCCGACATTACCTGGTTGTGGTGGAGATGAGAGATGGACATGAATAGCAGCTTGATCTGAGAGAACTGGGGTGTGCAGAGTTTCATTGTGAACTGATGGTGGGAGAATTAGTGTAGGCATGAGCTGTGGAAGGAGATAGCCAGTGGAAATGAGGCTGAGAGCTAGAGTGGGATTAGGAAGTGAATGTGGGGAAAGAAGATTGGCAATGTGAAATGGGAAGGTTGGGGAGAGAGGAAGGATCACAGTAAATTGTGTAGTAGTGGCAAAGGAGAGAAGAAAATCCCTGTGTGCCACGTTGAGAATTGTCTCAGCAATTACCTTTAAAAATGGGGTTTGATGGAGAAACTATTTCCTCTGGTGGGTCTATGCAGAACAAGGAGCAGGCCATTCAGGACTGAAATCAGGAAAGACTTTTTCACAAGGGTTGTGAAATCTGGTGTTCCCTCTCCCCTGTGGGCCGTTTGAAATTTTGAAAAGTGGGATTGATAGGTTTTATTTGAACGAGCGTATCCAGGATTATGGAACTAAGGCAGATGGATGGAGATGAGATACAGATCAGGCATGATCTGATTGGCCTGAGTAACTCGAGGAATTGATTGTCTTCCTCCTATTCCTATTATCCAAAAACTGTCCAATGATCAAATTGAGCGACGAAGAGTACTAATACATATCCTGGAATGTCCTGCAAATTCTAGACCCCAAGATCCTTATGCACCTCTACCCCATTTAGACTTATTTTCCAAGGAATAAGTGTCCTACTTGTTCCTCCGACATGTGAGTCTGGGTGACATGGGTTGGCAAGTGTACGGCATTATAGCCCTGGCTTGGTAATCCTATCCTCAGCACTATCCACCTCATACTTCCAGCAGAGGCTCACTGGTCATTATCTGGGACCCGGAACCTCACTAATATCCTATTCCCTCTCCTGAATTCAGGGCTACTGACACCATTTAATGGACAGACTTGGCAACGTGGATCAGAGGGTGTATCTGGGACCTTCTGTCTTGCTTCCACATTCACATTGTGTTTACCCAGCCAGCCAGCAGGAAGTTTTTATTGTACACTTAAGAGTTAATTCCCACTCTGCAATGATTAGCAAAAGGTTTCCAGTGAGACATGCGCATTTTCATAAATTCCTACGTTTGTGAAGTGAAGTGCTTTAACAGCATTGTCATTTTGTCATTTAGGCATCATTGATGGCTGCATGGAAACTGTTTGTGTTAAAGTTTGTTAAATATGAATCCCCATATTGGGCATTGATTACAATCTAATATGAACGTGCTGTTTGTTGTTACCAGGTAGATGAAGAATATAAGAACCCACATACTGTAGACAGAATTACAAAAGGAAAATTGCCTCAGATGTGGGGACAATCTTTATATATCATCGGGACCCTCCTGACTGAGGTACGTACCAATCAAATCACATTAATAACATTGGGGCAGTAGTTTCACCATTTTCTGAAAAACAGACTTTCAATGCAGAATACAAGCAGACATGCTTCAATCAAGGTGATGTTTAGCAATTCATTTAAAATCAATATTTACCACCCTCAGAAACAACCTTTTTATTTGTGGGATGTGGGCATCACTGGCATTTATTGCCCATCCCTAATTGCCCTTGAGAAGGTGGTGGTGAGCTGCCTTCTTGAACCACTGCAGTCATTGGGGTGTAGGTACACCCACAGTGCTGTTAGGAAGGGAGTTTCAGGATTTTGACCCAGCGACAGTGAAGGAACGGCGATATAGTTCCAAGTCAGGATGGTGTGTGACTTGGAGAGGAACTTGAAGGTGGTGGTGTTCCCATGTATCTGTTGCCCTTGTCCTTCTAGGCGGTAGAGGTCACGGATTTGGAAGGTGCTGTTGAAGGAGGCTTGGCGGGTTGCTGCAGTGCATCTTGTAGATGGTACACTGCTGCCACTGTGTGTCGGTGGTGAAGGGAGTGAATGTTTAAGGTGGTGAATGAGTTGCCGATCAAGTGGGCTGCTTTGTCCTGGATGGTGTCGAGTTTCTCGAGGCTTGTTGGAGCTGCACCCATCCAGGCAAGTGGGGAGTATTCCATCACACTCCTGACTTGTGCCTTGTCGATGGTGGACAGTCTTTGGGGAGTCAGGAGGTGAGTTACTTGCCGCAGAATTCCCAGCCTCTGACCTGCTTTTGTAGCCAGAATATTCATTCGGCTGGTCCAGTTCAGTTTCTGGTCAATGGTAACCCCCAGGATGTTGATAGCAGGGGAATGCAATGATAGTCACACTGTTCAACATCAAAGGGAGATGGTTATTGTTGGAGATGGCACTTGTGTGGAACAAATGTTACTCATCAAATCATGAAGACTTATTACAAGGTGAAGGTCAAGATGGGGAGCAGGCTATCAGGTATAATGTTCATTGTACATTGATCTGTTAACACCATTTAGATTGATGTCTACACAAATAAACTAACACAGGCAAAAAAGCTACCTTCTGATGCAAGTACTACTAATTACCCTCATCACACCTTCAATTTAAAAATCATGTTCCTGTTTAACAGGTCTCGGGTCAGTTATACAGTATTTCATCATTTACTGTAGAAACCACAAGCTGTGTGTATTTGTTGTTTCCTGTTTCTGGCAGGAAGATGTTTTCGGTGCACTGTGGTTAATGATATTGTAAATGCGTTCATAATTTTACTAAACATAGTACAGAGCTGGAATCACTCTGTGGATAGGATACATAAACGTTGTTTATTCTCACTTTGGCTTGAGCTTAACAGCATCAGTTATGAACATTGACAGTTGATACACTAGAACACCCAGACCTCTTTCTTTCCACACTGGCTTTAGCTCTTTCTCCTGTAGTGTGTAAGTAGATTTGACCTGCCTACCTGCACAACACTACACTTTTATAAGTTAAATACAATTTGGCCAAAACTTACTCATTCCCCCGACACATTGTTTGCAGTAGGCAGGCATCCTCAGTGCTAACTTTCACATGCAGTTTGATATTATACAAAAAATGTAGGGATCATTCCCCCATCATCCAAATCATTGATGCAGATGGGAAATAGCAAAGGTCCTAACACCATTCCCTGTGGGAGACCACTGGTAACCAGTCTCCAAGCAGATCCAAATCCATTACCAACCACTTTCTGCCTGCATTCTGCCAATTTTCACCCACCCACCTGAGCAGATTACCAGTAATTACACAGGATTCTATCTTGTAGAGAGCCTTCTTGTGAGGTACCTTGTCAAATGTTTTCTGAAAGCCCTGGTAGACAATGTCTAATGAGTTACTCTCAAACACTAACCATGTCTTTTTCACAAACTTCAGTCTAATTTGTAAGACAGACCTATCTTTTCAGGCAGCTCTATTGTGTGCCCTTGATCAGGCTTTCTCTGCCTCAGTGTTCATGTGGGCCATTGCTGATGATTTCCTCAACCATGATTTCTATCACTGGCTTCAAGCTTAATAGGCCTATAGTTACCCATTCTGACCTATCCCCCTTCTTAAAAAGTGGAATGACATTGGCCACCTTCCACTCTGAGAGAACAGTCCCTGACTGCAGCAAACTATTAAATATGCGGGCGAAGGCTCACATAGCCCCTGTCCTGTCTCCGTAAGGACTCTCATTGGACATTGTCTCAGCTGGCAGCCTGATCTATTTTAAAATGTTTGTTCTTTATACAGTTATATCCTCATCCATTTTAATATTAACAATTTAATTGTTAACAGTACCATCTAATGTTGTTAATTTGCCTTCAAGAGTCAAGAGAATTTATTTGGCATCTCTGCCATATCCTGTCCTTTAGAATCTCTCAATGGTCCAATAAGGTCTTTGAAGTTCCTTCAGGTCTTGACATTGCTGCAACAGCTTTCCCCATTATTAGCTCATTTACCCACTATCCTCCATTAACCTCATAGGTGATCTGAGAGCAGCATTAGTTTTCTTTAACTGTTTCCAGTATTTATCTTTGTTTTGTTGGGTATTACATACTTTTAATTACCAAAAGCATTTTTATTTGTTTTTGTACATGAACAGTCAAGCACCTCGGCTTCTACTCACCAAACACTCTTCTTTCTATACGGAGCTAAATTTTCAATCGCCTGTGGGGCAAGTTTGGGTGCGGGCAGCCCGGAAAATCACTCACTCGGAAGGTGTCACTGGTTCCCGACGTCTCAGTGACACAGTGAGATGTTCAAAGAGAGGGGGAGCCCGCAATTTACACCCCTCCAATTAATTGCTTGTTGAGCTCGTTGTGGAGCTTGTTAAGAGTATGGGGAGCAACAGTTAGCAAATTTCAAATGGCAGGCATGGGGAACATGGAGGGAACACGGGGAGCCATTAGTGCTCATGACTGCAGGGTAAGAAAATTGTATGAAAGGAGAGATTTAATCTCACTTCCTCATGCAGTGGCACTGAGTTGCTAGAGCTGAGAGGCTTGATTTTGTGCGGAGACAGTGTTTGGACTCTTGAGAGGAACGTGAGGCCACTGGCATCCTGGGCCACCTCTAGCCACACCTGGGCCACCCCTTGCCACGCCTGGCTGAGCGGAGCTCTTTTTCCAGATGGAGGGGGGGGTACAGCTCCCCTGTCTGCCACAGCCTCCATCAGGGCCTCAAAGGAGACAACAGAAAACGTGGGGCCACCTGATTTCAGCTGCCCAAATCCTGCCCTCCCTGCTCATTCATTTCCAAAGGCAACAGCAAGGCCAGTCACGGCTGCCATTTGCCTTTTAAATTATCCCTCCGTTCTTAGATCCCGCCTCCTGCCTGCACCCAATGCCTCTAATTTGACGTCGAGCTCAATTAGCGGCTGGCACTTTGGAAATTGCGATGCGTCACTGACCCTGAGGCTGTGCAGGGTTGGGACTCACAAATGTTCCGGGCGTTGGGTTCCTGACCCCAGAATGAAAATTCAGGTTTTGATGCATTTTAATTTTCTGTTTTAAAAACCTGCCATCCGGCATCCATGATATCCCCACCCAGCCGAGTTAACCAATTTCCAAATCCTCTGCCATTTTATTAAGGTTAAAAGATAATCATTGTGGCCCAAAAGCCAAGCAAATGCCACGTCCTTCAAACCTGCCATCTGTTTCCTTCATGGATTTGGATGACACACTTGTGTCCTAGTTCCTGTCTATACTCCTAGGGCTGAATTTGACTGGCACCGTTCCCCTTCGTCATGTGGATGGCAGCTATTTTGCATACTGGAGGCGTGGGCCCTCCCCAGTCATGCAGTGGAGGTGTCAGGTGACTCTGGTGCAGGTCCTGGTGCCATATTTAAAGCCCTGCTTGCATTGCTGCCTTAGAGTCATTTGATGTTTCCAGTTCACTGTTGAAACTGGTGTTGGAGTGACTCCTGGACCCCCCCAACCCCTGAGCCAAGACACTGGGTAGCCCCACGCCTCAGTGATACCTCCCTGCTGATTCTCTTCAAGGCTACAAGGGAAAGGCAGGAGCTCCTCTTTCCCCAGTGATGGCAAGAAGAGGTCCGCCTGCCTGACCAAGCAAGCCTGGACAGAGATCACAGAGAAGGTCAGCAGCTGTGGAGTCACTCGACGCAACTGGGTGCCATGTAGGAAGAGGGTCAATGACCCGGGTTCAACTAAGGTGAGCGCTCCATACCCCGCTCTTTATTACTGATTGCAAGTGTCTACACAGGAGGAAGTGGGACATGGTGAGGATGGCACTACCACAGTGATGGCAGAGGGGGTGAGGCATCACCTCATTCTGACAGACGCACGGTTGCATCTCAGCCACAGGACACCTTCCATCACAGCTCACCTCCATTAAGTCTCCTGAGAGCGGACAAGAGCATGAGCTATATGTCACACCCCAGTAGTGGTCAAGGGGCTGACACTAGCAGAACTGTCAGGAAGATCTCTCTGTGAAGTATGACTATCTCCATCTTTCCTCTTGCAGGACAAAAGAGCCCAGAACAGCAGGGAGAGGCAGCCTGGACAGGTGGAGGAGTTCCGGGAGGCAGCCTGGACAGGTGGAGGAGTTCCAGGAGATATCCTGGACAGGTGGAGGAGTTCCGGGAGGCATCCTGGACAGGTGGAGGAGTTCCGGGAGGCATCCTGGACAGGTGGAGGAGTTCCAGGAGATAGCCTGGACAGGTGGAGGAGTTCCGGGAGGCAGCCTGGACAGGTGGAGGAGTTCCGGGAGGCATCCTGGACAGGTGGAGGAGTTCCAGGAGATATCCTGGACAGGTGGAGGAGTTCTGGGAGGCAGCCTGGACAGGTGGAGGAGTTCCAGGAGATATCCTGGACAGGTGGAGGAGTTCCGGGAGGCATCCTGGACAGGTGGAGGAGTTCCAGGAGATAGCCTGGACAGGTGGAGGAGTTCCGGGAGGCAGCCTGGACAGGTGGAGGAGTTCCGGGAGGCATCCTGGACAGGTGGAGGAGTTCCAGGAGATATCCTGGACAGGTGGAGGAGTTCCGGGAGGCATCCTGGACAGGTGGAGGAGTTCCAGGAGATATCCTGGACAGGTGGAGGAGTTCCAGGAGATAGCCTGGACAGGTGGAGGAGTTCCGGGAGGCAGCCTGGACAGGTGGAGGAGTTCCGGGAGGCATCCTGGACAGGTGGAGGAGTTCCAGGAGATATCCTGGACAGGTGGAGGAGTTCCGGGAGGCATCCTGGACAGGTGGAGGAGTTCCGGGAGGCATCCTGGACAGGTGGAGGAGTTCCAGGAGATAGCCTGGACAGGTGGAGGAGTTCCGGGAGGCAGCCTGGACAGGTGGAGGAGTTCCGGGAGGCATCCTGGACAGGTGGAGGAGTTCCAGGAGATATCCTGGACAGGTGGAGGAGTTCTGGGAGGCAGCCTGGACAGGTGGAGGAGTTCCCGGAGGCATCCTGGACAGGTGGAGGAGTTCCGGGAGGCATCCTGGACAGGTGGAGGAGTTCCGGGAGGCATCCTGGACAGGTGGAGGAGTTCCGGGAGGCATCCTGGACAGGTGGAGGAGTTCCGGGAGGCATCCTGGACAGGTGGAGGAGTTCCGGGAGGCATCCTGGACAGGTGGAGGAGTTCCGGGAGGCATCCTGGACAGGTGGAGGAGTTCCGGGAGGCATCCTGGACAGGTGGAGGAGTTCCGGGAGGCAGCCTGGACAGGTGGAGGAGTTCCGGGAGGCGGCCTGGACAGGTGGAGGAGTTCCGGGAGGCATCCTGGACAGGTGGAGGAGTTCCGGGAGGCAGCCTGGACAGGTGGAGGAGTTCCGGGAGGCAGCCTGGACAGGTGGAGGAGTTCCGGGAGGCATCCTGGACAGGTGGAGGAGTTCCGGGAGGCATCCTGGACAGGTGGAGGAGTTCCGGGAGGCATCCTGGACAGGTGGAGGAGTTCCGGGAGGCATCCTGGACAGGTGGAGGAGTTCCGGGAGGCAGCCTGGACAGGTGGAGGAGTTCCGGGAGGCAGCCTGGACAGGTGGAGGAGTTCCGGGAGGCGGCCTGGACAGGTGGAGGAGTTCCGGGAGGCGGCCTGGACAGGTGGAGGAGTTCCGGGAGGCGGCCTGGACAGGTGGAGGAGTTCCGGGAGGCGGCCTGGACAGGTGGAGAAGTTCGGGGAGGCAGCCTGGACAGGTGGAGTTCTGGATCTGTGGCCTCTCGGCACAGCTGAGGAAGAGGCTTTGGAATTGGTGTGGACCCAGGCTGGCTGCACCATATCAGATGGAGAGACTGGAGTCTGTGTGCAAGAGTTACAGTTCACTTCTACAGATCCATGTCATGTATGGTTAGCATGCTGGGCTCTGTACGGCCTTAACCACACACGTTTGTGTTCTCTCATGCTGGTCGGTGTTCACAGGAGACTCTAGCTGAAGGGGAACAGCCAATACTTGATTCTTCTTCATCTTCCACCAGATACTTTTCTGGGAATCCACTCAGCTTTAGAATCAGAGTCACAAGCTGGTGAGAGCACCACGCACACGCACCTGAGCAGCTGATTGAGGCTGTGCCAGCCGAGGCTTCTGACTGTTGGAGGGCTGTTGATGGCCAGGCCCATTCTGAGCCCCAGGCTGATGACGAGCCTCTGGTGCCAACTGCACAGGGCATGCTGGAGTTGCAGGGAGAAGTAGGGCGACATCTGGTGGAGATGCCAGAGGCCATGCATAGCCCTGAGCGGACGGTCGAGGAGTCCATCCATGCCATGAGTGCTACCATGTCTCAGGCATGTGAATGCATGGCTTCCTCCATCGAGAGGTTGGCGACCCTCTTGGAGAGCCAGACCCCACAGATGCGCACAGACCTGCAAACCATCACCTTGGCCATGAGCTCAATGCAGCAGTGGCAAGGTGAGAGAAGGACAAGACCCCTGGAGACGTCCCCAGCTCCTTGTCCTTCTCTGGTCAGCAGAGATGTTCAAGAGAGCCTTGAGAAGGAGGGGGAGAGGCTGACCTCCACGTGCTTGGGGGCTCTCCTCAGGACACTCTGAGTGTGGACAGCGGCTCCTCAGCCCCTCCGCCAGTGAGTCCAACTCCAACTGCCACGACATCTGAGGAGAGTCCTGCACCAGTGCAGGAAACCCTCAGACAGCTGGGGCCCTCCAGGCCTCATGCAGCCAGAGGACGACCACCGAAGTCATCTCTGGCCAAGGGGCTGCCTGATTAGCAGCCTGTCTCCAGCACAGAAGCTAGCATAGGGATCACACCGCATACGAGCAATCGCAAACTTAAAAAAAAATCACCTAGCCACACTTTTGGATTCATGGGTGTCTGACATCTGATATGTAATCATTAATATTGAGTTTCTTTTTTCATGTAATGAATGATCATTGTGTAACAGTCATTATTCTATTAAGCCTTAATTGTGAGCTGTTGACTTCCCTTAGTGGATTGCCAAAGTGACCACAGCCTTCATTAACATTTGATCTCCCATGAGCACTCGTGCACTTTGCAGCTGGGCACAAGTCAAGGAACACAAAAGGAACTGTTACACAAGTGGCACACTACACGCATTGAGGTGAGTCTTTATTGGATTCTCTGTGAGTGGGCATCAGGATTGCTGGAAGGGGCTAATTATGAGATTGCCTCTTGCCTCCTTGGCACGCCGCTCAATCTGCTTGGCCTCCGGTGCAAGGGCTTCAACATCCAGTGGTTCTTCCTGCTCTCCCTCCTCTGCATCCTCCTCGTCGGTGAAGGAGTGTTGCTCAGGCATTTCATCATCATGCAAGGCCTCCTTCCTCCACAGTGCTAGATTGTGTAGAGCACAGCAGACCACGACAATACACGAGACCCTCACTGGGCCATACTGCAGGGCTCTACCGGATTGATCCAGGCACTGGAATATCATCTTCAGCAGCCCGATGGCCTGCTCAATGGTCACTTGGATGGTGCCATGGCAAGTGTTGTACCTCTCCTCTGCTGCAGTGCGAGGGATCCTCACTAGCGTCAGAAGCCATATTTTCAAGGGATAACCCTTTTCCCCAAGAATCCACCCCTGAAGGCAAGCGGGGGGAGTGAAAAGCTGTGGTACCTGGGACTGTCAAAGTATGTAGGGATGCGGACACACACTTGCAGAAAATTCTTTCAGTGGTCACAGAGCAGTTGAACATTGATTGAATGGAAGCCCTTTCTGTTGGTGAAGGCGACTGGTTGGTCCATGGGTGCCTTAATGAATACAATCAATTACACTCAGCTGTCCCTGTTGGCCTGACTGTCAGGGTCAGTCTGCTAACACATATAGTCACCGGCCCTCTTGAATAGGACATTGGTCACCTCCTTGATGCAGCAGTTGGCTGCGGCCTGGCAGACCCCACGTATATCCCCGGTGGATCCGTGGAACAATCCAGAAGCATAAAACTTTAGTGCCACTGAGATCATCAGGGCCACTGGCACAGGGTGACCCCCAAATCCCAAAGGTCGCAACTCGTCCTGTAGCAGGGCGCATAAGTCGGTGACGGCCTCGCTGGAGAGGTGTAGTCTTCTCTGACAATGCTGCTCAGACATTTGGAGGTAGCTGAGTTGAGTCTGGAACATTCTCTGGCACAGGTGGGCCCTTCTTGGCATGGCCAGCTACTGCTGTCATTGTGGAGTTTCACGGGTAGGCGCACCTGCCTCTTGGCCCTCCCTGTCAGAGGCACTGCATCATGCCACGGGGCTTCAAAAAGACAGTGTGTGTGATACCCATGCCAGATGATCATTGGGCCTTCAGACCCAGTCCAAGTGATCATTGGCCTATAGACCCAGTCCAGGTGATCATTGGCCTATAGACCCAGTCCAGGTGATCATTGGGTGTATAGACCCAGTCCAGGTGATCAGTGGGCCTACAGACCCAGTCCAGGTGATCAGTGGGCCTACAGACCCAGTCCAGGTGATCAGTGGGTGTATAGACCCAGTCCAGGTGATCAGTGGGTGTATAGACCCAGTCCAGGTGATCAGTGGGTGTACAGACCCAGTCCAGGTGATCAGTGGGCCTACAGACCCAGTCCAGGTGATCAGTGGGCCTACAGACCCAGTCCAGGTGATCAGTGGGCCTACAGACCCAGTCCAGGTGATCAGTGGGTGTATAGACCCAGTCCAGGTGATCAGTGGGTGTATAGACCCAGTCCAGGTGATCAGTGGGTGTATAGACCCAGTCCAGGTGATCAGTGGGTGTATAGACCCAGTCCAGGTGATCAGTGGGTGTATAGACCCAGTCCAGGTGATCAGTGGGCCTACAGACCCAGTCCAGGTGATCAGTGGGTGTATAGACCCAGTCCAGGTGATCAGTGGGCCTACAGACCCAGTCCAGGTGATCAGTGGGCCTACAGACCCAGTCCAGGTGATCAGTGGGTGTATAGACCCAGTCCAGGTGATCAGTGGGCCTACAGACCCAGTCCAGGTGATCAGTGGGCGTACAGACCCAGTCCAGGTGATCAGTGGGTGTATAGACCCAGTCCAGGTGACCAGTGGGCCTACAGACCCGGTCCCGGTGATCAGTGGGCGTATAGACCCATTCCAGGTGATCAGTGGGTGTATAGACCCAGTCCAGGTGATCAGTGGGTGTATAGACCCAGTCCAGGTGATCAGTGGGCCTACAGACCCAGTCCAGGTGATCAGTGGGTGTATAGACCCAGTCCAGGTGACCAGTGGGCCTACAGACCCGGTCCCGGTGATCAGTGGGCGTATAGACCCATTCCAGGTGATCAGTGGGTGTATAGACCCAGTCCAGGTGATCAGTGGGTGTATAGACCCAGTCCAGGTGATCAGTGGGTGTATAGACCCAGTCCAGGTGATCAGTGGGTGTATAGACCCAGTCCAGGTGATCAGTGGGTGTATAGACCCAGTCCAGGTGATCAGTGGGTGTATAGACCCAGTCCAGGTGATCAGTGGGTGTATAGACCCAGTCCAGGTGATCAGTGGGTGTATAGACCCAGTCCAGGTGATCAATGGGCCTACAGACCCAGTCCAGGTGATCAGTGGGCGTATAGACCCAGTCCAGGTGATCAGTGGGTGTATAGACCCAGTCCAGGTGATCAGTGGGTGTATAGACCCAGTCCAGGTGATCAGTGGGTGTATAGACCCAGTCCAGGTGATCAGTGGGTGTATAGACCCAGTCCAGGTGATCAATGGGCCTACAGACCCAGTCCAGGTGACCAGTGGGCCTACAGACCCAGTCCAGGTGATCAGTGGGCCTACAGACCCGGTCCCGGTGATCAGTGGGCGTATAGACCCAGTCCAGGTGATCAGTGGGTGTATAGACCCATTCCAGGTGATCAGTGGGTGTATAGACCCAGTCCAGGTGATCAGTGGGTGTATAGACCCAGTCCAGGTGATCAGTGGGTGTATAGACCCAGTCCAGGTGATCAATGGGCCTACAGACCCAGTCCAGGTGATCAGTGGGCCTACAGACCCAGTCCAGGTGATCAGTGGGCCTACAGACCCAGTCCAGGTGATCAGTGGGCCTACAGACCCAGTCCAGGTGATCAGTGGGTGTACAGACCCAGTCCAGGTGATCAGTGGGTGTACAGACCCAGTCCAGGTGATCAGTGGGTGTATAGACCCAGTCCAGGTGATCAGTGGGTGTATAGACCCAGTCCAGGTGATCAGTGGGTGTATAGACCCAGTCCAGGTGATCAGTGGGTGTATAGACCCAGTCCAGGTGATCAATGGGCCTACAGACCCAGTCCAGGTGATCAGTGGGCCTACAGACCCAGTCCAGGTGATCAGTGGGCCTACAGACCCAGTCCAGGTGATCAGTGGGCCTACAGACCCAGTCCAGGTGATCAGTGGGTGTACAGACCCAGTCCAGGTGATCAGTGGGTGTACAGACCCAGTCCAGGTGATCAGTGGGTGTATAGACCCAGTCCAGGTGATCAGTGGGTGTATAGACCCAGTCCAGGTGATCAGTGGGTGTATAGACCCAGTCCAGGTGATCAGTGGGCCTACAGACCCAGTCCAGGTGATCAGTGGGCCTACAGACCCAGTCCAGGTGATCAGTGGGCCTACAGACCCAGTCCAGGTGATCAGTGGGTGTATAGACCCAGTCCAGGTGATCAGTGGGTGTATAGACCCAGTCCAGGTGATCAGTGGGTGTACAGACCCAGTCCAGGTGATCAGTGGGCCTACAGACCCAGTCCAGGTGATCAGTGGGCCTACAGACCCAGTCCAGGTGATCAGTGGGCCTACAGACCCAGTCCAGGTGATCAGTGGGCCTACAGACCCAGTCCAGGTGATCAGTGGGCCTACAGACCCAGTCCAGGTGATCAGTGGGTGTATAGACCCAGTCCAGGTGATCAGTGGGTGTATAGACCCAGTCCAGGTGATCAGTGGGCCTACAGACCCGTGCCAGGTGATGTAGAGACAGCCCTGGCTTGGTAACTGAGCTTTTGAACATTCTCCTGGCAAACTCCCTAATGGCCCTCAGTGCTCACCCTTGCTGGTAGCCGAACCTCTCATCCAGCGGCATTGCCGAATCTCACGTAACAGTTTGGTCACCTAATCCCCAACCCCCCCCACTTGCAAAGTGCACTGCACTGCAGTCCGACAATGGCATCTTCACCCCTCTCTCCCATTATGCAGTGTTAGATTAGATTATAGATTAGAGATACAGCACTGAAACAGGCCCTTCGGCCCACCGAGTCTGTGCCGACCATCAACCACCCATTTATACTAATCCTACACTAATCCCATATTCCTACCAAACATCCCCACCTGTCCCTATATTTCCCCACCACCTACCTACACTAGTGACAATTTATAATGGCCAATTTACCTACCAACCTGCAAGTCTTTTGGCTTGTGGGAGGAAACCGGAGCACCCGGAGAAAACCCACGCAGACACAGGGAGAACTTGCAAACTCCACACAGGCAGTACCCGGAATCGAACCCGGGTCCCTGGAGCTGTGAGGCTGCAGTGCTAACAACTGTGCCTCCCCGTCGTGGCACTGAAGCCTTGCCTCGGTCCCACCAACTTCTAACGGGAACGAATCTGAAGGCACGGGATGTTGCCCGCCGTCATCTTAATCCCACGTGTTTCCCCTCCCCCCCCCCCCCCCCAATTGAATCGTGCCTAATGATATGCTAATGTATGGAAAGTCAGTGTTCTACAATTTAAAGTACAGTCCTGTCATGTCAGGGTCTCAATTCCGCCTCGGTGCTTTCCCGCCGCTGACAAATCCGGAACCAATGTCACAATGCCGGATTTCTGGGCGGATGCAATTCTCCGTCCCCCGACGCCGCTATTCCCCCTTTCAACGGCCGCATTAATTCTGCCCATACATACTGGGCTAAGTATGAAAGACCAGTAACAAGGTTTCAAGATATTATGGTGCTAATATCTGTGAATCAACACAGGTGATGTTTTCCTTCATATTTTAAATTGTTTTATTTAGAAGCAGCATGTGTCAGTTCATCTGTCAAAGGTCATTCTGATTGCAAGGGGGCAGGAGGGAAAGCTTGAGGTGGCAAACTGGCTGACTGCTCATTTATCTTCTGGCTGTTTGTGGGCTATTGTTGGTACAAAGTGGATGTCATATGTATATGCTAAACTATCAAAGAATTACCAAGAATGAATTAATTGTGCAGTGTACTCGGAGACATTTCAATGTGAAAGGCATTCTGTGGGCTGGATTTTGTGCTGGGGGGGCGGGGCTCCTGATGCCAGGCTGAAAAGGCGGGGGGAGCCCCTCATCTGCCTTTTCTGCACACCCCCCACTCCCCCTCCCCCTCCCCGGAGTGATCCTCCAGTCATTTTCAGTCAAAGTTTTAAGAGACAGGATCCATATCCCGTTAAAGACTTTAAAGGGATTGGGATCCCGTCTCCAAGAGCTGTCAGCCAATCAGAGGGCTGGCAGCTTAGCAGTATTGGCAGCATCACCGGGAGCAGTGGCCAGTGCCAGTACTGCAGAGGCCTCGGACCCAGGCCCCGGCACTGGAAACCCCGAAGCAGGGGTAGGTGAGATGTGGTCACCAGGACCAATCTGGAAGGCCCGGGGCTGCCAGAGATGGTTGTTGAGTTAAGGGGGAGGGGGGCCTCGGGGGTAAAGTTTTTCCCAGTGGGGGTCCTCTGTGGGCCACAAATTGCCCATGAAGGAGGGGACCAGCCCCCCAAGTCTGCAGAGAGGGCACCTAGTTTTACAAGGTATCCTCCCTGTGCATGGGAGGCCCCCTCCCTCCCCCTTAGGCCAATTAAGGGCCTCAGTCGGCCTCTGGGTGGGAAGGCCGTCATCGGCCTATCCTGCCCTGGGACGATTGTTGGGCAACGGGGGAGGCGAGGGGCCTTCCACACCCCCACCCAACAGGCCCCCATCCCGGCCGCCTGTCGCGATTCTCCTGTTCCCCCGCCTCCGATCCCTAGGGGCCTGTAAAATCCCAGCCTGCAAATCTAATATTAAAATACAGTGAGTTAAGGTAGGCCAATAAATTAGTAAGGTGTAAGAGAAATATTTTGGATTAAAAAATACAATGGTAAAATATATTATAGCATCTCAGCCATTTAAAAACAAAAATTTTCCTTGTTGCATTGCCCTTTATTGAAATGTAACCGGGCAGCATTTTCCGAAACTAAGTTTCATTACAGATGAAGAGTTTTGTTGTGTATTACTGATCGTTCTTCAGGGGTTAGGCTGGGGGCTTGGCAGACTTTTCCATAAACTGTGTTGAAACATGAATAAATTATATCACTTTGTTAATTATGTTTGGCAGTTCTACGACTGCTTTAAATATTCCATAAGGGTTTAGAAAGGTTCTGAAATTATGTTGATATGACAGCAGCTTGTTTTGCAGCTAATCTTACCTTTGGGACTCTTCCCATCTTTAATTTTCCATTGGAGGCTGACTTGTTTGGTATTTGAATGAAATGTGCTGACTGCCTGTTGCCAGCTGGGTAAATGGGAGAGCAGCAAATGCAGTTCACTCCGCTTCAGCCAGTTGTAGCTTATTTTTACCATTGACTTGGGCCTTGGTTTGTTTTGCAGGGATTTCTTGCTCCCGGTGAGATTGATCCTTTAAGCCGAAGACTTTCTACCGCCGGCAGGCCTGATGTTGTTGTACAAGGTCTGTCAGATATGTGGACCGTCACTAATCGATTCTCCGATACATAGATACAATGCTACAATGACCCAAAGCGGTTTTGCTGGGGAAAAAAAATCCATCATGATGTCCCATTTAAACTCTCCTGTTTCTGGGGAAATTCTTTAAAAATATAAAAAAAATATAAAAAATATTTTCATTACACCAAGTCCCTTGCCAGCAGGCAGCCTTGAAGCTGTATCTCCCTCACAGTTAGGGTGTTCCGATGAAGACGACAATAAACTGCATTTCTATAGTGTTGTTCACATCTCAAAGGACAACCTTTCAAGGGTCAGGACAAAAACAGTGGATGCTGAACAGGAAGGGGACAATGGGGAATGTTGGGCAGGGAGCTACAAAGCATTGTTGAAGAGACAGATTTAAAGAGTGTTTTGAGAGACTTGGAGGAAGCTGAACAGTGAGACCCAGAGAGTAGGTGTGCAGTGGCTGAGGGAGCAGGTCAGGATACATGCTGCAGTGTTTTGAATGAGTTGAAGCTTGTGGAGTGTGATGCAAGGGGCTGGCCAGGAGGATGTTGGAGAGGTTGGGCGTCGAGTTACTGAAGATGTGGACTCGGGGAAGGAGGGAAGGGCAGAGCTGAGCAATGTTGTAGAGGTGGAGGAAGGAGAGAGCTCCAGGTTGAGCACCATGTCTTCCTGACTCAGACCGAGGGGGCAGCCTGGGAAGTTAATGAGTCACGATTAGAGACATGGAGTTCCCATGAAGGAGGGGTTCAGTTTTGTTGAAATTGAGCTCAAGGAAGTTTTGTCCCATGCAGATGTTGATGTCTGACTGCAGTTAGAGTGTAGCGATGGCTTTTTAATTAATGCAGGAGATAGAGCTGGGTGTCATCGGTGTAAAGCTGAACTCCACTTCCGGATGGGCTAAGAGGTAGCATGTAAATGTTGAAGCTTAGGTGATCAGGATAATCCTGATACATCACAGGTGAATGTGGAAACAGAACAGGAGAAGCTATTGGAGAAGTGTGGAACAGGGAGAGTGTAGATTGTGTAGGTTGATTACAGAACGAAGACATTGAGAGAGGATGAGATTGTGGAGAGGTTGAGAATGGTGAAGAGAGATAGAAAGCTGTGGTCTTAGTTGCAGAGAATGTTTTTTGTAACTTTGACCAATGATTTCATAGTTCAGATGGGGCAGAAACCAGATGGAGAGAATTCCTATGCAGCTCAGAACACCTTTATAGGACATAAGAACATCAGAAATAGGAACAGGACAAGGCCATTCAACCCCTCAAGCCTGCCCCACCATTCAATAAGATCATGGCTGATCTGTCCCAGGCCTCACCTCTTCTTTCGGGCCTCCTCCGCCTAACCCTCGACTCCTCGAGATTTCAAAAATCTATCTACCTCCTCCTTAAATACATTTAGTGACCGAGCCTCCACAACTCTGAGGCAGAGAATTTCAGAGATTCACCACCCTCTGAGAGAAGAGATTCTTTCACATCTCAGTTTTAAATGTGTGCCCCTTTATTCTGTAACTATGTCCCCTAGTTTGAGATTCCCCCACTAGTGGAAACATCTTCTCAACATCTACCATGTAAAGCCCCTTTAAAATCTTACATGTTTCTATAAGATCACCTCTCATTCTCCTAAACTCCAATGAATAAAGGCCTAAACTGTTTAGCTGTTCTTGATAAGACAACCCCTTCATCCCAGGAATCAGCCTAGTGAACCTTTTCTGTACTACCTCCAATGCTAGTATATCCTTCTTTAAATACAGGGACCAAAACTGTACACATTACTCCAGGTGTGGCCTCACCATCACCCTGTACAGTTGTAACAAGACTTCCCTATTTTTAAACTCTAAGCCCCTAGCAATAAAGGCCAAAATTCCATTTGCCTTCCGAACTACTTGTTGCACCTGCATGCTAACCGTTTGTGTTTCCTGTACAAGAACACCCGATCCCTCTGTACTGCAGTATTTTGTAGTCTTTCTCCATCTAAATAATAATCTGCCTTTTTATTCTTCCGACCAAAGTGGATTCCCTCACACTTTCCCACATTGAACACCATCTGCCAAGTTTTTGCCCACTCACTTAACCTATCTGTATCCCTTTGCAGATTCTTTGTGTCCTCACCACAACATGCCTTCCCACCTATTTTTGTATCGTCAGCAACTTTGGATACACTACACTCTGTCCCTTCCTCTAAGTCATTAATATAGATAGTAAATAGTTGAGGCGTTAGGACCGATCCTTGTGACACCCCACTAGTTACGGTTTTCCAACCTGAAAAAGACCCATTGATCCCGACTCTCTGCCTTCTGTGTGTTAGCCAGTCCTCAATGAATGCCAACACATTACCCCCAATACCCTGAGCTCCTATTTTGTGCAATAACCTTTTATGTGGCACCTTATCAAATGCCTTCTGAAAATCCAAATACACAACATCTACCGGTTCCCCTTTATCCACTCTGTTTGTTACATCCTCAAAGAACTCTAACAAATTTGTCAAACATGATTTCCCTTTCATAAAACCATGTTGACTCTGATAGCGTTAAGGTTTTCTAAATGTCCTGCTATTTCTTACTTAATAGTGGACTCTAGCATTTTCCCAATGACTGATGTTAAGCTAACTGGGTCTATAGTTTCCTGCTTTCTGTCTCCTTCCTTTCTTGAATAGAGGTGTCACATTAGCGGTTTTCCAATCCACTGGTACCCTACCGGAATCCAGTGAGTTTTGGTATATTATGACCAATGCCTCTACTATCTCTGCAGCCACTTCTTTTAAAACCCTTGGGTGCAGGCCATCAGGTCCTGGCGACTTGTCTGTCTTTAGTCCCATCAGTTTGTCCAGCACCTTTTCCCTCATGATCGAGATTGTTACAAGTTCCTCCCTCCCATTTACACCTTGCTTATCTATTATTGTTGGGATGTTTATAGTGTCCTCCACCGTGAAGACCAATGGAAATATTGGTTTAAATTATCTGCCATTTCCCTGTTCTCTGTTGTTAATTCCCCAGTCTCATCCTCTAAGGGCCCCACACTTACTTTAGCTACTCTCTTCCTTTTAATATACCCATAGAAGCTCTTACTGTTTGTTTTTATATTTCTTGCCAATTTACTCTCATGATCAATTTTCTCTCTATTTATTAGTCTTTTAGTCATCCGCTGCTGGTTTCTAAAAAATTCCCAATCCTCTGGCCTACCACTGATTTTCGCCGCTTTGTACGCCTTTGTTTTTGATTTGATATTCTCCTTAACTTCCTTTGTTATCCATGGGTGGTTCATCGTTCTCTTCGAGTCCTTCCTTCTGACCAGAATAAATGTTTGCTGAGTGTTGTGAAATATCTGCTTAAAAGACTGTTCATCCTTTGACTTCCCCTGTAGTCTATTTTCCCAGCCCGCTTTAGACAACTCTTTCTTCATACCTCTGTAATTGCCCTTGTTTAAGTTGAGGACACTGGTTTGAGACCCAAGTTGCTCGCCCTCAAACTGAATTTGAAATTCTATCATGTTATGATCGCTTCCCCCTAGAGGATCCTTAACTACGAGATCTCTTATTAATCCTACCTCATTACAGATAACCAAATCTAAAATAGCCTGCTCCCTGATAGGTTCTGCAACATATTGCTCTGAGTAACAATCCTGAGGCACTCCACAAATTCATCTTCCATGCTACCCTTGCCAATTTGATTTGCCCAGTCTATATGCAGATTAAAATCACCCATGATAATTGCAGTGCCCTTCTTACACGCCTCCATTATTTCCTGATTAATATCTTGTCCTGCAGAGAGGCAACTCTTCGGGGGGCCTATAGACCACTCCCATCCGTGATTTCTTTCCCTTGCTATTCCTTATTTCCACCCAAACTGATTCTACATCATGATCTATTACACCTACATCATTACTCTCAACTGCACTGATGCCTCCCTTTAATAACAAAGCTACCCCAACTCCTTATCCTTTCTGCCTATTCTTCCGGAACGTCGAATATCCTTGAACGTTGAGATTCCTGTCCTGGTCATCCTGCAACCACGTCTCAGTGATAGCTATCAAATCATATTCATAGGAATCACAAAACTAAGTCATACTTTAGAAGTGTTAGTCCCCATCCTACAGCTTGAGATCAAGTGCCAGTGAGGTGTCCTAGCAGAGAGGGAGATAGGACCAGTGAGGTGTCCTAGCAGAGAGGG
Organism: Heterodontus francisci; assembly: GCF_036365525.1. Lineage (NCBI taxonomy): Eukaryota > Metazoa > Chordata > Chondrichthyes > Heterodontiformes > Heterodontidae > Heterodontus > Heterodontus francisci. The sequence continues at coordinate 10,274,915 of NC_090380.1, read as the reverse complement.
AGATAGGACCAGTGAGGTGGCCTAGCAGAGAGAGAGATAGGACCAGTGAGGTGACCTAGCAGAGAGAGAGATAGGACCAGTGAGGTAACCTAGCAGAGAGAGAGATAGGACCAGTGAGGTAATCTAGCAGGGAGGGAGGTAGGACCAGTGAGGTAACCTAGCAGGGAGGGAGATAGGACCAGTGAGGTGACCTAGCAGAGAGGGAGATAGGACCAGTGAGGTGACCTAGCAGAGAGAGAGATAGGACCAGTGAGGTGACTTAGCAGAGAGGGAGATAGGACCAGTGAGGTGACCTAGCAGAGAGAGAGATAGGACCAGTGAGGTGACCTAGCAGAGAGGGAGATAGGACCAGTGAGGTGACCTAGCAGAGAGGGAGATAGGACCAGTGAGGTGACCTAGCAGAGAGGGAGATAGGACCAGTGAGGTGACCTAGCAGAGAGGGAGATAGGACCAGTGAGGTGACCTAGCAGAGAGGGAGATAGGACCAGTGAGGTGACCTAGCAGAGAGAGAGATAGGACCAGTGAGGTGACCTAGCAGAGAGGGAGATAGGACTTCAGCATCTCCAAACCAGTAAGAAACTTGATGATTTCACTAACAGGAGAGAGTCTGTGTGAACCATTATGTTCTGTTATAGGAAGTGATTGGAGAAAGTTGAAGTAAAAGCTACTTCCCCTTTACATCCATTTCCTTTCATGACAATATTTGCTTCAATGCACGAATAGGTTTGATTGTAAGAAAAGTTTGCCCAGAAATTTTTTTAAAATTAATTTAATGTAAGCAGTCTGTCACTTTCTTGTATAACCACGCAACGACAATAACTTGCATTTATATAGCACCTTTAACAGTAAAAAGTCCCAAGGCGCTCACAGGAGTGTTATCAGACAAATATTAACACTGAGACATATAAGGTGATATTAGGGCAGATGACCAAAAGCTTGGTCAAAGAGGTCGGTTTTAAGGAGTGTCTTAAAGGAAGAATGAGTGATTGAGAGTGAGTGATTATGAGTGGCACAGTGGCTCAGTGGTTAGCACCACAGCCTCACAGCTCCAGCGACCCGAGTCCAGTTCTGGGTACTGCCTGTGTGGAGTTTGCAAGTTCTCCCTGTGACTGCGTGGGTTTCCTCCGGGTGCTCCGGTTTCCTCCCACAGCCAAAGACTTGCAGGTTGATAGGTAAATTGGCCATTGTAAATTGCCCCTAGTGTAGGTAGGTGGTAGGAGAATGGCGGGGATGTGGTAGGGAATATGGGATTAATGTAGGATTAGTGTAAATGGGTGGTTGTTGGTCAACACAGACTCGGTGGGCCAGAGGGCCTGTTTCAGTGCTGTATCTCTCTCTGACTCTGAGAGTCGGAGAGATTTAGAGAGGGGTTTCAGCAGTTTGGACCAAGGCAACTGAAGGCACTGTTGCATTGTTGGGTGTGTATTAGTAGCATTGTAGGGCATTCTAGAGAAAGTCTTTAACTCTGGTAAAGGTTAGCTAACATCTCTATTAATTTACGGTTACTATATACACTCTCCTCCAGCCACCTAAACTAGCATCCTTCGTGCTGCTATACCTTCTTCTCAAGCCTCTCGTGACTGTTACATTATCGCTCATACAGTGGGAGGGGTCTCTCTCTCTGTCTTCAGTATTAACCCTTTACATCCTTATACTACAGGCACACCAGTCAGTAGCGGAGCAATTTAAAATCGGGGATGCTCAAGAGGCTAGAATTAGATGAGTGCAGAAATCTCAGAGGGTTGTGGTGCTGAAGGAAATTACAGAGATAGGGAGGGGTAAGGCCATGGAAGGATTTGAAAACAAGGATAAGAATTTTAAAATCAAGGCGTTGCTTGACTGGGAGTCAGTGTAGGTCAGCGAGCACAGGGGATGATAGGTGAACGAGGCTTGGTGTGAGTAAGGACACGGGAAGCAGAGTTTTGGATGAGCTCAAGTTTACAGAATAGAACGTGGGAGATCTTCCAGGAGAGCATTGGAATAGTCAAGTGCAGAGGTAACGAAGGAATGAATCGGGGTTTCAGCAGCAGGTGAGCTGAGGTAGGGGCAGAGTTGGGTGATGTTATCGAGGTGGAAGTAGACAGTCATAGTGATGCAAATATATAGTCGGAAGTTCATCTCGATGTGAGATCTGACACCAAGGTTAATGTAAGAGACTCACTGTGATATTGGAAGGTAACAGCTTTGAATAAATCCTGAACTTTCACCACTTGCATCTCTTATTGAACAAGGTTTGGACCTGTCACTGCTGCCTCATGGTTCTTAAATCTAATAGCCGTCAGTCTGCTAACCAGCATCGGGATTTTAACATTTTCTTTCTCCTGTTTTATTTTGCACTTCCCTAACAGTCCAGCTGCTTGAATTAATGAGCTGATCCTAGGCCTGTCCCTTTGTCTCTGGCTCCCACTTTGAACTTTTCCTGTTCTGTCAGCTCACTTTATGCATGGGCTGACCACAAGCTAAATACCGGTGTTTTTTAAAGTTGATCCTACTGCTTCAGAATGTCACATGGCCTTAAAGGTGTCAGCTTAGACTCTTTGGTTGCAATTTTGCCTGAGTCGGAATCAGACAGTAGAGGAGGAGGCCATTCAGCCCAACAACTATTTGAAGAAGGGCAGGGGAGTTCTCCCCAGTGTCCTGGCCAATATTTATCCCTCCATCAACATCACTGAAACAGATTATCCAGTCATTATCACATTTCTGTTTGTGGAATCTTGCTGTGCACATTACAATAGTGACAACACTTCAAAAAATACTTTATTGGCTGTAAAGCACTTTGGGATTTCCTGTGGTCCTGAAAGGCCCTATATAAATGCAAGTGATTTCTTTCTTGAAGAAAGCATTAATTGAGAAAAAAATCAGCCTTTTATCTCTGCCTTACCTTTCATTAAATCATTAATATTTTTTTTTTATTTCCAAAATATACTTTATTCATAAAAATCTGTAAAAATTACATTGCCAAACAGTTTCCAAACAGCACCAAAAAATGCAAACATTGCAAGGGAGATCAGTTTCTTTCAATACTGTCATGAGTTTCTTCCCAACCCTTCCGTTTCACAATTGTCATGTCAATTACAGTTTTACATTTACAGCAATTGAGAATATTAACGATACAGTTCGAGGGGTTTCCCATGGATCCAGCCCCTCAGTCTAGCTTGGTGGGGGAACCTTACACTGTGGTCTTTCCCCATTGAGCCTTTGCTGCGGCTGCCCCAAGCTTTAGTGCGTCCCTCAGCACGTAGTCCTGGACCTTGGAATGTGCCAGTCTGCAACATTCGTTGGTGGACAACTCTTTGCGCTGGAAGACCAGCAAGTTTCGGGCAGACCAAAGGGCGTCTTTCACCGAATTGATAGTCCTCCAGCAGCAGTTGATGTTTGTCTCGGTGTGCGTCCCTGGGAACAGCCCGTAGAGCACAGACTCCTGTGTTACAGAGCTGCTTGGGATGAACCTTGACAAAAACCACTGCATCTCTTTCCACACCTGCTTTGCAAAGGCACATTCCAGGAGGAGGTGTGCGACCGTCTCTTCCCCACCACAGCCAACGCGGGGGCACTGTGCGGAGGGGGCGAGACTTCGGGTGTGCATGAAGGATCTGACGGGGAGGGCCCTTCTCACCACCAGCCAAGCTACGTCTTGGTGCTTGTTTGAAAGTTCTGGTGATGAGGCATTCCGCCAAATGACTTTGACGGTCTGCTCGGGGAACCATCCGACAGGATCCACCGTTTCCTTTACCCGTAGGGCCTTGAGGACATTCCGTGCAGACCACTGCCTGATGGACCGGTGGTCGAAGGTGTTTTCCCGCAGAAACTGCTCATTAATATACTGTTGGTGATGTAGGAATGGTAACAACTTCATTTAAACAGGGGCAAACAGGCCATGAGCAATTCCCCTCCCACTCCACCACTTTCTAATCACTATTACTATTGTAAAATCAGTGAATGTGCTCTTGTAGAAATATTTCTACTGAAAATGAAAATGCATTTACATTACAAGGGGCTAACTTTCTTTCTTGTTGCATAGTGTCAATACTGGCAGAAACAGAAAAGATAAAGAACATTTTAGCAAAGCATAACTTGCAAGTAGACGGTATTTCTGATGTTCTTCCTATCAGAGTACAGCCAGGGAGAATTCTAAGCCACATCTATGCAAAACTAGGTAAGTGCTGCATAAACCATATGTTGTTCACATTAGTTAAATCACTGTTCAGACTAGTTTAATCACTGTGTTGTCCAAAGTGAATCACCACATTATACTCCGTCTGCCACCTTGTTGCCCAGATACTTGTCTATATCTCTTTGTAGTCCCTCTATGTCCTCCTCACAGTTTACATTCCCACCTAGCTTTGTATTGTCAGCAAATTTACATACATTACTCTCGGTCTCTTTGTCTGAATCCTCAATACAGATTGTAAATAGCTGAGGCCTCAGCACTGATCCTTGTGTCACTGCACTAGTTACAGCCTGCCAACTTGAAAATGCTCAGTTTAACCCTACTCTTTGCTTCCTGTCCATTAACTAATCCTCGACCCACATATCACCCCCAACTCCATGTGCCCTTACCTTGCATATTATCCTTTTGTGTGCCACCTTATCAAATGGCTTTTGGGATTCCAACTACAGTACAGACGCCGGGGCGAATGCTCCAGAGGCATGAATTCAAATCCCACTACAGCAGCTGGGGAATTTAAATTCAATTAATTAATCTGCAGTAAAATTCTAATCTCAATAATGATCATGAAACTGTAGAATTGTTTTAAGAACCCATCTGGTTCACTAATGCTGTCCTTACCCAGAATTATTACAGCACAGAAGGAGGCCATTCAGCCCATCCTGTCTGCACTGGCTCTCCGAATAAGCAATTCACTCAGTTCCATTCCCCCGCCTTCTCCCCATAACCCTGCACATTCTTCCTTTTCATATAACTGTCTAATTCCCTTTTGAATGTTTCAATTGAACCTGCCTCCACCACGTTCTCAGGCAGCACATTCCAGACCTTAACCACTCGCTGCGTGAAAAAGTTTTTCCTCACGTTGCCATTGTTTCTCTTAGCAAATACTTTAAATCTGTGCCCTCTCGTTCTCGATCCTTTCACGGGTGGGAACAGTTTCTCTCGATCTACTCTGTCCAGACCCCTCATGATTTTGAATACCTCTATCAAATCACCTCTCAGCCTTCTCTTCTCCAAGGAAAACAATCCTAATTTCTCCAATCTATCTTCATAATTGAAATTCTTCATCCCTGGAACCATTCTTGTGAATCTTTGCTGTAGTCTCTCCGATACCCTCACGTCTTTCCTAAAGTGTGGCGCCCAGAACTGGATACAGTGCTCCAGCTGAGGCCGAACTAGTCTTATCCAAGTTCAACGTAACTTCCTTGCTCTTGTACTCTATGCCCCTATTAATAAAGCATCCGCAAATTTTGAAATTATGCCCTGTACCCCAAGGTCTAGGTCATTAATATAAATCCGGAAGAGCAAGGGTCCCAACACTGACCCCTGGGGAGCTCCACTACAAATCTTCATACAGCCCGAAAACATCCTTTAATCACTTCTCTCTGTTTCCTGTCACGCAGCCAATTTCATATCTATGTTGCTACCTTCCTGCATATTCCATGAGCTATAACTTTGCTCACAAGTCTGTTTTATGGCGCTTTATAAAATGCTTTTTGGAAGTCCATGTACAGCACATAACAGAAAACAGGAGCAGGAGTAGGCCATTCGGCCCTTCAGGCCTGCTCAGCCATTCATTATGATCCCTGTTCCCGCTTTCTCCCCATATCTCTTGATCCCTTTGGCATTAAGAAATATATCTATCTCCTTCTTGAATATATTTAACGTCTTGGCCTCCACTGTCTTCTGCGGTAGAGAATTCCACAGGTTCACCACCCTTTGAGTAAAGAAATTTCTCCTCATCTCAGTTTTAAATGGCATACCCCATATCCTGAGACTGTGACCCCGGACTCACAACCCATCGGGAACATCCTCCCTGCATCTAGCCTGTCTAGTCCTGTTACAATTTTATAGGTTTCTATGAGATCCTCTCTCATTCTTCTAAACTCTAGCGAATATAGGCCTAGTCAACCCAATCTCTCCTCATACGTCAATCCTGCCATCCCAGGAATCAGCCTAGTAAATCTTCTTTGCACTCTCTCCATGGTAAGAACATCTTTCCTCAGATAAGGAGACCAAAACTGCACACAATACTCCAGATGTGGTCTCACCAAGGCCCTGTATAGCTGCAGTAAGACATCCTTGCTCCTGTACTCAAATCCTCTTGCAATGAAGGCCAACATACCATTCGTCTTCCTAACTGCTTGCTGCAGCTGAATGCTTGCTTTCAGCGACTGGTGTACAAGGACACCCAGGTCTCATTGCACCTCACCCTTTCCCAATCTATCACCATTCAGATAATAATCTGTCTTTCTGTTTTTACAACCAAAGTGGATAACCTCACATTTATCCATGATATACTGCAGCTGCCATGCATTTGCCCACTCACCCAACTTGTCCAAATCACATTGGAGCCTCTTTGCATCCTCCTCACAGCTCACCCCTCCACCCGCCCCCCCCCCCCCCCCACCCAGCATTGCTGTCATCAACCCTGTCGGTTACCCCTTCAAAAAACTCCAGCAGGTTAATTAAACATGATTTTCCCTTGACAAATCCGTGCTGGCTTTCTTTACTTAACCTGCATTTGTCCATGTTACTATTAATTTTGTCCCAAATTATTGTTTCGAGAAGTTTCTGCACCACCGAAGTTAAACTGACTGGCCTGTAGTTGCTGGGCTTATCTTTACATCCTTTTTTGAACAAGGGTGTAATGTTTGCAATTCTCCAGTCCTCTGGCACCACCCCTGAGTCTAAGGAAGACTGAAAAATTATGGCCAGTGCTTCTGCAATTTCCACTCTCACTTCCCGCAGTATCTTTGGATGCATCTCATCCGGCCCTGGTGCTTTATCAACTATAAGTATAGACAGCCTATCGAATACCTCCTCCTTTTCAATTTCACATTCTTCTAGTGTATTAATTACTTCCTCCTTCACTATTGCCTGGTTAGCATCCTCTTCCTTGGTGAAGACAAATGCAAAGTATTCATTTAATTACTCAGCTATTCCCCCTGTGTCCATGCATGAATGGAGTCTCTCTATTGGTCACTAACCTGCCCATTCCACCTTTTACCACCCTTTTACTATTTATATGCCAATAGAAGACTTTGGGATTCCCTTTTATGTTAGCTTACAGTCTCTTTTCACACTCTCTCTCTTTGCTTCTCTTATTTGCTTTCTCACTTCCCCTCTGAAGCTTCTATATTTAGCCTGATTCTCCATTGTATTAGTTACCTCACGTCTGCCATTAGCACATATTTTCTTCTTCTTCTTCATCTCTATCTCCAGGGAGCTCTGGATTTGTTTGCCCTCCTTTCCCCTTAAGGGGAACTTACCTTGACTGTGCCCGAATTATCTCTTCTTTGAAGGTAGCCCTTTGTTCAGCGACTGTATTTCCTACCAACCTTCGACTCCAATTTATTCGCTCCGGCTCCGTTCTTACCCCATTGAAGTTGGCTTTCCCCCAGTTAATTATTCCTACTCTGGATTGTTCTTTGTCCTTTTCCATAGTCAGCCTAAACATTATGATACAATGATCACTATCCCTGAAATACTCTCGTACTGGTACTTGATCCACTTGGCCCACCTCATTCCCAAGGTCTAGCAGAGCCTCCTTTCTCGTTGGACTCGAAAGATACTGCTGTAGCAAATTTTCCTGAACACACTCTAGTAACTCTTACCCCTCTCTGCCCTTTACACTACCACTATCCCAGTCTATGTTTGGATAATTAAAGTCTCCCATTATAACTACTCTGTATTCTTGCACCTCTCTCTAATTTCCTTACAAATTTGTTCCTATACACCTTCCCACTAGCTGGTGGTCTATAGACAACATTGAGCAATGTAACTGCCCCTTTTTTTATTCCTTAGCTCTAGCCAAATTGATTCTGTCCTTGACCCCACTGGGACATCCTTTCTCTCCAGCACTGCAATGCTCTCCTTAATCAATACCTCCACCCCGGCCCTTTTTTCCCTTTCCTATCTTTCCTGAACACCTTGTATGCAGGAATATTGAACACCCTTTTCTTTGAGCCAGGACTCTGTTATAGTCACAATGACATATTTGCGCGTGTCAGTCTGTGCCTGTACCTCACCAGTCTTTTAACCACACTCTGTGCATTCACATACATGCACATTAACCCTGATTTCTACTTTATTACTTCCTTCCCTACTCTGCCCCCATCCTGTCTGTCCTAGATGTGACTCCAGATCCATAGCAATGTGTTTGACTCTTAACTTGGAAATGGTATAAGCAAGCCACTCAGTTGTATCAAACCGCTACAGATAGTACCTACACCACATTCACTACAGCGGTTCAAGCAGGCAGCTCAACACCATCCTCTCAAGGGCAATTAGTGATGAACAATAAATGCCAGTGACGCTCGCACCCCAAGAATGAATAAAAAAACTGCTTGTTCCAAGACCACAAGAAATAGGAGCAGGTGTAGAACATATGACCCATCGCGCCTGCTCCACCATTCAATATGATCATGGCTGATCTTGGGCATTAATTCCACTTTCCTGCCCGCTCCTCATATCCCTTGATTCCCTGCAAGACCAAAAATCTATCTATCCCAGCCTTAAATGTATTCAATGATGAAGCATCCACAACCCTCTGGGGTAGAGAATTCCAAAGATTCACAATCCTTTGAGTGAAGTAATTTCTCCTCATCTCAGTCCTTAATCCTGAGACTGTGTCCTCGTGTTCTAGATTCCCTGACCACTGGGAACAATCTCTCAGCTTCTACCCTATCAAGCCCTTTCAGAATCTTGTCTGTCTCAATTAGATCGCCTCTCATTCTTCTAAACTCCAGAGAATATCGGCCCAATTTACTCAGCCTCTCATCATAGGACAAGCCCCTCATCCCAGGGACCAATTTAGTAAATCTTTGCTTCACGGCCTCCAGTGCAAATATATCCTTTCTTAAATGTGGAGACCAAAACTACACACAGTATCCCAGTTGCAGTCTCACCAAAGCCCAGTACAATTCTAGTAAAACTTCTTTATTCCTGTACTCCAATCCCTTTGCAATAAAGGCCAACATACCATTTGCCTTCCTGACAGCTTGCTGCACCTGCATGTTAACTTTGTGTGTTGTATGAGTACACCGAGTCTCTCTGAACATCCACACTTAGCAGTTTCACACCTTTTAAAAAATATTCTGCTTTTCTATTTTTCTGACCAAAGTGAACAACTTCCCTACATTATACTCCATTTGCTGTCTTGTTGCCCACTCACTTAACCTGTCTGTATCTCTTTGCACCCTCTCGACATCCTCCCCGCAGCTTACCTTTCCACAGAGCTTTGTATCATCAGCAAACTTGGATACATTACTCTCTGTCTCTTCATCCAAGTCGTTAATATAGAGTGTAAATAGCTGAGGTCCCAGCACTGATCCTTGCGGCACCCCACTATTCACTGCCTGCCAACTTGAAAATGCGTCATTTATAGAAATATAGAAAATAGGAGCCGGAGTAGGCCATTCGGCCCTTCGAACCTGCTCCGCCATTCATTATGATCATGGCTGATCATGCAACTCAGTAACCAGTTCCTGCTTTCGCCCCATACCCTTTGATCCCTTTAGACCCAAGACCTATATCTAACTCCTTCTTGAAAACATACAATGTTTTGGCCTCAACTGTTTTCTGTGGTAGCAAATACCACAGGTTCACCACTCTCTGGGTGAAGAAGTTTCTCCTCATCTCAGTCCTGAATGGTTTACCCCGTATCCTTAGACTATGACCCCTGGTTCTGGATTCCCCCACCATTGGGAACATCCTTCCTGCATCTACCCTGTCAAGTCCTGTTAGAATTTTATAGGTTTCTATGAGATCCCCCCCTCACTCTTCTGAACTCCAGCGAATATAATCCTAACTGCCTCAATCTCTCTTCATACGTCAGTCCCGCCATCCCAGGAATCAGTCTGGTAAACCTTCGCTGCACTCCCTCTATAGCAAGAACATCCTTCCTCGGATAAGGAGACCGGAGACCAAAACTGTACACAATATTCCAGGTGTGGCCCTGTATAATTGCAGCAAGACATCCCTGCTCCTGTACTCGAATCGTCTCGCTATGAAGGCCAACATACCATTTGTCTTTTTTAACTGCCTGTTCTACCTGCTTGCTTACCTTCAGCACCTACGAACACCCAGGTCTCGCTGCATATTCCCCTCTCTTAGTTGATAGCCATTCAGATAATAATCTGCCTTCCTGTTTTTGCTACCAAAGTGGATAACCTCACATTTATCCACATTGTACTGCATCTGCCATGCATTAGCCCACTCACTCAACTTGTCCAAATCACCCTGAAGCCTCTCTGCATCCTCCTCACAACTCGCCCTCCCACCCAGTTTTGTGTCATCTGCAAATTTGGAGATATTACATTTAGTTCCCTCATCTAAATCATTAATATATATTGTGAATAGTTGGGGTCCGAGCACCGATCCCTGCGGTACCCCACTAGTCAGTGCATGCCATTCGGAAAAAAGACCCATTTATCCCTACTCTTTGTTTCCTGTCTGCCAACCAATTTTCTATCCATCGCAATACACTACCCCAATCCCATGCGCTTTAATTTTACACGCTAATCTCTTATGTGGGACTTTGTCGAAAGCCTTCTGAAAGTCCAAATAAACCACATCCACTGGCTCCCTCTCATCAACTCTACTGGCTATATCCTCGAAGAATTCTAGTAGATTTGTCAAGCATGAATTTCCTTTCAAAAAACCTGCTGACTCTGCCCAATTCTACCACTGTTCTCTAAGTGCTCTGCTATAAAATCTTTGATAATGGACTCCAGAGTTTTCCCCACTACCAACGTCAGGCTGACTACTCTATAATTCCCTACTTTCTCTCTACCTCCCTTTTTAAATAGTGGGGTTACATTAGCTACCCTCCAATCTGTAGGAACTGTTGCAGAGTCTATCGAATCTTGGAAGATGACCACCAATGCATCCACTGTTTCTAGGGCCACTTCCTTAAGTACTCTGGGATGCATACCATCAGGCCCTGGAGATTTATCGGCCTTCAATCCCACCAATTTTCCCAACACCATTTCTCTACTAATACTGATTTCCTTCAGTTCCTCTCTCTCGCTAAGCCGTGTGTTCCCCAACATTTCTGATCTGATATTTGTGTCCTCCTTTGTGAAGACAGAATCAAAGTATGCATTTAGTTGGTCAGCCATATCTTTGTTCCCCATAATAAATTACCATGCTTCTGACTGTAAGGGACCTACATTTGTCTTCACCAATCTTTTTCTCTTCACATGCCGATAGAAACTTTTACAGTCAGTTTTTATGTTCCCCGCAAGCTTGCTCTCATACTCTATTTTCCCCTTCTTAATCAATCCCTTGGTCCTGCTCCCAGTCCTCAGGTCTGTTGTTTTTTCTGGCGAATTTATATGCCTCTTCCTTGGATCTAATGCTATCTCTAATTTCCCTTGTCAGCCATGGTTTGGCTACCTTTCCCGTTTTACTTTTGCGCCAGGCAGGAATAAACAATTGTTGCAGTTCATGTTGAAGCTTTCTACTTCCTGTCTGTTAACCAATCCTCTATCCACACTCATATATTACCCCCAACTCCATGAGCCCTTATCTTGCCTATTAATCTTTTATATGGCACCTTATCGAATGCCTTTTGAAAATCCAGGTATGCGACATCTACCGGTTCCCCTTTATCTACTCGACCAGTTACATCCTCAAAGACCTCTAATAAATTTGTCAAACATGATTTCCCTTTGGTCAAACCATGTTGACTGTCTGAGCATACTATGATTTTTTAAGTGCAATGTTAAGACTTCCTTAATAATAGGTTCCAGCACTTACCCGATAACTGATGTCTGTCTAACTGGCCTGCAGTTCCCTGTTGTCTCTCTCCCTCCTTTCTTGAATAGCGGTGTTACATTTACTAACTTCCAATCCACTGGGACCATGCGAGAATCAAGGAAACTCATCAGCAGTCCATCCACTATCTCTGCAGCTACCTCTTTTAGAATCCTAGGATGTAGGCCATCAGGTCCTGGGGACTTGTCCGTTTTTAGTGCCTTAAGTTTCTCCAATACTTTTTCTTTGCTGATATTAATTACCTTAATTTCCTCACTCTTAATTAGCCCCTTGGTTACCCTGTATTTCCAGTATGGAACTTATGTCTTGTACTGTGAAGATACTCGCAATGGACAAAATTTTGTTCTGCCCATGGAGACTAGCACAGAGACGGGAGGGCCAGACAAAATGGCAGGGGGCACCGTTCCCAGCGTTGCCTGGGCCCCCTGCCATTTTGTCCAGGATGTCTTCAGTCTTCCCGCTTCAGGCCAATTGAGGCCCTTAAGTGGACAATTAATGGCCACTTAAGGGCCTCTTCCTGCCTCCACCTCAACCCTGGCGGGTTCCTAGTAGGGTTGGGTGTGTCCCTCCTTTTGGGGGCATTCCCCCGACCCTCACTAATGCCTCCCACCCCGTCACCGGGGCCTGCCTGACAGGCCCCAGCAACCCCAATCCCACTTACCTCTCCTGCGGTCCCCAATGTCCTTAATGTTGCAGGGTGTCCTGCCGTACCGGCCATGGCCACTGCTCTCCCAGTGGTGCTGATGGTACTGCAGAGCTGCTGGCCCTTTGACTGACTATCAGCTCTGGAGATAGGAGCTTGTCCTTTTAAAGGGACGATGTCCCCTACAGTGGGCTGCTAATTGGCTGGCCGCCATGGAATTCCAACGGGGCTCTGATAAAGGGTTTTCTCTCCCCTCTCCCCCCAAACTTCTGCCGCACAACTGGGACCTCTGTTGCTGGAGTAAAATCCAGCCCAACGTGTATGTTTAACGTCTCTGCCATTTTCTCATTCCCCATGATAATCTCTCCTGTCTCCTGTCTAAAGGACCAATGTTTACTTTTGCTACTGTCCTCTTTTTATACTTGTTAAAGCTCTTACAATCTGTTTTTATATTCCTGGCTAGTTTACTCTTCTGTTTTTTCCTTTTTTATCAACTTTTTGCTTACCCTTTGCTGGTTTCTAAAACACTCCTAATCTGCAGGCTTACTACTATTCCTTTCGAGATTATAAGCCTCTTCTTTTAATCTAATACTGTCCTTAACCCCCTTAGTAAGCCACAGATGGATCTTTCTTGCTGAGTTTTTGTTTTTCGATGGAATGTATTTTTGTTAAACATTTTGAATAATATGTTTAAATGTTTCCCACTGTTCATTTACCGCCATACCTTTTAGTCTATTTACCCAATTGACCAGAGCCAATTCTCCACCTGCCCTGCCCTGCCCTGTATACCAAGTTTAAGATTCTTGTTTGGGACTGGAATATGGTACTAGTCAAATCACTATGTTGTTCACTTGAGTTTCATCACTGTGTTGTTCATGCTTGTTAAATCACTGTTGTTCACATTAATGTGTTTAGTCTATACTAGTTAAATCCGTTGGTGTTATTCACACTCATTAAATTGCTGTGTGTTGTTTACACTAGCTAAACCACTATTTTGTTCACACTCGTTCGATCCTTGTATTGTTCATATTAGTTAAATCAGTGTTTTTCCACTCTAGTTAAATCACTGTGTTGGTCACACTAGTTAAATTGGTGTGTGTTGGTCATACCATTTAGTTTTTGTTGTTCACACTAGTTAAATTGGACTGTTAAATCACTGCTGTTCATAGTCGTTAAACCACTATGGTTGCACAAGTTAAATCACTTCACACTAGTTAAATCACTAGTTATATCAGGCTGTGTTGTTCACACTAGTTAAATCAGTGTGTTGTTCGATCACACTAGTTGAATCAGTGTGTGGTGTTCATACTAATTAAATTACTGTGTTGATCACACTAGTTAAATCAGGGTGTGTTGTTCATGCTAGTTAAACCACTGTATGTTGTTCACACCAGTTAAATCACTATTGTTCACACTAGTGTAATCGGTGTGTGTTGTTCACACTAGTTAAACCACAGTGTTCGCACTAGTTGAATTGGTGTGTGTTCACACTGGTTAAATCACCATTGTTCACACTAGTTAAACTGATGTGTGTTGTTAAATTAGTTAGATCATTTTTGTTCACACTAGTTAAATTAGTGGGAGTTGGTCACACTAGTTAAATCATTTTTGTTCATACAAGTTAAACCACTGAGTTGGTCAAACTAGTTAAAACGCTTATTGTTGTTCACATTAGTTAAATCATGATTGTTCACATGAATTAAATTAGTGTGTGTTGTTCATTCCAGTTACATCACTCTGTCGTTCACACTATTTAAGTCACTGTGTGGTTCAAACTATTTAAGTCACTGTGTGGTCCATACTGGTTAAGTCACTGTGTGGTTCATACTGGTTAAGTCACTGTGTTGTTTACACTAGTTATGTCATTGTGTGGTTCACACTAGTTAAATCACTGTGTTGTTCACACTGGTTAAGTCACTGTGTGGTTCACACTAGTTAAGTCACTGTGTAGTTCACACTAGTTAAGTCACTGTGTTGTTTACACTAGTTATGTCATTGTGTGGTTCACACTGGTTAAGTCACTGTGTGGTTCACACTAGTTAAGTCACTGTGCAGTTCACACTAGTTAAGTCACTGTGTGGTTCACACTGGTTAAGTCACTGTGTGGTTCATACTAGTTAAGTCACTGTGTTGTTTACACTAGTTATGTCATTGTGTGGTTCACACTGGTTAAGTCACTGTGTGGTTCACACTAGTTAAGTCACTGTGTAGTTAACACTAGTTAAGTCACTGTGTGGTTCACACTGGTTAAATTACTATCTCTCATATCAATAAACACAGGAGAGCTGTGATTTGTAACACAATTCATTGAGCTTAGACAGTAAATCTCAGGATGGGACCAAAAATTCTGAAGAAAATCATGAAGTGATAAGGCAAGTGTGAGAATCTGAAATAACAGAAATTTATGGAAATGAACAAAGTCTGGAGAATATTGACAGAGATTCATTTATCTGCTTTTGTTCTTGTGGAGCAGATACATTTCCAGTGCTGCGTCTCATTCTCTTTTTCTTCATGCTCTCTCTCTTTCTTTCACCAGTTTTTCTTTATCTCTTTCTCATTTCTCTTTCCCTTCTATCTCGCTTTCTCTTTGTATGGCAGTGAGTGCACAGTAAATCATAAACTGTTCATTCTTGACTGTGTAATTTGTAGTTTGTCAAATTGGCCACTTTCTGATTTCAGCTATTCAGTTTAATCACTGCCTCTTGGTAAAAAGTTTCCTCTTTCCCTCTTCATCTCCTGCCTCCTGATTCCTTTCCCTATTTTCCTGCAGCATCTCTTGCTCCCTTTACCTGATTCTCATACCCTCCTGCACTCTCCATTTCTTCTCCGTGTGAGAGATGGATCCTGAGGCTTTCCTCTGTGCCAGCTTTAACGAATTTGTAGCACATTGCTGGGCTGGCGCACTGAGAGAAATAACAGGGCAAGGACCTGGCTACGTGTGGCAGAGTGACCAATCCTCCTCACTTTATAGACCTGGCGTTGGAGAATGTGGAACGTGTGAGGTGGAAAAGTCTTCCTTCACCAGAGTCAGTATGACTTCCTGTTTTAGGCTTGGGCAGAGTTTTTTTTCTTCTGTGAAGCAATCAAAAGAATTTGTGCCCCCTTGCTGATGGTGAAGCAACAAGTGGAATGATTGTTTCATCTCTTAACAGGATGCAATAAGAAACTGAAACTCAGTGGGCGCCCGTATAGACATATTGGTGTCCTTGGTACATCCAAGTTATATGTAATCAGAAACCAGACCTTCACTTTTACTCCACAGGTAAGCATCTGAATTGTCCAGAAGTTAATAGTACATTTCTTTGAACTATTTCTCAACTTGTGCCGTGGAATACATAACTGCATCCTAAAACTCAGCTCATAACGCCGCATACATTGCTTTGATATGTTCAATAACATTGTAAACATTTAGCACAAAATGTCAAATTGGAAGAGTTAGGTTGCATGTTGATACTTCTGAATGTTTAACATTCGGGCAGATATCTGCTTGGAAATCATTGTTTTATTCCCTATCCTCTCCCATTCCTGTGAAAATGATTTGGCTTGTGGGCTAAAAATGAAAATTGCCTTTCAAAACAGTTCCATTGCTGAGAGTTCTAATCCACTTCCCCCTTGGTGGTTGTGGGGGGGAAACGAGATATGAAGATTATTACAAGGGCAGAATTAAGAAATACGCATTTCACCGCTTCAGTTTTAGGCTTGGATATTTTAGAACATTTCCTCAGTGTTATATCAAATGAAAATTACCAAAATGTTTATTTCCCTTCCCCGGAGTATATGATATTCTAAATACGTGTAAGGGTTTTCTGCTGTTTAATCATTTTTCATTGTGCTTTTTTAATGAACAGTTTATCGATCAACATCAGTTTTATTTGGCCCTGGATAATCGTATGATTGTGGAAATGCTCCGCACTGACCTTGCTTACCTCTTCTCCTGTTGGAAGGTGACAGGTCGTCCAACAGTCACGTTTCCAATCACCAAGAGCATGCTATGTAAGACTCTAACTTCTCTCTGTAATTCTTGTTGGAAACAGAATTAATCTCAATGGCAGATATGACATGGGCGGCACAGTGGCGCAGTGGTTAGCACCGCAGCCTCACAGCTCCAGCGACCCAGGTTCGGTTCTGGGTACTGCCTGTGCGGAGTTTGCAAGTTCTCCCTGTGACCGCGAGGGTTTCCGCCGGGTGCTCCGGTTTCCTCCCACAGCCAAAGACTTGCAGGTTGATAGGTAAATTGGCCATTATAAATTGCCCGTAGTGTAGGTAGGTGGTAGAGGAATTGAGGGGATGTGGTAGGAATATGGGATTAATGTAGGATTAGTATAAATGGGTGGTTGATGGTCGGCACAGACTCGGTGGGCCGAAGGGCCTGTTTCAGTGCTGTATCTCTAAACAAATAAAAATAAATAAATATCATGATTACTCATTTTACGACATAAGGAAAACTTGGAAGGGCTGTGGGGAAAGAGCAGGGGAGTGGGATTAATTGAATAGCTCTTTCAAAGTGCTGGCATGGACATGATAGGCCAAATGGCCTCCTTCTGTGATAGATATTACTTGTTCAGTAACAATCAATAGTTGATGGTATTTATTTTTGAGAAATGACAATGATGGTTAGATTGCTAACATGCGCAGTCTGGTGAAATTGAAATAATAGACACCTTATATTCCCCAAGGAGTGACTGATTAGATTTGGCTTTGCATGTTTCCTTGTATCTTTACTTGATGTTTAAAGTAGTTTCACAGCTGGTAGGGTGTTGATTGCATGTAGTTTTAAAGCACTTGCTTTGTCCCATTCACCCAGCCGGCATCGACCTAGGCACCTAAAGTGACAATGACACACCCTGCCCTGTTGACCCTGCAAAGTCCTCCTCACAAATATCTGGGTACTGATATTACAATTGGGAGACCTATTGCACAGACTAAACAAGTAATAGGCTGACATGGTCATACTCACCGAATCATACATAACAGCCAATCTCCCAGACACCTCCATCACCATCCCCGGGTATGCCCTGTCCCACCAGCAGGACAGACCCACTAGAGGTGGCGGCATAGTGGTATACAGTCGGCAGGGAGTTGCCCTGGGAGCCTTCAACATTGACTCCGGACCCCATGACGTCTCATGGCATCAGGTCAAAAAGGGCAAGGAAACCTCCTGCTTATTCCCACCTACTGCCCTCCCTCAGCTGATGAATCAGTACTCCTCGATGTTGAACCCCACTTGGAAGAAGCACTGAAGGTGGCAAAGGCACAGAATGCACTCTGGGTTGGGGACATCAATGTCCATCATCAAGAGTGGCTCGGTAGCACCACTACTGACCGAGCTGGCCGAGTCCTAAAGGACATAGCTGCTAGACTGGGTCAGCGGCAGATGGTCAGAGAACCAACAAGTGGGAACATAGGAGCAGGAGCAGGCCATTCAGCCCATCGGGCCTGCCCTGTCATTCAGTACGATCCTGGCTGATTCAGTGCCTTTTTCCCGCACTATCCTCATATCCTCTCATGTCATTGGTATTTAGAAATCTGTCAATCTCTGCTTTACATATGCTCAATGACTGAGCTTCCATAACCCTCTGGGGTAGAGAATTCCAAAGATTCACAACCCTCTGAGTAAAGAACTTTCTCCTCATCGGTCCTAAGTGGCTTCCCCCTTATTTTGATATTGTGTCCCCATGGTTCTAGACTCCCCAACCAGAGGAAACATCTTAACTACTTGACCTCGTCCTCACCAATCAACCCATTGCAGATGCATCTGTCCATAACAGAGTTAGTAGGAGTGACCACCACACAGTCCTTGTGGAGACAAAGTCCCATGTTCACACTGAGGACATGCTTCATCATGTTGTGTGGCAATACCACCGTGCTAAATGGGATAGATTCAGAACAGATCTAGCAATGCAAAACTGAGTATCCATGAGGCTCTGAGGATTCAGCAGCAGCAGAATTATATTCCACCACAATCAGTAGCATATCCCCCACTCTACCATTACCATCAAGCCAGGAGACCAACCCTGGTTCAATGAAGCGTGCAGGAGGGCATTCCAGGAACAGCACCAGGCAGACCTCAAAATGAGGTGTCAACCTGGTGAAGCTACAACACAGGACTACATGCTTGCTAAACAGTGAAAGCAGCAGGCAATAGAGCTACGACCCCACAACCAGCGGATCATAGCTAAGCTCTGCAGTCCTACCACATCCAGTTATTAATAGTGGTGGACAATTGTACAACTGACAGGAGGAGGATGCTCCACAAACATCCCCATCCTCAACAATGGGAGAGCCCAACACATCAGTGCAAAAGACAAGGCTGAAGCATTTGCATCCATCTTCAGCCAGAAGTGTCGAGTTGATGATCCAACTGGGCCTCCTCCTGAGGTCCCCAGCATCACAGATGCCAGACTTCAGCCAATTCGATTCACTGCACCTGATATCAAGAAACGGCCGAAGGCACTGGATACTGCAAAGGCTATGGACCCTAACAACATGACGACCTGTTTATTCCCACTGTCTGTTTCCAATCCCACGAGTCCCAGTTTTGTGTTACTACCTCTTGTGTAGCACCTTATCAAAAGCTTTTTGAAAAACCAAACACACTGCATCCATTGGTTGACCTTATCCTCAGAAAACTCCTAACAGATTTGTCAGAGTTGGGCAGAGAAATGGCAGATGGAGTTCAATCAGGGTAAATGCGAGGTGATGCATTTTGGAAGATCCAATTCAAGAGTGAACTATACAGTAAATGGAAAAGTCCTGGGGAAAATGGATGTGCAGAGAGATTTGGGTGTTCAGGTCCATTGTTCACCCCATAGACCCTCAGACAACCCCTCACCCCCTAGATCCCTCCGACAACTGCTCACCACTGAGATGCCTCTGACATCCCCTTCGACCCCAGAAACCCCTCAGACATCTCCCTCGCACCCCAAGACTTCCCATCAATGATTCTACATGTTGATTTTCTGAGTTAAGATCCTGGGGCTGGATTTTCAAACACCTGTGGGGGGTGAGGTCTGGAGTGGACACTTTGTAAATAATGCTGCCTGATGACGTGTCAGTCTTGCGAGGCCTCCGGAACGTGCTGCAATTTTCAAAGTGAGGGTGGGAGGTGTGGAGGGGAGGGAGGGGTGGTTCTTGTGGAGTGGGGGAGGGGAGAGTGGGGCGGGGGGGGAGGGGAGAGTGGGGCGGGGGAGGGGGGAGTGGGGGTGGGGAGAGTTGGGCGGGGGAGGGGGGAGCGGGGTGGGGGAGTGGTGTGTGGAGAGTGGACAGGCGGGTTGGGGGGATTGGGACTGGGGAGCCAGCAATCCGTTCACCTACAATGAATTGCCCGTTAAGCTCATTGAAGAGCTTGTTAATGGGCTAACACAGTGCTATT
This sequence comes from Heterodontus francisci, assembly GCF_036365525.1. Classification (NCBI taxonomy): domain Eukaryota; kingdom Metazoa; phylum Chordata; class Chondrichthyes; order Heterodontiformes; family Heterodontidae; genus Heterodontus; species Heterodontus francisci. The sequence goes on along the minus strand of NC_090380.1, from coordinate 10,254,950 downwards.
TAAATATGCAAAGTCCCCAATTGGGCTGGAGGTGAGCTCAGCATGCAATTAGTAGCACCAGGCACTGCCTGGAGACAGGATGTGGCTCTGGAGTGTAATACTGAAAGGCAGACAAATGGCAGCCATGACTGGCCCTGCAGATTGGAGCAGGCAGGAGAGCAGAGGGCCAGCGGCCTCATGGTGCATACAAGGAGACAAACAGTTAATCACGAGGTACCTGACCTGCTCTACTCAAGCAATGGCAACTTTGTACCACCACTCGTGCACCTTAGTTTGAATAACCCTTTTTTTTTGCAACACTTTAATTCAGGTCCGACTACCTGCAGTGCTCCTGACAGGTGTGCACTAACTTGCCCCAGACTATTTGCTCTTCCTGTTGGCCGCTTTGAAAATTTCCTTCTGATCCTCTGGCTGCCATTTGTCTGCCTTTCAGTATTACACTCCAGAGTCAGTTCCTGTTTCCAGGCAGTGCCTGGTGTTAATAATTGCATGCCGAGCTCACCTCCAGCCCAATTGGGGACTTTACCTATTTAAATAGCATTGTGTTAGTGTCGCAGACACAGCACGGGGTTGGAACCTGGAAATGATCTGGACATTGGGTTCCCGACCCCGGATTGAAAATCCAACCCCCCTCCTCTCTACCGTCTTTATCCCATCCTTTATTATGAGGGCTACCTCTCCTTCACTTCCATTTAGCCAACCTTTTCTAAAAATTAACTATCCTGCAGGTAATGCATTTTGGAAGGTCTAATGCAGGTGGGAAGTATACAGTAAATGGCAGAACCCTTAGGAGTATTGACAGTCAGAGAGATCTGGGCGTACAGGTCCGCAGGTCACTGAAAGTGGCAACGCAGGTGGATAAGTTAGTCAAGAAGGCATACGGCATGCTTGCCTTCATCGGTCGGGGCATAGAGTATAAAAATTGGCAAGTCATGCTGCAGCTGTACAGAACCTTACTTAGGCCACACTTAGAATATTCTGTGCAATTCTGGTCGCCACACTACCAGAAGGACGTGGAAGCTTTGGAGAGGGTACAGAGGAGGTTTACCAGGATGTTGTCTGGTCTGGAGGGCATTAGCTATGAGGAGAGGTTGGATAAACTCGGATTGTTTTCACTGGAACGACAGAGGTGGAGGGGCGACATGATAGAGGTTTACAAAGTTATGAGTGGCTTGGACAGAGTGGATAGTCAGAAGCTTTTTCCCAGGGCGGAAGAGTCAGTTACTAGGGGACATAGGTTTAAGGTGTGAGGGGCAAAGTTTAGAGGGGATGTGCGAGGCAGGTTTTTTACACAGAGGGTGGTGAGTGCCTAGAACTTGCCGCCGGGGGAGGTGGTGGAAGCAGGTACCATAGAGACGTTTAAGAGGCATCTTGACAAATATATGAATAGGAAGGGAATAGAGGGATACGGTCCCCGGAAGTGCAGAAGGTTTTAGTTTAGACTAAAGATCGGCACCGGTTTGGAGGGCCGAATGGCCTGTTCCTGTGCTGTACTGTTCTTTGTTCTTTGGAATATTAAGCTCCCAGCCTTGGTCACTTTATAACCATATCTCCATAATGGTTATTACATCAATTATCTTAATTTCAATCCTTTCTACTAATTGATCTAATTTGTTTAGTTTTCCCTGATGTCACCATAGCCATTAATGTCCCATTCCCGTTGTTAAGCTTTCTGTTCCTTCCTGACCCACTCTGTTTATTTTTGCCGAAGTCATTACTCTGGTCTACAGCCTCGACATTTATTGTTTTTGAATTTACCCTTTCCTGAATCCTCTCAACCTCACTTCATTAGTTTTAAACCGTTTCTACTGGCCTAGTAATTTAATTCACCACTCCTACCCTCCACTCTCTCACAGACCTTCTTTATTCTTATTTCCCTGCCCTCACAGAATATTATTCTCCACTTATTCTCTTTATCTAAGCATCTTTCAACCCCTTGTTTCCAGCTGGAATATGTTCCCTCCTCCCTTCTGTGGAAGGCTCTTAAAAGCATTGTCGATTTGCTTTCTCTGATGACCTGCTGGTCCAGGAGCCCCTCTGACGGAGTGTGCAGGAGGACTCTGTGCAAGAAACACTGAAACTGCTGGAAGTATGCAATCGCCTCTTCAGCATCTGTGAAGTGAGATTAGTTTCTCACCCTGTCTTTCTCTTTCCACCTGATGACTGGACATGCTGGTTCTAGCAATTGCAGTTTATAATTCTGATTTCTAACAGTTGCAGTAACCAGACTTTTCCTGTGAGCTATATATTTATTCCTGCAGTTTCAGTGCATAAATAATTTAACTGTTCAGTGTGCAGACCTGGATGTACAGGAGCAAATGCATAGGTTATATGAAACGGACATGGTATTCAGAAAATCAGCACAGTCACTTTGAAAATGGGCAGGAAATAACTGCAAGACAAAAACCTTATGGAATGTTGGGATTTGATATTGTGCTTTTGGCCTTGGGAAGACAACAGTGTTCCCGTTTGATGAGAACTCCTTTTGGGAAAGGAAGCTATACTTTGGATGATCATTAGAAATGGGGATCCTGGTTGTTTTTTTTCCTGATCCCTAATGCAGGAATGCGGAGGGTACAATTTTCACTCCAGTGAAGATTCACTGTTTTAGAACAGATCGAGAGTGGAATTTGGGACCTTGTGAAATGTGTCATTTCGTGTCACTATTAATGTAGACTACACTGAGCGCTTTCATATTCTCTCATTTTTTATACCAGATGTCATTTCTAGTTCTGTGCAGCTTAAGCAAAAAGGTAGTGGTATTTCCCAGGTCTCCTGCACCATGTATGGGCCCAGCTTTAATGCAGCATTGCTGCCTCTGGTAAAGTAGAATACAATACTCGTTTTCTCAGGTAATCTGTACAGCCCTACCCTTTACTAGTCGTTTCCTTAATGTCACATCAAATTTCATGCTGAAATGTTCTTCCTGATCGAGACCTCCAAATACTATTTGTTTGACCATGGACAGGTCAAGTTTTCAGCCTTTGAGTTGAAGGATAGAGAACATATAGCAGTGTCTTGTACTTTTTAAACTTGCCCTATTTCTGTTGCAGCTGAGGACGGAACAGATATTGACTCAAATATTCTCTGTACGCTCCGAAAGCTACAGGATGGATACTTTGGTGGGGCTAGGTATGAGCTTGTATATAGATTTGAACGTTTATGCAAATGTGTGTATTTTGTTACAGTATGGGGTGTGGGTGGTTCCCACTGTTCACCTCCCAACTGACCCCAATCGTTCTTTGTTTAAGATGATGTTAGTCCCTGAGTGTTTTTTAAGGTCAAATAAACAGACAAATGACAAGTTTTCTCATAGTTACAAAAAAAAACTATTTTTACACAATTCCCCAAATGATCGCAACCTCACTCACGCACACATTTATTCACACACACATACACACAAGAACAGAGAGATAGAGAGGAAAAGGGTAAGTGGCTTAAAGTGAGGTATGTGTTCATGGTTTACTGTAAACCTGTTGAATCTTCCAAGTAGGACAGTCTCTTTTAAAGGTTCAGGCCCAGGTGTTTGTAGTCTTGAGGTGTTGTAGATTTCGGCTAGTTAAGACTTCAGATTAGAGGTGGTGATCACTTTCAGTTCTCAGTTGAAGTGTAGAACTAGGAGCAGGGCAATTCCCTTATTCAGGCTGGATCTCTTTCCACAGCCTCTTGCAGGACTGCTTTCTGTGATGTTGTGATCTCCCTTCTCTCTCCAGAGGGCCATCTTTAAGGTCCATCACATGAGCGCTTCTTTTAATTGGCACATGGCCTTCTCCCCTGGTGTGACCATTCAATGGATTATGAATCCATGGCTATCTATTGATGTCTGAATGGGTACCATTCTGTTACAATGTGGCTACTTCACACCTTCCTTGTCTCAGAAGAAATTCATTTATTCAGGAATGTCTTTTGATAGTTTCAGGATGGGTGTAGATGACATCTTTTAGTCTGGAATGTATCCTTTTGTCCTTAACAGACAATGAGGCAGTTGTTGAATACACAGACCAGGTCATCTGACCTTTGACAGCCATCTTTACAGCACATTGTCCACTTTTTTTTAAAGGAAATATCAATTTCAAAGAGTCCACATTGAATAAAGTTTATATCTTAAAAGTTAGGAATATATGTTTTTACTGGATATGACCATTTTAAAAAGGCAGAGTTAATGATGTGTGTACTGTAGTCACTTTTGTTTGGATTATTGGGTGGATATGTTTTAATGATGATGAATTGTAAAGCTAACTAACTGATATTTAACCTTTTAGAGTAAAAACTGGCAAAATATCTGAATTTCTGATCACCTCGTGCTACACACATCTGAGTTTCTTGGATCCAGGACCTGATGGTCTTCTGTTCGATGACTATTTCAGTGAAGACAGTGTCAGTCCGAATGATGAGGTGGAAGAGGCTGTATCTGTGCATGATTCATGCTATAGAAATGATGGTAGGAATCTTCCAAATGCTGCTTGTACACTACTGCACATCTATAATAGGCTCGGCTTTCACACTTGTGGAAAATGCTGGTCTTCTGTATAAGCTTTGGAAGTACCTAATTATAAATTAGTGTGATCAAAGATTGCTTTCTGTTTAATAGGGTAAATATAAAAAAGAAAGTAAATATTTGTAGTGAATTCTAATTGAAGTAAGCTAAAAGATTTGATGGGGTGGAGCTAATTTCAACCTGCCCACCTTCCATTAATGTCAGTGGAAGGTAAAATAGGGCAGAGAGTGAAATGGCCAATCACATCTTGGTGATATCCTGATGGATGGGTTAAATTAAAATTTGTGCCACTGTTTCTGTACAAAGTACATGGAATGGTAGCTGAATTATATTCCATCTGTGAGCAGATATTTAGGTTGAGTTTTAGGTGAAAAACCATCCATGCTCAAGGGAGAAGAGCTCAAACTCAAGAGGACGCTCTATAGAGGAAAGGTGAGAGCACTCGAGTGTGTGAAAGACACAGTACTGACCCAGAACTCATACACAGTAGCATTAAACAGATACAGATGCAGTAGAGAAGGTGCAAAAAAAATTCGCAAGGATGAACCCAAGGAAAGATTGAACAAGCTGGAGTTCTTTTCTCTAGAAAAGAGAAGATGGTGAAGGGTGACCTGATAAAGGCTAATAAAATTAAGAAAGTGTTTGATAAGGTAAATGTAGAGAAGATATTTCCACTTGGGAGTCCAGATGTTATAGGAGACAAATATATTAAATTCAATCGAGAATTCAGGAGGAATTTCTTTACCCAGAATGTGGTGAGAATGGGAGTGGTTGAAGTAAATCGTATAGATGAATTTAAGGGCAAACTAGATAAACACATGAGGGAGAAAGGAATATAAGGATATGTTGATAGGATGAGATAAAGTGGGGTGGAGGGGACTCGTGTGGAGCATAAACACCAGCATAGACAAGTTGGGCCAAATGGCCTGTTTCTATGCTGTAAATTCAATGTAATTCTCAAGGATCAGGAGAGACAGTCATATCTTGTTTAAAAATGCAAATTGTTGTTCTGAATTTTCTAAATGAAAATTTTGCTGCCACTTTTGATCCTGATGGGTAGCATCAAATGATATTCTGCCAGTCATGTCATTCCAGCTTCTTTCCTGGCTGCCCTCCAACCTATCAACCTATGTAAACACCTTAAGCATAATGCCCTGTGGTGCAATAAGGAGACAAATTCCCGCTGCAACAGGCTATTTTAAGTCAAAGTTATGCCCAGTCCTGAGAGTGGGATCTCTTAATCAGGTTCCTTTATATAGTGAACCAGATCAGTTTTTCATATGATGCAGTGGACAACAACCATCACATTCTGAAATCTTGTTACTATATTGGTTGAGGGAAGGGCACGATTGGCAACTAAATATCCCAGGATATCGATGTTTCAGGCGGGATTGAGAGGGAGGTAAAAGGGGTGGAGGAGTTGCATTACTGGTCAAAGAGGATATCACAGCTGTGCTGAAGGAGGGCACGATGGAGGACTCGAGCAGTGAGGCAATATGGGCAGAACTCAGAAATAGGAAGGGCGCGGTAACAATGTTGGGGCTGTACTACAGGCCTCCCAACAGCGAGCGTGAGATAGAGGTACAAATATGTAAACAGATTATGGAAAGCTGTAGGAGCAACAGGGTGGTGGTGATAGGAGATTTTAATTTTCCCAACATTGACTGGGATTCACTTAGTGTTAGAGGTCTAGATGGAGCAGAATTTGTAAGGAGCATCCAGGAGGGTTTTCTAGAGCAGTATGTAAATAGTCCAACTCGGGAAGGGGCCATACTGGACCTGGTGTTGGGGAATGAGCCCGGCCAGGTGGTTGAAGTTTCAGTAGGGGACTACTTTGGGAATAGTGATCACAATTCCGTAAGTTTTAGAATACTCATGGACAAAGACGAGAGTGGTCCAAAAGGAAGAGTGCTAAATTGGGGGAAGGCCAACTGTACCAAAATTCGGCAGGAGCTGGGGAATGTAGATTGGGAGCAGCTGTTTGAAGATAAATCCACATTTGATATGTGGGAGGCTTTTAAAGAGAGGTTGATTAGCGTGCAGGAGAGACATGTTCCTGTGAAAATGAGGGATAGAAATGGCAAGATTAGGGAACCATGGATGACAGGTGAAATTGTGAGACTAGCTAAGAGGAAAAAGGAAGCATACATAAGGTCTAGGAGGCTGAAGAAAGACGAAGCTTTGAAAGAATATCGGGAATGTAGGACCAATCTAAAACGAGGAATCAAGAGGGTTAAAAGGGGTCATGAAATATCTTTAGCAAACAGGGTTAAGGAAAATCCCAAAGCCTTTTATTCATATATAAGGAGCAAGAGGGTAACTGGAGAAAGGATTGGCCCACTCAAGGACAAAGGAGGAAAGTTATGCGTGGAGTCAGAGAAAATGGGTGAGATTCTAAACGAGTACTTTGCATCGGTATTCACCGAGGAGAGGGACATGACGGATGTTGAGGTGAGGGACAGATGTTTGATTACTCTAGGTCAAGTCGGCATAAGGAGGGAGGAAGGGTTGGGTATTCTAAAAGGCATTAAGGTGGACAAGTCCCCAGGTCCGGATGGGATCTATCCCAGGTTACTGAGGGAAGCGAGAGAGGAAATAGCTGGGGCCTTAACAGATATCTTTGCAGCATCCTTAAACACGGGTGAGGTCCCAGAGGACTGGAGAATTGCTAATGTTGGCCCCTTGTTTAAGAAGGGTAGCAGGGAAAATCCAGGTAATTATAGACCGGTGAGCCTGACGTCAGTGGTAGGGAAGCTGCTGGAGAAGATACTGAGGGATAGGATCTATTCCCATTTGGACGAAAATGGGCTTATCAGTGATAGGCAACATGGTTTTGTGCAGGGAAGGTCATGTCTTACCAACTTAATAGAATTCTTTGAGGAAGTGACAAAGTTGATTGATGAGGGAAGGGCTGTAGATGTCATATGCATGGACTTCAGTAAGGCGTTTGATAAGGTTCCCCATGGTAGGCTGGTGGAGAAAGTGAAGTCGCATGGGGTCCAGGGTGTACTAGCTAGATGGATAAAGAACTGGCTGGGCAACAGGAGACAGAGAGTAGTAGTGGAAGGGAGTTTCTCAAAATGGAGACGTGTGACCAGTGGTGTTCCACAGGGATCTGTGCTGGGACCACTGTTGTTTGTGATATACATAAATGATTTGGAGGAAAATATAGGTGGTCTGATCAGCAAGTTTGCAGACGACACTAAGATTGGTGGAGTAGCAGATAATGAAAGGGACTGTCAGAGAATGCAGCAGAATATCGATAGATTGGAGAGTTGGGCAGAGAAATGGCAGATGGAGTTCAATCAGGACAAATGCGAGGTGATGCATTTTGGAAGATCCAATTCAAGAGTGAACTATACAGTGAATGGAAAAGTCCTGGGGAAAATTGATGTACAGAGAGATTTGGGTGTTCAGGTCCATTGTTCCCTGAAGGTGGCAACGCAGGTCAATAGAGTGGTCAAGAAGGCATATGGCATGCTTTCCTTCATCGGACAGGGTATTGAGTACAAGGGTTGGCAGGTCATGTTACAGTTGTAAAGGACTTTGGTTCGACCACATTTGGAATACTGCGTGCAGTTCTGGTCGCCACATTACCAAAAGGATGTGGATGCTTTGGAGAGGGTGCAGAGGAGGTTCACCAGGATGTTGCCCTGTATGGAGGGCGCTAGCTATGAAGAGAGGTTGAGTAGATTAGGATTATTTTCATTAGAAAGACGGAGGTTGAAGGGGGACCTGATTGAGGTGTACAAAATCATGAGAGGTATAGACAGGGTGGATAGCAAGAAGCTTTTTCCCAGAGTGGGGGATTCAATTACTAGGGGTCACGAGTTCAAAGTGAGAGGGGAAAAGTTTAGGGGGGATATGCGTGGAAAGTTCTTTACGCAGAGGGTGGTGGGTGCCTGGAACACGTTGCCAGCGGAGGTAGTAGACGCGGGCACGATGGCGTCTTTTAAGATGTATCTAGACAGATACATGAATGGGCAGGAAGCAAAGAGATACAGACCCTTCGAAAATAGGCGACAGGTTTAGATAGAGGATTTGGATCAGCGCAGGCTTGGAGGGCCGAAGGGCCTGTTCCTGTGCTGTAATTTTCTTTTGTTCTTTTTTTTTGTTCTTTTATATCTGCAGTATTTTAGGAAGTTAGCACTGTGCACATGAGCAAGTCTTGGGTTAGGATCTAATTTCTGGAAAGACGTCTCAAGGAGGCGTGATGCTGAAAATCATTTCAGATCTACTGAGAGGAAAAGGATTTGTGAAATCATCGAAAGATCCCAGGTTTTCCAGTGTAAAATATTCCTTTTGGGTTTGCAAGTACTGCTTTCAATTTCTGTTCAAGAATACGGTCTAAATGTAAGGATTTTTTGACTTGTAGCTGCTATTCTTTTTGATACACAGTTGATATTCAGGATGAGCTTGTGCAGTACATAAATCATCTGCTACAAAGCACAACTCCGGCATCAAAGCGACTGCCCCCAACGTCCAAGAACCCAGGAATGCATCATGTGTTTGAAGCTGCACACACCACAAGGGACATAATCTCAATGGTGGCCAAAGCAAGGGGACTCGAATTACCAAGTAATCAAAGCTTATTTTTATAAGAATGAGAGAGTTACACCACATTTACAGCTGTTTTGCAATTGTTTTTGTGAGATATTTGGAGAGGAGAGGGATATATATGGGCTAATTTTACCCTCCCTGCCTGGCAAGTAAATTGGCCAATGTGCCTTATTCGCACGGATCTCACTGCCTTCATGTGGGTTCCGATTGTAATCTACTCTTCTGAGCAATAGAGAAGGCAGTGCCGAAAGGTAGCAGGTCTTTCTTTAAAGCAGCAGTCTTTACCGCACGGGGAGATAATCCACTGTGGCTTCGCTGCCAGGACAAACACAAATAAGAGACACTCTGAGGGGTGTGGGGAACCCAGAAAGGGGGAGTTTATTCAGTTTTCGGGTGGGCCAGCAGGATCAGGAGTGCTTCTCTGTGGCCCCACAAGGAAACCTCTCATCTCCCCTGCGCTGGACATCCCTCCCCCAACAGTAAGGTCCTCCTGACCACCCCCTATCCTGCTCCCACCCACCAATCTTCCAAACACACGGCTGAGCGCTGGGGCCTGTTCCTTTGTGTCCCTGGCGACTGTCCGACACAGGCCAGTCGCTGCTTCCCACTGGATTTGGACAGGAGGATGAGTTAAGATCTCCAGAGCCTTTCATTATGAAGGTTTGAATGGTATGCAACCTCCCCTACACCCCAAACCCACCTGCATAACCCATTCCAAACCCTCGAACAACTCCCTTCTCCCTCACACAACTCCTCAAACACCCTTCTACACATAGACACACACACATAAACATATATAATATATATATGCACACACTTATACACTCTCCCTTCCTGTTCTGGAGTGCTGAATTACATGACTTTGTACGGGGATAAGTATGATTCATCTTTACTGTAAATGAGTTAATTGCCAATGCATCCGAATCTAAGGGAATTCCCTTAATATCTTTGTGCAAGCTGAGAAATAGTTGAAATAGATTAATTAAAATAGATAGTAGATAGGTGTAAAGACAAATATTGTCCAAGCTGGTGAAAGTGCTGCTTATTCCAACTTTCCGAATATCTACTTTTATTTTTCACACAGCGGTTTCCATGTATTTGCCCATGAAAGTTCCAATTATTCAACGAAAATCTCTGAACTTATTGGAAGTACCAAAATCGCAGCCAGTGAAGGTTCGTGTTCGAGAGCATTTAAGACTTTGTTTAATGCAAATCATTGAGTTGGCACTTAAAATAAAATTTAAGAAAATAAAATAATTGGGTCAGAATGCGTCTAAAGAATGATTAATGCAAACCAGAAGGTTCTGTTTAGAGGTGGTCCAGAATCTGAAGTGAACTTTCTGATATTTATTGTCACTGCTCAAGACTAAATGGGGCAGCATAGAATCATACTGCACAGAAAGAGGCCATTCAGCCCATTGTGTCTGTGCTATCTCTCTGAAGGAGCTATCCAAAAAGGTCCCATTCTCCTGCTGTTTACCCATAGCCCTGCAAAATATTTATCCAAATTCCCTTTTGAATTTGCTTCCACTGCCCTTTAAGGCCGTACTTTCCAGATCATAACGTGTAAAAAAAATATTTCTCCTTGTCTTTTTCTTGTGTAAATAATTGTGTGTTGCTTTATGGGCCTAATAACAAGTTCATAATAAACTAGCTGATCACTCATGATGTTGCTCACAGTGAGTTGGAGGATATGTTTTAGAATTGTTTTTGGTGAACAAAGTTTGATTGCAATATTATTACATAGGATATACGGCATAGAAACCGGCCATTCGACCCAACAAGTCCGTGCTGGCATTTATGCTGCACTCGAGCCTCCTCCCATCTTTCGTCATCTGAATCTATCATTGTAACCCTCTATTCCCTTCTCCCTCATATGCTGCTTTAGTCTCCCCTTAAATGCATCGATACTATTCATTTCAACCACTCCCTGTGGTAGTCAGTTCCACATTCTCACCACTCTCTGGGTAAAGAAGTTTCTTCTCAATTCCCTTTTGGATTTCTTGGTAACCATCTTATATCGCTGGCCTCTAGTTTTGCTCTTCCCCACAAGTGGAAACATTCTCTGTGTATTCACTCTCAAAACTTTTCATAATTTTATTAGGTGACCTCTCAGCCTCCTCTTTTCAAAAGAAAAGAGACCCAGGCTGTTCATCCTTTCTTGATAGGTATAACTTCTCCGTTCTGTATTACCTCTGTAAATCTTTGTTGCACTCTCTCCAGTACCTCTATATCCTTTTTATAATACGGTGACCAAAATTGCACACAGTACTCCAAGTGTGATCTAACCAAAGTTCAAAACAAGTTGAGCAATTTCTCTACTTCTCAATTCTATCCCTGCAGAAATAAAGCCTAGTGGTTGGTTTGTTTTATTTCTGGCCTTGATAACATGTGTCACTACTTTTAATGATTTGTGCATTTGTTCTCCCAGATCTCTTTGCTTCTCTACAGCATTTAAATACTTATTTTCCAAGTAATATGCGACCTCTTCTTACCAAAATATAATACATCAAACTTATCCATGTTGAAATTCATTTGCCAATTGTTTGCCCATGCTGCATGTTTATTAATGTCTTCTTGTAATTTATTGCTGTCCTCCTCAGTGTTGACTAACACTGCACCCCCCCACCCCCCCACCCCCCCTCCCCGCCAAACACACACACACACAAAATTTGGTGTCATCAGCAAATTTAGAGACTGTGTTTTTGATCCTAAATCGTTAATATAAACTGTGAACAGCTGTAGTGGTCCGAGCACTGATCCTTGTGGGACCCCACTTTCCACATTCTGCCACCTTGAACACCGACCCTTTACCCCTACTCTCTTCTCTCTCTCTTGTAGCTAGCTAGCTAGCCATTCTGCAACTTTTTCCCTGATTCACTTGCTCTGACCTTATTCAGTAGTCTGTTATGTGATACCTTATCAATGGTCATTTGGAAATCTAGATATCTTACATCTACTACATTCCCCTGTCCACTCTCTCTCTTACCTCTTCAATGAGGTTGGTCAAGTAAGACTTTCCCATGTGAAATCCATGCTGACTATTCATTATTACATTTTTGGCTTCCAGATATTTTTCTATTTTCTCCTTTAGTATAGATTCCGTTATCTTTCCTACCACCATTGTTAGACTGACTGGTCATTAGTTCCCTGAACATTCTCTATCCCCCTGCTCAAATATAGGAATAACATTAGCTATCTACCAGTCTTCTGACCCTACATCTTTTTCTAATGAATTATTAAATGCATGTAGTAATGCCTCTGCTATTTCTTCCCTCGATTCTTTTAAAATGCATGGATTAGTTTATTTACTATTTTGTCTCTTTTTATTTTAAATGCAGTTTTATCATTTAGAAACATAGAAAATAGGAGCAGGAGTAGGCCATTCGGCCCTTTGAACCTGCTGCGCCATTCATTATGATCATGGCTGATCATCCAACTCATTAACCTGTTCCTGCTTTCGACCCATACCCTCTGATCCCTTTAGACTCAAGAGCTATATCTAACTCATTCTTGAAAACATAGTGTTTTGGCCTCAACTCCTTTCTGTGGTAGCGAATTCCACAGGCTCACCACTGTCTGGATGAAGAAATTTCTCCTCATCTCAGTCTTGAAAGGTTTACTCGTATCCTTAGACTATGACCCCTGGTTCTGGACCCCCCCACCATCGGGAATGTCCTTCCTGCATCTACCCTGTCAAGTTCTGTTAGATTTTATAGGTTTCTATGAGATCCCCTCTCTCTCTTCTGAACTCCAGCGAATATAATCCTAACTGCCTCAATCTCTCCTCATACGTCAGTCCCACCATCCCAGGAATCAATCTGGTAAACCTTTGCTGCACTCCCTCTATAGCAAGAACATCCTTCCTCAGATAAGGAGACCAAAACTGCACACAATATTCCAGGTGTGGCCTCACCAAGGCCCTGTATAATTGCAGCAAGACATCCCTGCTCCTGTACTCAAATCCTCTCGCTATGAAGGCCAACATACCATTTGCCTTTTTTACTGCCTGTTGCACCTGCATGCTTACCTTCAGCGACTGGTATACAAGAACACCCAGGTCTCGCTGCATAGTCCCCTCTCTCAGTTTATAGCCATTCAGATAATAATCTGCCTTCCTGTTTTTGCTACCAAAGTGGATAACCTCACATTTATCCACATTATACTGCATCTGCCATGCATTAGCCCACTCACTCAACTTGTCCAAATCACCCTGAAGCCTCTCTGCATCCTCCTCACAACTCACCCTCCCACCCAGTTTTGTGTCATCTGCAAATTTGGAGATATTACATTTAGTTCCCTCATCTAAATCATTAATTTATATTGTGAATAGCTGGGGCCCTAGCATCGATCCCTGCGGTACCCCACTTGTCACTACCTGCCATTCAGAAAAAGACCCATTTATCCCTACTCTTTGTTTCCTGTCCGCCAACCAATTTTCTATCCATCCATTTCTAACCTCTTCTGATGTCTTGCCCAATTATCCATCTCGCTGGTAAATACAGAAACAAAATAATGATTTAATGTTTGTACCATTTTGCTATCGCTGCCTGTGATTTTATTCAATCCATCCCTTCGTGGCCCTATTCCCACCCCAACTTTCATTTTTATTAATATGCCTGTAGAATATTTTACTATTTTGTTTTATGTTCTTTGATAATTTAATTTCATAGTTCCTCTTGCCTTCCTAATTGTTTCTTGACTTGTCTCCTAATTTCTTCATATTCTCCCTTGTCATGCTCTCCCCTACACCTCTTTCCTTACTCTCAGTTTTTCCTTATGTCTTTATTCATCCATGGTGCCTCATTAGTGTTTAGTTTTTTTTTAGTGGAATATATTTCTCATGCCCTCTGTTGAACACATTTTAAATGTTTCCCATTGATGTTTTACATCATTGTTTGCCAATATTGTTTCCAATTTTATTTTCCTAGGTTTTATTCTCAGCCCCTCAAAATCAGTTTTTCTCCAATGTCTTATGTCATGCTTATGTCCTTCACAATTAAACAATGTTACACTATACCCACTATTGCCGAGTTGTTCCTCTCCTTTTACTTCTCTTTGTGTGGTCTGGTTCATTCCACATTACTACATCCAGTCGTGAATCCTCCCTTGTTGGGCTTTTTCCATACTGAATTAGAAAGGAGTTAGAAAGTACACATTGTAGGAACTCCATCCCCTTATCCCCTTTACTGACCTCTTCTGGCCAATTAATTTTAGGGTAGTTAAAGTCCCCTGTAATTATTTTTCTGTGTTTTGTTTAATTTGCTTGAAAACTACTTCCTTCATCTCCCTTCTACTATTAAGTGGTCTGTAGTCGACCCCTATTAGTGTGACTGATCCTTTGTTATCTTTTATCTCTATCTATTTGGAATCCATTTCTGTCTTGCTGATAGTTGCATCACTTTTTTCTACTATCTCTAATAAATACAGCTCCTCCATCTCCCCTTTTCCCTCTCTATCTTTTCTAAATATGTTCTATCCTGCAATTTTAATTCCCAGTCTTGCTTTCTCTGTAGCCTTGTCCCAGTAATCCCGACTATGTCTGGTTCCTTGCAACTGCCTCCAGTTTACCTCTTTTATTACAGACACTGAGTGCATTGCTGTTCAGACAGTTTAACTCATTTTTAATAGCCAGTTCTCTCGCTTAATCTTGAACCATCTTTTTACACTTCTGTTATAACTCAGTTTATTCCCTGGCTATTTATGTCCTTTAGTTTCATCTGTCCCATGCTTCCCTACCCTGTTTTGTTTATATTTAAGCTTGTTTCATTTCTCGTAGATTCTTCCCCAACCCCAGTCTTACTAGTTTAAAGTCTTTGCCACCTCCCTATTTACCCTTTCCGTCAGGACACTGGTCCCATTCAGGTTCAAGTGGAGCCTGTCCCATCAGTACAGCTCCTTCCTTGTCTAGTACTGGTGCCAGTGTCCTGTGAAAAGATGTAAAGTCTTTAGAAAAGGTGCAGAGGCAGTTTACCAGGATGCTGCTGGGGATGAGGGACTTCAGTTATGAGGACAGGTTGGAAAAGTTTGAATTATTCTCCTTGGAATAGAGAAAATTGCAAGATAACCTAATAAAGGTTTTCAAGATGATGTGAAGCTCTGATAGAGTAAATAGAGAAAAACTGTTCCTTCTGATAAGTGGGTCAATAACCAGAGGTCATGGATTTAAAATCCATTGGGCGGCACAGTGGCGCAGTGGTTAGCACCGCAGCCTCACAGCTCCAGTGGCCCGGGTTCGGTTCTGGGTACTGCCTGTGCGGAGTTTGCAAGTTCTCCCTGTGACCGCGTGGGTTTTCGCCGGGTACTCCGGTTTCCTCCCACCACCAAAAGACTTGCAGGTTGATGGGTAAATTGACCATTGTAAATTGCCCCTAGTGTAGGTAGGTGGTAGGAGAAAGGTGTGGATGTGGTAGGGAATATGGGGTTAATGTAGGATTAGTATAAATGGGTGGTTGTTGGTCAGCACAGACTCAGTGGGCCGAAGGGCCTGTTTCAGTGCTGTATCTCTAAATAAATAAATAAAATAAAAAAATCACTGGAAAAAGACCCAGAGGCAAGATGAGGAATAATTTCTTCACTGGATTATCTGGATTTAGTCTGGAACGTTTTACCTGAAAAGGTAGTGCAAACTGGTTCCATGAATAATTTTGAAAGAGAGTTGGACTGGTTCTTTCGTCTGAGGAACTTATAAGGTTATTGACAAAATAATGAGAATGTGGGACTAAGCGTGACTGTTCTTTCAAAGAGCCAGCACAGGCACAATGGGCCAAATAGCCTCCTTCTGTACTGTAAGTTTTAATGATTCTGTGAACTTCTCATTCCTTCTCCAACCCTTTAGCCACGTATTAACTCTGCTGATCTGTTTGTCCCTTTACCAATTTTCATGTGACTAGGGCAATAATCCTGAGTTTATTACCCTCTGGGTCCTGCTTTGTAGTTTAGTTCCAAACTCCTGATACACCCTCAACAGAACTGCTCCCTTTTCCTACCAATGACATTTATTCTGACTTGGGCCACTTTCACTTCATTTACCTCCCTTCTCCCTTTTTAAGTTTCTCTCCAGCTCCTCGAGATGTCCCTCACCCTGGCACCAGGTAGGCAACACACCCTTCCAGACTCCCATTTGTGGCTGCAGGGGACACTGTGTATCTCCCTAATTATAAGAGTCCCCTATCACTACTACATTTCTATTCTGCTCATCCCCACCGGAACAGCCTTCTGAGTCTTGTGCCTTGGTTTACATTGTGGCTACCTTGCCCCCCAGTCTTTCTCCTTGTCCTCACAGATAGTGAGTGTATCGTACCTGTTGTACAGGACCAGTGTTTGCAGGACCTCCTTCTCAACCTCTCCTAAGTCCCTGCTCCATAACAGTCACACCTTCCTTTTCCTGAACCTGTACTTTCCTCTGGGGTGTGACTGCGTTCGGCATAAAATTATCCTGGAATTTCTCCCCTGCCCTTATATTTCGGAGTGTCTCTAACTTGCACTGCAGCTCAATGTCCCTGAGCCGGAGTGACTAAAGACAGAGACATTTCCTGCAGATGTCGGAATCCGGGAAGTCTTGCTGTCCACAAACTCCTAGATACTACACTGCCATCTCCAGTCCTCCTTATTTACTTGCTTATTGTTCAAAGGTAAGTTACATATACAGGATGTGCCCACTACACACAGTACGTGAATATATTAATAGTCAAGCTCGTGTGCCTTTGCATTCAGTGGGCCAAGACTAAATGTTGTCTTGAGATTGGAAAGGATTAGATTGCAGCAGCATTTGGACCATAGGCAAAAGAGGGCTGTGACACAGCCGGACAGAGCAAGGCTAAAGGTCAAGGATAAGGTAGAGAAGGTCTGGAGGCTAGAGGCTTAAGGGGGAAAATAGGATGCAGAAGGTGAGATTGAGGGAAAAGGTACAGTGGAGTTACTGAACTGAGAAGGGGAGGAGATGGAGCTGTTTTGAATAGGAGAAGGGGAGGGTGTGGAACAGGAGTGATGATGAATAACTGAGACCTGATGGGGAGGCAACAGCACAGGCTCATAAGAGCTGGGTGAGAATGTGCTGGGGCCAAACTGGTGGGGAGCAGTAGAGTTGGAGGGAGGAGAGGGAGGCAGATCATGCTAGTGACTGGGAGCTGTGCCAGTCTACTGAGAGAACACGCAGAGGAGAAGTACAGCAAGGCTCTAACTTAGCGCTGTGCAGCAGAGTAGGGGCAGAGGAGAGAAAATCCTACATCAGTGTATACATAAAATTAAAATCTTTAGAATTATCTTTAAGATAAACTTAGCTGAAAAAAACAAGCTGGGACATCATTCAGTGACTTGTTCCATGTGCCACCAGTAGCCATTATAAGTAATTGCAGCATTACAAGTTTACATGGGCAATGCCCATTCTCAGTGTTGACATAAGAATTTATAATGGTAACAAACTGGCACAAAATGTGACCAAAACATGACAACAGGAAGCAGAGTTGTGCAGACAGGTGCATCGAAATGTTACGATTTTGAATGAGGTATTTGCTTATGTATGTTTTTGATTCAATAATAAGTTTAATGAAACTAGTAAATCTAACAAAATTCTAAAAACTTACACAGCAAAAACAATTATATTTCCTTTTTTAACAAGTTGGATCATCGAGTGGACCTCAGCTTACCCAAGGATGCCCATGGTGAGGTCGACATTGCTTCATTAGTTGAACAGCTCAAAGAATGCCTCACGCTACAGGACCAGGCGGACATATTATACATCCTGTATGTCATTAAGTAAGTGAAACTCTAAAACACTTCGTTCTATAAGACTGAGTGTTCTTTTAGACATATTTCACCTCTATTTCAGTATTAAACTCCCATTA
This sequence comes from Heterodontus francisci, assembly GCF_036365525.1. Lineage (NCBI taxonomy): Eukaryota > Metazoa > Chordata > Chondrichthyes > Heterodontiformes > Heterodontidae > Heterodontus > Heterodontus francisci. The sequence goes on along the minus strand of NC_090380.1, from coordinate 10,237,046 downwards.
GGGATCTTGACGTGTGGATCTTAATGAACCATTTATGCAAAGTCTTCCATTATTGCCTATCGGTCAGTAGAACTATGTAAACATCCCAGGGTGTTTCTGAGGAAGGTTGACAAACACAATTAGACACCCAGCTATCTAAGGAGGTATTAGGGCAAATGGCCAAAGGCTTGGTCGAAGAGGTAGGTTTTGTGGAAGGCGTTAAAGGAGGAAAGCGAGGTAGAGAGACAAAGGGGGGAATTTTATGCTCTCCACCATGGCAGTTTGGAGGCACGACCGCTCAAGACAAAGCCCCCAATCAGAATATATGATTCTGATTGCGGTGGGAGCAACGCACTGTAAATTTAGTCCCATCACTCCACAGATCGCCTAACGTGTCACTTAAATTTTACAAATTAACGAATGCCACAGGCAAATTAAACCAGCTATTAACCCCTGAATGAGGCGAACCAAACCAGGTGTCTTTAGATCAACAAATTAACTGTTTATTAGAAAAACTAAATTCTTAAACCCGACTAAGATAAAACGACATTTTAAAATAGAAAAATACAGTGTCCTTGCAGATTTACGCTTCCCGATAAATAGCCCTCTGCTTCAAAGACCATTTGCAATCTTCCAGGGTCCGTTGAGGAAAGGAAAACAATCTAACATCCGCAGCTTCAAACTCCTCTTTCTTCGAGCGATGACCACAGCAGATCAACAACTTGCAACTGCTTTCAAAAGAATTAATCTGGCCTTAGAATTTTGAGGGATAAAAATTAGTCACCGTTTAAATTCTTCCTTCAGTTTAAATTAACAGAGATCTCTGTTCAGTTCATGCTGGCCTAGCTGTGTCTGTCTGTTAGAACAGTCTGTCTCCAAAACTAAAGCCAGTTTAAAACTCAATCGCAACATTGTATATCCTGTTCTTGGTCTCTGAATGGCTGTATCCGGGGCAATGAAGATGCACTTTCTGGTAACTCCTGAAGCTTGCTAACTTAAATCAGTACTGACCCTTTGCTGTCTTAAAGACACACTGCAATGTTCCCGAAAAAAAAAAACAGGATCATAACAGCGAGATAGAGAGTCAAAGGGGGGAATTGTATGCTTTCCACCATGGCAGGTTTGGAGGCAGAGAGAGCATGTAATCGGTGGGGGTGAGGGTGGTGGGAAACACCGCCACCTTCCAGCCTGTGCGGAAGTTATGTCTGGGGCGAGAGGGCCTGTGAATGACCTTCTCACCCCGCCATCAATTGAGACCCTTAAGTGGGCAATTAATGCCTGTTTGGCCGGTAGCTCTCAGAGGGTGGGACTTATGTCGCCGGTGTCCTTGCTCCTGTGGAAGACCTGCTGCTGTCCACCTAAGTGCCGAATTGGCAGTTGATTTGGCGAGCCTCCCACGGAAGGGATGAAGCGGGGTTCTCACCGGTACTTTTCCTGGAGGTCGAGGCCCCCATTGCTCAGATAAAATCCAAGCCATAGAGTTTTAGGAGGGAATTCCAGAACTTGGGGCCTAGGCAGCTGAAGGCACAGCCACCAATGGAGGGGTGATTAAAATCAGGGATGGCAGACTTAAAGGAGCATTGAGATCTCGGAGAGTTGTAAAGCTGATGGAGATTACAGAGATAGGGAGGGGCGGGGCCATGGAGGGATTTGAAAACAAGGATGAGCATTTTAAAATCAAGATGTTGCTTCACTGGGAGCCAATGTAGGTCAGCGAGCACAGGAGTGAGAGGTAAACAGGACTTGGTGTGAGTTGGGATCGGGGCAGAGGCAGTTTGGATGATAATTTTATGGAGGGTGGAAGATGGAAGTCCAGTAAACTGTAGAGCTGCCACAAAGCAAATCTTCGCACAGCTCCTCCACAAACCAAACACTGCTCCCACATAGAACAACAGGATGGGTAAATAATAATTCAGACAGTAAGCTCCTGTCTCTGCTTCTAAGGGACCAACATTTGCTTTAGCTCTTTCTTTTTATATACCTATAAAAGCTTTTACAGTCTGTTTTTATATTACTGGCTAGTTTACTCATATTCTATTTTTCCTTTTTCATCCACTTCTTGGTGGCCCTTTGCTGGTTTCGAAAACACTCCCAATCCTCAGACTTGCTACTCTTCTTTGCAATATTGTAAGCCTCTTCTTTTAATCTATTACTATCCTTAACTTCCCGAGCGGCCAAGATGGGTCTTTCTTGCTGAGTTTTTGTTTTTCCGTGGAATGTATTTTTGTTTTGAATTGTTTCTTTAAAGGATTCCCCCTGTTCATTTACCACCATACCTTTTAGTTTATTTACCCAATTTACCTTAGCCAGTTCTCCCCCTCATACCTACGTAATTGGCTTTGTTTAAGATTCGTGTTTGTGACTGCAGTACGTCACTTTCAAACTTAACATGGAATTCACGCGCATGTCCTGTGGTACTGCTCCCTCGTCCCAGCACAGGCAAAGCAGTTCGTACAGTGCTGAAAGTATAGCAGGCTTGGCACTCTTGATTATTTCGGGGGTAATGCTGTCCTTCCCTATGATATTACTAATTAATCCTTCATTACACAATACTAGATCTACGACAACATTATTCCTGGTCAGTTCCACAACATATTGCTCTAAGCAACTGTCCTGAAAACATTCTACACACTCAGCTTCTGGACTCTCTTGCCAATTACATTGTCCCAGTCTATATGAAGATTAAAGTCCCCCACAACTGTTGCATTGCTTTTGTTACAAGCTCCAATAATTCTTGTTTAATGCTCTGTCCTACAGTATAACTACTGTTAGGGGACTTATAAACTATTCTCACCAGCATTTTCTGAATTTTGTATTTCTTAATTTCCAGCCATACTGATTCTTCTTCATGATCTTCTGAGGCCGATCCTTTCTCACTAATGCCCTTATGTCATCCTTTGCTATCAATGTTACCTCTCCTCCTTTGCTGTTCTGTTTGTCTTTTCGGAATATTGTGTACCAGGAATATTTATTTCCCAACCTTGATCAATTCTCTTATTGCTATCTTGCTGTCTTGCCTTCTCCTCTTTCTTTAAATTATCATATCTTCCTCACTTGATCCCTCACCCCGACTATTTAGTTTAAAGCCCTCTCTACCACTCTAGTTATACAACTCACCAGAACACTGGTCCCAGCATGGTTCAGGTGAAGACAGTCCTAACAGTACAGCTCCCACTTTCCCCAGTACTTGTGCCAGGGCCTCATGAATCAAAACCCATTTCTCCCGCACCAATCTGTGAGCCACACATTTAACTGTCTAATTCATTTACCTTATGCCAATTTGCTCGTGGCTCAGGTAATAACCCAGAGATTATTACCTTTGAGGTTCTGCTTTTTAATTTAGTTCCTAGCTACTCATACTCCCTCTGCAGAAAAACTTTTTCCTAAAGTGGTGTATATGGACTTTGAAAAGGAATTTGGTACAGTGCCACACAACAGATTTGTGAGCAAGGTTATAGCTCATGAAATAAGAAGGGATGGTAGCAGCATGGATATGGAATCGGCTGAGTGACAGGTAACAAAGGATAGTGGTTAATGGATGTTTTTCCGGCAGGAGGAAAATTTGTAGTCGCATTCCCCAGGGATCAGTGTTGGGACCCTTGCTTTTCCTGATATGTATTAATGACCTGGACCTTGGTATGCAGGACACAATTTCAAAGTTTGCAGGTGATAGGAAACGTGGAAACTTTGTGAATTGTGAGGAGAATAGTGTAGAACTTCAAAAGGACGTAGACAAATTGGCAGACAGTTGGCAGATGAAGTGATTCATTTTGTAGGAAGAACATGGAGAGACAATATAGAATAAAGGGTGCAATTCTAAAGGGGGTGCAGGAGCAGAGGGATCTGGGTGTATCTGTGTTTGTCATTTTTAGGTGGCAGGATAGGTTGAGAAAGCAGTTAATAAACCATACAGTGTCCTGGACTTTATTAATAGGGCATAGAGTACAAGAGCAATGAAGTCATGTTGAACTTGTTTAAGACACTAGTTTGGCCTCAGCTGGAGTATTGCATCCAGTTCTGTGCGCTGCACTTAAGGAAAGACATGAAGGCAGTGGAGAGAGTACATAAAAGATTCACGAGAATGGTTCCAGGGATGAGGAATTTCAGTTATGAAGATAGTTTGGAGAAGTTAGGACTGTTTTCCATGGAGAAGAGAAGGCTGAGAGGTGATTTGATAGAGGTATTCAAAATCATGAGGGGTCTGGACAGAGTAGATAGAGAGAAACTGTTCCCACTTGTGAGAGGATCGAGAATGAGAGGGCACAGATTTAAAGTATTTGGTAAGAGAAGCAAAAGTGACATGAGGAAAAACTTTTTCACACAGCGAGTGGTTAAGGTCTGGAATGCGCTGCCTGAGAACGTGGTGGAGGCAGGTTCAATTGAAGCATTCAAAAGGGAATTAGACTGTTATATGAAAAGGAAAAATGTGCAGGGTTATGGGGAGAAGGCAGGAGAATGGAACTGAGTGAATTGCTCTTTCAGAGAGCTGGTGCGGACACGATGGGCCGAATGGCCTCCTTCTGCATTGTAACAATTCTGTGATTCTATAGTTCTATCTATGTTGTTGGTACACACGTGGACCATGACAACTGTATCCTCCCCCTCCCATGCACATTCTTCTCCAGCCCCGAGCAGATGTCTCGAACCCTGGCACCAGGCAGGCAACACAGCCTTCTGGACTCTCGCTCTTGTCTATCTCCCTAACTAGACTGTCCCGACTACCACTAGATTCCTATTTATTCCCCCCCACTTGAATGTCTTCCTGTACCATGGTGCCATGGTCAGTTGGCTCATCTGCCCTGCAGCCCTCACACTCATCCATACAAGCTGAAAGAACCTCAAACGTGTTGGACAATTGCAAGGGCTGAGGCTCCTCCACTTCTGCCTTCTCAGTACCCTTACCTGCCTCACCCGCCGTCACACTCTCCTGTCCCTGACCACTGACCAAATCAGAAGACCCTATCCTAAGGGGTGTGACTGCCTTCTGGAACAAAGTGCCCTGGTAACATTCCCCGATACATCAGTGTCTGTAGCTTGGCCTCCAGTTCATCTACTCTGAACCGAAGCTCCTCGAGCTACAGACACACTGCAGACGCGTTCACTGTGGATCATACTGGCGTCGACCAGCTCCCATGTACTGCAACCACAACACATCACCTGCCATGTCATCTTTATTATGTGTTAATTTGTTTTTTTAATTAATTTATAATAAACCCCACTACTACTAAGTTCCACTGCTAATAAGCTTTACTTTTGCTGGTAAACCTTACTATTAATCATAAAAGCTTAGTAATAAATTACCTGAGACTCAGAAGATTCTTATTATTATTTCAATTAATATTATCCTAATCCCAATTAAAATTCCTTAGTTTAGGTAAGAGAAGAAGAGAAAATATTCATCAACCAATCACTTACCCTCTTTGCTGGGAAGTCACACATCAATTCCTCTTTCCCCCTCTGCACCAAATTCCCACGTGAACCAAATTCCCACCTTCACACTCCGACTACGTCTCACTCAGGTGAAGTCTCCTTTCCGTGTGTTGCTTAGGAAGCCTTAAAAAAGCACAAAGCCTGCGAAGGCAGGTTGAAGGTAAAAACTGAATTACTGGAAACGTGCAGTTAATGTGTCAGTCCCCTAAGTGTTATGACCAGGTGAGAAAGAGGTCTAGGGTTCCCTTTCAGCCTTCACCTGGTCTTACTGTAACAGGGTTTTATTTTTAAACACACTGTATTTTTAGCTCCCCTTTGGTGAATCCTTGTTCATCGCTTTCTAATTATAAGGCAAAGAATCGAGTATAAACAGGTTTTCTTAGGTTTAAAGAACAAAAGTGAAATTTTATTAAACTTAAACTCTAATTCAGTTGTTGTCTACAGATACACAACATGCCCACGCTCGCATGCATGTGCAATACACACATGCAAATAGAGACAGAAAAGCGCAGAAGAAATATTAAAGTAGAAAGGTTTGAGGCAATATCTGTAGAGCTGTTGTTACGGTTCTTCGAGCTCACTGTGGAGTCCTTGATTGTAGGTAGGTCTTGCTTTTCATTGGGGCCCAGTATTCTTCTTAAACCTTGTTCACTGTAGGAGACCTTTCTCTCTTGGGGTTCATGGGTCTTCAGTGGGTTTTGGAGTTCCGTGAGAAAGAGATGGGAACAGCCAGGAGAGGCTGTGGCGAGCCAACCAGGAGAGGTCTGTTCAATCCAGGAGCAAAGAGCTTTCTGCTAATTCAAACACTGTCTCTACAATTTAAAACTCCCCAAGCTGGCCAGCAGGGTCATCATGTGACCGACTGGTGTAACCACTTCTGGCTTTGTGTATCGTATTGAAGCAGGGGATAGCTCCTTTGTTCCAAGCAGTGTCTGGAATTATGCAAAAATGTCTTTCCAGCCAGGGGCCTGGCAATTCCTTCTTCAGGCCTTCTCTTCTTCCCAGCAATAATTTGAAATTTGATGTTCATGTGGTGAAATTAATGTGCCTCATTCTTAGCAGGTGGGGGCCTGCACGACATAAGAAAGAAGAAAACCGATGAATACCATGGTGCAGATCTCACTCCTGGCCTAAACTGTGCTTGAACAAAGGTCTGCACTTCAAAATCTGCCCAACCTGGCTGGTCTCCAGTGGTCAGAACCTATGGTGCTGATCCCCTTTTTCTCCTTGCAGGGCTGCATGTGATCCTGTGAAAGATCTTCACCCTGTAAAGAATGTGTACCTTGTTCCAGTTTACTTTCTGAAAGCGATCTATCAATACCTGCATTTTATTGCTTCCTTTTATCTAAAGCCAGCTATCTGATAAAGGGAGAATAGAATCAAAAGATATAGAAACGGACTGTAAAAGCTGTAAAATAGGTAAAAAGGAAACGTTTGGCTAAGACAAATGTGGGTCCATTACAGGCAGAGTCAGGAGAATTTATAATGGGGAATAGAGAAATGGCAGAGAAGCTAAATGATTACTTTGTGTCTGTCTTCACATAAGAACATAAGAACTAGGAGCAGGAGTAGGCCATTTGGCCCTTCGAGCCTGCTCCACCATTCAATACAATCATGGCTGAGGAAGATACAAGAAATCTCCCAGAATCAGAGATCCAATGAATTGAAGGAAATTAGTATTAGTAAGTATACTGTTTTGGATACTGTTGGGGGGTTTGGCCTATCAGGGGAAAACAGCAACAGCCAGAGCAGTGGCACCACGGCTGGCACTGTTGTTCAGCAGGGAGGGACAAAGCGCAGAAGAACAATAGTTATAGGGGACTCTATAGTCAGGGGCACAGATAGGCGCTTCTGTGGACGTGAAAGAGACTCCAGGATGGTATGTTGCCTCCCTGGTGCCAGGGTCAAGGATGTCTCTGAACGGACAGAGGGCATTCTGAAGGGTGAACAGCCAGAGGTTGTGGTACACATCGGTACCAATGACATAGGCAGGAAGAGTGATGAGGTCCTGCAGGGGGAGTTTAGGGATTTAGGTAGAAAGTTAAAAAACAGGACCTCTAGGGTTGTAATCTCGGGATTACTCCCTGTGCCACGTGCCAGTGAGGCTAGAAATAGGAAGATAGTGCAGCTAAACACGTGGCTGAACAGCTGGTGTAGAAGGGAGGGTTTCAGATATCTGGAACATTGGGATCTCTTCAGGAACAGATGGGACCTGTACAAGAAGGACGGGTTGCACCTAAACTGGAGGGGCAGAAATATCCTGGCTGCGAGGTTTGCTAGCGTCACTCGGGAGGGTTTAAACTAGTGTGGCAGGGGGGTGGGAACCAGAGCAGTAGGACAGCAAGTGAAATAAATGAGGGGGAACTAGTAAATAAGGCCAGTAGGACTAAGAGGAAGAGCAGGCAGGGAGATGTTGTGGAGCACAGCGGGACTGGTGGTCTGAAGTGCATTTGTTTCAATGCAAGAAGTATAACAGGTAAGGCAGATGAACTTAGAGCCTGGATTAGTACTTGGAACTATGATGTTGTTGCTATTACAGAGACTTGGTTGAGGGAAGGACAGGATTGGCAGCTAAATGTTCCAGGATTTAGAAGCTTCAGGCGGGATAGAGGGGGATGTAAAAGGGGTGGGGGAGTTGCATTACTGGTTAAGGAGAATATCACAGCTGTACTGTGGGAGGACACCTCGGAGGGGTCATGCAGCAAGGTAATATGGGTGGAGCTCAGGAATAGGAAGGGTGCAGTCACGATGTTGGGGGTTTACCACAGGCCTCCCAACAGCCAGCGGGAGGTAGAGGAGCAGATATGTAGACAGATTTTGGAAAGATGTAAAGGTAACAGGGCTGTAGTGGTGGGTGATTTTAACTTCCCCTATATTGACTGGGACTCACTTCGTGCTATGGGCTTGGATGGGGCAGAATTTGTAAGGAGCATCCAGGAGGGCTTCTTGAAACAATACATCGATAGTCCAACTAGGGATGGGGCCGTACTGGACCTGGTGTTGGGGAATAAGCCCGGCCAGGTGGTCGAAGTTTCAGTGGGGGAGCATTTCGGGAACAGTGACCATAATTCCATAAGTTTTAAGGTACTTGTGGATAAGGATAAGAGTAGTCCTCGGTTGAAAGTGCTAAATTGGGGGAAGGCTAATTATAACAATATTAGGCAGGAACTGAAGAATTTAGATTGGGGGCGGCTGTTTGACGGTAAATGAACATCTGACATGTGGGAGTCTTTCAAACATCAGATGATTAGAATCCAGGACCAGCATGTTCCTGTGAGGAAGGAGGATAAGTTTGGCAAGTTTCGGGAACCTTGGATAACGCGGGATATTGTGAGCCTCGTCAAAAAGAAAAAGAAAGCGTTCGTAAGGGCTGGAAGACTAGGAACAGACGAATCCCTTGAGGAATATAAAGACAGTAGGAAGGAACTTAAGCAAGGAGTCAGGAGGGCTAAAAGGGGTTATGAGAAGTCATTGGCAAAGAGGATTAAGGAAAATCCCAAGGCTTTTTATTCGTATATAAAGAGCAAGAGGTAACCAGGGAAAGGGTTGTCCCACTCAAGGACAAAGAAAGGAATCTATGTGTGGAGCCAGAGGAAATGGGCGAAGTACGAAATGAGTACTTTGCATCAGTATTCACCAAGGAGAAGGACTTGGTGGATGATGAGTCTAGGGAAGGGAGTGCAGATAGTCTCAGTCATCTCATTATCAAAAAGGAGGAGGTGTTGGGTGTCTTGCAAAGCATTAAGGTAGATAAGTCCCCAGGGCCTGATGGGATCTACCCTAGAATACTGAGGGAGGTAAGGGAAGAAATTGCTGGGATAAAAACAAGAAATGCTGGAACCACTCAGCAGGTCTGGCAGCATCTGTGGAAAGAGAAGCAGAGTTAACGTTTCGGGTCAGTGACCCTGTCACTGACCCGAAACGTTAACTCTGCTTCTCTTTCCTCAGATGCTGCCAGACCTGCTGAGTGGTTCCAGCATTTCTTGTTTTTATTTCAGATTTCCAGCATCCGCAGTATTTTGCTTTAAGAAATTGCTGGGGCCTTGACAGAAATCTTTGCATCCTCATTGGCTACAGGTAAGGTCCCAGAGGACTGGAGAATAGCCAATGTTGTTCCTTTGTTTAAGAAGGGTAGCAAGGATAATCCAGGAAATTATAGGCCGGTGAGCCTTATGTCAGTGGTGGGGAAATTATTAGAGAGGATTCTTCGGGACAGGATTTACTCCCATTTGGAAACAAATGGACTTATTAGCGAGAGGCAGCATGGTTTTGTGAAGGGGAGGTTGTGTCTCACTAATTTGATTGAGTTTTTTGAGGAAGTGACGAAGATGATTGATGAAGGAAGGGCAGTGGATGTTAGATTATTAGATTAGATTAGATTAGATTAGAGATACAGCACTGAAACAGGCCCTTCGGCCCACCGAGTCTGTGCCGAACATCAACCACCCATTTATACTAATCCTACACTAATCCCATATTCCTACCAAACATCCCCACCTGTCCCTATATTTCCCTACCACCTACCTATACTAGTGACAATTTATAATGGCCAATTTACCTATCAACCTGCAAGTCTTTTGGCTTGTGGGAGGAAACCGGAGCACCCGGAGAAAACCCACGCAGACACAGGGAGAACTTGCAAACTCCACACAGGCAGTACCCGGAATCGAACCCGGGTCCCTGGAGCTGTGAGGCTGCAGTGCTAACCACTGCGCCACTGTGCCGCCCCCTATATGGACTTATTATCTATATGGACTTTAGTAAAGCCTTTAACAAGGTCCCTCATGGCAAACTGATACAAAAGGTGAAGTCACACGGGATCAGAGGGGAGCTGGCAAGATGGATACAGAACTGGCTTGGTCATAGAAGACAGATGGTAGCAGTGGATGGGTGCTTTTCTGAATGGAGGGATGTGACTAGTGGTGTTCCGCAGGGATCAGTGCTGGGACCTTTGCTGTTTGTAGTATATATAAATGATTTGAAGGAAAATGTAGCTGGTATGATTAGTAAGTTTGCGGACGACACAAAGGTTGGTGGAGTTGCGGATAGTGATGAGGATTGTCAGAGGATACAGCAGGATATAGATCGGTTGGAGACTTGGGCGGAAAAATGGCAGATGGAGTTTAATCCGGAAAAATGTGAGGTAATGCATTTTGGAAGGTCTAATGCAGGTGGGAAGTATACAGTAAATGGCAGAACCCTTAGGAGTATTGACAGGCAGAGAGATCTGGGCATACAGGTCCACAGGTCACTGAAAGTGGCAACGCAGGTGGATAAGGTAGTCAAGAAGGCATACGGCATGCTTGCCTTCATCGGTCGGGGCATAGAGTATAAAAATTGGCAAGTCATGCTGCGGCAGTACAGAACTTTAGTTAGGCCACACTTAGAATATTGTGTGCAATTCTGGTCGCCACACTACCAGAAGGATGTGGAGGCTTTGGAGAGGGTACAGAAGAGGTTTACCAGGATGTTGCCTGGTCTGGAGGGCATTAGCTATGAGGAGAGGTTGGATAAACTCGGATTGTTTTCATTGGAACGACGGAGGTGGAGGGGCGACATGATAGAGGTTTACAAAGTTATAAGCGGCATGGACAGAGTGGATAGTCAGAAGCCTTTTCTCAGGGTGGAAGATTCAGTTACTAGGGGACATAGGTTTAAGGTGCGAGGGGCAAAGTTTAGAGGGGATGTGCGAGGCAAGTTCTTTACACAGAGGGTGGTGAGAGCCTGGAACTTGTTGCCGGGTGAGGTGATGGAAGCAGGTACCATAGAGACGTTTAAGAGGCATCTTGACAAATACATGAATAGGAAGGGAATAGAGGGGTACGGTCCCTGGAAGTGCAGAAGGTTTTAGTTTAGGCAGGCATCAAGATCGGCGCAGGCTTGGAGGGCCGAATGGCCTGTTCCTGTGCTGTACTGTTCTTTGTTCTTTGTTTGGAGAAATTAATGGGGCTGAAAGTTGATAAGTCCCTGGGACCTGAGGTTGAAAGAGGTAGCTATGGAGATAGCGGATGCATTGGTGATCATCTTCCAAAATTCTATAGATTTTGGAGCAGTTCCTGCAGATTGGAAAGTCGCAAATATCACCCCACTATTTAAGAAGGGAGGGAGAGAGAAAACAGGGAATTACAGACCTGTTAGCCTTACATCAGTAGTTGGGAAAATGCTAGAATCTATTCTAAAGGATGTGGTAAATGGACACTTGGATAATAATGATCTGATTGGGCATAGTCAACATGGATTTGTGAATGGGAAATCATGTTTGATGAACCTGTTGGGAGCTTTTTGAGATGTTACTAACTGAATTGATAAAGGGGAGTCGGTGGACATCGTATAACTGGATTTTCAAAAGGCTTTTGATAAATTCCCCCACAGGAGGTTGGTTAGCAAGATTAAAGCACATGGGACAGGAAGTAATATTTTGGCATGGATTAAGGATTGGTTAGCAGGCAGAAAGCAGAGAGTAGGAATAAACTGGTCATTCTCACGTTGGCAGGCTGTGACTAGTGGGATACTGCAGAGATCAGTGCCTGGGTCCCAGCTGTTCACAATATATATCAATGATTTGGATGTGGGGACCAAATGTAGTATTTCCAAGTTCGCAGATGACACAAAACAAGGTGGGAATGTGTGTGGTGAGGAAGACAAAGCGGCTTCAAGAGAATTTGGACAGACTTAATGAGTGGGCAAGAACATGGCAGATGGAATATAATATGGAAAAATGTGAGGTTATCCACTTTGGTAGGAGGAACAGATGTGCAGAGTATTTCTTAAATGTTAAGAGATTAGAAAGTGTAGAGGTACAAAGGGCCCTGGGTGTCCTTGTCAATAAGCCACTGAAAGCTAACATGCAGATGCAGCCAACAATTAGGAAGGCTAATGGTATGTTAGCCTTTATCGCAAGAGGATTTGAGTATAGGAGTAGTGAAGTCTTGCTTCAATTGTATATAACCTTGGTTAAACTGCACTTGGAGTATTGTGTGCAGTTTTGGTCCCCTTACCTTAGGAAGGATGTTATTGCCATCGAGGGAGTGCAACGAAGGTTCCCCTGACTTGTTCCCGGGATGATGGGATTGTTCTATGAAGAGAGATTGGGGAAACTGGGCCTGTATTCTCTAGAGTTTCGAAGAATGAGAGGTGATCTCATTGAAACCTACAAAATACTGAAAGGGATAGACCGTTAAGATGTTTCCCCTGGTTGGGGAATCCAGAACCAGGGGACACAATTTCACAATAAGGGGGGAGCCACTTAGGACCAAGATGAGGAGAAATGTCTTTACTCAGAGGGTTGTGAATCTTTGGAATTCTCTACCTCAGTGGGCTGTGGCAGCTCAGTCATTGAATATGTTTAAAGTAGAGATTGACAGATTTCTAAATACAAATGACATAAGGGGATATGAGGATAGCATGGGAAAAAGGCATTGAAGTGAAAGATCAGCCATGATCATATTGAATGGCAGGGCAGGCTCAATGGGCTGAATGGCCTACTCCTGCTTTACAAGTGATGGACAGAAGTGAGCAATTTCATGGCAGGTCACACGGTTAAGAAAAAACTTGCATTTCCATAGCACCTTTCACAACCTCAGAACATCCCAAAACCTGACAGCCAATGAAATACTTGTTGAAGAATAATCACTGTAGCAGTGCAAAAAAATGCAACATCTAATTTGCACAAAGCAAGATCCCAGAAACAGCAATTTGATTATGACAGTGAATCTGTTTGAATGATGTTAGTTCAGGGATAAATATTGGCCTGGTCACTGGCTCTTGCAGGAGATCTTTTATGTTCACCTGAGAGGGCAGACAAGGCCTCATTTTAACATCTCCTCTGAAAAATGGCACCTCTGACAGTGCAGAACTCCCTCAGACCTGCACTGAGGTGTCATCTGTATTCTCGGAACATGGGTACAGGAGTCGGCCATTTTACCCCTCGAGCCTGTTCTGCCATTCAATGAGATTATGGCTGACCTGTGACCTAATTCCATGGGGGGAAGTTTACGCTCTCCCGTGGGGTGTTTGGAGGCGGAGAGTGCATAAACTTGGGAGGGACAGTGGTGGAGGTCTTCCCACCTCTGCCAAAATTAAGTCCGGGGCAGGAAGGCCTGTGAACGGCCTTCCCACCCTACTGCCAATTGAGGCTGTTAACTGGGCAATTAATGCCCAATTAAGGGCCTCAACCCGCCACTGCAATTAGCCGTGCTTGAACAAGGGACCCAGCATCAGGAAGGGAGGTGCCCGCTGAGAGCCACCCCTCACCCTTGCTGCCAATCCACCTTCAACACCCTCCCCTGCAACCCCCACCCCGCGAGACCCCTCCCACCCTGACCTACCTGTGGCCTGGGTCTAGTGATGCTCCTCGGCCTCGGCTAGGTGCTCCACCAGTGGCAGCCACTGTTGCTCAGTGGATGAACTGCTGGCCTCTGACTGGGTGGCAGCTCTCCGAGGGCGGGACTTCTATCTCTGGGCTCCTTGATCCTGTGGAAGGCCAGCTGCTGTCCACTTAAATGCCTTTCTTTGGCCTTCTTGTCTCAAGAGACAATGGGTAAGCGCCTGGAGGTGGTCAGTGGTTTGTGAAGCAGTGCCTGGAGTGGCTATAAAGGTCAATTCGAGAGTGACAGACTCTTCCACAGGCGCTGCAGATAAAATTGATTGTCAGGGCTGTTACACAGTTGGTTCTTTCCTTGCACTTCTGTCTTTTTTCCTGCCAACTGCTAAGTCTCTTCGACTTGCCACACTTTAGCCCCGCCTTTATGGCTGTCCGCCAGCTCTGGCGATCACTGGCAACTGACTTCCACAACTTGTGGCCAATGTCACAGGACTTCATGTCGCGTTTGCAGACGTCTTTAAAACGGAGACATGGATGGCCGGTGGGTCTGATACCAGTGACAAGCTCGCTGTACAATGCGTCCTTGAGGATCCTGCCATCTTCCATGCGGCTCACATGGCCAAGCCATCTCAAGCACCACTGGCTCAGTAGGGTGTATATGCTGGGGATGTTGGCCGCCTCGAGGACTACTGCATTGGAGATACGGTCCTGCCACCTGATGCCAAGGGTTCTCTGGAGGCAGCGAAGATAGAATGAGTTAAGACGTCGCTCTTGGCTGACATACATTGTCCAGGCCTCGCTGCCGTAGAGCAAGGTACTGAGGACACAGGCTTAATACACTCGGACTTTTGTGTTCCGTGTCAGTGCGCCATTTTCCCACACTCTCTTGGCCAGTCTGGATCTAGTAGCGGATTTCTCATCCATGAGAAATACAAAGACAGGTTTACAGTGTAGGTATGTAAATGTACAAAGTTTGGTGAATAAGGTTGGTGAGCTACAAGCACAAATATCTGTATGGGAATATGATGTAGTGGCAGTAACAGAAACGTGGTTTAAAATTGGTGAGGACTGGACACTTAATATTCAAGGACACAAAGGGTTGGATTTTGAAATTGGTGTCAGGAACCCAATGCCTGGATAACTTCTGGGTCTGACACTGCCCCTCCCCCAATACATCTGTGTTGCTCACGTTTACAATCTTCAAATGCTAATGCCCTAATTGGGCCAGAGGCAAGCTCAGCGCCCAATTAGTGGCACCGAACTCCACGAGGAGGCAGGACATGCCAGCCAGAGCAGGAGCCTGAAAGGCAGGTGGCAGCCATGGCAGGGCCTGCTGCTGCCTTGTACAAGAGAGGAGGCAGGAATTCGGAGGGCCAGGAGCCTTAGTGCACAGAGAATCAGCCAAACGGCCAGGCTAATGCTCAATCTCGCAGTGAAACACTTGATAGCAAAAATGTTTCCATTCCACAAAACAACTTTGCAGCTTCCCTCATTGACCCTGACAGCTGTGAACTAGAGTGCAACAGACTGTTCACGTTTGGAGCTTCCCGCTTTGAAAATCACCTCCTGTCCCTCCACGGCCTGTTAACCAGCTCCTTGAGGAGCTTAATTGGAGGCAAGCGGGTTCCTTGTTCCCCATCCTCCCTTTGAAAATGTTGTCATGGTGTGGAGGTATCAGGATCCAGTGATGCCCTCCGGGAACACAATTTTCAATGTGCACCCGCACTGCTGTGGGCCTCCTTCTGCAAATGAAAATCAGGCCCAATACAGTGTTCAGCAAAGAAAGGGAAGAATAAAAGGGAGGAGGGGTGGCAGTTCTGATTAGGG
The DNA here is from genome assembly GCF_036365525.1 of Heterodontus francisci. Taxonomy (NCBI): domain Eukaryota; kingdom Metazoa; phylum Chordata; class Chondrichthyes; order Heterodontiformes; family Heterodontidae; genus Heterodontus; species Heterodontus francisci. The sequence continues at coordinate 10,221,487 of NC_090380.1, read as the reverse complement.
AAGACATTGTAGTGTAGGAAAGAGAGGATGTCCAGGAGGGGGCAAAGACAGAATCTATTTGCTTACAGTTGAGAAGCAAAAAGGGTATGGTCACACTACTGAGGGTATTCTATATATCTCCAAATAGAGAGAGAGAGATAGAGGGGCAAACTGCAGGGAAATCACAGAGATGTGCAAGAAGTATAGATTGGGGATAGTGGGGGACTTTACCCAAATATCAATTGGGACAATGTCAGAGTAAAGGGTAAGGATGGGGAGGAATTTCTGAAATATGTTCAGAAGAACTTCCTTGATTAGTATGTTCTCAGTCCAACCAGGAAGGAGGCATTGCTGAATCTGGTGCCGGGGAATGAGGTGGGCCAAGTAGACGTCGGGGGTCATTTTATGCTGACGGCGGGGCTTGTGACACAGGGAAACCAACACCCAGATCCCCATGTCAGCTCTTTTCCGGAAGGCCTGCCAAATTTAGTGCCAATCAGGCACTTAGCTGGACAGCAGCGGGCCTTCCGTAGGATTTAGGACCCCGTCGCCAGAAGTCCCGGCCTTGCAGAGCTGCCAGCCAATCAGAGGCCGGCAGCTGCAGTGCCACCGCGGAGGCGGATGCTGCTGCTGTAGGTGCAGCGACCAGACACTGGGGAGCTGTGCTGAAACCAGGGTCAAGATAGGTCTGGGCGGGAGAGGTCTCATGGGGTGGGGATTGTGGAGAGGGGGAAGGAGGGTCAGCAGCAAGGACAGGGGGTGGCCCTTGGCAGGCATAAAATTCCAGCCCAAGTGTCTGTGGGAGAACGCTTGGTAAGAGTGATCATTGTATCATAAGGTTTAGTTTAGTAATGGAGAAGAGAAAGGAAAAATCTAAAGTAGAACTTCTAAATTGGAAGAGGAATAACTTCAATGGAATGAGAGGGAATCTAGCCAGGGTAAAAGACTGACAAGCAAAACTGTAATGAAACAATGAGTGATTTTTAAAGAAGAGATGTTTCAGGTACGTGCTAGGTACATTCCAACGTGGGCGAAAGGTAGGGGAACCAAAGCCAGGTGTCCTTGGATGACGAGGGAGATAGAGAATATGATGAATCAAAAAAAAGAGGGCGTAAAATGCAGGTCAGTTGAATTCTTCAAGCAAGAACCAAGTCAAATACAGTAAGTTAATAGCGGAGATGAAGAGGAAAATAAGACTGGCAAAGAGAGAATATGACAATAGAATGGCAGTCAACATAAAAGGGAATCCAAAAATCTTCCTCCGGCATCTAATAGTAAGCGGCTAGTGAGAGACAGGGCAGAGCCGATTTGGGACATAGAGTATGATATATGCTTAGAGGTGCGGGGAAAGGCTAAAATGCTTAATGAGTACTTTGTATCAATGTTTACTAAGAAAGCGGATGCTGACAAAGTATCGGTAAAAGCAAAGACGTTGGAGATAATGGATGGGGTGAAAATTAAGAGGCAGTTGGTACTGGAAAGCCTGGCGATGCTTATTTTGGTTAGGTCACTTGGTCTGGATGCCTTGCATCCAAGATTGCTAAAGGAAGTTGAGGTGGAGATAGCTGAAGGGCTTACCATAATCTTTGAGTCTTCGCTAGACATGGGGGAGGCGCCAGAGGATTGGAGAGTGGTAAATATGACATCCTTATTCTAGAAAGAGTGTAACAAGATTGCTAGTAACTACAGACCAGTCAGTTTAACATCAGTGGTGAATAAGGTTTTAGAAGCAATAGTCAGGGGGAAAAAATCAGTCTGCACTTGGTGAGGTTATATTAATTAAGAGTAAAAGGCAGATTGTGCTTGACTTTTCTAATTGAATTTTTTGATGAAATCACAGAGAAAGTTGATGAAGAGAATGCAAAGGATGTTGTCTATTTAGATTTTTAAAAAGCATTTGACAAAATACCACATAAAAGGCTGATTTAAAAAATTGAGGCTCAGTGTCAGCTTGGATAAAACAAGCCATAGATAGGCTAACAATGAGCAGACAAGTGGCAGATGGAATTTAATGGAGAGATGTGTGCGGTTATGCATTTGGCCAGGAGGGATAGGGAGAGGCAATATAGACTAAACGGCACAGTTCTAAAGAATGGACAGGGATCAAAGGGACCTGGGGGTTCATGTGCATAGATCTTTGAAGGTGGCAGGACAGATTAAGAGAGTAGTTAGCAACGCATATAGATCTGGGGCTTCATAAATAGAGGTACTGAGTACAAAAGACAGACAGTTATGCTGAACTTTTATAAAGCTCTGGTTAGGCCCCAACTGGAGTATTGCATCCAGTTCTGGTTACCACATTTCAGGACGGAAGTGAGAGTGCTTGAGAGGGTGCAAAGGAGATTTACCAGAATGGTTTCAGGGATGGGGGGTTTTAGCCACAAGGTTAGGTTGGAGAAGCTGGGGTTGTTCTCCTTACAACAAAGGAGATTGAGGGGGGAAATGATAGAGGTGTATAAGATTCAATCAGTTTGTCTAGCATGACCTACTCTTTATAAATCATGCAGGCTGTCTCTGATCAGCTGAAATTTTCAAGGTGTTCAGTCACCCTGTCCTTAATTATAGACACTAGTAATTTGCTGACCGATATTAGTCTACCTGCTCTATAATTCCCTTGTTTTCCTTTCTTCACCTTTCTGAAATAAGGAAGTGATATACAATTTTCCAAACTCAAGCAGCAGTTCCCAAATCAAAAGAACTTTGGAAGATTGTAGTTAGGGTATCCGCAATGTTCTCACCGACTTCCTTAAAACCACTGGGATGGAAATCATCTGGTGATGAGGATTTGTCACTCTTTGGTGTCACTATGTCCTTCATTGCTGTTATTTTGCTTATGTTAATTTTATTGAGTCCTTGACCCTGATTCTATATTAGTTTCTTGGGATGTCTGTTTTGCTAACATTTTCCTCCACTGTAAATACTGATGCATTTTCATGGACGACATCACTGTCATCAGTTTTCAAGGGGTCCACATTGCTCCGGACCACTCTCTTTTTCCTAATATAATTGTAAAAAATGTTTGTGTTGATTTTGATATCCCTTGCAAGTTTCCTTTCATACTTTCTGTTTGTAGCTGTTACCATTTTGTCACCGTTTGCTGTTCTTTGCAGCTCTTTGCTAGGATCTGTATTACTTTTTGCATTCGTGTATGCTTTTTCTCTTGTTTTGTGTTATCCCTTTCCTCTAGTTGTCCATGGCTGTCTTTTTTGGCGATGGGAGCTCTTTCTCCTTATGGCTGTTAACTGGCTCTGTATCATATTAAATGCTTCCTTTGAACACTTTCCACTGATTTCTGTCATTTTACCGATGAACAGATTTACCCAGTTTACTGTGGACAGTCTCTTTCTCATCACAGTGAGGTCAATCTTACTTAAATCTAGAATCTTAGCTGTTTCACATTTCTCCCTTTCAAGCATTATGTTGAACTCAATCATATTATGATGGCTATTGGATGAATATGTGCCCCAGTCTTTAAGTGAGGCTTGATTCCACAACCTCCTGACTCAGTGCTGACAGAAAATGCCAACAATGTGGCTCTGCTGACACTTTCACCTCTGTAACCGTTATAGCTTTACTCTTATGAATTCAGTGGCGCTGGCCAGGAAATTATTCAGGCTTATTTTTAATCTCATTGCTGCATACGTCAGACATCAGCAATCTTTTCCACGAAACTTTCAAATAACATAAAATAGACCTAGGCACAGCACAATAATATTGAATACATGAACCCAGCTTCAGTATGCAGTTTTGTTCAATTCTACCTCAGCTCATCAAATGTGAAAATCAGATTGAAGTGATGATCTCTAAGCTTTACTGTTTTCTATTTGTAGTGCGAGCATGAAGTATGTTTTTATGATTTTGCTACAAATGGCACATAGTGAAAATCTCCTCCATTGTCTGATTTCTTAATTAAAGTTGAAGAAAAGTTAAAAATTCAATCAATTCTGTTCTGGTTTATTTGCAGAATATACCAGATTCACATGCCAGTGAGCGGAACTAAGCAAATCCTGGGGTTTGTCCCAAATTGAGCTGAAATGTACTTGGATTTCCATCCCTGTTTACACTTGTCCACAACACTGATTCATATTGTCCTATACTTCAACGCTATGTATCATCATCTCAACTATTAGCATGTTGGAATTAGTGTAGCTATTTCCCAGCAATGACATGTCTGAAACCGAATCTGCCGTCAATATTTATATATCGCTGTCAGCCCACGTGCATGCAGTCATGGAAAATAGCATTGTGCCAAATAAGTGATGATGACAGGACCATCTGTGTGTATCCGCAAAGTCAAACTGAACTGCTGCAAGCCAGTGGAAGAACAACATAAGGCCTCTTCAATGACCCTCAATGGGGAGCAGTATTATTTTGGATGTTATTGTTCTTTCTAATCATAGTCAAGGAACTTCATGGGGCAAATTTGGGCTCAGCAGCACCATATTTTTGGGCACTATAAATCCCCTTAGTGTTTCAAAATGCTATCCACAGCCCACGTGCACACACTTCAGACACAGAGGGCACGAGACGCCATCTCTTAAAGGGTTAGTGCATGTGCACCTTACAGCCACCAGAAGTATGCCGATCTTGGCGGTAATCAGCTTACAACTGATGTTATACCAGCAGTGCCATCCTGGAGCTCCATGCTTCAGCCAGTGCTCTCTCTTAACCTCATTTAACTAATATAAAGCAGCAGTATTTAAAGAGATCATCACTAATGACCGGTTAGTTGCTGGTTGAATTCTTCTGGCTGTTGCTACAATTTTACACATTTCTGGTGCTTTCCAGAAATGTTTAGAGTTTCAGAACTCTACAGGGAGTGGTGTGGCATTACTGAAGGACTATTTTTTAGTTCAAGATTTCTGCACGAACTAGTTGCTCCCAGATATGTGCAGCAGTGGCCATTCTCCTTGGAATATAGTATAACTGATAGAATGAGTCGAGGCCACACAGAGGGACGAGGAAGAGGAGAGGGGCTCTCAACGGGAGGCCACATCAGCCCAGAGAGCTCAAAGAATAATTCTCCCCCCTGAATTTCAGCGGGGGAAAATGTCTGAGACATTTACACTTCATTCAGCAGGTTGGCCCTGAAATCTAACATCTGCTGCAGCCACAACTGGAGCCTCAGAGCAGGGCACAGACTGACCATGGTGTCAGACTCCTTCCAGGCTGCTGCTGGATATATTAGCAACATCTTGCAGTTTACAGTGCACTGCTGTATACAGGAGGTCACTGAGGCTCTGTACACAAAGAGAGACAACTTCATCTCATTCCCTGTTGCCAGAGGGAAGCAGGTGGAGTGAGCACGAGGGTTTGCATAGATCTGAGGCTTCTACGTATTGCAGGGTGCATTGGCTGTGCACACATTGATTTGCAAATACCTCTGCTATGTACCTGAACTGAAAAGGATGTCATTCCCTCAGCATTCAGCTGGTGTGCGACCATAGGCAGTGTGTTTAGTCAGTCAGTGCCCATTATCCAAGCAGCAGTTCTGATGCCTTCATTCTGTGACAGTCCTCTGTGCCAGCTGCATTTCAACTGCTGCAATAAACCAAACCGTCGCTACTGGGTGCCAATGGTTATCCACTGACGACATGACTGATGAATCTGGCCCACAACCCATGCACACGTGGGCAGAAGGCATGCAATGAAAGCCATGCTGCCACACAAAATTTGATCGAGCAGACCGTTGGCGTGCTGGAACAGTGCTTCCGCTGCCTGGACCAGTCTGGAGGAGCCTGCAGAACTCTCCAGCACAGGTGTGAAGATTTGTGTCAGTCTGCTGCACAAACACCCCGATCAGGAGGGAACGGCCTTGCCACTACTGATCAGGTGAGAAGCTGAGGAGGAGGAAGGGAGGCTGCAACCTAGACAACCCCTTTCTGCCCAGGCTGGACGTGAGGAACTAATTCAAATGTGAAAGCAGTAACCTCAACCCCAATACCCCACTCACCAACATTTCCATACTCCTTACCTTCCCTCTGTCACTGACCATTACATTGTCCTCTTGGCCACAGTGCAAAAATACAAAGCAACACAAAGTACACATCACGTTCCAATCCAAATTTATAAATTAAATGATGCCACATTGCACACGAAAATGGAACTAGTCACTCTTATGCATTCCCTTGGTGCCATTCTTCTATGTGTCTTTGCCTGTCCTAGTGCTCCTAGACTGCTGGAATGCTGCTGGCTTTCACTGGGGGAGACTGCAGATTGCCTTGCAGGATGACCTCAGGCAGATCTTGGCCTTGAGGACCTGGATTTGGACTGTCCCACCTCGGTCTGGGCTGGCTGGCTGACAGGCGGAGTGACAGTGGTGGGAGGACTGAGAGAGGACAGCAGGTTCATGCTCCACAGTGTCACCGTCACTCCCCCTGGACAGGGCCTCAACAATCCATGTAATCTGTTGGAGGACAGATTATGGGACTGCTGTGAGAGCCTGCAAGCCTCTTTGAGTGCTGTTTACTGCAGCCATGAGGGCAGCACTCTGAGCCTGCATGGCAACAAGCTGAGATTACATGTTCTCATTCTGAGCTTCCACTGCAGCTCCCAGACATGGGGTGGCCCCTGCTTGTGCTACAATGGAAGCTGAGACATCCGCCATCAGACGCTGCATCATGATTGGCCAACACTTCCATGCTGGAGAGGATGGCTTCAAGTTCTGCTGCCCAAATGGTGCCAGATCCCTCCACCATCTTTAACCTTGCACGCAGGCTTTCCGACAGGCCTGCCAATGCACCAAGCATTTCTCTGCGTCTACCCATCAGTGTTCTTCCTTAGCCCACCCCCATCAAAGTGCTCATCCGAATCCTCTGCAGCAGAGCCTGTGTGTGATCTCGTCTTCCAGTAAGCTGGTACCTGCACTGTCTTTGTCTCCTGCCCTTCTTGCAGCCCACTTGTGCCTGCTCACTCACCATGTGCAGGTCCTGCCTCTAAGCCAGCCTGTAAAATACATACAGTGCCAGGCTCTGAAAGGAGAAAGGTATAAGGGTAAGGGTATGGTGAGGGGAGGGGGTGGTGAATGTAAGAGGTGCATGACTACACCATCTGCAGCTTGTAAATCAGAAGAGACTGCAGGATGAGGGGGAAGTGCAACGTGAGAAGGAGGATTAGGTATGAGGATACTGTTATCTTCAATGGTTTCAGCCCCACCACATGGCCATAGCAACCAACCTTCAAATAATGCCCAGCACCTTCTCCATGGGCATGAGGACATGCAGCCATGCCTCACCCCCTCTGCTTATTTCCTGCTGGCATCAGTTGTGTGCAACTTCTGCAAGAGAGAGGGAATTGTGTCAGTGAGTTTGGGTGATGTGCCTCCTGCAGCTGAATAGTGGGCAGTGTGTGCAGATGTGAGATGTGGGTGTGAGGCTTTCAGCAGTGCTCAGTGTGTGAAGTTATGAATGTGAGGTGGTTGATGGAGATTGATGGTAGCTGAGTGATGGGCTGTGGTGCATTGAGCAGTGTGTGAGGTTAGTGGTGCACTTGGTGGGATTTAGCATTTGCAGATATAGTCACTGACCTTGAGCACTCATGTGAGGTCATTGAACAGGTTTTCGGGACTGGGCTCCAGCATTGACCTCTGTGGCTATCTGCTCCCACTGTCTTCTCATCTGGAGGGCCTCCTGCCTCCTTGAGAATATAGGACATCTGTCCTCCTGTGCACTCCTTCACCTAGACCTAGATGTAGCATCCGAAGACCAGGGAGCCCACTCTTTCCCATTGGTATTGGGCCCTCTGCTGATGTTGCTGCCAATGACCAGCTCAGTTAGCACTGGCTGTGCACAGCAATCATTATAAGGAGCAGACAGCACAAAGATGCTGTGCTGTCTCTATACTCTCTGCCCCCTGCCATTCAGCCAAATTCCTGTGCTGTCTCCATTGGGTTAATTGCACATGGTGATCTTCATGCTTGTTTTGGGGGGATGACCAATTTAACCCCCTCCCCGTGTTTCATGGTTTCTGGATCTCCCTGTCTTTTTCATGCAGTGAATTGTGTAATATTCTGAACAAAGTGAGTCCCAACAACGCAGTTGGCTGCTGACGCATCAGGCTGCGCCGAGGTGCGCACATGCACAGACGGTCTCCTGCTCTCTGCGCATGCGCTGCGTTCCAACTTGGCAGGCCTGGTTAGCGCATGCGCCGATGATGTCATCGCATGACATATGCATCTTCGGGCAACGCGCCTGGTCGGCCTCTGCGCATGCGCTTTACGCGTACAGCAATGCAACGCCAATAGGTATTCACCCATGCGTCAAGCTTCGCTCCCCCCACCCCCCTCGCTCCTCTCTCCGGCCACTCCGCTCCCCCCTCACTGCTCTCTTGGCCGCTCTGCTCCCCCCCTCGCTGCTCTCTTTGCCGCTCTGCTCCCCCCCTCGCTGCTCTCTCCGGTCGCTCTGCTCCCCCCCGTTCCCGCTCCGCGCACCCCCCCCCCGCCGTCACCGTCCCGCTCCGCTTCCCCCCGCCCCCCCCGTCACCGGCCTGCTCCGCTCCCCCGCTCTCTCCCTCCAGCCATTGTGTGCTGCCATGTGTTTAGGTTAGGTTGCCTTCGTGTGATTATTTGAGCAGTGCCATCTTTAGTCCTGGCAGCTGCCTGAAGTCACAGACTGACGCTTTAGTGGCACAGGCTGCATTTGCGCATGTGTGACTGCAGCGCCACCTCGTGGTAGCATTGTCAGCAAATGCAGCCTATTCTGAATGTGACTGTGCAGCCTGTACTGGTGTGTACAGTACACAGTGTATTTCCAACAGTTTAAGCCTGTAGAGTAACTACACCAAACAACTATCTGCAACTCTGGTTTGGAATTTGGCTGAATGGCAGGGGCCAGAGACTATGGGCAATGGGCAGGTACTCTAATTGGCAGCATGTGAATAGGGTGTCCAGCAAGAATCTGTGTTAGGGCCTCAATTATTAATGACATACATGATGAAAAAGAAACACCCATATCCAAATTTGCTGCTGACGCAAAGATAGATGGCATTGTAAGCAGTGCAAATTACAAAGAAATATTAATAGATTAAGTGAATAGGCAAAACTGTAACAGATGAATTTTGATGTGGACAAATGTGAGATCATTTACTTTGGATCTAAAAAGGACAGAACAGGGTACTTTCTAAAAAGATCCAAGACTGTGTCCTCCTGTCCCCAGTTCTTGCTCTCACCCTCCAACCAGGCAGTCAAAATTCATGCCGTACTTTTGCCCCCATGTGGTTTTGGACTTGGCAAGGGATGGAAACTCTAATCTCCTGGTGTTTTGTTATCAAACATTTATCAGTGCGAAAAGAGCTCAATGTTGAAATACGTGATTATAATTTGCACTAAAGGATATTTCCTGCTCCATTTCTTCCTGATCCAGGGGCCCTGACTGGGACACTAACGTTGGGGGACAGAGTTGTGCAACAGTACGAAGCCTGATGACTGAGCTGTATAGTAAGGCCGGCCAGAACCGTGACTGGGGATTAATCCGCTACATTTCAGGCATGCTCAGGAAGAGGATTGAAGTCCTTGCGGAGGTATGTGGGAACCACCATTTAGCGTGCTGCTGTAAGTCACAATGTGCTGCACTGATCTCAACCTGGCTGTCAAGGTGATTATTGTGACAGATTTAAAACTCTCGCACTGAGAGCTGTCCAAACAGATAGGATGAAATGTCTGTCATGCTTTAAGCACAATCCATTGCACTCGAGCATTGCTGTTATAAATCACCCACAATACGATCTGAGAAATTGTCATGCAGGATTATCTGGGTTAGTAGCTGAGTAGTTTTACAATAACGAATGCCACGTTAAGTGTTGAGAATTGTTTTGAATGAGGCTAATTCCTGGGCTTTCAATGTTGATGCTTTGTTACCATTGATTGGAACTGTCTGATTGGCTTCCTGTTTGATGTGTAGGCTTGTACAGCACTGCTGTCACATCAGAAACAATTGACTGTTGGTCTTCCACCAGAACCACGTGAGCGAACCATCACAGCGTGAGTATATTAAATTTACTTGAGGGGTCTTGATAGAGTGAATAAGGAGCAACTTTTACCATTGGCAGGACGGTCAGTATCCAGAGGAAACAGATTCAAGATAATTGGCAAGAAAAACAGAGGAGGACATGTGGAGAAATGTTTTTACACAGTGAGTTGTGATCTGAAATGCACTGCCTGAAAGGGTAGTGGAAGCAGATTCAATAACAAATTTCAAGAGGGAATTGGATAAATGCTTAAAGGGAACATTTGCAGGGCCATGGGGAAAGAGTGGGGAGTGAGAGTAATTAGATAGCAGCACAGGCACAATGGCCTCATTCTGTTCCATTGAACTTCCACAGTATAATGAACGATGATCTGTAAATTTGAAACTTGTTACCAAGACAACAGGATTTTTTATGTTGTGTGTACTATAACTGCTTGCTGTGGCCAAGGCCCACTTGCTATTGGATTTCCGCTTGCCCAAGCTTGTTCTACTCAGCGGCTACTTCACCAGTCTTGTTTCAGATAATGATCATGTGGAACCAGTACGTCCAAACATTCGGATTGAAGGAGGCTAGTTAGAACTTAGCAATATCTTATTCAAACTCTTGAAATGTAATGCACAGCAAATTATGCATTATTAGTATGTTTATAGTTTTCAAAATTTCTTAAATGCATTTGCATATATCAAACATTTATGATGCATCATTACACATAAACCGAAGTATATTACATGTGGCCTAAGCAACGTCTGTATTTTAATAGCCCTTGGTTAATAGCTAAGGGTGTTTGTTAGCTTAAAAATTGTTACTGGTTCCACCAATATAAATAAATGGAAACAAGTTTTAACAATGAAATGTCTGTCATCTTGGATCAATCTTGATTCCAGGGATCCCCTGCGAAGGAGAATAATCACTGGTGGATCTACCTCTCTTAGCTGGACAGTGTATAGGTGTCAGCCTTGGCCTAGTGGTAGCACTCTTACCTCTGAATAACAGGGTCATGGGTTCAAGCCCCACTCCAGGAAACATGATCTCGGCTGATACTTAACGTATTGGTCTGCACTTTGTAGTAGTAATGACAGTGAAACTGTCAATTTACTGCTCTGAAACTGACAGCAACTTCTAGAGTCCCCACATACGCAGTTAAATGTGGAAATCCAGCAGTTGCCGTCAGTGATTCTATGGTCTCCAGAGGATGTGCTATTGAAGTCCCCTTAAACTTCAATCTGGGAAATCATTTGATTTGGCAAGAGTTTGCCCTTTTACATGATTGGACTCGCTGGGGCAAAGGAGATTGAAAAAATCCTTGAAAAAGTTACACCTTGATGAATGAGGTGTAACTGGGTTTTTAATGGTGTACTAACTTCATAATTACTGCTAAGCACCCTCACTGGCTCTGAAAAGCTAATTTTATGTTTGTGGAATATCACATTTCTCCATTATGATTTTAAAAAGTTCACATTTTTAAACAAATTTTTTAAACAATTTTAAACAAAGTTTATAATTCAACTTCTACCTTAACCCTATGTTTATGGCCCAATCATTTATTTCACTCTCTAAAAATTTTAATTACTTTTTTTGACTTGTATTTCACTTCCTGGTTTGCTGTCTATTAGAATACTTCAATGTGATTGGCTACTTGCCCCACTCGATGATATCACTGTTGCTGGATGCCTAGAGATCCCCTTGACTTTGTGCCAGGTTCAAACTGCTGGGGTAGGGGAGATCCATGTCATAGAGATCACTAGGCCTTTGTGGGCAGCTTTCTTTGAGTTCAGAGGTGAGCGCCATTGCTTCGCCACTGACCCCAAAATCTGGGCCAATCTGAAGTGCTGCCTTTCAGATGAGACATTAAACAAAGGTTCTGTTACTTTTTCAGGCGGATATAAAACTTTCCATTTCTGTACTCAAAAAAAGCACAAAAGAGTTCTCATGGTGTCATTCAAACATTTATCCCTCAACCAACAACATTAAAACAGATTTCCTAGTCATTTATCTCAATACTGTTTGTGGGACATTTTTGTGACAAACTGGTTGTTCTTGCTTACACGTTGGCAAGTGACCTAGAGTCTTAGTCATTTACGGCACAGAAGGAGGCCATTTGGCCAATAGAGTCCATGCTGGCTCTCCACTCTGCTATCCAGTCAGTCTCACTCCCCCATTCGATCCCTGTAGCCCTGCAAGTTTATTTCCTTCAAGTGCCTATCCAGTTTCCTTTTGAAGTCAGTGATTGTCTCTGCTTCCACCACCCTTGTGAGCAGCGAGTTCCAGGTCATTACCACCCACTGTGTAAAAAAGTGTTTCCTCATATTCCACTTGCATCTCTTCCCCAAAACCTTCAATCTGTGCCCCCTAGCCCTTGTACCATCAGTTAATGGGAACAGTTTTGCCTTGTCTAACTTATCTAAGCCTGTCAGAATCTTGTACAACCCTATCAAATTTCCCTTCAATATCCTTTGCTCCAGGGAGATCAACCCCAGGTTTTCCAACCTAACATTGTAACTCAAATCCCTCATCCCTGGAACCATTCTGGTAAATCCCCTCTGCACCCTCTCAAGGACCCTCACATCCTTCCTAAAGTGTGGTGACCAGAACTGGATACAATACTCTAGTTCGGGTCTAACCAGAGCTTTATAAAGGTTCAGCATAACTTCCCTGTTTTTGTACTCTCTATTTATGAAGCACAAGATCCCATATGCTTTGATAACTATTCTCTCAATATTTCCTGCCACCTTCAAAGATTGATGCACATGCATCCCCAGGTTTCTCTGTTCCTGCACACTCTTTAGAACTCTCCCATTAAGTATATATTGCCTCTCCCTATTCCTTCCATCAAAATGCATCACCTCAAACCTGCCTGTATTAAATTTCATCTGCCACCTGTCTGCCCATTCTGCTAGCCTATCTATGTCCTGATGCAGGTGGTTCATATCATCCTCATTGTTTGCCACACCTCCGAGTTTGGGGTCATCAGCAAATTTTGAAATTCTATTCTGTATTCCAAGATCCAAGTCATTGATATATAGAAAAAAGCAGTGTCCTAGCATTTTGGGGAACACCACTGTCCACCGTCCTCCAGTCTAAGAAACTACTATTTCCTAAGACTTGCTGTTTTCTGTCCTTAAGCTAATTTTTTATCCAATTGGACACTGACCCTCCTATTCCATGAGCCTCAATCTTGTTAACCAGCCTTTTATGTGGTGTCTTATCAAATGCTTTCTTAAACTCATATCGACAGCATCCACCACATTCCTTCATCAACCTTCTCTGTCACTTAATCAAAAAATTCAAATAGGTTAGTGAAGCATGATCAGCCTTTTACAAATCTGTGCTGACTTAATTAACTCAAACCTCTCTATGTGCCTGTTGATTTTATTTCCCTGATTATTGTTTCTAAAACCTTCCCCACCACTGATGTTAAACTAACTGTCCTGTAGTTGCTCGGACTGTCCTTACACCCTTTCTTGAATTCAGATGTCACATTTGCCACTCTCCAATCCTCTGGCATCTCCCCCATAGCCACGGAAGATCGGAAGATTATGACAAGCCCTTCCGTTATCTCCATATCCACTTCCTTTGGCATCCTGGGATGTAAACCATCTGGACCAGGTGGCATAGCCAGCCTCTTCAGTACTTCCCCCCCACCCCTCTCAATTTTTACCCTATCCATTGCCTCTAGCTAAGTGAAAGAGGACTAACTGATTAAAAACAGTATGTACGGGAGAATTGGAAAATACATGAACAAGAATTGATGTTTACATTGTATTACATAGGATATACAACACAGAAGCAGGCCATTAGGCCCAACCAGTCCATGCAAGCATTGAGCCTCCTCCCATCCTTTCACATCGAATTCTATCAGCATTACCCTCTATTCCCTTCTCCCTTATATGCTTCTTTAGCCACCCCTTAAATGCATCTATACAATTCCCTTCAACCACTCCCTGTGGTAGTCGGTTCTCATACCTCTCTGGGTAAAGAAGGTTTCTTTGAATTCCCTATTGAATTTCTTGGTGACTATCTTATATTGATGGCCTCTTTTGCTCTTCACCACAAGTGGAAACATTCTCCCTGTATCCACTCTATCAAAACAATCTATAATTTTAAAGACCTCTATTAGGTCACCCCTCAGTCTTCTCTTTTCAAGAGAGGAGCCCTAGCCTGTTTATCATAGAATCATAGAGTCATACAGCGCAGAAACAGGCCCTTCGGCCCATCGTATCTGTGCCAGCCATCAAGCATCCACCTATTCTAATCCCATTTTCCAGCACTTGGCCCACAGCCTTGTATGCTATGGCGTTTCAATTGCTCATCAAAATACTTAGTAAATGTTGTGAGGGTTCCTGCCTCTACCACCTGCGGCACAGTGGCGCAGTGGTTAGCACCGCAGCCTCACAGCTCCAGCGACCCGGGTTCAATTCTGGGTACTGCCTGTGTGGAGTTTGCAAGTTCTCCCTGTGTCAGCGTGGGTTTTCTCCGGGTGCTCCAGTTTCCTCCCACATGCCAAAGACTTGCAGATTGATAGGTTAATTGGCCATTATAAATTGCCCCTAGTATAGGTAGGTGGTAGGGAAATATAGGGACAGGTGGGGATGTGGTAGGAATATGGGATTAGTGTAGGATTAGTGTAAATGGATGGTTGATGGTCGGCACAGACTCGGTGGGCCGAAGGGCCTGTTTCAGTGCTGTATCTCTAAACTAAACTTCAGGCAGTGCGTTCCAGATTCCAACCACCCTCTGGGTGAAAAACAAATTCCTCAACTCCCCTCTAAACCTTCTGCCCCTTACCTTGAATCTATGCCCCCTGGTTATTGACCACACCGCTAAGGGAAAAAGATTGTTCCTATCTAACCTATCAATGCCCCTCATAATTTTGTATACCTCAATCATGTTGTTCCCCCCCACCCCCCGCCCCTCAGCCTTCTCTGCTCTAAGGAAAACAACCCTAGCCTTTTCAGTCTCTCTTCATAGCTGAAATGCTCCAGCCCAGGCAACATCCTGGTGAATCTCCTCTGCACCCTCTCCAGTGCAATCACATCCTTCCTATAGTGTGGTGTCCAGAACTGTACACAGTACTCCAGCTGTGGCCTAACTAGTGTTTTATACAGCTCCATCATAACCTCCCTGCTCTTATATTCTATGCCTCGGCAAATAAAGGCATGTATCCCATATGCCTTCCTAACCACCTTATCTACCTGTGCTGCTGACTTCAGTGATCTATGGACAAATACACCAAGGTCCCTCTGACCCTCTGTACTTCCTCAGGTCCTCCCATCCATTGTATATTCCTTTGCCTTGTTAGTCCTCCCAAAATGCAACACCTCACACTTCTCAGGATTAAATTCCATTTGCCATTGCTCTGCCCATCTTACCAGCCCATCTATATTGTCCTGTAATCTAAGGCTTTCCTCCTCACTATTTACGACACCACCAATTTTCGTGTCATCTGCGAACTTACTGATCATACCTCCTATATTCACGTCTAAATCAATAATGTACACTACAAACAGCAAGGGTCCCAGCACCAATCCCTGCAGTACACCACTGGTCACAGGCTTCCACTCGCAGAAACAGCCCTCGACCATCACCCTCTGCCTCCTTCCACAAAGTCAATTTTAGATCCAATTTGCCAAATTGCCCTGGATCCCATGGGCTCTTACCTTCTTGACCAATCTCCCATGCAGGACCTTATCAAAAGCCTTACTGAAGTCCGTGTAGACTACATCAACTGCTTTACCCTCATCCACACATCCAGTCACCACCTCAAAAAATTCAATCAAATTAGTTAGACATGATCTCTCCCTGACAAAGCCATGCTGACTATCCCTGATTAATCCCTGCCTCTCCTAGTGGAGATTAATCCTGTCCCTCAGAATTTTTCCCAATAGTTTCCCAACCACTGATGTTAAACTCACCGGCCTGTAATTACCTGGTTTATCCCTACTACCCTTCTTGAATAATGGCATCACATTCACTGTCCTCCAGTCCTCTGGTATCTTCTCCTCATTTTATTTTCCAAAAATATAGTTTATTCATAAAAATCTGTAAAACACTACATTACAAAACAGTTCAAAACAGTTCCAAGTTGACATTCCAGAAAGTGCGAATGAAATCAGTTTTCTTCAATACAGAACGTGAGTTGTCTCACAACCCTTCCATTCCATTTTACATGCAATGTACATTGGCATGACATAATAAAAAAACATTTTGGTGTATACAGCCCGAGGGGTTTTACACGGGTTCTAGCCCCTCAGTTCACTATGGCGGGAGGACCTTACCCAGTGGCCTTTCCCCATTGAGCCTTTGCGGCTGCTGCCCCAAGCATCAATGTATCCCTCAGCATGTAGTCCTGGACCGTGGAATGTGCCAGTCTGCAACACTCGGTCATGGACAACCTTTGCACTGGAAGACCAGAAAGTTTCAGGCAGACCAAAGAGCATCTTTCACCGAGTTGATGGTCCTCCAGCATCAGTTGATGTTTGTATCCGCGTGCGTCCCTGGGAACAGACCGTAGAGCACAGACTTCTGGCAAAAACAGAAAGACAGATTATTATCTGAACAGCGATGGATTGGGAAAGGGGGAGGTGCAGTGAGACCTGAGTGTTCTTGTGCACCAGTCGCTGAAAGTAAGCATGCAGGTGCAGCAGGCAGTTAAGAAGGCAAATGGTATGTTGGCCTTCATAGTGAGAGGATTCAAGTACAGGAGCAAGGAGGTTTTGCTGCAATTATACAGGGCGTTGGTGAGGCCACATCTGGAATATTGTATGCAGTTTTGGTCTCCTTATCTGAGGAAGGATGTTCTTGCTATGGAGGGAGTGCAGCGAAGGTTTACCAGACTGATTCCTGGGATGGCGGGACTGACGAATGAGGAGAGATTGAGTCGATTAGGCTTGTATTCACTAGAGTTTAGAAGAATGAGAGGGGATCTCATAGAACCCTGCAAAATTCTAACAGGACTGGACAGACTAGATGCAGGAAGGATGTTCCCGATGGCGGGGGAGTCCAGGACCAGGGGTCACAGTCTAAGGATAAAGGGTAAGCCATTTAGGACTGAGATGAAAAGGGATTTCTTCACCCAGAGAGTGGTGAACCTGTGGAATTCTCTACCACAGAAAGCAGTTGAGGCCAAATCATTAAATGTATTCAAGAATGAGTTAGATATAGTTCTTAGGGTTAAAGGAATCAAAGGATATGGGGAGAACGCGGGAACAGGCTACTGAGTTTGGATGATCAACCATGATCGTATAGAATGGCGGAGCAGACTTGGAAGGCCGAATGGCCTACTCCTCCTATTTTTCTATGTTTCTATGTTTTTCCGACGTTACCAAACTGCTCAGAATGAATCTCGACAAAAACTGCTGCATCTCTTTCCACACCTGCTTTGTAAAGGCACATTCCAGACGGAGGTGGGCAACTGTCTCTTCCCCATCACTGCCACCTTGAGGGCTGCGTGCGGAGGCGGTGAGACTCTGGGTGTGCAGGAAGGATCTCCCTTCTCACCACCAGCCAAGCTATGTCTTGGTGCTTGTTTGAAAGTTCTGGCCATGAGACATTCTGCCAAATAGCCTGTTCACCTTTTTTTTCCCCAAAATATACTTTATTCATAAAAATCTGTTTAAAAAAAAAAAAATACATTACAAAACAGTTCAAAACAGCACCAAGTTGACAGTAAAAAAAGTGGAAAGGAGATCATTTTCCTTCAATACAGGAGTGAGTTGCCTCACAACCCTTCCATTTCATTTTACATACCATGTACATTTTGCAGCAAACCCATATTTTCTGGATACAGCCCGAGGGGTTTCCCATGGCTCCAGGCCCTCCGTTCACTTTGGTGGTGGGACCTTACACAGTGGTCTTTCCCCATTGAGTCTTTGCTGCGGCAGCCCCAAGCTTTAGTGCGTGCCTCAGCACATAGTCCTGGACCTTGGAATGTGCCAGTCTGCAACACTCGGTCGTGGACAACTCTTTGCGCTGGAAGACCAGCAAGTTTCGGGCAGACCAAAGAGCATCTTTCACCGAATTGATGGTCCTCCAGCAGCAGTTGATGTTTACCTCGGTGTGCGTCCCTGGGTACAGCCCGTAGAGCACAGACTCCTGTGATAGCTGCTTGGAATGAACCTCAATAAAAACCACTGCATCTCTTTCCACACCTGCTTTGCAAAGACACATTCCAGAAGGAGATGGGCAACAGTCTCTTACCCACTGCATCCACCTCGAGGGCAGTGTGTGGAGGGGGCAAGACTCTGGGCGTGCAGGAAGGATCTGACAGGGAGGGCTCTTCTCACCACCAGCCAAGCTACATCTTGGTGTTTGTTTGAAAGTTCTGATGATGAGGCATTCTGCCAAATGACTTTGGCAGTCTGTTCGGGGAACCATCCGACCGGATCCACCATCTCCTTTTCCCATAGGGCCTTGAGGACATTCCGTGCAGACCACTGCCTGATGGATTGGTGGTCAAAGGTGTTTTTCCACAGAAACTTTTCCATGAAGGATAGGTGGTGCGGCACGGTCCAACTGGATGGAGCGTTCCGCGGCAATGTGACTAGACCCATCCTTCACAACACCGGGGACAGATAGAACCTCAGCACTTGGTGTTTGCGTATTGGGGCTGTGCGCACAGCTTGATGCAGCCGAGCACGAAGGTGATCATCAGGTTGAGGGCGACGTTGGATACATTTTTCCCGCCCTTATCCAGAGGTTTGAACATCGTGTCCCTCCAGAACCGGTCCATTTTAGATCCTCAGATAAAGTGGAAAGTGGTTCGGGTAACTGCCACGGCGCAGGAGTGGGGTAAGGGCCAGACCTGCGCCATGTACAGCGACAACGTGAGCGCCTCGCACCTGATGATCAGGTTCTTACCCACAATGGAGAGAGAATGCTGCTCCCACATGCTCAGTTTATGGTGTACCCTGGCTACTCACTCCCTCCAGGTTTTGGTCCACGCCCCGGCCCTTCCGAACCATATCCCCAGCACCTTCAGGTAGTCTGACCTGCCGGTGAAGGGGACAAAGGATCGGTCGGCCCAGTTCCCAAAGAACATGGCCTTGCTCTTGCCGTGGTTACCTTTGGCTCCCGAGGCCAGTTCGAACTGGTCGCAGATGTTCATCAGTCCGCGAACAGACAGCAGATCCGAGCAGAAGACAACGACGCCATCCATGTGCAGGGAGGTTTTAACCTGAGTGCCTCCGCTGCCTGGGATTGTCACCCTTCTTATGCTCGCATCCTTCCTAATAGATTCAGCAAAGGGTTCAATACAGCAAACAAACAAGACAGGGGGGAGAGGACAGCCCTGTCTGACTCCAGATTGGATCGGGAAATTTTCTGATTCCCACCCATTAATTGAGACTGCGCTACTGATGTTTGATTAGATTGATTAGAGATACAGCACTGAAACAGGCCCTTCGGCCCATCGAGTCTGTGCCGAACATCAACCACCCATTTATACTAATCCTACACTAATCCCATATTCCTACCAAACATCCCCACCTGTCCTTATATTTCCCTACCACCTACCTATACTAGTGACAATTTATAATGGCCAATTTACCTATCAACCTGCAAGTCTTTTGGCTTGTGGGAGGAAACCGGAGCACCCGGAGGAAACCCACGCAGACACAGGGAGAACTTGCAAACTCCACACAGGCAGTACCCGGAATCGAACCCGGGTCCCTGGAGCTGTGAGGCTGCGGTGCTAACCACTGCGCCACTGTGCCACCCATTGTGTAGAGCAGTTTGATCCAATTGCAGATTCTCTCCCCAGACCCCATTTTGGAGAGCCAATAGCCTGTTCATCCTTTCCTGATAGGCATTGTGTCACAGGTCTGGTATCATTCTTGTAAGCTTGTCAGCCACGGTATTTATGTGGCTGTTCCACATCAGCGATGGTAATGCCGTTGAATGTCCAGGGGAGATGGTTAGATTCTCTCTTGTTGAAGATGGGTCATTGCTTGTGTGGAGCGAATATTATTTGACCAGAATTGTACACTGTACTCCCAAGCGTGGTCTAACCAGGGTTCAATACAAGTTTAGCAAAACTGCTTTACTTTTCAATTCTAACCCTCTAGAAATAAACCCAAGTGCTTGGTTTGTTTTTTTCTAGCCATATTGACCTATGTCACATCTTTTAGTGATTTGTGAATTTGTACTCCCAGATTCCTTTGCTTCTCTATCCCATCTAAATTCGTCTTTTCCCAGTAATATGTGACCACCTTATTTTTCTTACCAAACTGTAATAGCTGATATTTATGTTGAAATTCATTCACCAATTATATTCCTATTCTTCAAGTTTATTAATGTCCTCCTGTAGTTTGGTGCAGTCCTTCTCAGTATTGACTATCCCCCCCAATTTGGTGTCATCTGCAAACTTAGAAATTGTGTTGTTAATTCCAAATTCTAAATGGTTAATATAAACAGCAGTGGTGTCAGCACTGATCCTTGTGGGACCCGATTTCCTACCTTCTGCCACTCTGAAGAGCTACCTTTGACCTCCACTGAGCTCTGACAAAAGGTCATCGACCTGAGATATTGTGCTGAAAATTTGGGGCCCTCCCTAAAGGAATGAATGGAGGCGGGGAGCCCTGAACATCCTGGCGGTGGGCAGCATGTCAATTTCAAGGTGCTGGTCCCACTGCCGCCGGTAATCACCAGGGTGGGGGGATTGCGGGGAGTGGTGGTTGAGGGTGGAACAGGGATTTGGCTGTCCTCCCAGATGAGGCCAATTAAGACGGTTGAAAAACTTTATATTTGTAAAGGGGTGGACAGGTAACTCACATCTGCAGAACCTGACCAGTTAGGTACACAGTGAGGGCATCATCCCAGCCCCATTAGAGAGCCAGTGGGACCCCCTGGCATCACGGGGACAGAACAGTGGGACTCAGAAGACTGCCAATCACAATTGGGCAGCAACCTGCCCAGACGGAAGGCTCCAATTGCCAATGGGCACATGGCTGTAAGATTTTAAGCCCAAGGGTGATGAGGGACAATACCCTCTGCAGGAAGGGGAAAACTCTGGGCATCAGGAGGGCATGTGAGAGGAAAGAGGAGAAGGAAGACAACAGAGGCCAACCCTCAATACAGGATGTACTGCTGGAGATGAAGCTACCTGGAGATGGCCAAGACCCAGTGTCACAGGAGGCTTTGATTTTCCAGGCAGATGTTCACAGACATCTGTGCCCTCATTGCCAAAGACCTCCTCGCAGTACGGTCACCATGCCCCACCAGTAGCCGTCAAAGTCACTGTGGCCTTGAACGTCTTCACTTCTGGTTCCTTCCAAGGATCAACCTTAGTGGCATCTTGCAAACAGCTGCACATCGCTGGATCTTGCAGGTCACTGATGCTCTCCTGCAAGAGCTGGACAGCACATTCATTTAATGACAGACACAGCCTAGCAGGCACAGAAGGCAGTGAGTTTTGCCTCTGCTACTGGATTCCCCCAGGTGCAGGGCATGATCGACTGCATCCATATGGCAATTGTGGCACCCAGCGATCGGGCAGTGATATCCATCAACAAGAAGGGCTTCTATTCCTCAACATCCATCTGGTCTGTGACCACATAAGTGACCACCATGTGTGTGCTCGCTTTCCTGACAGCTGCTATGATTCCTTAATCTTCTGCCAGTCCAGGCTGCCAACCCAACCCCCAAAGTGTATGGATGGATTTGTTACAAGAGGTTTTATTTTGTACTCGGAACATAGAATTCTGTGTGTTTTGAAAACTGAGAAAGGATTTTTGCTCAGTGGAAGACACCTGCAAATAGTTGGAATTCCTACAATGTGTTGAAAAGAAGTTCAAAGCAGAAGTTGAACATTATGGGTGCTTTGAAAGGAAGTTGAACTTACACAAGGACAGGAAAGTAGGCAGTTTCAAGGAAACCACAGGGGTTTGGCCTTCCTCAGAGCAGTTTTCTTTGAATGACCAGAGACACTGTGTCTGGACATGTGACCATGTTCAGAAAGGTTTTGTTTCACTTTGGACCCTTTAAAAAAGCCAGTGAGTTGGACAAAGAGCAAATTTTTGAAATCTTTGTTTTGACCTCCCTGGAGCAAGAGAGGAAGACCCAGAGAAAAAAAGACTTCTCTCTGTAAAGGAATCCTACATCTCTTGAGATGAATCCCTGCATCCAATGTGGTTTCTGTTACCTTCTCTGTTTTGGGAGATCCTGAAATATGAAGAATTCTTCTACTGCTAAACTGCTGCTTCAAAACCCAAACAGACCCGTTGCTTTACCCCTGAAGGAAGACTTGTGTGAACGCCTACCCATTACAGACAGTTCGCCAAACTCACCTGGAGAGACTTCAAATGGCATCCGACTATTCAACTCTGGGACATCTCACCATACTGAAAACATCCTACCAGAACATGATAAACTCAATTATTTTTATTATTCGTCTATTCCTAAGAAACAGTTGTAAACCAAAACTCCTTTTTCCCCGGGTTAACCGTTTTGTTTAATGTGTGTGTATGAGGGTTAAGGAGTTTCTTATATATATATATATTTATCTCAATTGTAGTTATGGCCTATTATTTCTTTTCTAATAAACACTGTTGTTTAAAGAAACCTGGTTTGCTGTGCTTTATTCTGGGGGACAAATAGAGTACCTAATTTGACTATTCTTTGGTAGGTGAAAAACTTTCTTGATATGATGTGACCTGTGGAGTAGTGGGTCTGAATTAACAGTGCATTACTCCTGCCTTGGTCGTAACAGGATCCGAGAGAACAAGGGAAATCCCTTGAAGAAATGGCTACTGACCCCTCTACAGGAGCCCCAGACAGAGGCACAGGGGCAATACAACCAATGCCACCCGCTCAGCAGGGCAACTATTGAGCAGGCCATCGGGCTTCTGAATATGTGATTCCAGTGCATGGACCGGTTGGGTGGTACCCTCCAATACCTTCCTGCAAGAGTCATGGTCATTGTGATGGTCTGCAGCGGTCTCCATAACATGGCCCTCCAGAGAGGTGTGGACCTTGAGGACAGTGAGACCTGGAAGGAGACAGCTCATCGGGGAAGGAGCAAGAGTAGGAGGTGATAGAGGGAGAGGAAGAACAGGCGAAGGAAGATGACGCTGAACAGAGAGGTGCCTGCTGCACAATGAGGCGGCCTCCTCCTGCCACCACCACCCCCCCCCCCCCACCCTCCCCAGGAAGAGAGCCTTCCTCCTCTCCCTGATGGCCTCCAGCGTTAGATCCAGTTGGCATCAATGAAGTGAGGGTCAGCTCAGGTACCAGGCCACTGGCTCCCCTGTTACATTTTGCTTTCCTCTGGAGCAGTGGAAGGCTTTCGCACAAATCACAGATCTCTCCCTCAGGACCACCAGCAGCCTCAGTGATTGCTGCCGTGGGGAGTCTAAATGAGTTCCACACTACATCTGACCGACCTCCTTTCCCATCCCCACTGGCTCTAACTGGACAGGAAACACATCTCCAAATCAATTAAGGGCTCATCCCTGTGAAAATCTGAACTTTAATCAGTTTCCCACCAGAAGAGGGTTTCTGACCCAAAAACAAATCCAGCTCCTGTTTGCCACCTCTGTGATGAAAATTCAGCTTGTTAACTCTGTTTCTCTCTCCACAGATGCTAGCAGACCTGCTGAGTACTTCCAGCATTATCCATCTTAATTTCAGATTTCCGCAGCATTTTGCTTTTTCCTCACCCCTATTCTCTGCTGCCAGCTGGTATCTGTTCTGCTAGTTGTCCTTCTGATTCCACATGCTTTAGCCTTATTCATTATTCTATAATGTGATAACTTATTGAAAGCTTTTTGGAAATGTAGGTATGTTACATCTACTTCATTACTCTTGTCTATTCTCTCTGTTAGTTCTTCAAAGAATTCAATCAAGTTTCTCAAGCAACTTTTGAAATTCATTCAATTTTTGAACTTCATTATTTCGTAATAAAACCAGAAAGTGCTGGAAATACTCAGCAGGTCTGGCAGCATCTGTGGAGAGAGAAACAGAGTTAACGTTTCAGCTCTGTGACCTTTCATTCCCAACCTGAAACGTTAACTCTTATTCCCTCTCTCGACAGATGCTGCCAGACCTGCTGAGTAATGCCAGCACTTTCTGGTTTCATTTCAGGTTTCCAGTCTCCACAGTATTTTGCTTTTATTCATTATGATGTTTTTGGTTTCTAGGTGTGTTTCACGACATATTTAGTGATGGGGTATTACACCAATATCAAAACATGGCATTTTCAAATGTTTTCCAAAATTGTTCCATCTGCATAAAATAATTATTTGAAAGACCAGAATATCCTTACAGCTTCCTTTTATTTTCTAGTCCTTTGCCACCTGATGAACTAACGCAGCTTATTTATGAAGCAAGTGGACAAGACATTAGCCTAGCAGTCCTTACCCAGGTACGATCTCAGCGGGTGTATTTGTTAATGGGTGTTGTTAGTTGGTCCACTACCGTATTTATCTTGTGTTTCTGCACTTTGTATTTACCTCAGGAAATCATGGTTTACCTTGCGATGTATGTCAGGACAGAGCCCTGTCTCTTTGCAGAAATGCTCAGACTGAGAATTGGACTCATCATTCAGGTGATGGCCACAGAGCTTGCTTATAGTCTCAGCTGTTCAGGTATGAATGTATAAACTATTTGGTGAGCAGGGCATGCGATAAACTGCATCTTTACTGCCATTTCTTCTGTTTTTTTGTTGCTCAGTTTACCCCTGTGTCTCCTGAAGACTTTGACGTGTTTCAGAAAATGATCTCTTGGTTTGGACAGTGAGCATCAGCAGTTCGTTCATCTGTCCTTGGCTGATTAATGTGTGTATGTAATGTGTGAGTGTGTTCACTCACTTTCACTCACTGGGTACTGATCACAAGCAGGGATATTGACAGTATAGTTGTAACTGGTGTAAGGCCATTTCTTGGATCATCTTGAAGTTTTTTTAGTGCTGTTATAAAGCCAACCAGGTAGTTTGACTGCAATGGTGACATTAATGAACACTTGCAACAAGTTTTGCTTTATTCCAGTGTCAGTGGTGTTGATCATTAAACTCCACTCTACTGAATGTGAAAATGGTAATGCCTTAAAATTGTATCATAAATACTGACCATTTGTAAGGGTTTTTTATGTATTCAGTCACATGTATTTTGTCAGTTTAATTCCGGGAGTGTCAAAATTCTGTTCTGCAGTAGATTACCACCTAGTGCCCGATATCATGAAACAAGTGTTACCACAACCAAGGTTGTCAATATTTTGCATTTACCAGTGAATCTATTCCTTGCTACTTTCCTATCTTGTAATAGGCCCATTCAAACATTTAAGCATGTGTGTAAAGAAATTATATGCAAATGTTTCTGTGCAGGGCTTTTTTTTATTCGTTCGGGGGATGTGGGCGTCACTGGCTAGGTACAGACTTGGAAGGTGCTGTTGAAGGAGCATTGGTACATTGCTGCAGTGCATCTTGTAGATGGTACACACTGCTGTCACTGTGCATTGGTGGTGGAGGGAGTGAATGTTGAAGGTGGTGGATGGGGTGCCAGTCAAGTGGGCTGCTTTGTCCAGGATAATGTCGAACTGCTGGAGTGGTGTTGGAGCTGCACCCATCCAGATAAATGGAGAGTATTCCATCACACTCCTGACTTGTGTATTGGAGATGGTAGACAGACATTGGGGAGACAGGAGGTGAGTTACTCGTCGCAGAGTTCCCAGCCTCTGACCTCCTCTTGTAGCCTTGGTATTTATATGGCTACACCAGTTCAGTTTCTGGTCAATGGTAACACCCAGGTTGTTGATAGTGGGGGATTCAGTGATTGTAATGCCATTGAATGTCAAGGGGAGATAGTTAGATTCTCTCTTGTTGGAGATGGTTATTGCCTGGCACTTGGTGTGTGTGAATGTTACTTGCCACTTATCAGCCCAAGCCTGGATGTTGTCCAGGTCTTGCTGCATATGGACATGTATGCTTCAGTATCTGAGGAGTCACGAATGGTACTGAATATTGTGCAATCATTAGCGAACATCCCCACTTCTGACCTTATGATGGAGGGAAGGTCATTGATGAAGCAGCTGAAGATGGTTGGAGATTCAGTGATTGTAATATCATTGAATGTTAAGGGGGGATGGTTAGATTCTCTCTTGTTGGAGATGGTCATTGCCTGGCACTTGTGTGGTGTGAATGTTACTTGCCACTTATCAGCCCAAGCCTGGATATTGTCCAGGTCTTGCTGCATTTCTACACGGACTGCTTCAGTATCTGAGGAGTCACGAATGGTGCTGAACATTCTGCAATCATCAGTGAACATCCCCACTTCTGACCTTATGATTGAAGGAAGGTCATTGATGAAGCAGCTGGAGATGTTTGAGCCTAGGACACTACCCTGAGGAACTCCTGCAGTGATGTCCTGGAGCTCAGATGATTGACCTCCAACAACCACAACCATCTTCCTTTGTGCTAGGT
Source organism: Heterodontus francisci (assembly GCF_036365525.1). Classification (NCBI taxonomy): domain Eukaryota; kingdom Metazoa; phylum Chordata; class Chondrichthyes; order Heterodontiformes; family Heterodontidae; genus Heterodontus; species Heterodontus francisci. Next base: position 10,195,137 of record NC_090380.1, on the reverse strand, counting down.
ACAACGCCAACCAGCAGAGAGTTTTCCCCCTGATTCCCATTGACTCCAGTTTTGTTAGGACTCCTTGATACCATACTTGATCAAATGCTGCCTTGATGCCAAGGGCAGTCACTCTCACCTCATCTCTTGAGTCCAACTCTTTTGTCCAAGTTTGAACCATGGCTGTAATGAGGTCAGGAGCTGAGTGGCCCTGGCAGAACCCAAACTGAGCATCACTGAGCAGATTATTGCTAAGCAAGTGCTGCTTGATAGCACTGTGGACGATACCTTCCATCACTTTACTGATGATCGAGCGTGGACTGATGGGACGGTAATTGACCGGTTTTGATTTGGCCTACTTAGGAAATAAGACATACCTAGGAAATTTTCCACATTGCTGGGTAGATGCCTGTCTGTAACTGTACTGGAACAGCTTGGCTAGGGGCATGGTTAGTTCTGGAGCACAGGTCTTCAGTACTATTGCTGGAATATTGTCAGGGCCCATAGCTTTGCAGTATCCAGTGCCTTCAGTCGTTTCTTGATATCACATGGCGTGAATCTGATTGGCTGAAGACTGGTATCTGTGATGCTGAGGATCTCAGGAGGAGGCCGAGATGGATCATCCACTCGCCACTTCTGGATGAGGATTGTTGCAACTGCTTCAGTCTTGTCTTTTGCACTGATGTGCTGGGCTCCCCCATCATTGAGGATGGGGATATTTGTGGAGCCTTTTCCTCCAGTTAGTTGTTTAATCATCCACCACCATTCACAACTGGATGACAGTACTGCAGAGCTTAGATCTGATCCTTTAGTTGTGGGATCGCTTAGCTCTGTCTATCGCATGCTGCTTCTGCTGTTTGGCATGCAAGTAGTCCTGTGTTGTAGCTTCATCAGGCTCTCATTTTGAGATATGCCTGGTGCTGCTCTTGGCATGCCCTCTGCACTCTTCATTGAACCAGGGTTGGTCCCCCAGCTTGACAGTAAGAGTAGAGTGGGGGATATGCCAGGCCATGAGGTTACAGATTGTGGTTGAGTACAATTCTGCTGCTGCTGATGGTCCACAGCGCCTCATGGATGCCCGATTTTGAGTTGCTACATCTGTTCGAAATCTGTCCCATTTAGCACAGTGGTAGTGCCACATAACACGACGGTGGGCATCTCAGTGTGAAAATGGAACGTCGTCTCCACAAGGACTGTGTGGTGGTCACTCCTACCAGTACTGTCATGGACAGATGCATCTGCAACAGGTAGATTGGTGAGGATGAGGTCAAGGAGGTATTTCCCTCTTGTTGGTTCCCTCACCACCTGCCGCATACCCAGTCTAGCAGATATGTCCTTTAGGACTCGGCCAGCTCAGTCAGTAGTGGTGCTACCGAGCCACTCTTGATGATGGACAGTGAAGTCCTCACCCAGAGTACATTTTGTACCCTTACTATCCTTAGTGCTTCTTCCAATTTGTGTTCAACGTGGAGGAGTACTGATTCATCAGCTGAGGGCGGAGTGGTAGGTGGTAATCAGCAGGAGGTTTCCTTGCCCATGTTTGACCTGATGCCATGAGACTTCATGGGGTCCAGAGTCGATGTTGAGGACTCCCAGGGCAACTCCCTCCCAGCTGTATACCACTGTGTCACCACCTCTGGTGGGTCTGCCCTGCTGGTAGGACAGGACATACCCGGGGATGATGATGGCAGTGTCTGGGACATTGTCAGGTATGATTCCCTGAGTATGACTATGTCAGGCTGTTGCTTGACTAGTCTGTGGGACAGCTCTCCCAACTTTGGCACAAGCCCCCAGATGTTAGTGAGGAGGACTTTGCAGGGTCGACAGGGCTGGCTTTGCCGTTGTCGTTTCCGGTGCCTCAGTTGATGCCGGGTGGTCCGTCCGGTTTCATTCCTTTTCTTAGACTTTGTAGCTGTTTGATACAACTGAGTGGCTTGCTAGGATATTTCAGAGGGCATGTAAGAGTCAACCACATTGCTGTCAGTCTGGAGTTACATTTAGGCCAGACCAGGTAAGGACAGCAGATTTCCTTCCCTAAAGGACATTAGTGAACCAGATGGGTTTTTACAACAATCGACAATGGTTTAATGGTCACCATTAGACTAGCTTTTAATTCCAAATTTATTAATTGAATTCAAATTCGACCTTTTACCATGGTGGGATTCGAATCCATGTCCCCAGGAAAATAGCCTGGGGCTCTGGGTTACTAGTCCAGTGACATTACCACTACACCACTGCCTCCTGTACTGTGGCTGTATTGTGTCTTAACTTAAAGTATATTCATTAAACGTTGAATATTTTTGAAGTCTTCCTTTTCTGTTAGTGGACAGTACTACAATCTGAGTCTAGTTTGCTTAATTTGATTCTCTCCTTTTCTAATGCGCGGTTAATGGCAAAGCTCAGGGGTGTAACAAGAAGTGCAATCGAAGATACAGTTACTGAAATCTGAATATATTGTAAATAATTATTTTTAAAACTGATTGCTTTTGAAGTATGTTCAAGCCTCTAACAGCAGGTTGACCAACAAGAAGTTGCTTTTATAGAACTCATTTAACATTGAAAATGCTCCTTAATGCTATGTTGGTGGGCTGGGTTCTGTCGTGGGCATATATGTAAGAGAGGACAGAACAGGTATATTGCCTTGGCAGGAGAGTTAGGATATGTGACCAAAAAATTTGAGAAAGATTTTAAAGGCGGTGGTAGGGAGGTTTAAGCAGGGAATTCCAGAGAGCAGAGCCATTGCAGCAGAAGACTGATCCATGTTGCCAGACATGCTGAGTATTTCCAGCACTTTTTGTTTTTATTTCAGATTTCCAGCATCTGCAGTATTTTGCTTTCATTAAGATGTTGGAAAAATTGGGCTAGGTTTTTTTTTTATTTTCACTGCCTGGGCAGTAATCTGGTGGAATGGATTGAACTCCTATTAGAGAATCCACCTGCTTTTCATTGTCATTAAATTCAATGAAATCACGCAGGTTCTATAACAGACGGAAGATGTGATCTGCTGGATTACTGCTCAAATGGGAAAGGTACATATCTCCTGCACTGAGTCCAGAAGCGATAAAGCTGTAGGTAAGGGTTTCAGTGGTTGTCGGGTTGAGGTACTGGCAGAGATGAGAAATAAGCTGACCTGAAAGTGATGGATGAATAGAGTTTCGAGCTTAGCTTAAGGCTGAAAGAGCATCAGGGTTTTTTGCATAGTCTGAATTCATCTGAGTGATTAAAGGATTGGAATCAGTGGAAGGGCCTGGAATTTGTGGAGGGGGCCTGAAAAGAATGGTTTTGGTTGTGTTGGGGAAAATTTGCCTCATCCATGGTTGGACAGGCAGTTGGACAGCGCAGAGGTGGTTGATGAAAGCCCATCCCTCGATCTGCAGTGTACATGTGGAAACTAACCCTTTGGATTATGTCACTGTGCAAATGTGGAAAGGGAATGACATTTCTAAACTTAGCTCTCAACATTTTGTGATGTTCCCCGAGCCAAGTGTAGAGCAGCCGGAAACACGCTGTGTTAACCAATCTGTATTTGAATTGTTTTCTAAATTCCACCTTTGTTTCACATACAGAGGAAGAGGCTTCAGAGAATTTGATGAATCTGAGTCCTTTTGACATGAAGAAACTTCTGCATCATATTCTAAGTGGAAAGGAGTTTGGAGTAGAAAAAAGTGGTCAGTTTCAACATTATTTTCTAATACTAACTAAATAATGCTACTTAACAAGAACGAGGTTACTGTTACTACATTTTAAAAACATTGCTAAATTATTATTTGCTGTAAGTTTACTTACACAAATAATGTAACTATTTTTTGGCATAGACTACGGTTCTAAAATTGCCATGGTGGTGGTATTCTCATTCCCTTATTCCTCTGATCCTGAAGGCAGTTCCTAACACTGGCTCTGTGGACACCAACAACCTTCTCATACCTCATTACAAATGTCTTCTTCCGATGTGAGTCACAACCCCAGAGAAGTCTTTACCTTGCAGCAGAATACACTCCCACTCTGCCCGATGCTCTTGGATGCAAATATTGCCTTTTGATGAAACTTTCACTGCCGTACTGTTAGGATTGAGACATGGTCCAACACTCCTCACTCATGCTCACCGCAGAATGCAGCACTCATAAGCAGCGCTGTATGCCTCCCAAATATAATATAGCCTTTTGCATCTAGTGAATAGGATGTAGAGTGTCTCAGTGCTAACAGCCTAAACTTTAACTCTGGGTTATACTGCAAAACTGGATGTCTGCAATCATCATCTTCTCTCTCGGTTGGGTGTAAAACCCCATATTTCAAACTAATCTACAACTCGTTTATTAAAACAAAGCAATATGGATAGACACAGAGGTAAAAGTAAATCTGCATTAGTGCTTAATATTACACGATTGGAAAACACAAAGCTGTGAAACATATTCACTTCAGTGGATATGAATTGGAGAAGCAAATGAGTGATTGATGAAAAATGATACTTCACTGAACCCCTGTTAGCTGTAAAACACACAGTAGCACAACAAAATAGAAGACATTAAGTACATGGTTATATGCTTCTATTACGGCCTCAGTGAGACCGTTAATGTTAAAATACGAGATATGAACTCCCCAGACTGATTGAAGAATTACATGACAAGATTTCACATTTTAAGACTTTTACTACAATAACTAAACTAAAAGTCAACATTAACTAAACAGTACTTTGTAAATGGTTAATACACTAAATTACAATTATTAATTACAATTATTGCCTGGGATGGAACATTTAAGCTATGAATAGAGGCTGGATAGGCTTGGGTTGTTTTCGCTGGAGCAGAGAAGACTGAGGGTGACCTGATCGAGGTGTACAAGATTATGAGGGGCATGGACAGGGTGGATAGGGAGCAGCTGTTCCCCTTAGTTGAAGGGTCAGTTACGAGGGGACACAAGTTTAAGGTGAGGGGCAGGAGGTTTAAGGGGGATTTGAAGAAGAACTTTTTTACCCAGAGGGTGGTGACGGTCTGGATGAGCACTTGGCACGTCATAACATTCAAGGCTATGGGCCAAGTGCTGGCAAATGGGATTAGGTAGACAGGTCAGGTGTCTTTAATGCATCGGTGCAGACTCGATGGGCCGAAGGGCCTCTTCTGCACTGTATTATTCTGTGATTCTGTGAAGGGTATTCTTTAACTTATTAAAACACTTGAAAACCCCACACCACATTTATGTGTTACTGTGTCCTAATTGAAGCAATATCTTTGCAGATAAAAGTCCCAAACTCTTTCCAGTTGAATCTCCCAGTCCTTTTCAGTCAACATCCTCGTTGCTCACTTCTTCCAAGCACCTTTGACCTGAATTTAGATGAATGAGGTGATCTCTGGTGATGTTGGCCTTTTTTCCTCCACAAACCTCAGCTTTCGAATAGGGTTCAGTCTTCCAGCCTTTCACTGTATCTGTGTTCAGAGAGCAGATATTTTTTCTCTCTCTTCTGAGGCTGCTGGTCTTTATGTCTTCTGGTCTTTCTTACCGCCGCCAGACTTCTGAAAGCTTGTTGAATTTATCCAGAATCAAAAGTCAGTAGCCATTTGTCTTCTCCAATATGCACAAGTCTGGCCACACCTGAGCCTTCCTTTGTTTCCAGGTGTTAAAAATTACAACTTCAGTTTGCACCTTCAGAGCCCCTGGCTCCCGGTTTACAATCTGAGAGAGCGAAACCCACTGTTCTTCAGGTGTCACATCTTTGCATTCTGCTTTCAAAAGGGTTCCTTGTACGCATGGTAACCAAGATGCTTGGTTTGTTTCCGGACAGACTTGGTGTGAGGTCACTGCATTAAAGATCACAGTTTTTAAAACATAATCATACGATAAAGTCTAGGGTTCATAACGCCTCCCCCCTATAATTAGAAAATTCATTACTGTAGTAATGATATTTCTACAACATTATCAACATGTAACATTCCAATCATGGACATTTTACATTTTACACAGGTAACAACAACACTTTCACCTGTCTCAATTGTTTTCCTCCATTATACCCTTTTCTTAAATTCTGGATCGAGTGTCGGGAATTACATTGCTCTTCCCTGTAACGTACAATTTTTAGGGTAAATGGTGGTGGCACTTTTGCTATTTATTTAGTTGTTTAGAGAAGTAACTGACCAATCATTCAATTGCAGTATAATTATCCTGGAGTAACACTGCTCCTATTCCTACAGCATTGCCATCAACATTTACTTTAAAGGGTTTACCAAAATTTGGTGCCGCTAGGACAGGCTCATTTATTAAAATGGCCTTTAATTTCTCCAATAATTTCTCCAATGCCATTTCACAGGAATTTGTCCACTGGACCTTCAGATTTCTTTTTAAGAAATTTATCAGTGGGGTTACTACTGTACTGAAGTTAGGAATGGACTTTGGACAGAGCCCACACATCTCTATGAGTTACAACATCTTTTTTTGTCTTGGAACTGAAAAGTCTGATTGCCTGAACCTTGGCTTCTCAAGGCAACACTTGACCTTGACCCATGACATGCCCCAAATAGGTGACCTTAGGCTTAGCAAACTCGCTGTTCACCAAGTTTATTATCAAATTGGTCATTGAGTATTTTTAAGGCTGAGTTAAATAGATTCTTGATTGACAAGCGAGTCAAAGGTGATAGCAGGTAGACAAGAAAATAGAGTTGAGGCCGTAATCAGGTTATGTGAAAAGGGGCTGGCAGGAAGGTTTAAGGATGAATCCGATTTAGCTCCTGGTTTTCTTTGGCAAGGAATATTCGCCTAGTGCCTAAATTCAGTGAGGAAGGAGTTGAAATATATTTTGTAACCTTTGAAAAAGTTGCTACGAATTTGCAATTGCCGAAAAAAGTTGGACAATTTTATTGCAAAGTGTGTTAGTGGGAAAAGCGTTAGCGGTATAATCAATACTTTTGGAAGCATAGTCAAGTGACTATGAAATGGTTAACACTGCAGTTCTCAATGCTTATGAGTTGGTGCCTGAGGCCTTCAGGCAAAAAAATCAGATGTTAAAAAAAAGAAACAGAGCCAGAAATGTATGGAATTTGCTAGAGAGAAGGAAATAGGTGGTATTGGTCAATGAAGTCCACAGTTTTTAAAAGATAATCATACTATAAAGTCCAGCATTCATAACACTTCTCTTTTTGATATCCAATCTGGTCCAATGGAAGCTAAATGTTAATCATCACTGTGTCCCTTAAATTACCTCCCGCACTGACAGACTAGAGACTAAAGGACCTTAGAGATATAAATAACTTCAACAAACAATAGTTGACCTGGGATTGATTCCCAGGCAGCCATTTGTGACTCAGAAACTATGACTTTTAAAATTCCAGCTTGCTGACATTGCTGCATTTTAAATCCTCAGTGTCTGGGTCTAGCTGAAATATGTTTGAAAGGATAAGATACAACAACATTTTTGTTGCAGAATGTGTCCTCATATTTAGCTCACACTTTGCACTGTGTTACAGACAGGTGGGAAATGATGGGGACAGTTTGCCTTATCACCTCTCAACTGACTGAAGACAGTGTGTTTTTATTAGAATTGTGTTTTCACCCTTGAGCGCTTTAATAGTCAATAAACAGACAAATAACAGGTTTCTCATAGATTTAAAGGAAGATAAATGTTTATTTAACAATACCTGAAAATATTCACAACTTTATTCACACATGCACACGCATACACACACACGTGCATACACGCACACACACACGCACACCCTCACACACACATGCAGAAAAAAAGATAGCATGCATTTTGATCTGATGGTTTTTTTAAAAAGGATTTGTTGTGACACCTTGTTTGTTTCTCCGGATTTAAAAACGGTGCAGGCCAGTTTTTCCTTTTTCCTGGTACTCTGAATTCAAACTTTGGAAGGTTTCAGTTGGATGGATGCTTTGGTTGCAGACCTCTTTGGTCAAATTTCAGTCAGCTCACAGGCAACGATCCTGTTTCCATTTCCCGGGTAGGGAGTTTCAAAGGGCACCTTTTGTCTCCGCCCCTAGGTAGTTTAAAGATGGTATTCTGACAGGCTGCTTCTTCTTGCTGGGATAGGTCTCGCTTCCTTCTTATTAAAATTCCTTATCAGAGACCTGGTTTCTGTTAGGTGACCCAAGTTTCTCTCCTATTGTGTTATCATAAATGGTGTTTGATGGTGTGGCCATTGTTATACAATGGGTTTGGATGTTGCTCATCTCTATGCCATTGTGATAAAGTAGTGGTTTTTTTCACACCCTTTTACCTGAGTTTGAATCTGGTGGCTCCATGTCTGAAAAGTCATTGTTAGTCCAACTTATTGAAGAGGGGTAGCCATTAACATTGAATGGTCCATTTGCATTTCTAATGCTTACTTCAACACCTGACCAGACATGACAATATATTCAGTTCCAGCAGTTACCATGTGCATTCACAGTCATTTTATAGTTCATAATTTTTCTTTGCGTGACCGTGACAACCAATCTTCTCTCCATTATATAATTTCATAACCTGCAGTGCCAGCATTTATTACTTTAAAATTCTTTTCCTTGTTTTCAAATCCTTCCATGGCCTTGCCCTTCTCTGTAATCTCCTCCAACCCTACAGCACTCCGAGATCTCTGCATTCCTCTACTTCTGGCCTCTTGCACATCCCTGATTTTCATTGCTCCACCATTGGTGGCTGTGCCTTCAGTTTCCTGGGCCCTAAGCTCTAGAATTCTGTCCCTGAATCTTTTTGCCTCTTTCTCCTTCTTTAAGATGCTCCTTAAAACCTACCTTAATGATCAAGCTTTTGGTTATCTGACACTCCTGTGACGCTCCTGTTAAAGGCACTATTTAAATAGAAGTATTTGTTGTTTGTCAGTTTTATTTACATTGTAATATAATTGTCAAATACATGATTTAACAGGAACATTTGTATTCTCTTTTCAAGTACAACCTGTCGATTCTGCTGCCATCAGTCCTGTTATTTCTATTCATGAAGTTGGTCATGCAGGAGCAACAAAAACTGAGAGAACTGGTATCAGCAAACTAAAGAGTGAAATGAAACAGGTAAGATCTTAACATAAAATAGTCTCTAGTGCTGCAGTATTAGCACAAATGGTATTCAAAAATGCATCATTGGTTAGTCCATTTCACAAAGAAGTTCCATCTTCTAAATTCCTTCTTATTTCTGCAGTGGTATTTGTCACTATATCACAATGTTGTATTCTGTAAGGATTACAGATCCTTTTTTAGCACTGAAATATGTTGAAAACACAGTGACACTTTGCAATCTCATTGAGAAACTTAAACCAGCTTGGAGAGTCCAGGCTCATTTCTGTGGTCTAAACACTAAGTTTATTATTTTATTAGAAATGAGCTGAGTATGATTAAAATATCCACAGCACAGCAAGCACCTCCACTGTCAAGACACCTTGTTATAGGTCATGTGAAAACCTTCACACAGAAAAATGGCAGAATATAAAACTCACAGTCTGGGCTGAATTTTGTCGCGGAAGTGGATTAGGAGGTGGGTGAGCGGCAAATTTGCGCTGGGGTGCAGTGTGCCCGTTGGTCAACGTGTTCTTGCCTCCGAGCAGTTTTTCCAGAGGTGGCATCGTGCGGAGGAACGCAGTCTGCCTGCAGCTGTATCACGAGATGGGGACCAGCGACTCCAAACTGGGCTGAAGCTGCGTGCTGAACAACACTGGCAGTTCCCTGGTGCAGAGGGATGCAGAGGTGCTACTCGAGAGGCAGTAGGGGCTAGAAGGTGATACTGTAGAATCGAGTGGACCACGCGATGATCAGCTTCCCGAGCGTGTCAGAGCAGTAGTGCCACCGGTGGCTTTGTTTATTGAGGCAGATGGTGGCAAAGTTGTGTGCACTTCTGGAGGGTGACCTTAGTCTGTAAGGCTCCGGGGGACACCTTATGCCAGTTGCTGTCATGCTGATAGTGACCTTTAACTTTCTAACTTTTGGCTCATTTCGGGGGTCAGCAGCTGACCTCTGTGGGATCTCACAATCGGCCATGCACAGCTGCACATATCGGCATGGGCATCTGAACTTATCACCTTCACCACAGATGCAGCCAGTGAGACACAGAGAGCGCAGGGCTTTGTCTCAATGGCAGGATTCCCTCAGATGCACGGTGTGATCAACTGTACACATGACCATCAAAGTCCCGATGTCTCAGCGCAGAGCATTCATCAACAGGAAGGGATTTAGCTCATTAAAACCTGCAGCTGGTGTGCGACCATCATCAGTGCTTCCTTTAGGTTTTTGCAAGGTTTCCTGGCAGCTGTCATGAATATTTCAGTCTGAGGCAATCGCAAGTAATGCAGCTGTTCATTCCACCTTGCAGCCCCCATGGATGGTTCCTGGAGGACAAGGGTTATCTGGTAAGAGATGGGCTGCTGACCCCTGTGGTAAAATACCACAGCTGAGGCACAGGAGTGATACAGCCACTGCCATCTCAGTACAAGAGCCACCATTTGTTCATTGAGCAGGCTATCAGCCTCCTGAAGATGACATTCTGGTGCCTCTACCACTCGGAGAGTGCCCTCCAATGCCGTATTTGAGGGTTTCCCCCATCATTGTGGTTTGTTGCACTTTGCACAACATGATCATTCAGAGAGGAGTGGACCTGGAGGAGGTTCATGAGGAAGAGGGGCTGCCTCACTGGAGGATGAGGATTTGATGAGGACATTCCGGAGAAGCAGCAAAGCCAGCCACAGCTCGGACTCCTGTGTGAACACATTGACCCGGATGACAGGGAAGCCTGGAACGCCCAGACCCAGGATCACTTCTGAGCACAGCAGATCCTCCAACGGAAGCATCTAATCCAGACATCCAGTTTATATACAGTGGCCCCTCTCCACAGTCCAACGTGACATCCACTTCTCATGTGATTTAGCCCTCCTGATGCAGCAAGTTTCCTGTGAGTTAACATTGCCTCATGATACTCTTAAATGGGATACAGAGTGGAGGTACAGTAGGGGGTGATTCACAGTCAAATATAGAAGAGAAACTGAGTCAGTCTGGAAGGCAGAGCAAATATAGACCTGTTAAGGCCCAAGCAAATGATGCAAGGCTGGATTACATTGATTTTAATGCAAGGAGTCTTATTAGTAAGGCAGATGAATTGAGGGCATTGATTAGCACATGGAAATATGATATTATTGCTATCACAGAGACATGGTTGAGGGAGGGGCAGGACTGGCAGCTCAATATTCCAGAATCTTCAGGCATGGCAGGGGAGGCGGTAAAAGAGGAGGTGGCATTGCACTGTTGATCAAGGAGTCAATTACTGCAGTAAGGAGGGATGATATCTTAGAAGGTTCCTCAAATGAGGCCATATGGGTAAAATTTAAAAACAAAAAGGGGGCAATCACTTGGCTGGGAGTGTACTACAGGCCTCCAATCAGTCAGGGAGAGATAGAGGAGCAGATATGTAGGCAGATCTCAGAGGTGTAAAAATAATAGGGTAATAATAGTAGGGGATTTCAGCTTCCCCAATATCAGCTGAGATAGTCTTAGTGCAAAAGGATCAAAGGGGGCGGAATTCTTAAAATACATCCAGGAGAGCTTTTTGAGCCAGTACGTAGAAAGTCCTACAAGAGAAGGGGCAGTATTAGACCTAATCCTAGGGAATGAAGCAGGACAAGTGTAGGAGTGTTAGTGGGGGAACATTTCGGGGATAGTGACCATAACTCTGTACGATTTAAGGTAGTTATGGAAAAGGACAAAGATGGACCAGAAATGAAGGGGAAAATTGGGGGAAGGTGATTTCAATATGATAAAACAGGATCTGGCCAAAGTGCCAGGGAGCAGCTACTTGTAGGAAAGTCTACATCAGACCAGTGGGAGGCATTCAAAGAGGAAATAGTGAGAGTTCAGAGCCAACATGTACCCGTTAAGGTGAAGGGTAGGACCAACAAGTCCAGGGAACCCTGGATGTCAAGGGGATATAGAGGATTGGATCAGGAGAAAAAAAAGGAGGCTTATGGCAGATTCGGAGCGCTGAAAACAGCGGAGGCACTAGAGGAGTACAGAAAGTGTAGGGGGATACCTAAAAAAGTAATTAGGAGAGTGAAGAGGGGACATGAAAAAACATTGGCAGGCAAGATAAAGGAAAATCCCAAGGCACTTTATAAGTATATTAAGGGCAAGAGGATAACCAGGGAAAGAGTAGGGCTCATTAGGGACCAAAGTGGCAATCTGTGTGTGGAGCCGGAGGACATAGGTGAGGTTTTAATTGATTACTTTTCATCTGTGTTCACTGTGGAGAAGGACGATGTAGGTGGGGAGATGAGGGAGGGGGATTGTGATATACTTGAACATATTAGCATTGAAAGGGAGGAAGTGTTAGCTGTTTTAGTGGGCTTGAAAGTGGATAAATCCCCAGGCCCAGATGAGATGTATCCCAGGCTGTTATGTGAGACAAGGGAGGAGATAGCAGGGGCTCTGAACACATTTTCAAATCCTCTCTGGCCACAGGAGAGGTGGCAGAGGATTGGAGGACAGCGAATGTGGTACCATTACTTAAGAAGGGTAGCAGAGATAAACCAGGTAATTACAGGCTGGTGAGTCTAACATCAGTGGTTGAGAAACTATTTGAAAAATCTCTGAGCAACAGGATTAATCTCCACTTGGAGAGGCAGGAATTAATCAGGGATAGTCAGCATGGCTTTGTCAGTGGGAGATCATGTCTAACTAACTTGATTGAATTTTTCGAGGAGGTGACTAGGTGTGTAGATGAGGGTAAAGCAGTTGGTGTTGTCCACATGGACTTCAGTAAGGCTTTTGATAAGGTCCCGCATGGGAGATTGGTTAAGAAGGTAAGAGCCCATGGGATCCAGGGCAATTAGGCAAACTGGATCCAAAATTGGCTCTTTGGCAGGAGGCAGAGGGTAATGGTCGAGGGTTGTTTTTGTGAGTGGAAGCCTGTGACCAGTGGTGTACCACAGGGATCGGTGCTGGGACCCTTGCTGTTTGTAGTGTACATTAATGATTTAGACGTGAATATAGGAGGTATAATCAGCAAGTTTGCAGATGACACGAAAATTGATGGTGTCGTAAATAGTGAGGAGGAATGCCTTAGAATACAGGACAATATAGATGGGCTGGCAAAATGGGCAGAGCAGTGGCAAATGGAATTTAATCCTGAGAAGTGTGAGGTGATGCATTTTGGGAGGACTAACAAGGCAAGGGAATATACAATGGATGGTAGGACCCTAGGAAGTACAGAGGGTCAGAGGGGCCTTGGTGTACTTGTCCATAGATCACTGAAGGCAGCAGCGCAGGTAAATAAAGTGGTTAGGAAGGCATATGGGATACTTGTTTTTATTAGCCGAGTCATAGAATATAAGAGCAGGAAGGTTATGATGGAGCTGTATAAAAAGCTAGTTAGGCCACAGCTGGAGTACTGTGTACAGTTCTGGACACCACACTATAGGAAGGATGTGACTGCACTGGAGAGGGTGCAGAGGAGATTCACCAGGATGTTGCCTGGGCTGGAGCATTTCAGCTATGAAAAGAGACTGAAAAGGTCAGGGTTGTTTTCCTTAGAACGGAGAAGGCTGAGGGGGGACATGATTGAGGTATACAAAATTATGAGGGGCATTGATAGGTTAGATAGGAAGAAACTTTTTCCCTTAGCAGAGGGGTCAATAACCAGGAGGCATAGATTTAAGGTAAGGGGCAGGAGGTTTAGCAGGGATTTGAGGAAAAACATTTTCACCCGGAGGATGGTTGTAATCTGGAACGCACTGCCTGAAGAGATGGTAGAGGCAGGAACCCTCACAACATATACCAAGTATTTAGATGAGCACTTAAAACGCCATAACATACAAGACTACAGGCTTAAAAAATAGGATTAAAATAGTTATGTGCTTAATGGCTGGCACAGACACGCTGGGCCAAAGGGCCTGTTTCTGTGCTGTATAACCCTATGACTCTTACTCACACACAGGCCAGACGTAATGATGAGGTCACACTTTCCCAGAAATAAAGACCGACACATGTTGGATTTTGACCACAGCCCTTTTCATTAAAGTGTGTGTATTGAACAAAAGCTTGATAATCTGCACCCAGGTGAAACCCAATGTGATGCTACTGCTGCTTGTCCGCCCTCTTGTGACAGATCATATGTGGTTCTCCCCCTGTGGCTGGAGCAGATGTGGAGGCAGAGTGCTCGGGAGGATGTCCCAGCAGCTGGGATGCCCGTGGCGTCTGTCCCTGAGGATCGCAATGTACATGATGGCACCATGACAGGCTGCACCAGCTGCATTTGTGCAGGGCCAGCCTTGGTCATGAGGGTGTAAGGCTTATTGTGTATCTCAGTCAGAGGGCTGGAAGGGCGGCTCCAGAAGAAGGTCCCTTGAGTAGTGGCACCATCTACATCATCCCTTCCTGCCTCAGCCCTTCATAGCCCAGCTGCACATCCACACCTACCCAGTGTGTGAGAACAACTCCGTGCGTGTGCATACATCCATTCACCATCACTGCAAGGGACCGGTCAATGCTACAGAATCCATCGTCCAATCTGTTAATGCCAGTTTGCTGCTCCTGCATCCATTTGGTCGACTGCTGCTTATGACTCTCTCTGAGGGTGGTCACTCTGTCAGTGGAGGAGTTCATATGCTCATATGCCTGGGACACTGTGGTGCTCATGTCATGAATGGACTCCTCCAGTTTCTGAACAAGTGACTGCACTGCCTCAGGAAACTCTGATAGATGTCCACGCAACTGTCATTGCTGTTCCACAAGCATCCGCTTTGTATATGGCCCCCGAGGCTCCGCATCTCCGGCTGGATTAGTATGGCTGGAGCTGTCCTCTGTCCTCCAATGGGGAATGTCCACAGCTGCCTCTGCCTCCATCTCCTGCCCCTGTTCACATGTAACTTGGTGCTCACCTTGTGCCACCCATTCTGATGTCTCCTGAGACCCCCACCGAGGCGTGTGTATCTGCACTGGTGGAGGGGGCACCTATGAGGGTGGTTCCTCAGAGTGCAAGTCATTCTCTGAGGTAGCCATGGCCTCTCTACTCGGTGGCTGCTGATCCTCCAGCATTGGCCCTGTGCAAGAGAGGAAACATCAGTCACTCACTCTCCTCAGCAGATGCTTCTTCAGACACCTCTCAACACATCAAGTGGCAGCGACTGGGTACGACTTTACAAACTTGGAAGCTGCTCAAAGGTGCGTTTATGGAGCAGTCAATAAACCTTCACCCTCTCTCTGACTCACACCAATCTCACCGTTGCCGATTGCCTACACTGTGGCCATCCTGCCAATGTCAAGGGCCTCCTCCTCCATGGCCGTCAATATTGAACGACTCCTCTGCCGGGCATTGTGTGATCTTTTCTCCTGTAATGGGGGAGACGGTGGTGTAGTGGTATTGTCACTGGACTAGTAACCCAGAGACCCAGGGTATTGCTCTGGGGACATGAGTTCAAATCCCACCACAGCAGAAGGTGGAATTTGAATTCAATTAATAAATCTGGAATTAAAAGCTAGTCTAATGATGGCCATGAAACCATTGTCGATTGTTGTAAAAACCCATTTAGTTTACTAATGTCCTTTAGGGAAGGAAATCTGCTGTCCTTACCTGGTCTGGCCTACATGTGACTCCAGACCCACAGCAATGTGGTTAACTCTTACATGCCCTCTGAAATGGCCTAGCAAGACACTCATTTGTATCTAACCACTACGAAGTCAATAAAAAGGAATGAAACCGGACGGACCACCCAGCATCGACGTAGGCACCAGAAACGACAATGGCAAACCTAGCCCTGTCAAACCTGCAAAGTCCTCCTTACTAACATTTATTTATTTTATTTAGAGATACAGCACTGAAACAGGCCCTTCAGCCCACCGAGTCTGTGCCGACCATCAACCACCCATTTATACTAATCCTACATTAATCCCATATTCCGACCACACCCCCACCTTCCCTCAATTCCCCTACCACTGACCTATACTAGGGGTAATTTATAATGGCCAATTTACCTATCAACCTGCAAGTCTTTGGCTGTGGGAGGAAACCAGAGCACCCGGCGAAAACCCACGCAGACACAGGGAGAACTTGCAAACTCCACACAGGCTGTCCCACAGACTAGTCACGCAACAGCCTGACATAGTCATACTCACAGAATCATACCTGACAGACAATGTCCCAGACACTGCCATCACCATCCCTGGGTATGTCCTGTCCCACCAACAGGACAGGCCCAGCAGAGGTGGTGACACAGTGGTATACAGTAGGGAGGGATTTGCCCTGGGAGTCCTCAACATTGACTCCGGACCCCATGACGTTTCATGGCATCAGTTCAAACATGGACAAGGAAACCTCCTGTCAGTGCTCCTCCATGTTGAACAGCACTTGGAGGAAGCACTGAGGGTGGCAAGGGCACAAAATGTACTCTGGGTGGGGGACTTCAATGTCCATCACCAAGAGTGGCTCGGTAGCACCACTACTGACCGAGCTGGCCGAGTCCTAATGGAAATATCTGCTAGACTGGGTCTGCGGCAGGTGGTGAGGGAACCAACAAGAGGGGAAAACATACTTGACCTCATACTCACCAGTCTGTCTGCCGCAGATGCATCTGTCCATGACAGTATTGGTAGGAGTGACCACCTCACAGTCCTTGTGGAGACGAAGTCCTGCCTTCACATTGAAGGTACCCTCCATCGTGTTGTGTGGCACTATCACCGTGCTAAATGAGATAGATTTTGAACAGATCTAGCAATGCAAAACTGGACATCCATGAGCTGCTGTGGGCCATCAGCAGCAGCAGAATTGTACTCAACCACAATCTGTAACCTCATGGCCCGGCATATCCCCCTCTCTACCATTATCATCAAGCCAGGAGACTAACCCTGGTTCAATGAAGAGTGCAGGAGGGCATGCCAGGAGCAGCACCAGGCATGCCTCAAAATGAGGTGTCAACCTGGTGAAGCTACAACACCGGACTATCTGCGTGCCAAACTTCATAAGCAGCACGTGATAGACAGAGCCAAGCGATCCCATAACCAACGGATCAGATCGAAGCTCTGCAGTCCTGCCACATTCAGCCGTGAATGGTGGTGGACAATTAAACAACTAACTGGAGGAGGTGGCTCCACAAATATCCCCATCCTCAATGATGGAGGAACCCAGCACATCAGTGCAAAAGATAAGGCTGAAGCATTTGCAACAATCTTCAGCCAAAAGTGCCGAATTGATCATCCATCTCGGCCTCCTCCTGAAGTCCCCAGCATCACAGATGCCAGACTTCAGCCAATTCGATTCACTCCGCGTGATATCAAGAAACGACTGAAGGCACTGGATACTGCAAAAGCTATGGGCCCTGACAATATTCCGGCAATAGTACTGAAGACCTGTGCTCCAGAACTTGCCACCCCCGAGCCAAGCTGTTCCAGTACAGATACAACACTGGCATCTACCCGGCAATGTGGAAAATTGCCCAAGTATGTCCTGTACACAAAAAGCAGGACAAGTTCAACCTGGCTATTTACAACCCCATCAGCCTTCTCTCAATCATCAGTAAAGTGATGGAAGGCGTCATCAACAGTGCCATCAAGCGGCACTTGCTCAGCAATAACCTGCTCAGTGACGCTCAGTTTGGGTTCCGCCAGGGCCACTCAGCTTCTGATCTCATTACAGCCTTGGTTCAAACATGGACAAAAGAGCTGAACTCCAGAGGTGAGGTGAGAGTGACTGCCCTTGACATCAAGGCAGCATTTGACCGAGTATGGCATCAAGGAGCCCTAGCAAAACTGAGGTCAATGGGAATCAGGGGGAAAACCCTCCACTGGCTGGATTCATACCTAGCGCAAAGGAAGATGGTTGTGGTTGTTGGAGGTCAATCATCTGAGCTCCAGGACATCACTGCAGGAGTTCCTCAGGGTAGTGTCCTAGGCCCAACAATCTTCAGCTGCTTCATCAATGACCTTCCTTCAATCATAAGGTCAGAAGTGGGGATGTTCGCTGATGATTGCACAATGTTCAGCACCATTCGAGACTCCTCAGATACTGAAGCAGTTCGTGTAGAAATGCAGAAAGACCTGGACAATATCCAGGCTTGGGCTGAATAGTGGAAGTAACATCCGCGCCACACAAGTGCCAGGCAATGACCATCTCCAATAAGAGAGAATCTAACCATCTCCCCTTGACATTCAATGGCATTACCATTGCTGAATCCCCCACTATCACCATCCTAGGGGCTACCATTGATCAGAAACTGAACTGGAGTAGCCATATAAATACCGTGGCTACAACAGCAGGTCAGAGGCTAGGAATCCTGAGGCGAGTAACTCACCTCCTGACTCCCCAAAGCCTGTCCACCATCTACAAGGCACAAGTCAGAAGTGTGATGGAATACTCTCCACTTGCCTGGATGGGTGCAGCTCCAACAACACTCAAGAAGGTCGACACCATCCAGGATATAGCAGCCTGCTTGATTGGCACCCCATCTACAAACATTCACTCCCTCCACCACCGACGCACAGTGGCAGCAGTGTGTACCATCTACAAGATGCAATGCAGCAAGGCTCCTTCGACAGCACCTTCCAAACCCGCAACCTCTACCAAATAAAACGACAAGGGCAGCAAATGCATGGGAACATCACCACCTGCAAGTTCCCCTCCACGTCACACACCATCCTGACTTGGAACTATATCGCCGTTCCTTCACTGTCGCTGGGTCAAAATCCTGGAACTCCCTTCCTAACAGCACTGTGGGTGTACCTACCCCACAAGGACTGCAGTGGTTCAAGAAGGCAGCTCACCACCACCTTCTCAAGGACAATTACGGATGGGCAATAAATGCTGGCCTGGCCAGCGATGCCCACATCCCATGAATGAATAAAAAAAATGTGGGGATGAAGAGTTGAGCTACACTTAACATTCCCATCTGACCATCATGATTCATAATCAGGTATGATGTTCCTGGCATTGCACTGGTCCTGGGTTTTACATGAATATCCTCCCAAACTACATTGCCTTGCTGCCTTCCCTTGGGCGAGAGTTGGCATTGGGCATTCAACTCCTCAGTGTTCCTAAACACTGCCTGCCTTGAGATCCTCCAGCTCAGTGGTGTGCCATCCCTTTAAGACGCTTATGACTGATAGCTTGGCTCTGCATCTTACTCACCTTGCTGGACCTCAGCAGGTCATTGAAGCATTTCCTGCACTGGACCCACATCCTATGACCCACACTGCGGCTGCTGACCTCTCTCTTGGCCTCCAGCCATGCCTCCTTGGTAGGCCTCCTGCTGCCACTCTTTGGAAATAAAATGTTAGTCCTGCCTCTCACTGCCTCTAGCATGACCTCCAGGAAGGCATCACTGAACCGCGGGGCTGCCCTGGCACCACAGACTGCCTGTTAATTCGGTCCCTCGAGCCTGCTCCGCCATTCACTAAGATCATGATTGATCGGAATGTGGCCTGAGCTCCACTTTGCTGCCTGCCCCCCATATCTCTCAGGACTGACACTCTCTGACTGCGTCCACATTGAAGGCTGATGGATACTCTTTAAATAGGGCTTGCCTCTTCCAGCTCCCACCTCCTCATCACGCCCACTGTCTGTAATTGGACAGATATCCTGGAGCAGCCCATTAATTGGCCACCTCCCACAAAATGCTAACGCACATCGGACTGCAACCTCAAGCAGGGTCAGAGCCCGAGAATGGTCCCGACGATCTTGTCAAAATCCAGCCTTCTGTCGCTAAAGGCCATTATTGAACATGACACTTTCACGAAACAAAAATAAATAAAAAATAAACATCCTTATAATTTAAAGAATTATCCACAAAATAGCAGAAATTGTTCTAATTTTATTGATCTATCCCTTGAACTACTTTTAAAAAAAAAAAACATTGTCATAACATTCTCTAAGGTGCAGAAAAAATATTATTCACCAACATTTCATTTCAGATCCGACAACACAAGTTCAATGGCAGTTCTCACAGTTATCTGTGTCTACTTCACAATCCCAGCTGTGGGCCTGGTTTTGCATTATCTGTAATGGTGCTAAATTGTCTTTAAATTCTGAAGTGTAAATATATCATGGCAACATTGGCTTTTCATGAGCAGTTCAGCCATGGGTTTTCTGTTCTGTCGTTTTGGTGCTGCTCTGAACTTGTAGGGTTTTCACATAACAACACAGCAAGTGCCTCGCTAATTTAATTTTATTTTAGTTCCATGGGCCGTTTCTTCATGTCATTGCCGTGGCCTTTTTAACAGACATAAAAAGTTGTGCTTTTTTTAACAATAGTTTTTGTTTCTACCTGTGATTCTCCCTGATGATGTTCAGGGTAAGTCAGATGTTTTGTAGCTAATAGATTTATGTCCCTTTAAGAACTATAAGTCTAATTGTTGTTGATTGCTGGTTATTCATTGTAATCGTTCTTTGAACTGCATGTCTAAACCCAGGATGAAATGTTAGCTTCTCTCAAGCCTGATTTTCCTTTTTAAAAAAAACCTTAGCAACCTGATTGAAAGATTTCTGAAAGAAATCTGCGTATGAACTTCTCAGCTACAAGAATTTTGCTGATAGTGCAACAATTAAAATCACATGCACGAGAGGCCAGAATTAGATGAGCACAGATATCTCGGAGGGTTGTGGGGCTGGAGGAGATTACAGAAATAGGGAGGGGAGAGGCCATGGAGGGATTACTAAACAAGAATGAGAATTTTAAAATCAAGGCATTGCTTGCCTTGCCAGTGTAGGTCAGCGAGCACAGGTGTGATGGGTGAAAAGGGCTTGGTGCGAATTAAGACTCAGGCAGCAGAGTTCTGGTTGACCTCAAGGTTATAGAGGATAGAATGTGGCAGACCAGCCAGGACTGCATTGCAATAGTCAAATTAGAGGTACCAAAGGCATGGATAAGGGTTTCAGTAGCAAATGAGCTTAGACAGGGAGGAAAGGTTGTGGGGCTGGAGGAGATGACAGAGATCGGGAGGGCGTGGTCATGGAGGGATTTAAGACAAGGATGAGAATTCTAAACTGGCCAGGGGCAGGAATGGGCATTTGGCAGCAGGAGGCCATAGCCGGGGATGGTTGGCAACAGTCAGGAGTAGTTGGTGGTGTGGGGGAAGCTGTAAGCAGGATTGAGAGAGGCTGAGGGGAGAACTGAAGCACTCCTGGCCCACTAGGAAACCTGAAATAAAAGTTTTCAACTTGCCTTCTGGGCTTGTCCAGAGTCCCCCTCCTGACAGGCAGGTTTGCCTCAAATGGAAGCTGACACTGACCCCCTCGCTCAGGTCTCAGATTAAAATTACAAATCGGGTCCTCGTCTGCATATTTAAACTGGAACTCCACTTCCTGTGGATGTCCTGCTCTCCTGCTCAAAACAGCATTGGCACAGGAGTGCGGCCTCAGCCCCGGGAGTGCGGCCTCAGCCCCGGGAGTGCGGCCTCAGCCCCGGGAGTGCGGCCTCAGCCCCGGGAGTGCAACTTCAGCCCTGAGAGTGCTGCATTTTACATGTAAAATGACGTGGCTGCAGGTAATATATTTTAAATTTAGTGTGCATTTCTAAAATATAGGCAACTGGCAATGTCTGTTTATAATAAATTTTCTCTTTTCTAGATGGATAGCAGTCAAATGCTTAGCATTTTTGTTGATCAGGTGATTTCTTTATACCCTTTGTGTTTTCTCCTTTTGCATGTTAATTAATAATGTGTAAGGACCCTCCAGTTAACACAAGACACAGTGAAGGTTTAGCCTGCCTAGCAGAAACACAGGGTGACTTACCAATTTGTCTAGACAACTAGACCATGTATTTTTTAATACTTTGTCCAAATTTATAATTTAAGAAAGATGGAACAAGGCTTTGGTGTCTAGCATTCAGCAGTGGACTTTATATTGTGTACATTGTTTCAGGCACCAGTACATTGTGTCTTGGGACTGCAGTAGAGCTCTGATTGGATTTGAAACATCTCAAATTCTTACAGCTACACATTCCAGTGACCCCCCTCCATTGTTGTCCTTTGCTCTCTGATGACTCTTTACACCCTCTACATTTCACAGTGCAGGAGCTTTCTTGTCTTCCTTAAAGTGTTCCACAATTCCTCATAAAAAGCACTTGGTAATTTACCACAAAAGTGTCTTTCTTAAAACATGGATATGTGCATTCTGACAATCTAACCAACAGAGTTGTATTTCCACATTTCCTGTAAATGATATCACTCTGAAATCTTGTTAGACTTGAATGCCTGCTCTCAGACAGCAAATTAGTAATCTGAAATGAGCGCAGCAAAAGGAAAAGAGCAGGTTTTCCTGAAGATCCTTCATTACAAACTATCTTTATTTGCATTTTTACTTCAGGCAATTTGACAAATTTGGGCCAGATTAGAATGGGTAATCTTCATTTGATCTGCAGTGTGTTTGCTTTCAGACTTTATCTTCACTACTGATGCTTTTCAGTTATTTTCAAATCTATGCAAATTAGATGATGCAGTGAAAGGATGATAAGCCCGTTGAGATCTACAAAAAGATTTTTTTTCGAAATGACATGAATTAAATATTCAGTAATGTAAACCGTTAAATGTAACGTAAATTTTAAACAGTCTCCAGAAGCTGGCTGAGCGTGTCTACCCTGAGGCACAGTGTGGCTTTCGAGCAGAGAGATCCACCATTGACATGCTGTTCTCCCTTCGCCAGCGACAGGAGAAATGCCGCGAACAACAGATGCCCCTCTCCGTTGCTTTCATAGATCTCACCAAAGCCTTTGACCTTGTCAGCAGACGTGGTCTCTTCAGACTACTAGCAAAGATTAGATGTCCACCAAAGCTACTAGGTATCATCACCTCATTCCATGACAATATGAAAGGCACAATTCAGCATAGTGCTGCCTCATCAGACCCCTTTCCTATCCTGAGTGAAACAGAGCTATGTTCTCGCACCTACACTGTTTGGGATCTTCTTTTCCCTGCTGCTGTCACGTGTGTTCAAGTCTTCAGAAGAAGGAATTTTCCTCCACACAAGATCAGATGGCAGGTTGTTCAATCTTACCTGGGGCGGCACAGTGACGCAGTGGTTAGCACCGCAGCCTCACAGCTCCAGCGACCCGGGTTCAATTCTGGGTACTGCCTGTGTGGAGTTTGCAAGTTCTCCCTGTGTCTGCGTGGGTTTCCTCCGGGTGCTTCGGTTTCCTCCCACATGCCAAAGACTTGCAGGTTGATAGGTTAATTGGCCATTATAAATTGCCCCTAGTATAGGTAGGGACAGGTGGGGATGTGGTAGGAATATGGAATTAGTGTAGGATTAGTATAAATGGGTGGTTGATGGTCGGCACAGACCCGGTGGGCCGAAGGGCCTGTTTCAGTGCTGTATCTCTGAACTAAAAACTGTCTAAGAGCAAAGACCAAAGTACGGAAAGTCCTCATCAGGGAACTCCTCTTTGCTGACGATGCTGCATCAACATCCCACACAGAAGAGTGTCTGCAGAGACCCATCAACAGGATTGCGGCTGCCTGTATTTAATTTGGCCTAACCATCAGCCTCAAGAAAACGAACATCATGGGACAGGATGTCAGAAATGCTCCATCCATCAATATTGGCGACCACGCTCTGGAAGTGGTTCAAGAGTTCACCTACCTAGCCTCAACTATCACCAGTAACCTGTCTCTCGATGCAGAAATCAACAAGTGCATGGGAAAGACGTCCGCTGCTATGTCCAGACTGGCCAAGAGGGTGTGGGAAAATGGCGCAATGACACGGAACACAAAAATCCGAGTGTATAAAGCCTGCTGTACAGCAGCGAGGCCTGGACAACGTATGTCAGCCAAGAGCGACGTCTCAACTCATTCCATCTTGGCCGCTTCCGGAGAATCCTTGGCATCAGGTGGCAGGACCGTATCTCCAACGCAGAAGTCCTCGAGGTGGCCAACACCCGCTGCATATACGCCCTTCTGAGCCAGCAGCGCTTGAGATGGCTTGGCCTTGTGAGCTGCATGGAAGATGGCAGGATCCCCAAGGACACATTCTACAGCGAGCTCGTCACTGGTATCAGACCCACCGGCCGTCCATGTCTACACTTTAAAGACGTCTGCAAACGCGATATGAAGTCCTGTGACATTGATCACAAGTCGTGGGAGTCAGTCGCCAGTGATCGCCAGAGCTGGTGCACAGCCATAAAGGTGGGGCTAAAGACAGGCGAGTCGAGGAGACTTAGCAGTTGGCAGGAAAAAAGACAGAAGCGCAAGGGGAGAGCTAACTGTGTAACAGCCTCGACAATCAATTTTAATCTGTCGCGCCTGTGGACGAGTCTGTCACTCGAGAATTGGCCTTCATAGCCACTCCAGGTGCTGCTTCACAAACCACTGACCACCTCTAGGCGTTTACCCATTGTCTCTTGCGACAAGGAGGCCAAAGAAGAAGAAGAAGAATGTAAACCATCGAGCCAGAGCTGGCTTATTAAAAGCTGGTATAATTCTAACAACACGTACTGAGGTTAAAAAACATTAAAATTCATAAGATGACTTTTACAGACTTTGACCTTGTTAGTGTCCCAATGTTATTGCAATAAAACAGAATCATGCCAAATCAGGTTATTGATGAAAACGGAATGTGCAGGTTCTTAGTAAAAATGCTGAGCAAGCAGCAAAACATTTTCAAATTCAGCGAATGTTCTTGATTATTTGAAAAAGTTACATGATTTCTGATCGTCACAAACAAAATGGTGAGATGCCTTTCACTGTATTACTATTTGCAGCTAAAGTCCTCATTTCTGCTGTGCATGCAGTTGCTCCATTGCTTTCTTTTCTGCCCCATGTTACTTATTTTTGTTTTTCCTTATTTTAACCAGTTCTATTGCAGTGGAAGATTATTAGGATCCAGCAGTCACTCTACCAGAGCAATGGTAAATACTCCAGTGTGGTACAGTATCAACCCTCAGTCTATAGGACAGTGATAAATACTCCAGTGTGGTACAGTATCAACCCTCAGTCTACAGAACAATGATACACACTCCAGTGTGGTACAGTATCAACCCTCAGTCTATAGGACAGTGATAAATACTCCAGTGTGGTACAGTATCAACCCTCAGTCTACAGAACAGTGATAAACACTCCAGTGTGGTACAGTATCAACCCTCAGTCTACAGAACAATGATAAACACTCCAGTGTGGTACAGTATCAACCCTCAGTCTGCAGAACAATGATAAACACTCCAGTGTGGTACAGTATCAACCCTCAGTCTACAGAACAATGATACACACTCCAGTGTGGTACAGTATCAACCCTCAGTCTGCAGAACAATGATAAACACTCCAGTGTGGTACAGTATCAACCCTCAGTCTGCAGAACAATGATAAACACTCCAGTGTGGTACAGTATATACCCTCAGTCTACAGAACAATGATAAACACTCCAGTGTGGTACAGTATCAACCCTCAGTCTACAGAACAATGATAAATACTCCAGTGTGGTACAGTATCAACCCTCAGTCTACAGAACAATGATAAACACTCCAGAGTGGTACAGTATCAACCCTCAGTCGACAGAACAGTGATAAACACTCCAGTGTGGTACAGTATCAACCCTCAGTCTAAAGAACAATGATAAACATTCCAGTGTGGTACAGTATCAACCCTCAGTCTACAGAACAATGATAAACATTCCAGTGTGGTACAGTATCAACCCTCAGTCTACAGAACAATGATAAACACTCCAGTGTGGTACAGCATCAACCCTCAGTCTGCAGAACAATGATAAACACTCCAGTGTGGTACAGTATCAACCCTCAGTCTGCAGAACAATGATAAACACTCCAGTGTGGTACAGTATATACCCTCAGTCTACAGAACAATGAGAAACATTCCAGTGTGGTACAGTATCAACCCTCAGTCGAAAGAACAATGATAAACACTCCAGTGTGGTACAGTATCAACCCTCAGTCTACAGAACAATGATAAACACTCCAGTGTGGTACAGTATCAACCCTCAGTCTACAGAACAATGATAAACATTCCAGTGTGGTACAGTATCAACCCTCAGTCTACAGAACAGTGATAAACACTCCAGTGTGGTACAGTATCAACCCTCAGTGTACAGAACAGTGATAAACACTCCAGTGTGGTACAGTATCAACCCTCAGTCTACAGAACAGTGATAAACACTCCAGTGTGGTACAGTATCAATCCTCAGTGTACAGAACAATGATAAACACTCCAGTGTGGTACAGTATCAACCCTCAGTCTACAGAACAATGATAAACATTCCAGTGTGGTACAGTATCAACCCTCAGTGTACAGAACAGTGATAAACACTCCAGTGTGGTACAGTATCAACCCTCAGTCTACAGAACAATGATAAACACTCCAGTGTGGTACAGTATCAACCCTCAGTCTACAGAACAATGATAAACACTCCAGTGTGGTACAGTATCAACCCTTAGTCTACAGAACAATGATAAACACTGCAGTGTGGTACAGTATCAACCCTCAGTCTACAGGACAATGATAAACACTCCAGTGTGGTACAGTATCAACCCTCAGTCTACAGAACAATGATAAACACTCCAGTGTGGTACAGTATCAACCCTCAGTCTACAGAACAATGATAAACACTCCAGTGCGGTACAGTATCAACCCTCAGTCCACAGAACAATGATAAACACTCCAAAATGGTATAGTATCAACCCTCAGTCTACGGAACAATGATAAACACTCCAGTGTGGTACAGTATATACCCTCAGTCTACAGAACAGTGATAAACACTCCAGTGTGGTACAGTATCAACCCTCAGTCCACAAAACAGTGATAAACACTCCAGTGTGGTACAGTATCAACCCTCAGTCTACAGAACAATGATACACACTCCAGTGTGGTACAGTATCAACCCTCAGTCTACAGAACAATGATACACACTCCAGTGTGGTACAGTATCAACACTTAGTCTACGGAACAATGATAAACACTGCAGTGTGGGACAGTATCAACCCTCAGTCTGCAGAACAGTGATAAACACTCCAGTGTGGTACAGTATATACCCTCAGTCTACAGAACAGTGATACACACTCCAGTGTGGTACAGTATCAACCCTCAGTCTACAGAACAATGATACACACTCCAGTGTGGTACAGTATCAACCCTCAGTCGGCAGAACAATGATAAACACACCAGTGTGGTACAGTATCAACCCTCAGTCTACAGAACAATGATGAACATTCCAGTGTGGTACAGTATCAACCCTCAGTCTACAGAACAATGATAAATACTCCAGTGTGGTACAGTATCAACCCTCAGTCTACAGAACAATGATAAACACTCCAGTGTGGTACAGTATCAACCCTCAGTCTACAGAACAATGATAAACACTCCAGTGTGGTACAGTATCAACCCTCAGTCTACAGAACAATGATAAACACTCCAGTGTGGTACAGTATCAACCCTCAGTCTACAGAACAATGATAAACACTCCAGTGTGGTACAGTATCAACCCTTAGTCTACAGAACAATGATAAACACTGCAGTGTGGTACAGTATCAACCCTCAGTCGACAGAACAATGATAAACATTCCAGTGTGGGACAGTATCAACCCTCAGTCTACAGAACAGTGATAAACACTCCAGTGTGGTACAGTATCAACCCTCAGTCTACAGGACAATGAAAAACACTCCAGTGTGGTACAGTATCAACCCTTAGTCTACAGAACAATGATGAACACTGCAGTGTGGTACAGTATCAACCCTCAGTCCACAGAACAATGATAAACACTCCAGTGTGTTACAGTATCAACCCTCAGTCTACAGAACAATGATAAACACTCCAGTGTGGTACAGTATCAACCCTCAGTCTACAGAACAATGATAAACACTCCAGTGTGGTACAGTATCAACCCTCAGTCTACAGAACAATGATAAACACTCCAGTGTGGTACAGTATCAACCCTCAGTCTACAGGACAATGATAAACACTCCAGTGTGGTACAGCATCAACCCTCAGTCTACAGAACAATGATAAACACTCCAGTGTGGTACAGTATCAACCCTCAGTCTACAGAACAATGATAAACACTGCAGTGTGGTACAGTATCAACCCTCAGTCTACAGAACAATGATACACACTCCAGTGTGGTACAGTATCAACCCTTAGTCTACAGAACAATGATAAACACTGCAGTGTGGTACAGTATCAACCCTCAGTCGACAGGACAATGATAAACACTCCAGTGTGGTACAGTATCAACCCTGAGTCTACAGAACAATGATAAACACTGCAGTGTGGTACAGTATCAACCCTCAGTCTACAGAACAATGATAAACACTCCAGTGTGGTACAGTATCAACCCTCAGTCTACAGGACAATGATAAACACTCCAGTGTGGTACAGTATCAACCCTCAGTCTACATGACAACGATAAACATTCCAGTGTGGTACAGTATCAACCTTCAGTCTACAGAACAATGGTAAATACTCCAGTGTGGTACAGTATCAACCCTCAGTCTACAGAACAATGATAAACACTCCAGTGTGGTACAGTATCAACCCTCAGTCTACAGAACAATGATAAACACTCCAGTGTGGTACAGTATCAACCCTCAGTCTACAGGACAATGATAAACACTCCAGTGTGGTACAGTATCAACCCTCAGTCTACAGGACAATGATAAACACTCCAGTGTGGTACAGTATCAACCCTCAGTCTACAGAACAATGATAAACACTCCAGTGTGGTACAGTATCAACCCTCAGTCTACAGAACAATGATAAACACTCCAGTGTGGTACAGTATCAACCCTCAGTCTACAGGACAATGATAAACACTCCAGTGTGGTACAGTATCAACCCTCAGTCTACAGAACAATGATAAACACTCCAGTGTGGTACAGTATCAACCCTCAGTCCACAGAACAATGATAAACACTCCAGTGTGGTATAGTATCAACCCTCAGTCTACGGAACAATGATAAACACTCCAGTGTGGTACAGTATATACCCTCAGTCTACAGAACAGTGATAAACACTCCAGTGTGGTACAGTATCAACCCTCAGTCCACAAAACAGTGATAAACACTCCAGTGTGGTACAGTATCAACCCTCAGTCTACAGAACAATGATACACACTCCAGTGTGGTACAGTATCAACCCTCAGTCTACAGAACAATGATACACACTCCAGTGTGGTACAGTATCAACACTTAGTCTACGGAACAATGATAAACACTGCAGTGTGGGACAGTATCAACCCTCAGTCTGCAGAACAGTGATAAACACTCCAGTGTGGTACAGTATATACCCTCAGTCTACAGAACAGTGATAAACACTCCAGTGTGGTACAGTATCAACCCTCAGTCTACAGAACAATGATAAACACTCCAGTGTGGTACAGTATCAACCCTCAGTCTACAGAACAATGATAAACATTCCAGTGTGGTACAGTATCAACCCTCAGTCTAGAGAACAATGATAAACACTCCAGTGTGGTACAGTATCAAACCTCAGTCTACAGAACAGTGATAAACACTCCAGTGTGGTACAGTATCAACCCTCAGTGTACAGAACAGTGATAAACACTCCAGTGTGGTACAGTATCAACCCTCAGTCTACAGAACAGTGATAAACACTCCAGTGTGGTACAGTATCAACCCTCAGTGTACAGAACAATGATAAACACTCCAGTGTGGTACAGTATCAACCCTCAGTCTACAGAACAATGATAAACATTCCAGTGTGGTACAGTATCAACCCTCAGTGTACAGAACAGTGATAAACACTCCAGTGTGGTACAGTATCAACCCTCAGTCTACAGAACAATGATAAACACTCCAGTGTGGTACAGTATCAACCCTCAGTCTACAGAACAATGATAAACACTCCAGTGTGGTACAGTATCAACCCTCAGTCTACAGAACAATGATAAACACTGCAGTGTGGTACAGTATCAACCCTCAGTCTACAGAACAATGATACACACTCCAGTGTGGTACAGTATCAACCCTTAGTCTACAGAACAATGATAAACACTGCAGTGTGGTACAGTATCAACCCTCAGTCGACAGGACAATGATAAACACTCCAGTGTGGTACAGTATCAACCCTGAGTCTACAGAACAATGATAAACACTGCAGTGTGGTACAGTATCAACCCTCAGTCTACAGAACAATGATAAACACTCCAGTGTGGTACAGTATCAACCCTCAGTCTACAGGACAATGATAAACACTCCAGTGTGGTACAGTATCAACCCTCAGTCTACATGACAACGATAAACATTCCAGTGTGGTACAGTATCAACCTTCAGTCTACAGAACAATGGTAAATACTCCAGTGTGGTACAGTATCAACCCTCAGTCTACAGAACAATGATAAACACTCCAGTGTGGTACAGTATCAACCCTCAGTCTACAGAACAATGATAAACACTCCAGTGTGGTACAGTATCAACCCTCAGTCTACAGGACAATGATAAACACTCCAGTGTGGTACAGTATCAACCCTCAGTCTACAGGACAATGATAAACACTCCAGTGTGGTACAGTATCAACCCTCAGTCTACAGAACAATGATAAACACTCCAGTGTGGTACAGTATCAACCCTCAGTCTACAGAACAATGATAAACACTCCAGTGTGGTACAGTATCAACCCTCAGTCTACAGGACAATGATAAACACTCCAGTGTGGTACAGTATCAACCCTCAGTCTACAGAACAATGATAAACACTCCAGTGTGGTACAGTATCAACCCTCAGTCCACAGAACAATGATAAACACTCCAGTGTGGTATAGTATCAACCCTCAGTCTACAGAACAATGATAAACACTCCAGTGTGGTACAGTATATACCCTCAGTCTACAGAACAGTGATAAACACTCCAGTGTGGTACAGTATCAACCCTCAGTCTACAGAACAATGATAAACACTCCAGTGTGGTACAGTATCAACCCTCAGTCTACAGAACAATGATAAACACTCCAGTGTGGTACAGTATCAACCCTCAGTCTACAGAACAATGATAAACACTGCAGTGTGGTACAGTATCAACCCTCAGTCTACAGAACAATGATACACACTCCAGTGTGGTACAGTATCAACCCTTAGTCTACAGAACAATGATAAACACTCCAGTGTGGTATAGTATCAACCCTTAGTCTACAGAACAATGATAAACACTGCAGTGTGGTACAGTATCAACCCTCAGTCGACAGGACAATGATAAACACTCCAGTGTGGTACAGTATCAACCCTGAGTCTACAGAACAATGATAAACACTGCAGTGTGGTACAGTATCAACCCTCAGTCTACAGAACAATGATAAACACTCCAGTGTGGTACAGTATCAACCCTCAGTCTACAGGACAATGATAAACACTCCAGTGTGGTACAGTATCAACCCTCAGTCTACATGACAACGATAAACATTCCAGTGTGGTACAGTATCAACCTTCAGTCTACAGAACAATGGTAAATACTCCAGTGTGGTACAGTATCAACCCTCAGTCTACAGAACAATGATAAACACTCCAGTGTGGTACAGTATCAACCCTCAGTCTACAGAACAATGATAAACACTCCAGTGTGGTACAGTATCAACCCTCAGTCTACAGGACAATGATAAACACTCCAGTGTGGTACAGTATCAACCCTCAGTCTACAGGACAATGATAAACACTCCAGTGTGGTACAGTATCAACCCTCAGTCTACAGAACAATGATAAACACTCCAGTGTGGTACAGTATCAACCCTCAGTCTACAGAACAATGATAAACACTCCAGTGTGGTACAGTATCAACCCTCAGTCTACAGGACAATGATAAACACTCCAGTGTGGTACAGTATCAACCCTCAGTCTACAGAACAATGATAAACACTCCAGTGTGGTACAGTATCAACCCTCAGTCCACAGAACAATGATAAACACTCCAGTGTGGTATAGTATCAACCCTCAGTCTACGGAACAATGATACACACTCCAGTGTGGTACAGTATCAACCCTCAGTCTACAGAACAATGATACACACTCCAGTGTGGTACAGTATCAACACTTAGTCTACGGAACAATGATAAACACTGCAGTGTGGGACAGTATCAACCCTCAGTCTGCAGAACAGTGATAAACACTCCAGTGTGGTACAGTATATACCCTCAGTCTACAGAACAGTGATAAACACTCCAGTGTGGTACAGTATCAACCCTCAGTCTACAGAACAATGATAAACACTCCAGTGTGGTACAGTATCAACCCTCAGTCTACAGAACAATGATAAACATTCCAGTGTGGTACAGTATCAACCCTCAGTCTAGAGAACAATGATAAACACTCCAGTGTGGTACAGTATCAAACCTCAGTCTACAGAACAGTGATAAACACTCCAGTGTGGTACAGTATCAACCCTCAGTGTACAGAACAGTGATAAACACTCCAGTGTGGTACAGTATCAACCCTCAGTCTACAGAACGGTGATAAACACTCCAGTGTGGTACAGTATCAACCCTCAGTGTACAGAACAATGATAAACACTCCAGTGTGGTACAGTATCAACCCTCAGTCTACAGAACAATGATAAACATTCCAGTGTGGTACAGTATCAACCCTCAGTGTACAGAACAGTGATAAACACTCCAGTGTGGTACAGTATCAACCCTCAGTCTACAGAACAATGATAAACACTCCAGTGTGGTACAGTATCAACCCTCAGTCTACAGAACAATGATAAACACTCCAGTGTGGTACAGTATCAACCCTTAGTCTACAGAACAATGATAAACACTGCAGTGTGGTACAGTATCAACCCTCAGTCTACAGGACAATGATAAACACTCCAGTGTGGTACAGTATCAACCCTTAGTCTACAGAACAATGATAAACACTCCAGTGTGGTACAGTATCAACCCTCAGTCTACAGAACAATGATAAACACTCCAGTGTGGGACAGTATCAACCCTCAGTCCACAGAACAATGATAAACACTCCAGTGTGGTATAGTATCAACCCTCAGTCTACGGAACAATGATAAACACTCCAGTGTGGTACAGTATATACCCTCAGTCTACAGAACAGTGATAAACACTCCAGTGTGGTACAGTATCAACCCTCAGTCTACAGAACAATGATAAACACTCCAGTGTGGAACAGTATCAACCCTCAGTCTACAGAACAATGATAAACACTCCAGTGTGGTACAGTATCAACCCTCAGTCTACAGGACAATGATAAACACTCCAGTGTGGTACAGCATCAACCCTCAGTCTACAGAACAATGATAAACACTCCAGTGTGGTACAGTATCAACCCTCAGTCTACAGAACAATGATAAACACTGCAGTGTGGTACAGTATCAACCCTCAGTCTACAGAACAATGATACACACTCCAGTGTGGTACAGTATCAACCCTTAGTCTACAGAACAATGATAAACACTGCAGTGTGGTACAGTATCAACCCTCAGTCGACAGGACAATGATAAACACTCCAGTGTGGTACAGTATCAACCCTGAGTCTACAGAACAATGATAAACACTGCAGTGTGGTACAGTATCAACCCTCAGTCTACAGAACAATGATAAACACTCCAGTGTGGTACAGTATCAACCCTCAGTCTACAGGACAATGATAAACACTCCAGTGTGGTACAGTATCAACCCTCAGTCTACATGACAACGATAAACATTCCAGTGTGGTACAGTATCAACCTTCAGTCTACAGAACAATGGTAAATACTCCAGTGTGGTACAGTATCAACCCTCAGTCTACAGAACAATGATAAACACTCCAGTGTGGTACAGTATCAACCCTCAGTCTACAGAACAATGATAAACACTCCAGTGTGGTACAGTATCAACCCTCAGTCTACAGGACAATGATAAACACTCCAGTGTGGTACAGTATCAACCCTCAGTCTACAGGACAATGATAAACACTCCAGTGTGGTACAGTATCAACCCTCAGTCTACAGAACAATGATAAACACTCCAGTGTGGTACAGTATCAACCCTCAGTCTACAGAACAATGATAAACACTCCAGTGTGGTACAGTATCAACCCTCAGTCTACAGGACAATGATAAACACTCCAGTGTGGTACAGTATCAACCCTCAGTCTACAGAACAATGATAAACACTCCAGTGTGGTACAGTATCAACCCTCAGTCCACAGAACAATGATAAACACTCCAGTGTGGTATAGTATCAACCCTCAGTCTACAGAACAATGATAAACACTCCAGTGTGGTACAGTATATACCCTCAGTCTACAGAACAGTGATAAACACTCCAGTGTGGTACAGTATCAACCCTCAGTCTACAGAACAATGATAAACACTCCAGTGTGGTACAGTATCAACCCTCAGTCTACAGAACAATGATAAACACTCCAGTGTGGTACAGTATCAACCCTCAGTCTACAGAACAATGATAAACACTGCAGTGTGGTACAGTATCAACCCTCAGTCTACAGAACAATGATACACACTCCAGTGTGGTACAGTATCAACCCTTAGTCTACAGAACAATGATAAACACTCCAGTGTGGTATAGTATCAACCCTCAGTCTACGGAACAATGATAAACACTCCAGTGTGGTACAGTATATACCCTCAGTCTACAGAACAGTGATAAACACTGCAGTGTGGTACAGTATCAACCCTCAGTCTACAGAACAATGATAAACACTCCAGTGTGGTACAGTATCAACCCTCAGTCTACAGGACAATGATAAACACTCCAGTGTGGTACAGTATCAACCCTCAGTCTACATGACAACGATAAACATTCCAGTGTGGTACAGTATCAACCTTCAGTCTACAGAACAATGGTAAATACTCCAGTGTGGTACAGTATCAACCCTCAGTCTACAGAACAATGATAAACACTCCAGTGTGGTACAGTATCAACCCTCAGTCTACAGAACAATGATAAACACTCCAGTGTGGTACAGTATCAACCCTCAGTCTACAGGACAATGATAAACACTCCAGTGTGGTACAGTATCAACCCTCAGTCTACAGGACAATGATAAACACTCCAGTGTGGTACAGTATCAACCCTCAGTCTACAGAACAATGATAAACACTCCAGTGTGGTACAGTATCAACCCTCAGTCTACAGAACAATGATAAACACTCCAGTGTGGTACAGTATCAACCCTCAGTCTACAGGACAATGATAAACACTCCAGTGTGGTACAGTATCAACCCTCAGTCTACAGAACAATGATAAACACTCCAGTGTGGTACAGTATCAACCCTCAGTCCACAGAACAATGATAAACACTCCAGTGTGGTATAGTATCAACCCTCAGTCTACGGAACAATGATAAACACTCCAGTGTGGTACAGTATATACCCTCAGTCTACAGAACAGTGATAAACACTCCAGTGTGGTACAGTATCAACCCTCAGTCTACAGAACAATGATACACACTCCAGTGTGGTACAGTATCAACCCTTAGTCTACAGAACAATGATAAACACTGCAGTGTGGTACAGTATCAACCCTCAGTCGACAGGACAATGATAAACACTCCAGTGTGGTACAGTATCAACCCTGAGTCTACAGAACAATGATAAACACTGCAGTGTGGTACAGTATCACCCCTCAGTCTACAGAACAATGATAAACACTCCAGTGTGGTACAGTATCAACCCTCAGTCTACAGGACAATGATAAACACTCCAGTGTGGTACAGTATCAACCCTCAGTCTACATGACAACGATAAACATTCCAGTGTGGTACAGTATCAACCTTCAGTCTACAGAACAATGGTAAATACTCCAGTGTGGTACAGTATCAACCCTCAGTCTACAGAACAATGATAAACACTCCAGTGTGGTACAGTATCAACCCTCAGTCTACAGAACAATGATAAACACTCCAGTGTGGTACAGTATCAACCCTCAGTCTACAGGACAATGATAAACACTCCAGTGTGGTACAGTATCAACCCTCAGTCTACAGGACAATGATAAACACTCCAGTGTGGTATAGTATCAACCCTCAGTCTACGGAACAATGATAAACACTCCAGTGTGGTACAGTATCAACCCTCAGTCTACAGAACAGTGATAAACACTCCAGTGTGGTACAGTATCAACCCTCAGTCCACAAAACAGTGATAAACACTCCAGTGTGGTACAGTATCAACCCTCAGTCTACAGAACAATGATACACACTCCAGTGTGGTACAGTATCAACCCTCAGTCTACAGAACAATGATACACACTCCAGTGTGGTACAGTATCAACACTTAGTCTACGGAACAATGATAAACACTGCAGTGTGGGACAGTATCAACCCTCAGTCTGCAGAACAGTGATAAACACTCCAGTGTGGTACAGTATATACCCTCAGTCTACAGAACAGTGATAAACACTCCAGTGTGGTACAGTATCAACCCTCAGTCTACAGAACAATGATAAACACTCCAGTGTGGTACAGTATCAACCCTCAGTCTACAGAACAATGATAAACATTCCAGTGTGGTACAGTATCAACCCTCAGTCTAGAGAACAATGATAAACACTCCAGTGTGGTACAGTATCAACCCTCAGTCTACAGAACAGTGATAAACACTCCAGTGTGGTACAGTATCAACCCTCAGTGTACAGAACAGTGATAAACACTCCAGTGTGGTACAGTATCAACCCTCAGTCTACAGAACAGTGATAAACACTCCAGTGTGGTACAGTATCAACCCTCAGTGTACAGAACAATGATAAACACTCCAGTGTGGTACAGTATCAACCCTCAGTCTACAGAACAATGATAAACATTCCAGTGTGGTACAGTATCAACCCTCAGTGTACAGAACAGTGATAAACACTCCAGTGTGGTACAGTATCAACCCTCAGTCTACAGAACAATGATAAACACTCCAGTGTGGTACAGTATCAGCCCTCAGTCTACAGAACAATGATAAACACTCCAGTGTGGTACAGTATCAACCCTTAGTCTACAGAACAATGATAAACACTGCAGTGTGGTACAGTATCAACCCTCAGTCTACAGGACAATGATAAACACTCCAGTGTGGTACAGTATCAACCCTCAGTCTACAGAACAATGATAAACACTCCAGTGTGGTACAGTATCAACCCTCAGTCTACAGAACAATGATAAACACTCCAGTGTGGGACAGTATCAACCCTCAGTCCACAGAACAATGATAAACACTCCAGTGTGGTATAGTATCAACCCTCAGTCTACGGAACAATGATAAACACTCCAGTGTGGTACAGTATCAACCCTCAGTCCACAAAACAGTGATAAACACTCCAGTGTGGTACAGTATCAACCCTCAGTCTACAGAACAATGATACACACTCCAGTGTGGTACAGTATCAACCCTCAGTCTACAGAACAATGATACACACTCCAGTGTGGTACAGTATCAACACTTAGTCTACGGAACAATGATAAACACTGCAGTGTGGGACAGTATCAACCCTCAGTCTGCAGAACAGTGATAAACACTCCAGTGTGGTACAGTATATACCCTCAGTCTACAGAACAGTGATAAACACTCCAGTGTGGTACAGTATCAACCCTCAGTCTACAGAACAATGATACACACTCCAGTGTGGTACAGTATCAACCCTCAGTCTACAGAACAATGATACACACTCCAGTGTGGTACAGTATCAACCCTCAGTCTGCAGAACAATGATAAACATTCCAGTGTGGTACAGTATCAACCCTCAGTCGACAGAACAATGATAAGCATTCCAGTGTGGTACAGTATCAACCCTCAGTCTACAGAACAATGATGAACATTCCAGTGTGGTACAGTATCAACCCTCAGTCTACAGAACAATGATAAATACTCCAGTGTGGTACAGTATCAACCCTCAGTCTACAGAACAATGATAAACACTCCAGTGTGGTACAGTATCAACCCTCAGTCTACAGAACAATGATAAACACTCCAGTGTGGTACAGTATCAACCCTTAGTCTACAGAACAATGATAAACACTGCAGTGTGGTACAGTATCAACCCTCAGTCGACAGAACAATGATAAACATTCCAGTGTGGGACAGTATCAACCCTCAGTCTACAGAACAGTGATAAACACTCCAGTGTGGTACAGTATCAACCCTCAGTCTACAGAACAATGATAAACACTGCAGTGTGGTACAGTATCAACCCTCAGTCTACAGAACAATGATAAACACTCCAGTGTGGTACAGTATCAACCCTCAGTCTACAGAACAATGATAAACACTCCAGTGTGGTACAGTATCAACCCTCAGTCTACAGAACAATGATAAACACTCCAGTGTGGTACAGTATCAACCCTCAGTCTACAGAACAATGATAAACACTCCAGTGTGGTACAGTATCAACCCTCAGTCTACAGGACAATGATAAACACTCCAGTGTGGTACAGCATCAACCCTCAGTCTACAGAACAATGATAAACACTCCAGTGTGGTACAGTATCAACCCTCAGTCTACAGAACAATGATAAACACTGCAGTGTGGTACAGTATCAACCCTCAGTCTACAGAACAATGATACACACTCCAGTGTGGTACAGTATCAACCCTTAGTGTACAGAACAATGATAAACACTGCAGTGTGGTACAGTATCAACCCTCAGTCGACAGGACAATGATAAACACTCCAGTGTGGTACAGTATCAACCCTGAGTCTACAGAACAATGATAAACACTGCAGTGTGGTACAGTATCAACCCTCAGTCTCCAGAACAATGATAAACACTCCAGTGTGGTACAGTATCAACCCTCAGTCTACAGGACAATGATAAACACTCCAGTGTGGTACAGTATCAACCCTCAGTCTACATGACAACGATAAACATTCCAGTGTGGTACAGTATCAACCTTCAGTCTACAGAACAATGGTAAATACTCCAGTGTGGTACAGTATCAACCCTCAGTCTACAGAACAATGATAAACACTCCAGTGTGGTACAGTATCAACCCTCAGTCTACAGAACAATGATAAACACTCCAGTGTGGTACAGTATCAACCCTCAGTCTACAGGACAATGATAAACACTCCAGTGTGGTACAGTATCAACCCTCAGTCTACAGGACAATGATAAACACTCCAGTGTGGTACAGTATCAACCCTCAGTCTGCAGAACAATGATAAACACTCCAGTGTGGTACAGTATCAACCCTCAGTCTACAGAACAATGATAAACACTCCAGTGTGGTACAGTATCAACCCTCAGTCTACAGGACAATGATAAACACTCCAGTGTGGTACAGTATCAACCCTCAGTCTACAGAACAATGATAAACACTCCAGTGTGGTACAGTATCAACCCTCAGTCCACAGAACAATGATAAACACTCCAGTGTGGTATAGTATCAACCCTCAGTCTACGGAACAATGATAAACACTCCAGTGTGGTACAGTATATACCCTCAGTCTACAGAACAGTGATAAACACTCCAGTGTGGTACAGTATCAACCCTCAGTCCACAAAACAGTGATAAACACTCCAGTGTGGTACAGTATCAACCCTCAGTCTACAGAACAATGATACACACTCCAGTGTGGTACAGTATCAACCCTCAGTCTACAGAACAATGATACACACTCCAGTGTGGTACAGTATCAACACTTAGT
This sequence comes from Heterodontus francisci, assembly GCF_036365525.1. NCBI lineage: Eukaryota > Metazoa > Chordata > Chondrichthyes > Heterodontiformes > Heterodontidae > Heterodontus > Heterodontus francisci. The sequence goes on along the minus strand of NC_090380.1, from coordinate 10,155,671 downwards.
CTACGGAACAATGATAAACACTGCAGTGTGGGACAGTATCAACCCTCAGTCTGCAGAACAGTGATAAACACTCCAGTGTGGTACAGTATATACCCTCAGTCTACAGAACAGTGATAAACACTCCAGTGTGGTACAGTATCAACCCTCAGTCTACAGAACAATGATACACACTCCAGTGTGGTACAGTATCAACCCTCAGTCTACAGAACAATGATACACACTCCAGTGTGGTACAGTATCAACCCTCAGTCTGCAGAACAATGATAAACATTCCAGTGTGGTACAGTATCAACCCTCAGTCGACAGAACAATGATAAGCATTCCAGTGTGGTACAGTATCAACCCTCAGTCTACAGAACAATGATGAACATTCCAGTGTGGTACAGTATCAACCCTCAGTCTACAGAACAATGATAAATACTCCAGTGTGGTACAGTATCAACCCTCAGTCTACAGAACAATGATAAACACTCCAGTGTGGTACAGTATCAACCCTCAGTCTACAGAACAATGATAAACACTCCAGTGTGGTACAGTATCAACCCTCAGTGTACAGAACAATGATAAACACTCCAGTGTGGTACAGTATCAACCCTCAGTCTGCAGAACAATGATAAACATTCCAGTGTGGTACAGTATCAACCTTCAGTCTACAGAACAATGGTAAATACTCCAGTGTGGTACAGTATCAACCCTCAGTCTACAGAACAATGATAAACACTCCAGTGTGGTACAGTATCAACCCTCAGTCTACAAAACAATGATAAACATTCCAGTGTGGTACAGTATCAACCCTCAGTCGACAGAACAATGATAAGCATTCCAGTGTGGTACAGTATCAACCCTCAGTCTACAGAACAATGATGAACATTCCAGTGTGGTACAGTATCAACCCTCAGTCTACAGAACAATGATAAATACTCCAGTGTGGTACAGTATCAACCCTCAGTCTACAGAACAATGATAAACACTCCAGTGTGGTACAGTATCAACCCTCAGTCTACAGAACAATGATAAACACTCCAGTGTGGTACAGTATCAACCCTCAGTCTACAGAACAATGATAAACACTCCAGTGTGGTACAGTATCAACCCTCAGTCTACAGAACAATGATAAACACTCCAGTGTGGTACAGTATCAACCCTCAGTCTACAGAACAGTGATAAACACTCCAGTGTGGTACAGTATCAACCCTCAGTCTACAGAACAATGATAAACATTCCAGTGTGGTACAGTATCAACCCTCAGTCTACAGAACAATGATAAACACACCAGTGTGGTACAGTATCAACCCTCAGTCTACAGAACAATGATAAACACTCCAGTGTGGGACAGTATCAACCCTCATTCTACAGAACAGTGATAAACACTCCAGTGTGGTACAGTATCAACCCTCAGTCGACAGAACAATGATAAACACTCCAGTGTGGTACAGTATCAACCCTCAGTGTACAGAACAGTGATGAACACTCCAGTGTGGTACAGTACCAACCCTCAGTCTACAGAACAATGATAAACATTCCAGTGTGGTACAGTATCAACCCTCAGTGTACAGAACAGTGATGAACACTCCAGTGTGGTACAGTACCAACCCTCAGTCTACAGAACAATGATAAACATTCCAGTGTGGTACAGTATCAACCCTCAGTCTACAGAACAATGATAAACACTCCAGTGTGGGACAGTATCAACCCTCATTCTACAGAACAGTGATAAACACTCCAGTGTGGTACAGTATCAACCCTCAGTCGACAGAACAATGATAAACACTCCAGTGTGGTACAGTATCAACCCTCAGTGTACAGAACAGTGATGAACACTCCAGTGTGGTACAGTACCAACCCTCAGTCTACAGAACAATGATAAGCATTCCAGTGTGGTACAGTATCAACCCTCAGTCTACAGAACAATGATGAACATTCCAGTGTGGTACAGTATCAACCCTCAGTCTACAGAACAATGATAAATACTCCAGTGTGGTACAGTATCAACCCTCAGTCCACAGAACAATGATAAACACTCCAGTGTGGTATAGTATCAACCCTCAGTCTACGGAACAATGATAAACACTCCAGTGTGGTACAGTATATACCCTCAGTCTACAGAACAGTGATAAACACTCCAGTGTGGTACAGTATCAACCCTCAGTCCACAAAACAGTGATAAACACTCCAGTGTGGTACAGTATCAACCCTCAGTCTACAGAACAATGATACACACTCCAGTGTGGTACAGTATCAACCCTCAGTCTACAGAACAATGATACACACTCCAGTGTGGTACAGTATCAACACTTAGTCTACGGAACAATGATAAACACTGCAGTGTGGGACAGTATCAACCCTCAGTCTGCAGAACAGTGATAAACACTCCAGTGTGGTACAGTATATACCCTCAGTCTACAGAACAGTGATAAACACTCCAGTGTGGTACAGTATCAACCCTCAGTCTACAGAACAATGATACACACTCCAGTGTGGTACAGTATCAACCCTCAGTCTACAGAACAATGATACACACTCCAGTGTGGTACAGTATCAACCCTCAGTCTGCAGAACAATGATAAACATTCCAGTGTGGTACAGTATCAACCCTCAGTCGACAGAACAATGATAAGCATTCCAGTGTGGTACAGTATCAACCCTCAGTCTACAGAACAATGATGAACATTCCAGTGTGGTACAGTATCAACCCTCAGTCTACAGAACAATGATAAATACTCCAGTGTGGTACAGTATCAACCCTCAGTCTACAGAACAATGATAAACACTCCAGTGTGGTACAGTATCAACCCTCAGTCTACAGAACAATGATAAACACTCCAGTGTGGTACAGTATCAACCCTCAGTGTACAGAACAATGATAAACACTCCAGTGTGGTACAGTATCAACCCTCAGTCTGCAGAACAATGATAAACATTCCAGTGTGGTACAGTATCAACCTTCAGTCTACAGAACAATGGTAAATACTCCAGTGTGGTACAGTATCAACCCTCAGTCTACAGAACAATGATAAACACTCCAGTGTGGTACAGTATCAACCCTCAGTCTACAAAACAATGATAAACATTCCAGTGTGGTACAGTATCAGCCCTCAGTCGACAGAACAATGATAAGCATTCCAGTGTGGTACAGTATCAACCCTCAGTCTACAGAACAATGATGAACATTCCAGTGTGGTACAGTATCAACCCTCAGTCTACAGAACAATGATAAATACTCCAGTGTGGTACAGTATCAACCCTCAGTCTACAGAACAATGATAAACACTCCAGTGTGGTACAGTATCAACCCTCAGTCTACAGAACAATGATAAACACTCCAGTGTGGTACAGTATCAACCCTCAGTCTACAGAACAATGATAAACACTCCAGTGTGGTACAGTATCAACCCTCAGTCTACAGAACAATGATAAACACTCCAGTGTGGTACAGTATCAACCCTCAGTCTACAGAACAGTGATAAACACTCCAGTGTGGTACAGTATCAACCCTCAGTCTACAGAACAATGATAAACATTCCAGTGTGGTACAGTATCAACCCTCAGTCTACAGAACAATGATAAACACACCAGTGTGGTACAGTATCAACCCTCAGTCTACAGAACAATGATAAACACTCCAGTGTGGGACAGTATCAACCCTCATTCTACAGAACAGTGATAAACACTCCAGTGTGGTACAGTATCAACCCTCAGTCGACAGAACAATGATAAACACTCCAGTGTGGTACAGTATCAACCCTCAGTGTACAGAACAGTGATGAACACTCCAGTGTGGTACAGTACCAACCCTCAGTCTACAGAACAATGATAAACATTCCAGTGTGGTACAGTATCAACCCTCAGTGTACAGAACAGTGATGAACACTCCAGTGTGGTACAGTACCAACCCTCAGTCTACAGAACAATGATAAACATTCCAGTGTGGTACAGTATCAACCCTCAGTCTACAGAACAATGATAAACACTCCAGTGTGGGACAGTATCAACCCTCATTCTACAGAACAGTGATAAACACTCCAGTGTGGTACAGTATCAACCCTCAGTCGACAGAACAATGATAAACACTCCAGTGTGGTACAGTATCAACCCTCAGTGTACAGAACAGTGATGAACACTCCAGTGTGGTACAGTACCAACCCTCAGTCTACAGAACAATGATAAGCATTCCAGTGTGGTACAGTATCAACCCTCAGTCTACAGAACAATGATGAACATTCCAGTGTGGTACAGTATCAACCCTCAGTCTACAGAACAATGATAAATACTCCAGTGTGGTACAGTATCAACCCTCAGTCTACAGAACAATGATAAACACTCCAGTGTGGTACAGTATCAACCCTCAGTCTACAGAACAATGATAAACACTCCAGTGTGGTACAGTATCAACCCTCAGTCTACAGAACAATGATAAACACTCCAGTGTGGTACAGTATCAACCCTCAGTCTACAGAACAATGATAAACACTCCAGTGTGGTACAGTATCAACCCTCAGTCTACAGAACAGTGATAAACACTCCAGTGTGGTACAGTATCAACCCTCAGTCTACAGAACAATGATAAACATTCCAGTGTGGTACAGTATCAACCCTCAGTCTACAGAACAATGATAAACACACCAGTGTGGTACAGTATCAACCCTCAGTCTACAGAACAATGATAAACACTCCAGTGTGGGACAGTATCAACCCTCATTCTACAGAACAGTGATAAACACTCCAGTGTGGTACAGTATCAACCCTCAGTCGACAGAACAATGATAAACACTCCAGTGTGGTACAGTATCAACCCTCAGTGTACAGAACAGTGATGAACACTCCAGTGTGGTACAGTACCAACCCTCAGTCTACAGAACAATGATAAACATTCCAGTGTGGTACAGTATCAACCCTCAGTGTACAGAACAGTGATGAACACTCCAGTGTGGTACAGTACCAACCCTCAGTCTACAGAACAATGATAAACATTCCAGTGTGGTACAGTATCAACCCTCAGTCTACAGAACTATGATAAACACTCCAGTGTGGGACAGTATCAACCCTCATTCTACAGAACAGTGATAAACACTCCAGTGTGGTACAGTATCAACCCTCAGTCGACAGAACAATGATAAACACTCCAGTGTGGTACAGTATCAACCCTCAGTGTACAGAACAGTGATGAACACTCCAGTGTGGTACAGTACCAACCCTCAGTCTACAGAACAATGATAAACATTCCAGTGTGGTACAGTATCAACCCTCAGTGTACAGAACAGTGATAAACACTCCAGTGTGGTACAGTATCAACCCTCAGTCTACAGAACAATGATAAACACTCCAGTGTGGGACAGTATCAACCCTCAGTCTACAGAACAGTGATAAACACTCCAGTGTGGTACAGTATCAACCCTCAGTCTACAGAACAATGATAAACACTCCAGTGTGGTACAGTATCAACCCTCAGTCTACAGAACAATGATAAACACTCCAGTGTGGTACAGTATCAACCCTTAGTCTACAGAACAATGATAAACACTGCAGTGTGGTACAGTATCAACCCTCAGTCGACAGAACAATGATAAACATTCCAGTGTGGTACAGTATCAACCCTCAGTCTACAGGACAATGATAAACACTCCAGTGTGGTACAGTATCAACCCTCAGTCTACAGAACAATGATAAACACTCCAGTGTGGTACAGTATCAACCCTCAGTCTACAGAACAATGATAAACACTCCAGTGTGGTACAGTATCAACCCTCAGTCTACAGAACAATGATAAACACTCCAGTGTGGTACAGTATCAACCCTCAGTCTACAGGACAATGATAAACACTCCAGTGTGGTACAGCATCAACCCTCAGTCTACAGAACAATGATAAACACTCCAGTGTGGTACAGTATCAACCCTCAGTCTACAGAACAATGATAAACACTGCAGTGTGGTACAGTATCAACCCTCAGTCTACAGAACAATGATACACACTCCAGTGTGGTACAGTATCAACCCTTAGTCTACAGAACAATGATAAACACTGCAGTGTGGTACAGTATCAACCCTCAGTCGACAGGACAATGATAAACACTCCAGTGTGGTACAGTATCAACCCTGAGTCTACAGAACAATGATAAACACTGCAGTGTGGTACAGTATCAACCCTCAGTCTACAGAACAATGATAAACACTCCAGTGTGGTACAGTATCAACCCTCAGTCTACAGGACAATGATAAACACTCCAGTGTGGTACAGTATCAACCCTCAGTCTACATGACAACGATAAACATTCCAGTGTGGTACAGTATCAACCTTCAGTCTACAGAACAATGGTAAATACTCCAGTGTGGTACAGTATCAACCCTCAGTCTACAGAACAATGATAAACACTCCAGTGTGGTACAGTATCAACCCTCAGTCTACAGAACAATGATAAACACTCCAGTGTGGTACAGTATCAACCCTCAGTCTACAGGACAATGATAAACACTCCAGTGTGGTACAGTACCAACCCTCAGTCTACAGGACAATGATAAACACTCCAGTGTGGTACAGTATCAACCCTCAGTCTACAGAACAATGATAAACACTCCAGTGTGGTACAGTATCAACCCTCAGTCTACAGGACAATGATAAACACTCCAGTGTGGTACAGTATCAACCCTCAGTCTACAGAACAATGATAAACACTCCAGTGTGGTACAGTATCAACCCTCAGTCTACAGGACAATGATAAACACTCCAGTGTGGTACAGTATCAACCCTCAGTCTACAGAACAATGATAAACACTCCAGTGTGGTACAGTATCAACCCTCAGTCCACAGAACAATGATAAACACTCCAGTGTGGTATAGTATCAACCCTCAGTCTACGGAACAATGATAAACACTCCAGTGTGGTACAGTATATACCCTCAGTCTACAGAACAGTGATAAACACTCCAGTGTGGTACAGTATCAACCCTCAGTCCACAAAACAGTGATAAACACTCCAGTGTGGTACAGTATCAACCCTCAGTCTACAGAACAATGATACACACTCCAGTGTGGTACAGTATCAACCCTCAGTCTACAGAACAATGATACACACTCCAGTGTGGTACAGTATCAACACTTAGTCTACGGAACAATGATAAACACTGCAGTGTGGGACAGTATCAACCCTCAGTCTGCAGAACAGTGATAAACACTCCAGTGTGGTACAGTATATACCCTCAGTCTACAGAACAGTGATAAACACTCCAGTGTGGTACAGTATCAACCCTCAGTCTACAGAACAATGATACACACTCCAGTGTGGTACAGTATCAACCCTCAGTCTACAGAACAATGATACACACTCCAGTGTGGTACAGTATCAACCCTCAGTCTGCAGAACAATGATAAACATTCCAGTGTGGTACAGTATCAACCCTCAGTCGACAGAACAATGATAAGCATTCCAGTGTGGTACAGTATCAACCCTCAGTCTACAGAACAATGATGAACATTCCAGTGTGGTACAGTATCAACCCTCAGTCTACAGAACAATGATAAATACTCCAGTGTGGTACAGTATCAACCCTCAGTCTACAGAACAATGATAAACACTCCAGTGTGGTACAGTATCAACCCTCAGTCTACAGAACAATGATAAACACTCCAGTGTGGTACAGTATCAACCCTCAGTCTACAGAACAATGATAAACACTCCAGTGTGGTACAGTATCAACCCTCAGTCTACAGAACAATGATAAACATTCCAGTGTGGTACAGTATCAACCCTCAGTCTACAGAACAATGATAAACACACCAGTGTGGTACAGTATCAACCCTCAGTCTACAGAACAATGATAAACACTCCAGTGTGGGACAGTATCAACCCTCATTCTACAGAACAGTGATAAACACTCCAGTGTGGTACAGTATCAACCCTCAGTCGACAGAACAATGATAAACACTCCAGTGTGGTACAGTATCAACCCTCAGTGTACAGAACAGTGATGAACACTCCAGTGTGGTACAGTACCAACCCTCAGTCTACAGAACAATGATAAACATTCCAGTGTGGTACAGTATCAACCCTCAGTGTACAGAACAGTGATAAACACTCCAGTGTGGTACAGTATCAACCCTCAGTCTACAGAACAATGATAAACACTCCAGTGTGGGACAGTATCAACCCTCAGTCTACAGAACAGTGATAAACACTCCAGTGTGGTACAGTATCAACCCTCAGTCTACAGAACAATGATAAACACTCCAGTGTGGTACAGTATCAACCCTCAGTCGACAGAACAATGATAAACACTCCAGTGTGGTACAGTATCAACACTTAGTCTACAGAACAATGATAAACACTGCAGTGTGGTACAGTATCAACCCTCAGTCGACAGAACAATGATAAACATTCCAGTGTGGGACAGTATCAACCCTCAGTCTACAGAACAGTGATAAACACTCCAGTGTGGTACAGTATCAACCCTCAGTCTACAGGACAATGAAAAACACTCCAGTGTGGTACAGTATCAACCCTTAGTCTACAGAACAATGATAAACACTGCAGTGTGGTACAGTATCAACCCTCAGTCTACAGAACAATGATAAACACTCCAGTGTGTTACAGTATCAACCCTCAGTCTACAGAACAATGATAAACACTCCAGTGTGGTACAGTATCAACCCTCAGTCTACAGAACAATGATAAACACTCCAGTGTGGTACAGTATCAACCCTCAGTCCACAAAACAGTGATAAACACTCCAGTGTGGTACAGTATCAACCCTCAGTCTACAGAACAATGATACACACTCCAGTGTGGTACAGTATCAACCCTCAGTCTACAGAACAATGATACACACTCCAGTGTGGTACAGTATCAACACTTAGTCTACGGAACAATGATAAACACTGCAGTGTGGGACAGTATCAACCCTCAGTCTGCAGAACAATGATAAACACTCCAGTGTGGTACAGTATATACCCTCAGTCTACAGAACAGTGATAAACACTCCAGTGTGGTACAGTATCAACCCTCAGTCTACAGAACAATGATACACACTCCAGTGTGGTACAGTATCAACCCTCAGTCTACAGAACAATGATACACACTCCAGTGTGGTACAGTATCAACCCTCAGTCTGCAGAACAATGATAAACATTCCAGTGTGGTACAGTATCAACCCTCAGTCGACAGAACAATGATAAGCATTCCAGTGTGGTACAGTATCAACCCTCAGTCTACAGAACAATGATGAACATTCCAGTGTGGTACAGTATCAACCCTCAGTCTACAGAACAATGATAAATACTCCAGTGTGGTACAGTATCAACCCTCAGTCTACAGAACAATGATAAACACTCCAGTGTGGTACAGTATCAACCCTCAGTCTACAGAACAATGATAAACACTCCAGTGTGGTACAGTATCAACCCTCAGTCTACAGAACAATGATAAACACTCCAGTGTGGTACAGTATCAACCCTCAGTCTACAGAACAATGATAAACATTCCAGTGTGGTACAGTATCAACCCTCAGTCTACAGAACAATGATAAACACACCAGTGTGGTACAGTATCAACCCTCAGTCTACAGAACAATGATAAACACTCCAGTGTGGGACAGTATCAACCCTCATTCTACAGAACAGTGATAAACACTCCAGTGTGGTACAGTATCAACCCTCAGTCGACAGAACAATGATAAACACTCCAGTGTGGTACAGTATCAACCCTCAGTGTACAGAACAGTGATGAACACTCCAGTGTGGTACAGTACCAACCCTCAGTCTACAGAACAATGATAAACATTCCAGTGTGGTACAGTATCAACCCTCAGTGTACAGAACAGTGATAAACACTCCAGTGTGGTACAGTATCAACCCTCAGTCTACAGAACAATGATAAACACTCCAGTGTGGGACAGTATCAACCCTCAGTCTACAGAACAGTGATAAACACTCCAGTGTGGTACAGTATCAACCCTCAGTCTACAGAACAATGATAAACACTCCAGTGTGGTACAGTATCAACCCTCAATCTACAGAACAATGATAAACACTCCAGTGTGGTACAGTATCAACCCTCAGTCTACATAACAATGATAAACACTGCAGTGTGGTACAGTATCAACCCTCAGTCGACAGAACAATGATAAACACTCCAGTGTGGTACAGTATCAACCCTTAGTCTACAGAACAATGATAAACACTCCAGTGTGGTACAGTATCAACCCTCAGTCTACAGAACAATGATAAACACTGCAGTGTGGTACAGTATCAACCCTCAGTCTACAGAACAATGATACACACTCCAGTGTGGTACAGTATCAACCCTCACTCTACAGAACAATGATGCACACTCCAGTGTGGTACAGTATCAACCCTCAGTCTACAGAACAATGATAAACACTCCAGTGTGGTACAGCATCAACCCTCAGTCTACAGAACAATGATAAACACTCCAGTGTGGTACAGCATCAACCCTCAGTCTACAGAACAATGATAAACACTCCAGTGTGGTACAGCATCAACCCGCAGTCTACAGAACAATGATAAACACTCCAGTGTGGTACAGCATCAACCCTCAGTCTGCAGAACAATGATAAACACTCCAGTGTTGTACAGCATCAACCCTCAGTCTACAGAACAATGATAAACACTCCAGTGTGGTACAGTATCAACCCTCAGTCTACAGAACAATGATAAACACTCCAGTGTGGTACAGTATCAACCCTCAGTCTACAGAACAATGATAAACACTCCAGTGTGGTACAGTATCAACCCTCAGTCTACAGAACAGTGATAAACACTCCAGTGTGGTACAGTATCAACCCTCAGTCTACAGAACAATGATAAACACTCCAGTGTGGTACAGTATCAACCCTCAGTCTACAGAACAATGATAAACATTCCAGTGTGGTACAGTATCAACCCTCAGTCTAGAGAACAATGATAAACACTCCAGTGTGGTACAGTATCAACCCTCAGTCTACAGGACAATGAAAAACACTCCAGTGTGGTACAGTATCAACCCTCACTCTACAGAACAATGATAAACACTCCAGTGTGGTACAGCATCAACCCTCAGTCTGCAGAACAATGATAAACACTCCAGTGTGGTACAGTATCAACCCTCAGTCGACAGAACAATGATAAGCATTCCAGTGTGGTACAGTATCAACCCTCAGTCTACAGAACAATGATGAACATTCCAGTGTGGTACAGTATCAACCCTCAGTCTACAGAACAATGATAAATACTCCAGTGTGGTACAGTATCAACCCTCAGTCTACAGAACAATGATAAACACTCCAGTGTGGTACAGTATCAACCCTCAGTCTACAGAACAATGATAAACACTCCAGTGTGGTACAGTATCAACCCTCAGTCTACAGAACAATGATAAACACTCCAGTGTGGTACAGTATCAACCCTCAGTCTACAGAACAATGATAAACACTCCAGTGTGGTACAGTATCAACCCTCAGTCTACAGAACAGTGATAAACACTCCAGTGTGGTACAGTATCAACCCTCAGTCTACAGAACAATGATAAACACACCAGTGTGGTACAGTATCAACCCTCAGTCTACAGAACAATGATAAACACTCCAGTGTGGGACAGTATCAACCCTCATTCTACAGAACAGTGATAAACACTCCAGTGTGGTACAGTATCAACCCTCAGTCGACAGAACAATGATAAACACTCCAGTGTGGTACAGTATCAACCCTCAGTGTACAGAACAGTGATGAACACTCCAGTGTGGTACAGTACCAACCCTCAGTCTACAGAACAATGATAAACATTCCAGTGTGGTACAGTATCAACCCTCAGTGTACAGAACAGTGATAAACACTCCAGTGTGGTACAGTATCAACCCTCAGTCTACAGAACAATGATAAACACTCCAGTGTGGGACAGTATCAACCCTCAGTCTACAGAACAGTGATAAACACTCCAGTGTGGTACAGTATCAACCCTCAGTCTACAGAACAATGATAAACACTCCAGTGTGGTACAGTATCAACCCTTAGTCTACAGAACAATGATAAACACTGCAGTGTGGTACAGTATCAACCCTCAGTCGACAGAACAATGATAAACATTCCAGTGTGGGACAGTATCAACCCTCAGTCTACAGAACAGTGATAAACACTCCAGTGTGGTACAGTATCAACCCTCAGTCTACAGGACAATGAAAAACACTCCAGTGTGGTACAGTATCAACCCTTAGTCTACAGAACAATGATAAACACTGCACTGTGGTACAGCATCAACCCTCAGTCTACAGAACAATGATAAACACTCCAGTGTGTTACAGTATCAACCCTCAGTCTACAGAACAATGATAAACACTCCAGTGTGGTACAGTATCAACCCTCAGTCTACAGAACAATGATAAACACTCCAGTGTGGTACAGTATCAACCCTCAGTCTACAGAACAATGATAAACACTCCAGTGTGGTACAGTATCAACCCTCAGTCTACAGGACAATGATAAACACTCCAGTGTGGTACAGCATCAACCCTCAGTCTACAGAACAATGATAAACACTCCAGTGTGGTACAGTATCAACCCTCAGTCTACAGAACAATGATAAACACTGCAGTGTGGTACAGTATCAACCCTCAGTCCACAGAACAATGATACACACTCCAGTGTGGTACAGTATCAACCCTCACTCTACAGAACAATGATGCACACTCCAGTGTGGTACAGTATCAACCCTCAGTCTACAGAACAATGATAAACATTCCAGTGTGGTACAGTATCAACCCTCAGTCGACAGAACAATGATAAGCATTCCAGTGTGGTACAGTATCAACCCTCAGTCTACAGAACAATGATGAACATTCCAGTGTGGTACAGTATCAACCCTCAGTCTACAGAACAATGATAAATACTCCAGTGTGGTACAGTATCAACCCTCAGTCTACAGAACAATGATAAACACTCCAGTGTGGTACAGTATCAACCCTCAGTCTACAGAACAATGATAAACACTCCAGTGTGGTACAGTATCAACCCTCAGTCTACAGAACAATGATAAACACTCCAGTGTGGTACAGTATCAACCCTCAGTCTACAGAACAATGATAAACATTCCAGTGTGGTACAGTATCAACCCTCAGTCTACAGAACAATGATAAACACACCAGTGTGGTACAGTATCAACCCTCAGTCTACAGAACAATGATAAACACTCCAGTGTGGGACAGTATCAACCCTCATTCTACAGAACAGTGATAAACACTCCAGTGTGGTACAGTATCAACCCTCAGTCGACAGAACAATGATAAACACTCCAGTGTGGTACAGTATCAACCCTCAGTGTACAGAACAGTGATGAACACTCCAGTGTGGTACAGTACCAACCCTCAGTCTACAGAACAATGATAAACATTCCAGTGTGGTACAGTATCAACCCTCAGTGTACAGAACAATGATAAACACTCCAGTGTGGGACAGTATCAACCCTCAGTCTACAGAACAGTGATAAACACACCAGTGTGGTACAGTATCAACCCTCAGTCTACAGAACAATGATAAACACTCCAGTGTGGTACAGTATCAACCCTCAGTCTACAGAACAATGATAAACACTCCAGTGTGGTACAGTATCAACCCTCAGTCTACAGAACAATGATAAACATTCCAGTGTGGTACAGTATCAACCCTCAGTCTACAGAACAATGATAAACACACCAGTGTGGTACAGTATCAACCCTCAGTCTACAGAACAATGATAAACACTCCAGTGTGGGACAGTATCAACCCTCATTCTACAGAACAGTGATAAACACTCCAGTGTGGTACAGTATCAACCCTCAGTCGACAGAACAATGATAAACACTCCAGTGTGGTACAGTATCAACCCTCAGTGTACAGAACAGTGATGAACACTCCAGTGTGGTACAGTACCAACCCTCAGTCTACAGAACAATGATAAACACTCCAGTGTGGTACAGTATCAACCCTCAGTCTACAGAACAATGATAAACACTCCAGTGTGGGACAGTATCAACCCTCAGTCTACAGAACAGTGATAAACACTCCAGTGTGGTACAGTATCAACCCTCAGTCTACAGAACAATGATAAACACTCCAGTGTGGTACAGTATCAACCCTCAGTCTACAGAACAATGATAAACACTCCAGTGTGGTACAGTATCAACACTTAGTCTACAGAACAATGATAAACACTGCAGTGTGGTACAGTATCAACCCTCAGTCGACAGAACAATGATAAACATTCCAGTGTGGGACAGTATCAACCCTCAGTCTACAGAACAGTGATAAACACTCCAGTGTGGTACAGTATCAACCCTCAGTCTACAGGACAATGAAAAACACTCCAGTGTGGTACAGTATCAACCCTTAGTCTACAGAACAATGATAAACACTGCAGTGTGGTACAGTATCAACCCTCAGTCTACAGAACAATGATAAACACTCCAGTGTGTTACAGTATCAACCCTCAGTCTACAGAACAATGATAAACACTCCAGTGTGGTACAGTATCAACCCTCAATCTACAGAACAATGATAAACACTCCAGTGTGGTACAGTATCAACCCTCAGTCTACATAACAATGATAAACACTCCAGTGTGGTACAGTATCAACCCTCAGTCTACAGGACAATGATAAACACTCCAGTGTGGTACAGCATCAACCCTCAGTCTACAGAACAATGATAAACACTCCAGTGTGGTACAGTATCAACCCTCAGTCTACAGAACAATGATAAACACTGCAGTGTGGTACAGTATCAACCCTCAGTCTACAGAACAATGATACACACTCCAGTGTGGTACAGTATCAACCCTCACTCTACAGAACAATGATGCACACTCCAGTGTGGTACAGTATCAACCCTCAGTCTACAGAACAATGATAAACACTCCAGTGTGGTACAGCATCAACCCTCAGTCTACAGAACAATGATAAACACTCCAGTGTGGTACAGCATCAACCCTCAGTCTACAGAACAATGATAAACACTCCAGTGTGGTACAGCATCAACCCGCAGTCTACAGAACAATGATAAACACTCCAGTGTGGTACAGCATCAACCCTCAGTCTGCAGAACAATGATAAACACTCCAGTGTTGTACAGCATCAACCCTCAGTCTACAGAACAATGATAAACACTCCAGTGTGGTACAGTATCAACCCTCAGTCTACAGAACAATGATAAACACTCCAGTGTGGTACAGTATCAACCCTCAGTCTACAGAACAATGATAAACACTCCAGTGTGGTACAGTATCAACCCTCAGTCTACAGAACAGTGATAAACACTCCAGTGTGGTACAGTATCAACCCTCAGTCTACAGAACAATGATAAACACTCCAGTGTGGTACAGTATCAACCCTCAGTCTACAGAACAATGATAAACATTCCAGTGTGGTACAGTATCAACCCTCAGTCTAGAGAACAATGATAAACACTCCAGTGTGGTACAGTATCAACCCTCAGTCTACAGGACAATGAAAAACACTCCAGTGTGGTACAGTATCAACCCTCACTCTACAGAACAATGATAAACACTCCAGTGTGGTACAGCATCAACCCGCAGTCTACAGAACAATGATAAACACTCCAGTGTGGTACAGCATCAACCCTCAGTCTGCAGAACAATGATAAACACTCCAGTGTGGTACAGTATCAACCCTCAGTCGACAGAACAATGATAAGCATTCCAGTGTGGTACAGTATCAACCCTCAGTCTACAGAACAATGATGAACATTCCAGTGTGGTACAGTATCAACCCTCAGTCTACAGAACAATGATAAATACTCCAGTGTGGTACAGTATCAACCCTCAGTCTACAGAACAATGATAAACACTCCAGTGTGGTACAGTATCAACCCTCAGTCTACAGAACAATGATAAACACTCCAGTGTGATACAGTATCAACCCTCAGTCTACAGAACAATGATAAACACTCCAGTGTGGTACAGTATCAACCCTCAGTCTACAGAACAATGATAAACACTCCAGTGTGGTACAGTATCAACCCTCAGTCTACAGAACAGTGATAAACACTCCAGTGTGGTACAGTATCAACCCTCAGTCTACAGAACAATGATAAACATTCCAGTGTGGTACAGTATCAACCCTCAGTCTACAGAACAATGATAAACACACCAGTGTGGTACAGTATCAACCCTCAGTCTACAGAACAATGATAAACACTCCAGTGTGGGACAGTATCAACCCTCATTCTACAGAACAGTGATAAACACTCCAGTGTGGTACAGTATCAACCCTCAGTCGACAGAACAATGATAAACACTCCAGTGTGGTACAGTATCAACCCTCAGTGTACAGAACAGTGATGAACACTCCAGTGTGGTACAGTACCAACCCTCAGTCTACAGAACAATGATAAACATTCCAGTGTGGTACAGTATCAACCCTCAGTGTACAGAACAGTGATAAACACTCCAGTGTGGTACAGTATCAACCCTCAGTCTACAGAACAATGATAAACACTCCAGTGTGGGACAGTATCAACCCTCAGTCTACAGAACAGTGATAAACACTCCAGTGTGGTACAGTATCAACCCTCAGTCTACAGAACAATGATAAACACTCCAGTGTGGTACAGTATCAACCCTTAGTCTACAGAACAATGATAAACACTGCAGTGTGGTACAGTATCAACCCTCAGTCGACAGAACAATGATAAACATTCCAGTGTGGGACAGTATCAACCCTCAGTCTACAGAACAGTGATAAACACTCCAGTGTGGTACAGCATCAACCCTCAGTCTACAGAACAATGATAAACACTCCAGTGTGGTACAGTATCAACCCTCAGTCTACAGAACAATGATAAACACTGCAGTGTGGTACAGTATCAACCCTCAGTCCACAGAACAATGATACACACTCCAGTGTGGTACAGTATCAACCCTCACTCTACAGAACAATGATGCACACTCCAGTGTGGTACAGTATCAACCCTCAGTCTACAGAACAATGATAAACACTCCAGTGTGGTACAGCATCAACCCTCAGTCTACAGAACAATGATAAACACTCCAGTGTGGTACAGCATCAACCCTCAGTCTGCAGAACAATGATAAACACTCCAGTGTGGTACAGTATCAACCCTCAGTCGACAGAACAATGATAAGCATTCCAGTGTGGTACAGTATCAACCCTCAGTCTACAGAACAATGATGAACATTCCAGTGTGGTACAGTATCAACCCTCAGTCTACAGAACAATGATAAATACTCCAGTGTGGTACAGTATCAACCCTCAGTCTACAGAACAATGATAAACACTCCAGTGTGGTACAGTATCAACCCTCAGTCTACAGAACAATGATAAACACTCCAGTGTGGTACAGTATCAACCCTCAGTCTACAGAACAATGATAAACACTCCAGTGTGGTACAGTATCAACCCTCAGTCTACAGAACAATGATAAACACTCCAGTGTGGTACAGTATCAACCCTCAGTCTACAGAACAGTGATAAACACTCCAGTGTGGTACAGTATCAACCCTCAGTCTACAGAACAATGATAAACATTCCAGTGTGGTACAGTATCAACCCTCAGTCTACAGAACAATGATAAACACACCAGTGTGGTACAGTATCAACCCTCAGTCTACAGAACAATGATAAACACTCCAGTGTGGGACAGTATCAACCCTCATTCTACAGAACAGTGATAAACACTCCAGTGTGGTACAGTATCAACCCTCAGTCGACAGAACAATGATAAACACTCCAGTGTGGTACAGTATCAACTCTCAGTGTACAGAACAGTGATGAACACTCCAGTGTGGTACAGTACCAACCCTCAGTCTACAGAACAATGATAAACATTCCAGTGTGGTACAGTATCAACCCTCAGTGTACAGAACAGTGATAAACACTCCAGTGTGGTACAGTATCAACCCTCAGTCTACAGAACAATGATAAACACTCCAGTGTGGGACAGTATCAACCCTCAGTCTACAGAACAGTGATAAACACTCCAGTGTGGTACAGTATCAACCCTCAGTCTACAGAACAATGATAAACACTCCAGTGTGGTACAGTATCAACCCTCAGTCTACAGAACAATGATAAACACTCCAGTGTGGTACAGTATCAACCCTTAGTCTACAGAACAATGATAAACACTGCAGTGTGGTACAGTATCAACCCTCAGTCGACAGAACAATGATAAACATTCCAGTGTGGGACAGTATCAACCCTCAGTCTACAGAAAAGTGATAAACACTCCAGTGTGGTACAGTATCAACCCTCAGTCTACAGGACAATGAAAAACACTCCAGTGTGGTACAGTATCAACCCTTAGTCTACAGAACAATGATAAACACTGCAGTGTGGTACAGTATCAACCCTCAGTCTACAGAACAATGATAAACACTCCAGTGTGTTACAGTATCAACCCTCAGTCTACAGAACAATGATAAACACTCCAGTGTGGTACAGCATCAACCCTCAGTCTACAGAACAATGATAAACACTCCAGTGTGGTACAGCATCAACCCTCAGTCTACAGAACAATGATAAACACTCCAGTGTGGTACAGCATCAACCCTCAGTCTACAGGACAATGATAAACACTCCAGTGTGGTACAGTATCAACCCTCAGTCTACAGAACAGTGATAAACACTCCAGTGTGGTACAGTATCAACCCTTAGTCTACAGAACAATGATAAACACTGCAGTGTGGTACAGTATCAACCCTCAGTCGACAGAACAATGATAAACATTCCAGTGTGGGACAGTATCAACCCTCAGTCTACAGAAAAGTGATAAACACTCCAGTGTGGTACAGTATCAACCCTCAGTCTACAGGACAATGAAAAACACTCCAGTGTGGTACAGTATCAACCCTTAGTCTACAGAACAATGATAAACACTGCAGTGTGGTACAGTATCAACCCTCAGTCTACAGAACAATGATAAACACTCCAGTGTGTTACAGTATCAACCCTCAGTCTACAGAACAATGATAAACACTCCAGTGTGGTACAGTATCAACCCTCAGTCTACAGAACAATGATAAACACTCCAGTGTGGTACAGTATCAACCCTCAGTCTACAGAACAATGATAAACACTCCAGTGTGGTACAGTATCAACCCTCAGTCTACAGGACAATGATAAACACTCCAGTGTGGTACAGCATCAACCCTCAGTCTACAGAACAATGATAAACACTCCAGTGTGGTACAGTATCAACCCTCAGTCTACAGAACAATGATAAACACTGCAGTGTGGTACAGTATCAACCCTCAGTCTACAGAACAATGATACACACTCCAGTGTGGTACAGTATCAACCCTCACTCTACAGAACAATGATGCACACTCCAGTGTGGTACAGCATCAACCCTCAGTCTACAGAACAATGATAAACACTCCAGTGTGGTACAGCATCAACCCTCAGTCTACAGAACAATGATAAACACTCCAGTGTGGTACAGCATCAACCCGCAGTCTACAGAACAATGATAAACACTGCAGTGTGGTACAGTATCAACCCTCAGTCTACAGAACAATGATACACACTCCAGTGTGGTACAGTATCAACCCTCAGTCTACAGAACAATGATAAACACTCCAGTGTGGTACAGCATCAACCCTCAGTCTACAGAACAATGATAAACACTCCAGTGTGGTACAGCATCAACCCTCAGTCTACAGAACAATGATAAACACTCCAGTGTGGTACAGCATCAACCCGCAGTCTACAGAACAATGATAAACACTCCAGTGTGGTACAGCATCAACCCTCAGTCTGCAGAACAATGATAAACACTCCAGTGTGGTACAGCATCAACCCTCAGTCTACAGAACAATGATAAACACTCCAGTGTGGTACAGTATCAACCCTCAGTCTACAGAACAATGATAAACACTCCAGTGTGGTACAGTATCAACCCTCAGTCTACAGAACAATGATAAACACTGCAGTGTGGTACAGTATCAACCCTCAGTCTACTGAACAGTGATAAACACTCCAGTGTGGTACAGTATCAACCCTCAGTCTACAGAACAATGATAAACACTCCAGTCTGGTACAGTATCAACCCTTAGTCTACAGAACAATGATAAACACTGCAGTGTGGTACAGTATCAACCCTCAGTCGACAGGACAATGATAAACACTCCAGTGTGGTTCAGTATCAACCCTGAGTCTACAGAACAATGATAAACACTGCAGTGTGGTACAGTATCAACCCTCAGTCTACAGAACAATGATAAACACTCCAGTGTGGTACAGTATCAACCCTCAGTCTACAGGACAATGATAAACACTCCAGTGTGGTACAGTATCAACCCTCAGTCCACATGACAACGATAAACATTCCAGTGTGGTACAGTATCAACCTTCAGTCTACAGAACAATGGTAAATACTCCAGTGTGGTACAGTATCAACCCTCAGTCTACAGAACAATGATAAACACTCCAGTGTGGTACAGTATCAACCCTCAGTCTACAGAACAATGATAAACACTCCAGTGTGGTACAGTATCAACCCTCAGTCTACTTCTTCTTCTTCTTCTTCTTTTTCTTTTGGGCCTCCTTATCTCGAGAGACAATGGATACGCGCCTGGAGGTGGTCAGTGGTTTGTGAAGCAGCGCCTGGAGTGGCTATAAAGGCCAATTCTGGAGTGACAGGCTCTTCCACAGGTGCTGCAGAGAAATTTGTGCCCAGTTTCTACGCCAATTTATCTGGACTTATAACCCGTAACTGCTGCCTTCCGTGTTGTTTCAGTCGCTGTGAGGCAACTATGGAGTGACCTCTCCATGGCGCATGCCTGGGCAAATTTATGGAGGTTGAGAGTTGCCCAGTCGTCAAAACCCCCCTCTCGGCCTTTCTGGTGGGGTCCAAAGGAGTGCAGGACACGACGTTTGGCACCAGTATGGCTGCAGGAACTGCCGGAAACATGCCAAAGGTGACACATGACCGCCTACGGGGTTCCGCTCCGGATTTTCTGTTAGGGTTTACTCCCTTAGCCTTGGTCTCTCCCGAGACGCCCACAAGGCAGTGGGGTTGTTGGGGCCCCTACACAGGTGTAGGATGGTGCCGGTGGGAGGAGGGGATGCAGGGGGGAGGGGTAGAGGGAGGGGGTGGGGGGGGGGGGGTGCAGGGGAAGGGGGTGCGGGGTGAAGATGGTGCGGGGGGGGGCGGGCTGGGACGGGGTTGTGAGGGGGTGAGCTGAGAGGGTGGAGCAGGGAAGGGGACGGGGGTGGGGGGGGGGAGGGGGGGTGGAATCTGGTGCAGGTAATAAGCCAATTCCTCAGTGCCCACCATCGACGTCCGGAAAGCTCATCTACGTCCTTCGGGAGGTGAAGCATCATTTGGCAGACTTAGAGGTGGTTACATTTGCTAAGGGTTTTTTTTTTTGCAGTGGTTTAAATAAAGGCATGCAGCATTGCCGACAGTGCGCTGCAGATGCTCTCCGAGCCATCTCCCGCGGGCGCTTTGAAGTTGCGGCCGGGGGGGCCGCTCGTGGATGTTTTGGGTGTTCGGGGCACCTTTTCACAGGACTTCTCTCGGGTCCCGCAGCTCCTTCTTCACCTCTACAGGACAATGATAAACACTCCAGTGTGCTACAGTATCAACCCTCAGTCTACAGGACAATGATAAACACTCCAGTGTGGTACAGTATCAACCCTCAGTCTACAGGACAATGATAAACACTCCAGTGTGGTACAGTATCAACCCTCAGTCTACAGAACAATGATAAACACTCCAGTGTGGTACAGTATCAACCCTCAGTCTACAGAACAATGATAAACACTCCAGTGTGGTACAGTATCAACCCTCAGTCTACAGAACAATGATATACACTCCAGTGTGGTACCGTATCAACCCTCAGTCTACAGATCAATGATAAACACTCCAGTGTGGTACAGTATCAACCCTCAGTCGACAGAACAATGATAAACACTCCAGTGTGGTACAGCATCAACCCTCAGTCTACAGAACAATGATAAACACTCCAGTGTGGTACAGTATCAACCCTCAGTCTACAGAACAATGATAAACACTCCAGTGTGGTACAGTATCAACCCTCAGTCTACAGAACAGTGATAAACACTGCAGTGTGGTACAGTATCAACCCTCAGTCTACAGAACAGTGATAAACACTCCAGTGTGGTACAGTATCAACCCTCAGTCTACAGAACAATGATAAACACTCCAGTCTACAGAACAATGATAAACACTCCAGTGTGGTACAGTATCAACCCTCAGTCTACAGAACAATGATAAACATTCCAGTGTGGTACAGTATCAACCCTCAGTCTACAGAACAATGATAAACACTCCAGTGTGGTACAGTATATACCCTCAGTCTACAGAACAATGATAAACACTCCAGTGTGGTACAGTATCAACCCTCAGTCTACCGAACAGTGATAAACACTGCAGTGTGGTACAGTATCAACCCTCAGTCTACAGAACAATGATAAACACTCCAGTGTGGTACAGTATCAACCCTCAGTCTACAGAACAATGATAAACACTCCAGTGTGGTACAGTATCAACCCTCAGTCTACAGAACAATGATAAACATTCCAGTGTGGTACAGTATCAACCCTCAGTCTACAGAACAATGATAAACACTCCAGTGTGGTACAGTATCAACCCTCAGTCGACAGAACAGTGATAAACACTCCAGTGTGGTACAGCATCAACCCTCAGTCTACAGAACAATGATAAACACTCCAGTGTGGTACAGTATCAACCCTCAGTCTACAGAACAGTGATAAACACTCCAGTGTGGTACAGTATCAACCCTCAGTCTACAGAACAATGATAAACACTCCAGTGTGGTACAGTATCAACCCTTAGTCTACAGAACAATGATAAACACTGCAGTGTGGTACAGTATCAACCCTCAGTCTACAGGACAATGATAAACACACCAGTGTGGTACAGTATCAACCCTTAGTCTACAGAACAATGATAAACACTGCAGTGTGGTACAGTATCAACCCTCAGTCTACAGAACAATGATAAACACTCCAGTGTGGTACAGTATCAACCCTCAGTCTACAGAACAGTGATAAACACTCCAGTGTGGTACAGTATCAACCCTCAGTCTACAGGACAATAATAAACACTCCAGTGTGGTACAGTATCAACCCTCAGTCTG
Source organism: Heterodontus francisci (assembly GCF_036365525.1). Taxonomy (NCBI): domain Eukaryota; kingdom Metazoa; phylum Chordata; class Chondrichthyes; order Heterodontiformes; family Heterodontidae; genus Heterodontus; species Heterodontus francisci. Next base: position 10,132,550 of record NC_090380.1, on the reverse strand, counting down.
CAGAACAATGATACACACTCCAGTGTGGTACAGTATCAACCCTCAGTCTACAGGACAATGATAAACACTCCAGTGTGGTACAGTATCAACCCTCAGTCTACAGAACAATGATAAACATTCCAGTGTGGTACAGTATCAACCTTCAGTCTACAGAACAATGGTAAATACTCCAGTGTGGTACAGTATAAACCCAGAGTCTACAGAACAATGATAAACACTCCAGTGTGGTACAGTATCAACCCTCAGTCTACAGGACAATGATAAACACTCCAGTGTGGTACAGTATCAACCCTCAGTCTACAGAACAATGATAAACATTGCAGTGTGGTACAGTATCAACCTTCAGTCTACAGAACAATGGTAAATACTCCAGTGTGGTACAGTATCAACCCAGAGTCTACAGAACAATGATAAACACTCCAGTGTGATACAGTATCAACCCTCAGTCTACAGAACAGTGATAAACACTCCAGTGTGGTACAGTATCAACCCTCAGTCTACAGAACAATGATAAACACTCCAGTGTGATACAGTATCAACCCTCAGTCTACAGAACAGTGATAAACACTGCAGTGAGGTACAGTATCAACCCTCAGTCTACAGAACAGTGATAAACACTCCAGTGTGGTACAGTATCAACCCTCAGTCTACAGAACAATGATAAACACTCCAGTGTGGTACAGTATCAACCCTCAGTCTACAGAACAGTGATAAACACTCCAGTGTGGTACAGTATCAACCCTCAGTCTACAGAACAATGATAAACACTCCAGTCTACAGAACAATGATAAACACTCCAGTGTGGTACAGTATCAACCCTCAGTCTACAGAACAATGATAAACACTCCAGTCTACAGAACAATGATAAACACTCCAGTGTGGTACAGTATCAACCCTCAGTCTACAGAACAATGATAAACATTCCAGTGTGGTACAGTATCAACCCTCAGTCTACAGAACAATGATAAACACTCCAGTGTGGTACAGTATATACCCTCAGTCTACAGAACAATGATAAACACTCCAGTGTGGTACAGTATCAACCCTCAGTCTACCGAACAGTGATAAACACTGCAGTGTGGTACAGTATCAACCCTCAGTCTACAGAACAATGATAAACACTCCAGTGTGGTACAGTATCAACCCTCAGTCTACAGAACAATGATAAACACTCCAGTGTGGTAAAGTATCAACCCTCAGTCGACAGAACAGTGATAAACACTCCAGTGTGGTACAGCATCAACCCTCAGTCTACAGAACAATGATAAACACTCCAGTGTGGTACAGTATCAACCCTTAGTCTACAGAACAATGATAAACACTGCAGTGTGGTACAGTATCAACCCTCAGTCTACAGGACAATAATAAACACTCCAGTGTGGTACAGTATCAACCCTTAGTCTACAGAACAATGATAAACACTGCAGTGTGGTACAGTATCAACCCTCAGTCTACAGGATAATGATAAACACTCCAGTGTGGTACAGTATCAACCCTCAGTCTACAGAACAATGATAAACACTCCAGTGTGGTACAGTATCAACCCTCAGTCTACAGAACAGTGATAAACACTCCAGTGTGGTACAGTATCAACCCTCAGTCTACAGGACAATAATAAACACTCCAGTGTGGTACAGTATCAACCCTCAGTCTGCAGAACAATGATACACACTCCAGTGTGGTACAGTATCAACCCTCAGTCTACAGGACAATGATAAACACTCCAGTGTGGTACAGTATCAACCCTCAGTCTACAGAACAATGATAAACATTCCAGTGTGGTACAGTATCAACCTTCAGTCTACAGAACAATGGTAAATACTCCAGTGTGGTACAGTATCAACCCTCAGTCTACAGAACAATGATAAACATTCCAGTGTGGTACAGTATCAACCCTCAGTCTACAGAACAATGATAAACACTCCAGTGTGGTACAGTATCAACCCTCAGTCGACAGAACAGTGATAAACACTCCAGTGTGGTACAGCATCAACCCTCAGTCTACAGAACAATGATAAACACTCCAGTGTGGTACAGTATCAACCCTCAGTCTACAGAACAATGATAAACACTCCAGTGTGGTACAGTATCAACCCTCAGTCTACAGAACAATGATAAACACTCCAGTGTGGTACAGTATCAACCCTCAGTCTACAGAACAATGATAAACACTCCAGTGTGGTACAGTATCAACCCTTAGTCTACAGAACAATGATAAACACTGCAGTGTGGTACAGTATCAACCCTCAGTCTACAGGACAATGATAAACACTCCAGTGTGGTACAGTATCAACCCTTAGTCTACAGAACAATGATAAAAACTGCAGTGTGGTACAGTATCAACCCTCAGTCTACAGAACAATGATAAACACTCCAGTGTGGTACAGTATCAACCCTCAGTCTACAGAACAGTGATAAACACTCCAGTGTGGTACAGTATCAACCCTCAGTCTACAGGACAATAATAAACACTCCAGTGTGGTACAGTATCAACCCTCAGTCCACAGAACAATGATACACACTCCAGTGTGGTACAGTTTCAACCCTCAGTCTACAGGACAATGATAAACACTCCAGTGTGGTACAGTATCAACCCTCAGTCTACAGAACAATGATAAACACTCCAGTGTGGTACAGTATCAACCCTCAGTCTACAGAACAATGATAAACACTCCAGTGTGGTACAGTATCAACCCTCAGTCTACAGGACAATGATAAACACTCCAGTGTGGTACAGCATCAACCCTCAGTCTACAGAACAATGATAAACACTCCAGTGTGGTACAGTATCAACCCTCAGTCTACAGAACAGTGATAAACACTCCAGTGTGGTACAGTATCAACCCTCAGTCTACAGAACAATGATAAACACTCCAGTGTGGTACAGTATCAACCCTCAGTCTACAGGACAATGATAAACACTCCAGTGTGGTACAGTATCAACCCTCAGTCTACAGAACAGTGATAAACACTCCAGTGTGGTACAGTATCAACCCTCAGTCTACAGAACAATGATAAACACTCCAGTGTGGTACAGTATCAACCCTCAGTCTACAGAACAATGATAAACACTCCAGTCTACAGAACAATGATAAACACTCCAGTGTGGTACAGTATCAACCCTCAGTCTACAGAACAATGATAAACACTCCAGTCTACAGAACAATGATAAACACTCCAGTGTGGTACAGTATCAACCCTCAGTCTACAGAACAATGATAAACATTCCAGTGTGGTACAGTATCAACCCTCAGTCTACAGAACAATGATAAACACTCCAGTGTGGTACAGTATCAACCCTCAGTCTACAGAACAATGATAAACACTCCAGTGTGGTACAGTATATACCCTCAGTCCACAGAACAATGATAAACACTCCAGTGTGGTACAGTATCAACCCTCAGTCTACCGAACAGTGATAAACACTGCAGTGTGGTACAGTATCAACCCTCAGTCTACAGAACAATGATAAACACTCCAGTGTGGTACAGTATCAACCCTCAGTCTAAAGAACAATGATAAACACTCCAGTGTGGTACAGTATCAACCCTCAGTCTACAGAACAATGATAAACACTCCAGTGTGGTACAGTATCAACCCTCAGTCTACAGAACAATGATAAACATTCCAGTGTGGTACAGTATCAACCCTCAGTCTACAGAACAATGATAAACACTCCAGTGTGGTACAGTATCAACCCTCAGTCTACAGAACAGTGATAAACACTCCAGTGTGGTACAGTATCAACCCTCAGTCTACAGAACAATGATAAACACTCCAGTGTGGTACAGTATCAACCCTCAGTCTACAGAACAATGATAAACATTCCAGTGTGGTACAGTATCAACCCTCAGTCGACAGAACAATGATAAACACTCCAGTGTGGTACAGTATCAACCCTCAGTGCACAGAACAGTGATAAACACTCCAGTGTGGTACAGTATCAACCCTCAGTCTACAGAACAATGATAAACATTCCAGTGTGGTACAGTATCAACCCTCAGTCTACAGAACAGTGATAAACACTCCAGTGTGGTACAGTATCAACCCTCAGTCTACAGAACAATGATAAACACTCCAGTGTGGTACAGTATCAACCCTCAGTCTACAGAACAGTGATAAACACTCCAGTGTGGTACAGTATCAACCCTCAGTCTACAGAACAATGATAAACACTCCAGTGTGGTACAGTATCAACCCTTAATCTACAGAACAATGATAAACACTGCAGTGTGGTACAGTATCAACCCTCAGTCTACAGGACAATGATAAACACTCCAGTGTGGTACAGTATCAACCCTCAGTCTACAGAACAATGATAAACACTCCAGTGTGGTACAGTATCAACCCTCAGTCTACAGAACAATGATAAACATTCCAGTGTGGTACAGTATCAACCCTCAGTCTACAGAACAATGATAAATACTCCAGTGTGGTACAGTATCAACCCTCAGTCTACAGAACAGTGATAAACACTCCAGTGTGGTACAGTATCAACCCTCAGTCTGCAGAACAATGATAAACATTCCAGTGTGGTGCAGTATCAACCCTCAGTCTACAGAACAATGATAAACACTCCAGTGTGGTACAGTATCAACCCTCAGTCTACAGAACAATGATAAACACTCCAGTGTGGTACAGTATCAACCCTCAGTCTACAGAACAATGATAAACACTCCAGTGTGGTACAGTATCAACCCTCAGTCTACAGAACTATGATACACACTCCAGTGTGGTACAGCATCAACCCTTAGTCCACAGAACAATGATGCACACTCCAGTGTGGTACAGTATCAACCTTCAGTCTACAGGACAATGATAAACACTCCAGTGTGGTACAGTATCAACCCTTAGTCTACAGAACAATGATAAACACTGCAGTGTGGTACAGTATCAACCCTCAGTCTACAGAACAATGATAAACACTCCAGTGTGGTACAGTATCAACCCTCAGTCTACAGAACAATGATAAACATTCCAGTGTGGTACAGTATCAACCCTCAGTCTACAGAACAATGATAAACACTCCAGTGTGGTACAGTATCAACCCTCAGTGTACAGAACAGTGATAAACACTCCAGTGTGGTACAGTATCAACCCTCAGTCTACAGAACAATGATAAACACTCCAGTGTGGGACAGTATCAACCCTCAGTCTACAGAACAGTGATAAACACTCCAGTGTGGTACAGTATCAACCCTCAGTCTACAGAACAATGATAAACACTCCAGTGTGGTACAGTATCAACCCTTAGTCTACAGAACAATGATAAACACTGCAGTGTGGTACAGTATCAACCCTCAGTCTACAGAACAATGATAAACACTCCAGTGTGGTACAGTATCAACCCTCAGTCTACAGGACAATGATAAACACTCCAGTGTGGTACAGTATCAACCCTCAGTCGACAGAACAATGATAAACATTCCAGTGTGGGACAGTATCAACCCTCAGTCTACAGAACAGTGATAAACACTCCAGTGTGGTACAGTATCAACCCTCAGTCTACAGGACAATGATAAACACTCCAGTGTGGTACAGTATCAACCCTTAGTCTACAGAACAATGATAAACACTGCAGTGTGGTACAGTATCAACCCTCAGTCGACAGAACAATGATAAACACTCCAGTGTGGTACAGTATCAACCCTCAGTCTACAGAACAATGATAAACACTCCAGTGTGGTACAGTATCAACCCTCAGTCTACAGAACAATGATAAACACTCCAGTGTGGTACAGTATCAACCCTCAGTCTACAGAACAATGATAAACACTCCAGTGTGGTACAGTATCAACCCTCAGTCTACAGGACAATGATAAACACTCCAGTGTGGTACAGCATCAACCCTCAGTCTACAGAACAATGATAAACACTCCAGTGTGGTACAGTATCAACCCTCAGTCTACAGAACAATGATAAACACTGCAGTGTGGTACAGTATCAACCCTCAGTCTACAGAACAATGATACACACTCCAGTGTGGTACAGTATCAACCCTCACTCTACAGAACAATGATGCACACTCCAGTGTGGTACAGTATCAACCTTCAGTCTACAGAACAATGATAAACACTCCAGTGTGGTACAGCATCAACCCTCAGTCTACAGAACAATGATAAACACTCCAGTGTGGTACAGCATCAACCCTCAGTCTACAGAACAATGATAAACACTCCAGTGTGGTACAGCATCAACCCTCAGTCCACAGAACAGTGATAAACACTCCAGTGTGGTACAGTATCAACCCTCAGTCGACAGAACAGTGATAAACACTCCAGTGTGGTACAGTATCAACCCTCAGTCTACAGAACAATGATAAACACTCCAGTGTGGTACAGTATCAACCCAGAGTCTACAGAACAATGATAAACACTGCAGTGTGGTACAGTATCAACCCTCAGTCTACAGGACAATGATAAACACTCCAGTGTGGTACAGTATCAACCCTTAGTCTACAGAACAATGATAAACACTGCAGTGTGGTACAGTATCAACCCTCAGTCTGCAGAGCAATGATAAACACTCCAGTGTGGTACAGTATCAACCCTCAGTCTACAGAACAATGATGAACACTCCAGTGTGGTACAGTATCAACCCTCAGTCTACAGGACATTAATAAACACTCCAGTGTGGTACAGTATCAACCCTCAGTCCACAGAACAATGATACACACTCCAGTGTGGTACAGTATCAACCCTCAGTCTACAGAACAATGATAAACACTCCAGTCTGGTACAGTATCAACCCTCAGTCTACAGGACAATGATAAACACTCCAGTGTGGTACAGTATCAACCCTCAGTCTACAGGACAATGATAAACACTCCAGTGTGGTACAGTATCAACCCTCAGTCTACAGAACAATGATAAACACTCCAGTGTGGTACAGTATCAACCCTCAGTCTACAGAACAATGATAAACACTCCAGTGTGGTACAGTATCAACCCTCAGTCTACAGAACAATGATAAACACTCCAGTGTGGTACAGTATCAACCCTCAGTCTACAGAACAATGATAAACACTCCAGTGTGGTACAGTATCAACCCTCAGTCTACAGGATAATGATAAACACTCCAGTGTGGTACAGCATCAACCCTCAGTCTACAGAACAATGATAAACACTCCAGTGTGGTACAGTATCAACCCTCAGTCTACAGAACAATGATAAACACTCCAGTGTGGTACAGTATCAACCCTCAGTCTACAGAACAGTGGTAAACACTGCAGTGTGGTACAGTATCAACCCTCAGTCTACAGAACAGTGATAAACACTCCAGTGTGGTACAGTATCAACCCTCAGTCTACAGAACAATGATAAACACTCCAGTGTGGTACAGTATCAACCCTCAGTCTACAGGACAATGATAAACACTCCAGTGTGGTACAGTATCAACCCTCAGTCTACAGAACAGTGATAAACACTCCAGTGTGGTACAGTATCAACCCTCAGTCTACAGAACAATGATAAACACTCCAGTGTGGTACAGTATCAACCCTCAGTCTACAGAACAATGATAAACACTCCAGTCTACAGAACAATGATAAACACTCCAGTGTGGTACAGTATCAACCCTCAGTCTACAGAACAATGATAAACACTCCAGTCTACAGAACAATGATAAACACTCCAGTGTGGTACAGTATCAACCCTCAGTCTACAGAACAATGATAAACATTCCAGTGTGGTACAGTATCAACCCTCAGTCTACAGAACAATGATAAACACTCCAGTGTGGTACAGTATCAACCCTCAGTCTACAGAACAATGATAAACACTCCAGTGTGGTACAGTATATACCCTCAGTCTACAGAACAATGATAAACACTCCAGTGTGGTACAGTATCAACCCTCAGTCTACCGGACAGTGATAAACACTGCAGTGTGGTACAGTATCAACCCTCAGTCTACAGAACAATGATAAACACTCCAGTGTGGTACAGTATCAACCCTCAGTCTACAGAACAATGATAAACACTCCAGTGTGGTACAGTATCAACCCTCAGTCTACAGAACAATGATAAACACTCCAGTGTGGTACAGTATCAACCCTCAGTCTACAGAACAATGATAAACACTCCAGTGTGGTACAGTATCAACCCTCAGTCTACAGGACAATGATAAACACTCCAGTGTGGTACAGTATCAACCCTCAGTCTACAGGACAATGATAAACACTCCAGTGTGGTGCAGTATCAACCCTCAGTCTCAGGTTGAACAACCTGCCACCTGATCTTGTGTGGAGGAAAATTCCTTCTTCTGAAGACTTGAACGCATGTGAGAGCAGCAGGGAGAAGAAGATCCCAAACAGTGTAGGTGCGAGAACACAGCCCTGTTTCACCCGCTCGGGAGCAGCGACCTCGCTCCTTCATACTCCAGTGTGATACAGTATAAACCCACTCCTTTTAACATCCATCTTCCCTCTCTTTTAATGCAAGTACATTTAACATTTGAAGAGGTTGAATTACATGAGGTGAGGGTGATTGTAATAAACTCTGGAATGTTGCTAATTTGAAGCAGATGCTGGGTTGCAAGGGCCTTCAGAAACTGTGTAGTTTCAATGCTCAGAATAAACGTCATGTTAACAGCGAAGGTTGCAAATACATCTGAAACAGAAGCAGTAAATACAAAGCAGTATATGATAGAGGAAAATAGTTTGTCTCATCAAACTTGGTAAATCTTTGGGATTAGGTGTCTTTATATTGAAATTTCCCTCAGGAAGGTTAAAAGTGCCTGATGGGATAGAGTGCTATATACTGTCTGTGGAAGAAGCAGACTTGACAGTTGAATGGCTTTATCTTCCCAATGATTTCCTATTTCCTATCTTCTCACCATCAATGAACAGTTAATTGTTCCTGGATTAAAATCCTGGAACTCCCTTTCTAACAGCACTGTGGGTGTACCTACACCACAGGGACCAAAGCGGTTCAAGAAGGCAGCTCACCACCACTTTATCAAGGGCAATTAGGAATGGGCAATAAATGCTGGCCTGGCCAGTGACACCCACATCCCGAGAATGTCAGCCAATGTATATCAGCTAGGGCAGGGCTAATGGGAAAGGCTTGGGATACAGGCAGCAGTGTTTGGACTGAGGGGAAGTTTGCAGAGGGTGGCCAACCAGGAGAGCAGTTGAGTATGGAGGTGAAAAAGTATGGAGGTGAAAAAGCATGGCTTTCCGCGGCATTGGACGTGAGCAGGGGGTGGCTGGTGTTACACAGGTGGAAGATGAAATGCCCAGGAGTAGTCCTTCAGCAAACGTTTTAAGCAGAGAATTTCTCATTTTAATCACCCTCTGTTTTTTATTGTGATCCTCAGAACCTTCTCAGCTCCAGTACAAAAAGCCCAAACTTCTCAACTGCCTCGTAATAACTCCAGATACAAAATTAAGATTCAGTCTGCCTTTTTTTGGCTTTACCTACCAAGTGTTGCACTCGTGCATCTGCTCACCAAGGTTCCTCTACTCCATGGAAAATCTTACCATTCAAGGCCTACTTGCTTCCTTCTGTTTTTGCTGCTAAAATGTTTTACTTCACACATCTCTACATTGAGCTGTTCTTGCCCCACCCCCACCTCACTTGTTTATAATCTGTGACTTTTCTAATATTTGTCAGTTCCGAAGAAGGGTCACTGACCCGAAACGTTAACTCTGCTTCTCTTTCCACAGATGTTGCCAGACCTGCTGAGTGATTCCAGCATTTCTTGTTTTTGTTTCAGATTTCCAGCATCCGCAGTATTTTGCTTTTATCTACATTGAGCTGCTCTGCTAACTTTCTGCCCAGCTCACTATCCAATCTATGACCTTTGTTGTCCTTGTCACAATTTGCTCGACTCCTAAGTTTATTGGCATTTGCATACTTCAATGTTGTTACATACGAACATAAGAATTAAGAGAAGTAGGCCATTTGGCCCCTCTAGCCTGCTGTGCCTTTCAATAAGATCAAGGCTGATTTGTTTGTGTCTCGAATTCCACACTCCCATCTACCCCGATAACCTTTAATTCCCTTGCCTAACAAGAATCTATTTACCTCCGCCTTAAAAATATTCAATGCCTCTGCCTCCATCACTTTCTGAGGCAGAGTTCCAAAGTCTCACAACCCTCGTAAGACAAAAAATTCTCCTCATCTCTGTCTTAAAAGGGCAACCCCTAATTTTAAAACAGAGCCCCCTAGTTCTGGACTCACCCACAAGAGGAAACATCCTTTCAACAATCACCTTGTCAGGATCTTATAAACTTCAATCAAAATCTCTCCTCACTCTTCTGAATTCCAGTGAAAACAAGCCCAGTCTGTCCAACCTTTCCTGATAAGACAACCTGCTCATTCCAGGTATCAATCTAGTAAACCTTTTCTGAACCGCCTCCAATGCATTGTCATCCTTCCTTAAATAAGGAGACCAAAACTGCACACAGTATTCGAGACGTGGTCTTACCCTGTATAACTGAAGCATAACATCCTTACTTTTATTTTCGATTCCTCTTGTAATAAAAGATAGAATTCCATTAACCTTCTTTATTACTAGCTGTACCTGTATGCTAACTTTTTGTGACTCATGCACTAGAACACGTGATCCCTCTGCACCTCGGAATTCTGCAGTCATTCTCCTTTGAAGTAATACTCTGCTTTTTTATTCTTCCTAAATCTAGAAAGTGTAGATGTGCAAAGGGATCTGGGTGTCCTTGTCAATAAGTCACTGAAAGTTGACACGCAGGGACAGCAAGCACTTAAGAAGGCTAATGGTATGTTAGCCTTTATCACAAGAGAATTTGAGTACAGGAGTAGTGAAGTCTTAAAAAGGGGCGGCACAGTGGCGCAGTGGTTAGCACTACAGCCTCACAGCTCCAGGGACCCGGGTTCGATTCTGGGTACTGCCTGTGAGGAGTTTGCAAGTTCTCCCTGTGTCTGCGTGGGTTTTCTCCGGGTGCTCCGGTTACCTCCCACAAGCCAAAAGACTTGCAGGTTGGTAGGTAAATTGGCCGTTACAAATTGTCACTAGTATAGGTAGGTGGTAGGGAAATATAGGGACAGGTGGGGATGTTTGGTAGGAATATGGGGTTAGTGTAGGATTAGTATAAATGGGTGGTTGATGGTCGGCACAGACTCGTTGGGCCGAAGGGCCTGTTTCAGTGCTGTATCTCTAATCTAATCTAATCTAATCTAATCTAATCTGCCAAAGTGAACAACTTCACATTTTCCCACGTTATATTTCATCTGCCAGATTTTTGTCCACTCACTCAACCTATCTATATCGGTTTGCAACCTCCTTATGTCCTTTTCACAACATGCTTTCCTCCCTATCTTTGTGTCAACTGCAAATTTAGCTACCATGCCATCACTCCCTTCATCTAAGTCATTGATATAAATTATAAAAAGTTCCCTTAATTCTAGATCTGAATTGTTTATGTGTATAGTAAATGCACTGGAAAGAGGGTCAGTAACCAGTGGGGGTTAGATTTAATTTAATTGACAAATGATCTGGAGGAGAGATGAACATTTTGTTTTTACACAGTGAGTTGTTGTTCTCTGAAGTGCACTGTCTGAAAGGGTGTTGGAAGCAGATTTAATAATAAATTTCAAAAGGGAATTGGATAAATACTAGAAGGGGAAAATTTTGCAGGTCTCTGGGGAAAAAGCAGGAAATGGGGCTGATACTAGCCCAGAGCAGGGGAATGGGGTGAAGTGGATAGCCCTTTCAAAGAGTTGGTATAGGCACCATGGGCCAAATGGCCTCATGTGCTGTATGATTCCATGAATCTGAATAACAGCCACAACAGAGACTCCTATGGAAAGCCACTTCCGGTACCCTTCCAGTCTGACAGAATTCCCTTTATTCCGACCCTGCTTCCTACCCTACAACCATCTTTCCTTCCACATGGCTAGTTTTACAAGCCGTTGTCTTTGCCATAAGTTTCCCGTGTTGCAGCTTATCACAAGCTTTTCAGGAAATCCATCACTGCATTTATTTTATCCTGAGTTATTTCTTGAACAAATTCGCCCAGGTTGTCTAAGCTCAGCGCTTTGGGAATCTATACAGACTGCTACATAAACCAGCCCTTAGGGAATCTATACTGACTGCTACATAAACCAGCCCTTAGGGAATCTGTACTGACTGCTACATAAACCAGCCCTTAGGGAATCTATACTGACTGCTACATAAACCAGCCCTTAGGGAATCTATACTGACTGCTACATAAACCAGCCCTTAGGGAATCTGTACTGACTGCTACATAAACCAGCCCTTAGGGAATCTGTACTGACTGCTACATAAACCAGCCCTTAGGGAATCTATACTGACTGCTACATAAACCAGCCCTTCGGGAATCTATACTGACTGCTACATAAACCAGCCCTTAGGGAATCTGTACTGACTGCTACATAAACCAGCCCTTAGGGAATCTATACTGACTGCTACATAAACCAGCCCTTCGGGAATCTATACTGACTGCTACATAAACCAGCCCTTAGGGAATCTATACTGACTGCGACATAAACCAGCCCTTAGGGAATCTATACTGACTGCTACATAAACCAGCCCTTAGGGAATCTATACTGACTGCTACATAAACCAGCCCTTAGGGAATCTGTACTGACTGCTACATAAACCAGCCCTTAGGGAATCTATACTGACTGCTACATAAACCAGCCCTTAGGGAATCTATACTGACTGCTACATAAACCAGCCCTTAGGGAATCTATACTGACTGCTACATAAACCAGCCCTTAGGGAATCTATACTGACTGCTACATAAACCAGCCCTTTGTGCTGTGCGGTGGTCACTCCTACCAATACTGTCATGCTGAGAAATCTCAGCAATGTATAATTAATAGGGATAATAATGAAACCGGACCACCCGGCATCGACCTCGGCACTGGGAATGACAACGGCAAACCCAGCCCTGTCGACCCTGCAAAGTCCTCCTTACTAACATCTGGGAGCTTGTGTCAAAGTTGGGAGAGCTGTCCCACAGACTTGTCAAGCAACAGCCTGACATAGTCATACAGGAATCATGCAGGACAGACCCAGCAGAGGTGGTGGCACAGTGGTATACAGTAGACAGGGAGTTGCCCTGGGAGACCTCAACATCAACTCCGGATCCCATGAAGTCTCATGGCATCAGGTCAAACATGGACAAGGTAACCTCCTACTGATTACCACCTACTGCCCTCTCTCAGCTGAGGAGTCAGTACTCCTCCATGTTGAACAGCACTTGGAGGAAGCACTGAGGGTGGCGAGGGCACAAAATGTACTCTGGGTGGGGGACTTCAATGTCCATCACCAAGAGTGGCTCAGTAGCACCACGACTGACCGAGCTGGCCGAGTCCTAATGTTCTGAAGAAGGGTCACTGACCTGAAACGTTAACTCTGCATCTCTCTCCACAGATGCTGCCAAACCTGCTGAGTATTTCCAGCATTTTTTGTTTTTATTTTTATCCTAAAAGACATAGCTGCCAGACTGGGTCTGCAGTAGGTGGTGAGGGAACGAACAAGAGGGAAAAACATACTTGACCTTGTCCTCACAAATCTACCTGCTGCAGATGCATCTGTCCATGACAGTATTGGTAGGAGTGACCACCGCACAGTCCTTGTGGAGACGAAGTACTGCCTTCACATTGAGGATACCCTCCATTGTGTTGTGTGGCACTATCACCGTGCTGAATGGGATAGATTTCAAACAGATCTAGCAATGCAAAACTAGGCATCCATGAGGCGCTGTGGGCCATCAGCAGCAGCAGAATTGTACTCAACCACAATCTGTAATCTCATGGCCCAGCATATCCCCCACTCTACCATTACCATCAAGCCAGGAGACCAACCCTAGTTCAATGAAGAGTGCAGGAGGGCATGCCAGGAGCAGCACCAGGCATACCTCAAAATGAGGTGTCAACCTGATGAAGCTACAACCCAGGACTACTTGTATGCCAAACTGCGTAAGCAGCATGCGATAGACAGAGCTAAGCGATCCCATAACCAACGGATCAGATCTAAGCTCTGCAGTCCTGCCACATCCAGCCGTGAATGGTGGTGGACAATTAAACAACTAACTGAAGGAGGTGGCTCCACAAATATCCCCATCCTCAATGATGGGGGAGCCCAGCACATCAGTGCAAAAGATAAGGCTGAAGCATTTGCAACAATCTTCAGCCAAGAGTGCCGAGTTGATGATCCATCTCAGCCCCCTCCTGAAGTCCCCAGCATCACAGATGCCAGACTTCAGCCAATTCGATTCACTCCGCGTGATATCAAGAAACGACTGAAGGCACTGGATACTGCAAAAGCTATGGGCCCTGACAATATTCCAGCAATAGTACTGAAGACCTGTGCTCCAGAACTAGCCGCACCCCTAGCCAAGCTGTTCCAGTACAGCTACAACACTGGCATCTACCCTGCAATGTGGAAAATTGCCCAGGTATGGCCTGTACACTAAAAGCAGGACAAGTCCAACCCGGCCAATTACCGCCCCATCAACCTACTCTCAATCATCAGTAAAGTGATGGAAAGTGTCATCAACAGTGCCATCAAGCAGCACTTGCTTAGCAATAACCTGCTCAGTGACGCTCAGTTTGGGTTCCGCCAGGGCCACTCAGCTCCTGATCTCATTACAGCCTTGGTTCAAACATGGACAAAAGAGCTGAAATCAAGAGGTGAGGTGAAAGTGACTGCCCTTGACATCAAGGCAGCATTTGACCGAGTATGGTATCAAGGAGCCCTAGAAAAACTGAAGTCAATGAGACTCGGGGAAAACCCTCCGCTGGCTGGAGTCATACCTAGCGCAAAGGAAGACGGTTGTGGTTGTTGGAGGTCAATCATCTGAGCTCCAGGACATCACTGCAGGAGTTCCTCAGGGTAGTGTCCTGGGCCCAACAATCTTCAGCTGCTTCATCAATGACCTTCCTTCAATCACAAGGTCAGAAGTGGGGATGTTCGCTGATGATTGCACAATGTTCAGCACCATTCGCGACTCCTCAGATACTGAAGCAGTTCATGTAGAAATGCAGCAAGACTTGAACAATATCCGGCTTGGGCTGATAAGTGGCAAGTAACATTCGCGCCACACAAGTGCCAGGCAATGACCATCTCCAACAAGAGGGAATCTAACCATCTCCCCTTGATATTCAATAGCATTACCATTGCTGAATCCCCCACTATCAACATCCTAGGGGCTACCATTGACCAGAAACTGAACTGGAGTAGCCGTATAAATACCGTGGCTACAAGAGCAGATCAGAGGCTAGGAATCCTGTGGTGAGTAACTCATCTCCTGACTCCCCAAAGCCTGTCCACCATCAACAAGGCACAAGTCAGGAGTGTGATGGAATACTCTCCACTTGCCTGGATGGCTGCAGCTCCAACAACACTCAGGAAGCTCAATACCATCCAGGACAAAGCAGCTCACTTGATTGGCACCCCATCCACAAACATTCACTCCCTCCACCACCGACGCACAGTGGCAGCAGTGTGTACCATCTACAAGATGCACTGTGGCAATGCACCAAGGCTCCTTCGACAGCACCTTCCAAACCCGCGACCTCTACCAACTAGAAGGACAAGGGCAGCAGCTGCATGAGAACACCACCACCTGCAAGTGATGGCACAGTGGTTATCACCGCAGCCTCACAGCTCCAGCGACCCGGGTTCAATTCTGGGTACTGCCTGTGTGGAATTTGCAAGTTCTCCCTGTATCTGCGTGGGTTTTCCCCGGGTGCTCCAGTTTCCTCCCACAGCCAAAGACTTGCAGGTTGGTCGGTAAATTGGCCATTATAAATTGCCCCTTGCATAGGTAGGTGGTAGGGAAATATAGGGACAGGTGGGGATGTGGTAGGAATATGGGATTAGTGTAGGATTAGTATAAATGGGTGGTTGATGGTCGGCACAGACTCGGTGGGCCGAAGGGCCTGTTTCAGTGCTGTATCTCTAAAAAAAAAAGTCACACACCATCCTGACTTGGAACTATATCACCATTCCTTCACTGTCGCCGGGTCAAAATCCTGGAACTCCCTTCCTAACAGCACTGTGGGTGTACCTACCTCACATGGACTGCAGTGGTTCAAGAAGGCAGCTCACCACCACCTTCTCAAGGGCAATTAGGGATGGGCAATAAATGCTGGCCTGGCCAGCGATGCCCACATTCCATGAACGAATTAAAAAAAGGGGCCGTCACTCTTGTAATACTCTTGTTCAATCTGGCTAAGAGGTGTGTATATATCCTGGGCTACTCACAAAAATGGAATTCAGTTGTTAATTAGTATTTCATGGTCTAAAGCCAAATGAAAGGGCACTTGTGTTAGTCATTGCAAGTTGTTGGCTGGAATATAGCCAGTACTGATTCAGAAAACAGCTTCCTAAGCTACACTTTATTTTATTCTTTTTTGGGATATGGGCGTCATTGGCAAGGCCAGCATTTGTCGCCCTTCCCTAATTGTCCTTCACAATTGAGTGGCTTGTTCGGCCATTTCAGAGGGCAGTTAAGAGTCAACCACATTGCTGTGGGTCTGGAGTCACATGTAGGCCAAACCAGGTAAGGGCAGCAGATTTCCTTCCCTAAAGGAACCAGATGGGTTTTTACAACAATCACAATAGTTTCATGGCACAATTCCTGAAACTAGCTTTCAGTTCAAGGTTTTTATATAATTAATTAATTGAACTTCTGTTCATGGTGGGAATTGAACCCATATCCCAGGGCATTGGGCTAGGCCTCTGGATTACTAGTTTAGTGACACTACCATTACGCTACCATCTCTCGCCAGCTTTTATTTCTGATCGAAATTGATGTGTCTCCGAAATGAATGCCTCTGCCATCTTGATTCAATGGTGCAAACCTGTCACCCAGGCAAGCTGATTTCTGTAAGGATAGAATGATGTAGAAATCCCTGTAGTTTGCCTGTAAACACACATCACACATGACTCGTGAAAAAGCAGCGTATCTGGTTTGTAAAACAAGTTTGCACATCTACTAAGTGCTGACTAAATTATTGACTGGGCAGAGGATAACTGGCAGTTAATGTGGCAATAAGAAATATTTTCACACCTGGTAAAGTGGTTATTGTAGCACAGAGTGAATTGTTGCTTATTCTGGTTGTACAATACATTCTAAACTATGATGTGGTACAGTAGTGAAAACAACATGCTGGAGCAACACTTCACTCAAGACTGAAGAGAGCTTCCAAAAGTGCACAAATTTATGGCCTTATGCCTGGAATGGGGATTGTGTATTTCCACAGTTCTGGGCCAAGCATTTAGTCTAATGCCCAGTTGAAAAGCAGTAAAGTATCTTAATGGATGATTGCAGCTTTTGATTTGTCTGACATTTTAATCCTGGAATTTGCACAATCTAAATATGTGAATTTTTGAGCATGGGTCGTGATGGCTAACCAGGCTGGAATCTACTGGCCAGTTGTAGAATGACTTTCTCTAAAAGATACAAATTTGACCATGTTGCTCAAAATCAAAGTTTAAAACACATATATAGTTTTTACTTTTGTGATCAAAGATACAAGGTCATTCTGCATGGAACCTGAGTGACTTTGTGTGAATCTTTAACCAATCTAACTCTCCTGTGTTTATGGTTTTACATTTACGGTTTACTCTTTGTATTATTATCTGCAACATGTAATGTGCATTGATACTGTAGCTGGGGTTTCAGTACTGAAAACTCTTTAATTTGCAGTTAATACGTAGATGACATTAAATTGCCAAATTGGTCTGATACGTTTGGTGAGTTTTGGTTTTTAAAACCCGAACAATAACAGCTGATGCATTGAAATAATAATTCAAGCAAATGTATTTTATTTTATAGTGTTCTGAGGAGCTGGGTGCTATAATAGGTTAGGCACTGGGTTGAAGTTCAGCCCAGACTGATCTTGTTTTGCTTACTGCTTTGCAGTTAAGGGTTACCAACTCTGCTTGGGAGCATTCCTGGAGTTTTTGATACCACTCCAATAAAAAAGACTTTTTTTTTGCATTTCCAATATTTTTCTAAATAATAACCAAATGCGTTCAAACGAAATGAAAGAAAGACTGTTCTCCCAAGTTACAGCAGCATCCTGGAGTTTAATCTTTAATTCATGGAGATTCCGGAACAACCCTGAAGGGTTGGCAACCTTGTACAGGTTGTTTCCCAAAATTCAAAGTCATCTCTGCTGGCTGGCTGATATATTCCTGTGTGTGAAATGAGTTTGAGAAGGTGCAGTCTGTTCCCAATTGGCAGAGAATTGTTTCTAGTTCAGCATTATTCACACACATACAGGTCAGAGCCCCAACAGCTTAATGGCTAAGGCACTGGCCTGCTAAGCCAGCAATTGTGGGTTTTCATCCCCCTGGGCTGAAGCAATTTTCAGTTGGCTGAATGGCCTCTCCTTCTGTGCTGTTATGACTCTGACTGAGAGAGTGGGGTGTGTGGAGAAAGCCACACTGGTGCTCTTCTGAGGTTGGGACTGAGGTGAGCTTTACTCTGATTGCTTGAAGTGGAAGGGATTTGATTTCTCCAGTACTGGAGTAGAGTCATTGATGGCACAGAAGGAGGCCATTTGGCCCATTGAGTCCATGCCAGCTTTCTGCAGAGCCATCCAGTCAGTCCCACTCCCCCGCTCGCTATCCATTGCCCTGCAAGTTTTTTTCCTTCAAGTGTCCATCAATTTCCTTTTGAAATCATGGTTGCCTCCACTTCCACCTCCCTCGTGGGCAGTGAGTTCCAGATCATTACCACTCACTGTGTAAAAAAGTTCTTCCTGCATCACTTCCCCAAAACCTTCAATCTGTGTCCTCTGGTCTTTGTACCATTTGTTAATGGGAACAGTTATTCCTTGTCTACCTTATCTAAGCCTGTCATAATCTTGTACACCTCTATCAAATCTCCCCTCAATCTCCTTTGTTCCAAGGAGAACAACCCCAGCTTCTCCAACCTAATCTTGTAACTAAAATCCCTCATCCCTGGAACCATTCTGGTAAATCTCCTCTGCACCCTCTCAAGGACCCTCACGTCCTTCCTAAAGTGTGGCGGACTGAACACAATACTCAAGTTCGAGCCTAACCAGAGCTTTATAAAGGATCAGTATAACTTGCCTGCTTTTGTACTCACAATCTGTATTTATGAATCCCAAGATCCCATATCCTCTGCTAGCTACTCTCTCAATATGTCCTGCCGCCTTCAAAGATCGATGTACATGCACCCCCAGGGTCCCTCTGTTCCTGCACACTCATTAAAACTGTGCCATTAAGTAGAAATTGCCTCTCCCTGTTCCTTCTGCCAAAATGCATCACCTCATACTTGTCAGTATTAAATTCTATCTGCCACCTCCCTGCCCATTCTGCATGCCTATCTATGTCCTGTTGCAGGTGGTTCATATCAGCCTCACTGTTTGCTGCACCTCCAAGCTTGGTGTCACTGGCAAGTTTTGAAATTCTACTCTGTATTCCAAGATCCAAATCATTGATATAAGGTCCCAGCATTAGTACTGGGTCCCATCAGCGTGATGAATAGAAACGAAATGAAGAAATCATTCTCATTGACCTTGGAACTTTTTAGGGATGACCTGGTGAAATCAGTTAGTCTTCTTCACTTCGATGGTAATGGCGATTTTGGCTCCCCATAGAATCATATAAGGTTTACAGCACAGAAAGAGGCTATTTGGCCAATCGTGTCTGTGCCAGCCAATAAACGATCCATCCACTCTAATCCCAGCTTCCAGCATTTGGTCCATAGCCCTGCAGATTACAGCACTTGAGGTGCATATCCAGACTCCTTTCGAATGAGTTTCGGGTTTCTGCCTCAACTACCTTTTCAGGCAGTGAGTTCCAGACCATCACCACCTTCTGGGTGAAAATGTTTTTCCTCATCTCCCCTCTAACCTTTCTACCAATCACTTTAAATCTATGCCCTCTCGTCACTGACCTCTCTGCTAAGGTGAATAGACTCTTCACCTCCACTGTATCCAGGCCCCTCAAAATTTTGTATATTTCAATCAGATCTCCCCTCAGCCTTCTCTGTTCCAAGGAGAACAACACCAGCCTATCCAAATTTTCCTCATAGCTGCAATTTTCCAGTCCTGGCAACATCCTCGTAAATCTCCCCTGTACCCTCTCTGGTGCAATTATATCCTTTCTGTAATGAGGTGACCAGAACTGCACACAGTACTCAGGTTGTGGCCGAACCAATGAGTTATACAGTTCCAGCATAACCTTCCTGCTATTGTATTCTCTACCTCAGCTAATAAGGGAAAGGATTCCATATGCCTTCTTAACCACCTTATCGACCTGTCCTACTACCTTCAGGGATCTGTGAACATTCACTCCAAGGTCCCTCACTTCCTCTACACCTCTCAGTATTTTCCCATTATTCTTGCATTCCTTTGCCTTGTTTGAGTCCCCAAATGCATCACCTCACACTACTCCGGGTTGAATTCCATTTACCACTTTTCTGCCCATCAAGATCTTCCTGCAGCCTACCGTTATCCTCCTCGCTATCTACCACACGGCCAATCTTTGTGTCGTCTGCAGACTTCTTGATCATGCCCCCTACATTTACGTCCAAATTGTTAATATATACCACAAAAAGCAGGGGACCCAGTACTGAGCCCTGTGGAACACCACTGGAAACAGCCCTCTAGCCGCTAAAACACCCGTCAACAATTACCCTTTGTTTCCTGTCACTGAGCCAATTTTGTATCCACCTTGCTGCATTTCCCTGGATCCCGTGGGATTTTTGTTTTACACAATCTGTCATGTGTGACCTTGCCAAAAGCTTTGTTAAAATCAATGTCGACCACATCAACTTCCTTGTTACTTCAAAATATTCGATCAAGTTGGTCAAATAAGATCTTCCCTTAACAAATCCGTGCTAACTATCCTTGATTAATCCATGCCTTTCTAAGTTACAGTTTATCCTGTCTCTCAGAATTGATTCCAATAATTTGCCCATGACTGAGGTTAAACTGACTGGCCTATAATTATTCAGTCTATCCCTTGCTCCCTTTTTAAACAGAGGTACATTGTTAACAGTCCTCCAATCGTCTGGCACCACACCTGTATGCAGTGAGGACTGGAAAATGATGGCCAGACCTTCTGCTATTTCCTCTCTTGCTTCTTTTGACAGCCTGGGGTACATTCATCTGGCCCTGGTGATTTATCAACTTTCAAGGATGTTAATCCCATTAATACTTCCTTCTCCCTATGTTTATCACATCCAATACTTCACACCCCTCTTCCTTAACTGCAATATCGTCATCATCCCCCTCTTTTGTGAAGACAGATGCAAAGTATTCATTAAGAACAAACCAACATCTTCCGCCCCTAGACATAGGTTACCTTTTTGGTCTGAGCGTGAGCAGCCACAATGCACCAGCAAAGGTAGCAGTGGCTTAAATAGTCAGAGAAACTGTAGCTTGCAAGATAATAGTGGTCACTGTCATCTTCCAGACATGCATCATCGTCTTATCCTTCAGGGTGGACTTCGACCTTGAATTGCTTGCTGCTGCACAGCTGGTTGTTGTCCCACTCTATTGCAATCCAGGAATCCACATATATTTTCAGAATGGTATTTATTTTTGTATACCCTGTCTACCTTCATTGTATTTTTCTTGTTTCTTTTGACTATTCCAGCGATGCAGTGGTCCTTCATCTCCCACAGGCACTGCATCTCCCATCGGCTCCTTCTGTACCCGTTTGACTTGGGATGACCGCCAGGGTCAGTGGCTGCGTAGACGACGCCTCGATGGGGCCATTAACCGAGTTCCCATGGGCTTCTATGAAAAAGTCTGGAAAATTTTACGGAAGGTGAGTTCCTGATGGTGAATGTTCAAAAGAGTGATGTCTCAGTCCGTTGGAAGTATTCTAACCCTCCGCTTTCTGCCCGTGCTGTGTAAAGGAAGTACTGAGCAGATCTCAAGCCCAGCTCCAATGTCTACATTAGAAATCAACTTTATACTTAGTTAAAAAAATTCAACTTGACTTTTTTTAAATAATGCTCAGTCTTTACATACAGGCAGGATTGTGCAAGGCAGGGAGGCTGAGTCAGGTATGGTAGACAAGCTGGGTCAGGATTAGTGACAGATCTGGCTTGAATTTGACCTCCTAATGGGGGGAAGAAATTAAAGATAGGAAAAGCCACCAAAATTAATTGTAAGAAAGAAATCTTCAGATCAAAAACAATGGCAGCCATATGTGTTCATAGAATAGAATAATAGGATAACAGAGCACAGGAGGAGGCCATTCAGCCCATAGAGTCTGTTCTTTTGAAGAAGAATCTAGTTAGTTCCATTTGCCAGCTCTTTCCCTATATCCATGAATGTGGTTTCTTGAAATATTTATCCAATTCCTTTTTGAAATTCTTTTTCTAAAAAGTGTTCATCTGAGGATTTTTCTGGTGCATTGTGTCACATGTTTAATATTGACCAATTGGATCTCCACATTGTCCCAGTGTAACCTGGCAAGATCGCAACTCAATTATCACCGTTAATGGCTCATTGCAGTATTCGGAACACAGGCACACACTATCACACATACCCACAATGTTATTGACACATAACCATCGTGTTATTGACTCATTCACTGTGTTACTGACCCATTTACAATGTTACTGACCCTTTCACTGTATTCCTGAACCATTCACAATGTTACTGACCCATTCATAATGTTACTGACACAGATCCACAGTGTTACTGACCTATTCACACTGTTGCTGATCCATTCACAATGTTACTGACCCATTCACATGTTACTGACCGATTCAGTGTTACTGACGCATTCACAGTGTCACTGACGCATTCACAGTGTTACTGACCCTTTCACAGTGTTACTGACCCATTCACGGTGTTACTGACCCTATCACAGTGTTACTGACCCTATCACAGTGTTACTGACCCTATCACAGTGTTACTGACCCTATCACAGTGTTACTGACCCTTTCACAGTGTTACTGACCCTTTCACAGTGTTACTGACCCTTTCACGGTGTTACTGACCCTTTCACGGTGTTACTGACCCTTTCACGGTGTTACTGACCCTTTCATGGTGTTACTGACCCATTCACGGTGTTATTGACACTTTCACAGTGTTACTGACCCATTCACAGTGGTATTGACCCATTCACAGTGTTACTGACCCATTCACAGTGGTACTGACCCATTCACAGTGTTACTGACCCATTCACAGTGTTACTGACCCATTCACAGTGATACTGACCCATTCACAGTGTTACTGACTCATTCACAGTGTTACTGACTCATTCACAGTGTTACTGACCCATTCACAGTGTTACTGACCCATTCACAGTGTTACTGACTCATTCACAGTGTTACTGACTCATTCACAGTGTTACTGACTCATTCACAGTGTTACTGACCCATTCACAGTGATACTGACCCATTCACAGTGATACTGACCCTTTCACATTGTTACTGACACACATCCATAATGTTACTGACCTATTCACAGTGGTACTGACCCATTCACAGTGTTACTGACCCATTCACAGTGGTACTGACCCATTCACAGTGTTACTGACCCATTCACAGTGTTACTGACCCATTCACAGTGATACTGACCCATTCACAGTGATACTGACCCATTCACAGTGATACTGACCCTTTCACATTGTTACTGACACACATCCACAATGTTACTGACCTATTCCCAGTATTACTCACCCATTCAGTGTGTTGCTCACCCATTCACTGTGTTGCTGACCCATTCACAATGTTACTGATCCATTCACAGTGTTACTGACCCATTCACAGTGGTACTGACCCATTCACAGTGGTACTGACCCATTCACAGTGGTACTGACCCATTCACATGTTTCTGACCCATTCACAGTGTTACTGACCCATTCACAGTGGTACTGACCCATTCACATGTTTCTGACCCATTCACATGTTTCTGACCCATTCACATGTTTCTGACCCATTCACAGTGTTACTGACCCATTCACAGTGTTACTGACCCATTCACAGTGTTAGTTACCCATTACATACGAACATACGAATTAGGAGCAGGAGTACACTGCTACTGACCCAGTCACAATATTACTGACCCTGTCGCAATGTTACTGACCCAGTCGCAATGTTACTGACCCAGTCGCAATGTTACTGACCCAGTCGCAATGTTACTGACCCAGTCGCAGTGTTACTGACCCAGTCGCAATGTTACTGACCCAGTCGCAATGTTACTGACCCAGTCGCAATGTTACTGACCCAGTCGCAATGTTACTGACCCAGTCGCAATGCTACTGACCCAGTCGCAATGTTACTGACCCAGTCGCAATGTTACTGACCAAGTCGCAATGTTACTGACCCATTCGCAATGTTACTGACCCAGTCGCAATGTTACTGACCCAGTCGCAATGTTACTGACCCAGTCGCAATGTTACTGACCCATTCACATGTTGTTTATCTATTCACCATGTTACTGACACATATCCACAATGTTACGGACCCATTCGCAATGTTACGGACCCATTCGCAATGTTACGGACACATTCACAATGTTTCTGACCCGTTCACAGTTTTACTGACCCATTCACAATGATACTGACCCATTCACCATGTTACTGATGCATAACCACAATGTTACGGACCCATTCAGAGTGTTAATGACCCATTCACAATGTTAATGACCCATTCACAATGTTAATGACCCATTCACAATGTTACTGACCTATTCACAGTGCTACTGGCCTGTTCACAATGTTACTGACCCATTAACTGCTGTTAGGGAATAACTCTAAATAGCTGAGTTAGAGTTAGGGTGCATATGTAAATTGCTTAATAATAGGGAACAAGTGAGTAACTTTTTTTTTGAGTAAGGTTTATTTTAACTAGTGAACTGTATTGATTTTTAGTAGAATTTATCAGTAGCTTCAAAAGTAAGGACCTTAGATTGTAGTGGGTAGTGTTTGGAGTAGAACAAGGTCCCTAGCGTAATTAATATTTTTTAATTAAAGGGAGTAACTAAGTCATGTAAAGGAAGTCATGGCTGGAGAGCTCGCACCCATGATATGCTTCTCCTGCGCTATGTGGGAAATCAGGGCCGTTTCCAGTGTCCCTGATGACCATGTGTGCAGGAAGTGTATCCATCTGCAGATACTGACTACCTGCATTACGGAGCTGGACTGCGGGTGGATTCACTGTGGAGTATCTGCAATGCTGAGATTGTTGTGGATAACACGTTAGTGAGCTGGAGAAAGCAGCAAGAGCCAAGTTCATGGCACCATGGGTGGCTCTGCTGCACAGGAGGGCAGGAAGAATAGTGGCAGGACTATAGTGATAGGGGATTTAATTGCAAGGGGACCAGACAGGTGTTTCTGCGGCTGCAAAAGAGACTCCAGGATGGTATGTTGTCTCCTGGTGCTGCAGTCAAGGATGTCTCTGAGCGGCTGCAGGGCATTGTGACGGGGGAGGGCGAGCAGCCAGTTGTCATGGTACATATCGGTATTCAATAACATAGGTAAAAAGAAGGGATGAGGTCCTACAAGGTGAATATAGGGAGTTAGAGCATAAATTAAACAGTAGGACCTCAAAGATATTAATCTCAGGATGATTACCAGTGCCATGTGCTAATGAGAGCAGAGATAGCAGGATATAGCAGATGAATATGTGGCTGGAGAAATGTGGTAGCGGGGAGGGATTCAGATTGCTGGGACATTGGAACCGATTCTGGGGAAGGTGGGACCAGTACAAGCTGGACAGGTGGCATCTGGGCAGGACCGGGAACAATTTCCTCGGTGGGGGTGGAGGGGGGTGGGGGGTGTTGTTTGCTAGAGCTATCGGGGAGGGTTTAAACTAGAATGGCTGGGGGATGGGAATCTGAACAGGGAGACAGAGGAGGGGGAAACAAGGTTGGAAATGGAGGACAGAAAGGTAAGAAGCGAAAGTGGAAGGCAAAGAAAACAAAGGCAAGAAACAAACGGGGTCATGGTGCAAAATAAAGCTAAGATGACTAACAATGTTAAAAAGACAAGTCTAAAGGCATTGTGTCTTAATGCACGGAACAATCAAATAAGGTAGATGAATTAACAGCGCAAATAGATATAAATGGTTATATAGTTGCGATTACGGAGACATGGCTGCAGGGTGACCAAGGATGGGAACAGAACATCCAGGGGTATTCAGTATTTAGGAAGGACAGGCAAAAAGGGAAAGGAGGTGAAGTAGCGTTGTTAGTACAGGAGGAAATCAATGCAATAGTGAGGAAGGATATTGGCTCGGAAAATCATGGCGTGGAATCTGGGTGGAGCTAAGAAACACTAAGGGGCAGGATACATTGGTGGGGATTGTCTATCGGCCCCCAAACAGTGGTGGAGATGTAAGAGATGGTATTAAACAGGAAATTAGAGACGCATGCATTAAGGATACAACTGTAATCATGGGTGACTTTAATCTACATATAACAAACCAAATTAGCAATAATACTGTGCAGGAGGATTTCCTGGAGTGTGTATGTGATGGTTTTTTAGACCAATATGTTGAACAATGAGAAAGGATTAATTAGCAATCTTGTTGTGCAGGGTCCCTTGGGGAGGAGCGACCATAACATGATAGAATTCTTCATTAAGATGGAGAGTGAAGTAGTTGAATCTGAAACCAGGGTCCTGAATCTGAATAAACGAAACTACGAAGTATGAGGTGGGAGTTGGCTACAGTAGATTGGGGAACTTTACTAAAAGGGTTGACGGTGGATAGGCAATGGATAATATTTAAAGAACGCGTGCATGAATTACAACAATTATTCATTCCTGTCTGGCGCAAAAATGAAACTGGAGAGGTGGCTCAACCGTGGCTTACAAAAGAAATTAGGAATACTATTAGATACAAAGAGGAGGCATATAAAATTGCCAGAAAAAGCAGCAAGTCTGAGGATTGGGAGTAATTTAGAATTCAGCAAAGGAGGAAAAAGAGGTTGATTAAGTGGGGGAAAATAAAGTATGAGAGTAAATTTGCAGGGAACATAAAAACTGACTGTAAAAGCTTCTATAAATATGTGAAGAGAAAAAGATTAGTGAAGACAAATGTAGGTCCCTTACAGTCAGAAATGGGGGAAATTATAATGGGGAACAAAGAAATGACAGAACAATTAAACACATACTTTGGTTCTGTGTTCACAAAGGAAGACACAAATAACCTCCCAGAAATGTTAGGGAACCAAGGATCTAATGAGAGGGAGGAACTGAAGGAAATCAGTATTAGTAAAAAAATAGTGCAAGGGAAATTAATGGGGTTAAAGTCTGACAAATCCCCAGAGCCTGATAATCTACGTCCCAGAGTACGAAAGGAAGTGGGCCTGGAAATAGTGGATGCAATGGTGGTCATCTTCCAAAATTCTATAGACTCTGGAGCAGTTCCTACATATTGGAGGGTGGCAAATGTATCCCCACTACTTACAAAATGAGGGAGAGAAAAAACAGGGAATTACAGACCACTTAGCCTTACATCAGTAGTGGGGAAAATGCTAGAGTCTATTATAAAGGATGTGATAGCAGAACACCTGGAAAGCATAAACGGGATTGGACCAAGTCAGCATGGGTTTACGAAAGGGAAATCATGCTTAACATGACTTACCTTCCGGGAGAGCAGCGGAGAGGAGTGGACCTGTGGGATAAACACTGAGAGCGGAGCTGATAAATTGAGCCCGAAGATCGAGGCCCAGTCACTTACCTTCAGGGAGAGGAGCAGAATTGTAGGGAAAACACCAAGAGCGGAGCTGATAAATTGAGCCCGAGGATCAAGGCCCAGTCACTTTTCTTCTGGGAGCAGAGCGGAGAGGAGCGGACCTGTAGGGAAAACACCGAGAGCGGAGCTAATAAATTGAGCTCAAGGATCGAGGCCCAGTCACGTACCTTCTAGGAGCGGAGCGGACCTGTGTGAGAGCAGTCCAGGCACGCCGGAATTTGAAAACAAAGTGAGCAGTGACGTCACAGGAAAGCTGCAAGGTGATTGGTTGGTGAGTAACTGCTTTTAGGGAATGACTCTAAATAGCTGGGTAAGTAACTAAAAGTAAAGGGAAAGGTCTACAGTCTTTTTAATATAATAGGTAGGTTTTTTTTTAGGGAATCAAGGTGCCTAGTGTATATAATCTAATTTTTGTGTAATTTAAGGGGATAAATTAAGGGTAAGTCATGACAGGGCAGCTCGGCAGTGTGGAGTGCTCCTCCTGTGAAATGTGGGAAGTCAGGGACACTTCCGTGTCCAGGGTAAACACGTGTGCAGAAAGTGTCTCCAGCTGCAGCCACTTGAAATCCACGTTTCGGATCTGGAGCGGCAGCTGGAGACACTGTGGAGCATCCGCGAGGCTGAGATCATCGTGGATAGCACGTACAGGGAGGTGGTCACACCGCAGGTAAAGACTGCTCAGACAGAAAGGGGATGGGCGACCACCAGGCAGAGTAGAAGAACTGGGCGGGTAATGCAGGAGTCCCCTGGGTCCATCTCCCTATCTAACAGATTTTCCACTTTGGATACTGTTGGATAGCTTCTCAGGGGAATACAGCAAGAGCCAAGTCTGTGGCACCACGGGTGGCTCAGCTGCACAGGAGGGGATGAAAAAGGAGTGGAAGAGCTATAGTGATTTGGGATTCTATTGTAAAGGGTACAGATAGGCGTTTCTGTGGCCGCAAACGTGACTCCAGGATGGTATGTTGCCTCGCTGGTGCTAGGGTCAAGGATGTCACGGAGCGGCTGCAGGACATTCTGAAAGGGGAGGGTGAATGGTCAGAGGCCGTGGATCACATTGGTACCAATGACATAGGTAGAAAGAAGGATGAGGTCCTGCATCAAGAATTTAGGGATCTAGGTAGCAGATTAAAAAGCAGGACCTCAAAGGTTGTAATCTCTGGATTACTCCCGGTGCCACCTGCTAGTGAGTATAGGAATAGGAGGATAGAGCAGATGAATGTGTGGCTGAGGAGATGGTGCAGGAGGGAGGGCTTTAGTTTCCTGGATCACTGGGTCTGTTTCTGGCAAAGGTGGGACCTGTATAAGTCGGAAGGGTCGCACCTGAGCCAGAATGGGATCAACATCCTTGCTGGGAGGTTTGCTAGTGCTGTTTGTTTAAACTAATTTGGCAGGGGGATGGGATATAGAGTGGAGGTACGTAGGGGGTGATGCACAGTCAAATATAAAAGAGAAACTGAGTCAGTCTGGAAGGCAAAGCTGTTTAGGCACAAGAGGAAAATGCAAGGCTGGATTTCATCTATTTTAATGCAAGGAGTCTTACTAGTAAGGCAGATGAATTGAGGGCGTTGATTAACACATGGAAATATGATATTATTGCTATCACAGAGACATGGTCGAGGGAGGGGCAGGACTGGCAGCTCAATATTCCAGGGAATAGAATCTTCAGGCGTGACAGGGGAGGGGGTAAAAGAGGAGGTGGCATTGCACTATTGATCAAGGAGACAATTACTGCAGTAAGGAGGGATGATATCTTAGAAGGTCCTACAAGAGAAGGGGCAGTACTGGACCTAAACCTAGGGAATGAAGCCGGACAAGTGGTAGAAGTGTCAGTGGGGGAGCATTTCGGGGATAGTGACCATAACTCTAAGATTTAAGGCAGTTTTGGAAAAGGACGAAGATGGACCAGAAATAAAGGGGAAAATTGGGGGAAGGCCAATTTCAATATGATAAAACAGGATCTGGCCAAAGTGGACTGAAGGCAGCTACTTGTAGAAAAGTCTACTTCAGATCAGTGGGAGTCATTCAAAGAGGAAATAGTAAGAGTTCAGAGCCAATATGTACTACTTAAGGTTAAGGGTAGGACCAACAAATCCAGGACACCCTGGATGTCAAGGGATATAGAGGATTGGATCAGGGAAAAAAAGGAGGCTTATGGTAGATTTAGAGCACTGAAAACAGCGGAGGCACTAGAGAAGTATAGAAAGTGTAGGGGGATACTTAAAAAAGTAATTAGGAGAGCGAAGAGGGGACCTAAAAAAAACACTGGCGGGCAAGATAAAGGAAAATCTTAAGGGGTTTTAACCAGGGAAAGAATTGGGCCCATTAGGGACCAAAGTGGCAATCTGTGTGTGGAGTCGGAGGACATAGGTAAGGTTTTAAATGATTACTTTTCATCTGTGTTCACAACGGAGAAGGACGATGTACATGTAGAGATTAGGGAGGGGGATTGTGATATACTTGAACATATTAGCATTGAAAGGGGGGAAGTGTTAGCTTGTTTTAGCGGGCTTAAAAGTGGATAAATCCTCAGGCCCATATGAGATGTATCCCAGGCTGTTATGTGAGGCAAGGGAGGAGATAGCTGGAGCTCTGACACAAATGTTCAAATCCTCTCTGGCCACATGAGAGGTACCAGAGGATTGGAGGACAGCAAATGTGGTACCATTATTCAAGAAGGGTAGCAGGGATAAACCAGGTAATTACAGGCTGGTGAGTCTAACATCAGTGGTAGGGAAAGTATTGGAAAAAATTCTGAGGGACGGAACTAATCTGCACTTGGAGAGGCAGGGATTAATCAGGGATAGTCAGCATGGCTTTGTCAGGGGGAGATCGTGTCTAACTAACTTTATTGAATTTTTCAAGGTGCTGACTAGATGTGTAGATGAGGGTAAATCAGTTGATGTAGTCTACATGGACTTCAGAAAGGTTTTTGATAAAGTCCCGCATGGGAGATTGGTTAAGAAGGTAAAAGCCCATGGGATCCAGCGCAATTTGGTAAATTGGATCCAAAATTGGCTTAGTGACAGGAGGCAGAGGGTGATGGTCGAGTGTTGCTTTTGCGAGTGGAAGCCTGTGACCAGTGGTGTATCACAGGGATCGGTGCTGGGACCCTTGCTGTTTGTAGTGTACATTAATGATTTAGACGTGAATGTGGGAGGTATGTTCAGTAAGTTCGCAGATGACACAAAAATTGGTGGTGTAAATAGTGAGGAGGAAAGCCTTAGATTACAGGACGATATAGATGGGCTGGTAAGATGGGTAGAGCAGTGGTAAATGGAATTTAATCCTGAGAAGTGTGAGGTGATGCATTTTGGGAGGACTAACAAGGCAATGGATGGTAGGACCATAGGATGTAGAGAAGGTCAGAAGGGATCTTGGTGTACTTGTCCATAGATCACTGAAAGCAGCAGCACAGGTAGATAAGGTGGTTACGAAGGCATATGGATACTTGCCTTTATTTGCCGAGGCATAGAATGTAAGAGCAAGGAGGTTATGATGGAGCTGTATAAAACGCTAGTTAGGCCACAGCTGGAGTACTGTGTACAGTTCTGGGCACCACACTATAGGAAGGATGTGATTGCACTGGACAGGGTGCAGAGGAGATTCACCAGGATGTTGCCTGGGCTGGAGCATTTCAGCTATGAAAAGAGACTGAAAAGGCCAGGGCTGTTTTCCTTAGAGCAGAGAAGGCTGAGGGGGGACATGATTGAGGTGTACAAGATTATGAGGGGCATTGATAGGTTAGATAGGAAGAAACATTTTCCCTTAGTGGAGGGGTCAATAACCAGGGGGCATAGATTTAAGGTAGGGGGTAGGAGGTTTAGAAGGGATTTGAGGAAAAATGTTTTCACTCAGTGGTTGGGATCTGGAACGCTCTGCCTGAAAGGGTGGTAAAGGCAGGAACCCTCACAACATTTAAGAAGTATTTAGATGAGCACTTGAAATGCCATAGCACGCAAGGCTACGGGCCAAGTGCTTGAAAATAGGATTAGAAAAGTTAGGTGCTTTATGGCTGGCACAGACATGATGGGCCAAAGGGCCTGTTTCTGTGCTGTGTAACACAATGACTCTATGACTTTAAATCTACTGGAGCTTTTTGACGATGTAACCAGTAGAATAGATAAGGGAGAACCAGTGGATGTGGTGTATTTGGATTTTCAGAAGGCTTTTGATAAGGTCCCACATAAGAGGTTAGTGTGCAAAAATAAAGCACATGGGATTGGGGGTAATATACTGGCATGGATTGAGAATTGGTTGACAGATCGGAAACAAGAGTAGGAATAAACGGGTCTTTTTCTGGGTGGCAGGCAGTGACTAGTGGGGTACCGCAGGGATCAGTGCTTGGGCCCCAGCCAGTCAAAATATATATTAATGACTTGGGTGAGGGAACAAAATGTAACATTTCCAAGTTTGCAGACAACACAAATCTGGGGGGGAATGTGAGCTGTGTGGAGGATGTAAAGAGGTTCCAATGTGATTTCGACAAGTTGGCTGAGTGGGCAAATGCATGGCTGATGCAATATAACGTGGATAAATGTGAGGTTATCCACTTTGGTTGTAAAAACAGAAAGGCAGATTATTAGCTGAATGGTGTTAGATTGGGAAAGGGTGAGGTGCAACGAAACCTCGGAGTCCTTGTACACCAGTCACTGAAAGCAAGCATTCAGGTGCAGCAAGGAGTTAGGAAGGCGAATGGTATGTTGGCCTTCATTGCAAGAGGATTTGAGTACAGGAGCAAGGATGTCTTACTGCAGTTATACAGGGCCTTGGTGAGACCACATCTGGAGTATTGTGTGCAGTTTTGGTCACCTTATCTGAGGAAGGATGTTCTTGCCTTGGAGGGAGTGCAAAGAAGATTTACTAGGCTGATTCCTGGGATGGCAGGATTGACGTATGAAGAGAGATTGGGTCGACTAGGCCTATATTCACTAGAGTTTAGAAGAATGAGAGGGGATCTCATAGAAACCTATAAAATTCTAACAGGACTAGAGAGGCCAGATGCAGGGAGGATGTTCCCGATGGCTAGGGAGTCCAGAACCAGG
Source organism: Heterodontus francisci (assembly GCF_036365525.1). NCBI lineage: Eukaryota > Metazoa > Chordata > Chondrichthyes > Heterodontiformes > Heterodontidae > Heterodontus > Heterodontus francisci. The sequence continues at coordinate 10,099,848 of NC_090380.1, read as the reverse complement.
GGTCACAGTCTCAGGATATGGGGTATGCCATTTAGAACCGAGATGAGGAGAAATTTCTTCACTCAGAGGGTGGTGAACCTGTGGAATTCTCTACCACAGAAGGCAGTGGAGCCAAGTCATTAAATATATTCAAGAAGGAGATAGATATATTTCTTAATGCTCAAGGGATATGGGGAGAAAGCGGGAACAGGGTACTGAATTAGACGATCAGCCATGATCTTTTTTGAATGACGGGGCAGGGCCGAAGGACCGAAAGGTCTACTCCTGCTCCTATTTTCTATGTTTCTATGTTTCACAATGTTACTGACCCATTCACAATGTTACTGACCCATTCACAATGTTACTGACACATTCACAATGTTACTGACCCATTCTCAATGTTACTGACCCATTCTCAATGTTACTGACCCATTCTCAATGTTACTGACCCATTCACAATGTTACTGACCCATTCTCAATGTTACTGACCCATTCTCAATGTTACTGACCCATTCACAGTTTTACTGACCCATTTGCCATGTTACTAACAGATATCCACAATGTTACTGACCCATTCACAATGTTACTGACCCATTCGCAATGTTACTGACCCATTCGCAATGTTACTGACCCATTCGCAATGTTACTGACCGATTCACAATGTTACTGACCCATTCTCAATGTTACTGACCCATTCACAATGCTACTGACCTATTCACAATGCTCTGACCCATTATTAATGTTACTGACCCATTGCCAATGTTACTGACCCATTACCAATGTTGCTGACCCAATTACAATGTTACTGACCTATATCCACAATGTTCCTGACCCATTCATAATGTTACTGACCCATTCACAATGCTGCTGGCCCATTATTAATGTTACTGACCTATTCATAATGTTACTGACCCATTGCCAATGTTGCTGACCCGTTCACATGTTGCTGACCCAATTACAATGTTACTGACCTATATCCACAATGTTACTGACCCATTCATAATGTTACTGACCCATTCATAATGTTACTGACCCATTCACAATGTTACTGACCCATTCACAATGTTACTGACCCATTCACAATGTTACTGACCCATTCACAATGTTACTGACCCATTCACAATGTTACTGACCCATTCACAATGTTACTGACCCATTCACAATGTTACTGACCCATTCACAATGTTACTGACCCATTCACAGTTTTACTGACCCATTCACAGTTTTACTGACCCATTCACAGTTTTACTGACCCATTCACAGTTTTACTGACCCATTCACAGTTTTACTGACCCATTCACAGTTTTACTGACCCATTCACAGTTTTACTGACCCATTCACAGTTTTACTGACCCATTCACAGTTTTACTGACCCATTCACAGTTTTACTGACCCATTCACAGTTTTATTAACCCATTCACAGTGTTACTGACCCATTCACAGTGTTACTGACCCATTCACAACGCTGCTGACCCATTATTAATGTTACTGGCCCATTATTAATGTTACTGACCCATTACCAATGTTACTGACCCATTGCCAATGTTCCTGACCCATTCACAATGTTACTGACCCATTCACAATGTTACTGACCCATTCACAATGTTACTGACCCATTCACAATGTTACTGACCCATTCACAATGTTACTGACCCATTCACAATGCTACTGACCCATTCACAATGCTACTGACCCATTCACAATGCTACTGCCCCATTCACAGTTTTACTGACCCATTCGCCATGTTACTGACCCATTCGCCATGTTACTGACCCATTTGCCATGTTACTGACCCATTTGCCATGTTACTGACCCATTCACAGTGTTACTGACCCATTCACAGTGTTACCGACCCATTCACAGTGTTACCGACCCATTCACAGTGTTACCGACCCATTCACAGTGTTACCGACCCATTCACAGTGTTACCGACCCATTCACAGTGTTACCGACCCATTCACAGTGTTACCGACCCATTCACAGTGTTACCGACCCATTCACAGTGTTACCGACCCATTCACAGTGTTACCGTCCCATTCACAGTGTTACCGTCCCATTCACAGTGTTACCGTCCCATTCACAGTGTTACCGGCCCATTCACAGTGTTACCGACCCCTTCCTAGTATTGCCGACCCATTCACAATATCTTCAAATAAATTCGAAAATAACCTGAATTTTATGTGCTATAAAGTTAGCTATACTTAGCATGTTTTCTGTCTAATTTGTTACTCCTTCTTAGAATGTGGGCGTCACTGAAAATTCTAGCATTTATTGCCCATCCCTAGTTGCCTTGAGATGGTGATGATGAGCTGCCTTCCTGAACTGCTGCAGTATATTTTAGATAGATGATGCAAATTTAAAGTGGAGAGGGCCATTAAAGACCTGGGGCTTCACATTCACGAATCTTTGAAGGTGACAAGTTGACAAGTCTGTTTAAAAAAAAGTATATGGGTCCTTGGCTTTATAGATCGAGGCACAGAGGACAAAAGCAAGGAATTTATGCTAAACATGTACTGTCTCCAATTCTGGCACAACACTTTAGGAAGGTTTCGATGCTGTGAGAGGGTGCAGAGAAGATTTATTAGGATGGTATCAGGATGAGAGACTTCAGTTATTTGGAGAGACTGGAAGAGCTGGGTTCTTCTTTGAGCAAAGAAGGATAAAGGGAGATTTCAAAGAGCTGTTCAAAATCATGAGGGGTTTTGATAAATTCAGTAGAGAGAAACAATTTCCACTGGTGGGGGTGGAGAGGGGTTGTCGGTAACCAGAGGACATACATTTAAGGTAATTGACAAAAGAACCAGAGGGGAAATGAGAATTTGTTTTTTTATTTGGCTAGTTGTTGTGATCTGAACTGCACTGCTTGTAAGGGTGGTGGAAGCAGATTCAGTAATAAATTTCTAACAGGAATTGAATAAATACTTGGAGGGTAAAAATCTGCAGTGCTATGGGAAAAGAGCAGGGAGTGAGACTAATGGGATAATCCATTCAAAGAGCTGGCACAGGTACGATGGCCAAATGGCCTCCTTCTGTCCTGTGAGTTTCTTTGATATATTGGACGGCTCAATGCAAATATTAAATTATGAATGGATTGTGTTTACAGAGATCAAATTCAAAGCCACTGCTGCACACATGTCTTCATTGAAAGTCTGACTTCATTGTATGGCACACTTTGAGATATTTTCTATTTAAAAGGCAGAATGTAAATGCAAGTGATTTTATTTTATTCCTTGTCTTATTTTTAATTTCAGTGTCATGGTCTTTCTATTGATGGCTATGTACTTCCTTCTTCAACCACAAGAGAGGTGAGCCACAACTAATTTGTACACTCAATTCCTATATCACTGATGGCCAGATGCAGCCAAATGTGCTTGTAGCTTCCATCTTCTAGCTGTCTTTTCAGTAATATTCCGATAACTCAAAATACTTAACATTGCAGAAGTACAGATGACTGAAAAGCATACCTGTCAGTGGTTTTAACTGGGCGTCCTGACAAGAGACACTGGGTTTGTTCTCCTCAGACCAGAGAAGGTTAGGGGAGATTTGATTCAAATGTTCAAAATTATGAATGGTTTTGATAGAGTAAATGCAGAGAAACTGTTTCCAGTGGCAGAAGGCTCGGTAACCAGAGGGCACAGATTTAAGGGAACTGGTAAAAGCACCAGAGCAGAAGTTTTTTTAATGCAATGATCTGTTATGATTTGGAATGCACGGCTTGAAAGGGTTGTGGAAGCAGATTTAATCGTAGCGGGTGGCACAGCGGTTAGCACCGCAGCCTCACAGCTCCAGCGACCAGGTTCAGTTCTGGGTACTGCCTGTGCGGAGTTTGCAAGTACCCCCTGTGACTGCGTGGGTTTCCTCCTAGTGCTCTGGTTTCCTCCCACAGCCAAAGACTTGCAGGTTGATAAGTAAATTGGCTGTTGTAAATTGCCCCTAGTGTAGGTAGGTGGTAGGAGAATGGTGGGGATGTGGTAGGGAATATGGGATTAATGTAGGATTAGTATAAAATGAGTGGTTGTTGGTCAGCACAGACTCGGTGGGCCGAAAAAAAAATGCAACTTTCAGTGGGGCATTGGATAAATACTTGAAGGTTGATAGTTTTGCAAGGCTATGGAGAAAGAGATGAGGAGTGAGATTAATTGAATAGCCCTTTCAAAGAGCCGGGACAGGCATGATGGGCTGAATTATCATCTTCTGTGAAGACCCTTTACCTGGTTACTCCGGGTATCAATGGCACACCACAATTGGTATTGTTCCAGTAGATTGGGTACGCCTTTATTATATCACTAAGCATACTCATGATAATACCAGTTGCTTAGCAGCCCTGTGAGCCGGAGTCCATCCCAGTGGTCAATCCGTTGATGAATTTTCCGTGCACAACTTCCGGATGGCCGACCATGTCACCCTAACCACTGCAGCAAAGATGTTACTGTGGGCTCTTTCTTCCTTTTTTTTTTGCTATGTCCCTGTTCCATATAAGGTAAAATCTGTCTTTAACTCTTTCAATTGGTCAGCAATTACCTCACTGTCCCTTTCAAAACAAGACAATTACTTCTCCAGGTGGTTGCCAACTTGGGCCTCATGCTGAAATTTCAAGGCCCACTGCTTCAGATAACAAAGACAGTTTCTCTGCTTCATTATCTCTAGCATCATTTATCAATCTCCAGACTGGTGCAGACAAACCTGTTTTTTTAGCTCTTAATGAGCAAGGCCTGTATCTCTTCCCGGATGTTAGCACTTCTGCAGTTGAATTGATTTTGCAGACCTTGCCAATTCAGGCTCTGCCATTGACCATCCTGCCTGTACCTTCAGGCCCTCACTATAGTTCATTAGATGTCTTCGGTCTGGGTACTTCAACGGCCCATGTTGCCACCATGAGACAGAGTCCACAACAGGACTCCACCACAACTGGTCTACATTCATTAATATAAAAGAAATAAAGGAACAGTTACACGATTAAAAGATAAAAACACGTTGGCTTACATGTGTTTTATGATTCTAAACCCAAAAGTGGAGCAATATTTGTCCCCACAAGGGCCCGGAATTTGCAGTAGCAATGACAGTGAAAGTGTCAACATTTGCAGTTATTACTCCTCCTTTAACTGACAGCAACTTCTGGAGTCCGCACATGCATGGTTAAATACAGCAATCCTGAAGTTGCTGTCAGTGATGCTGTTCTCCCCCCAATACCGCACCCCGCCCCCCCACCATCTCTGAAGTTGACAAGAACTTCCACTTTCACACTCGCTGTAAAAACCCTTGGAAAATGTTACGCCTTGTTGAATGAATTGTAACTGTGTTTATAACAGTGTACTAACTTCATAATTACTGATGAACAACCTCTCTGATCCTGGGAAACTATTTATATTTGTAGAATTTTGAATTTCTCTATTAAGATTTTAAAAATTTTGCATGTTTAAAATAATTTTCTTTTAAAGCTTATTTATGATATTTCAGCTTCTACCTTAATCCCATGTGTATATCACAATCTTTATTTCGCTGTCTATAAATTGATATTAAAAAGTGAAGGATAATCAGTGCTTTAACTTCCTGCTTTGCTGTCTGTGAGAATACTTCAATTTGATTGGCTGCTTACCCTGCTTGTTGACATCACTTTTGGCGGGATGCCTGGAGATCCCCTTGACTTGGTGCCAGTTTCAAACTAATATCGGGAAAGAGGAAATCCACACCAGAGATCGCCAGATCTTTGTGGGCAGCTTTCTTCAAGGTCAACGGCAAGGGCAGTCACTTGGCTGCTAACCGCATAATCTGGGCCTTTAAGATTATTCATGTATTCTAGGGAAGATTACTGGCACAATTAAATACAGTTTCACTCCATCGCACAATGTGTTGGGATTCCAACTTATTACTTGTTAGCCTTTCTCTCAAGAGGACCGAAATACAAAGGGAATGTGATCTTACAGTTAGAGCTCTGCTTAGACCCTATTTAGAGTAATGCATTGAGTTCTGGGCAGCACACCTCATAAAAGATATATCGCCTTGGAGAGAGTATACTGTAGTGCCAGGGCCAATCAGCTCCTGACCTCATCACAGCCTTGGTCCAAATGTGAACAAAAGAGCCGAACTCCAGAAGTGAGGTGAGAGTGACTGCCCTTGACATCAAGGCAGCATTTTTTTTATTTGTTCATGGGATGTGGGTGTCACTGGCTAGGCCAGCATTTATTGCCCGACCCAAATTGCCCTTGAGAATATGGTGGTGAACCGCCGCCTTCATATACCACTGCAGTTCTTGGGGGGTAGGTACACCAACAGCGCTGTTAGGAAGGGAATTCCAGGATCTTGACCCAGCGACAGTGAAAGAATGGCGATATAGCTCCAAGTCAGGATGGTCTGTGGCTTGGAGGGGAACTTGCAGGTGCTGGTGTTCCCATGCAGCTGCTGCCTTTGTCCTTCTAGGTGGTAGAGGTTGCAGGTTTGTAAGGTACTGTCGAAGGAGCCTTGGTGAATTGCTGCTGTGCATCTTATAGATGGTACACACTACTGCCACTGTGTGTCGGTGGTGGAGGGAGTGAATGTTTGTAGATGGGGTGCCAATCAAGTGGGCTGCTTTGTCCTGGATGGTGTTGAACTTCTTGAGTGTTGTTGGAGCTGCACCCATCCAGGCAAGTGGAGAGTATTCCATCACACTCCTGACTTGTGCCTTGTAGATGGTGGACAGGCTTTGGGGAGTCAGGAGGTGAGTTACTCGCCGCAGGATTCCTAGCCTCTGACCTTCTCTTGTAGCCACGGCATTTATATGGCTACTCCAATTCAGTTTCTGGTCAATGGTAATCCCCAGGATGTTGATAGTGGGTGATTCAGCGATCATAATGCCATTGAATGTCAAGGGGAGATGGTTAGATTTTCTCTTGTTTGAGATGATCATTGCGTGGCACTTGTAGGGTGTGAATGTTACTTATCAACCCAAGCCTGGATATTGTCCAGGTCTTGCTGCATTTCTACACGGAGATGATAGGGGAGATGATCAAAAGCTTGGTGAAAGAGGTAGGTATTCAGGAGCAACTTGAAGGAGGAAAGCCAGGTGGAGTGGTGTAGGGAGGGAATTCCAAAGTTTAGGGTCCAGGCAACTGAAGGCACAGCCACCAGAGGTGGAGTGATTAAAATCAGGGATGCACAAGAGAGCAGAATGAGATAATTCATATTGAAACCAGCTTGGGTGATCAGGGTGCATTAGAATGAAAATATTTGTCAGCTGCTTTGATGCTTAATTTATCCTTGAGAGCACATCATAAACTTTTCAGCTACAGTAAAGCATTGTCTTCTATGTATTTCAAAATTTATGTTAGTAAACTCAGGAAGGCAGCTTTGTCGGGATACCTGTCCAGCCTACAAAACAATCATTTTGCCTCTCAGTTGGCTGCTGCTGTTCTCAGAAAAAACAGGTCCTTGCATTTATGTCCTCTGTGAAACCTAATAGGAGCAGCTGGTCAAGGAAGAGGTCGATTAAATAATCAGCTTTAGGGACACCCAGTGGCCTAGAAATTCATCGGTGTATTGCTCGTTTTCAAGCGTAAAACGAGTGCTTTGGTGTGCGATATGGCAGTCAGCACACACTGCTCATTCTGTGTCAGTTACCCGCTGTATTGGGTTTTTTGTCGCTCTGTAGGCATCTGGGGCAGCTGCGGGTAGTATATTAAATGCTGATTAAAATCTCTGAATAAGAACCCTCCAACGACAAGTCTGAATACCCATTGTCTCTTCTTTCTCTTCACATGTTGACCTATAAAGTGAGCATCAATCGGCTTGTTTGACAGCACTGCATTAGAGACCATCTGTCTGTCCCCAGGCATGGTCAATTTCCATTAGTTGTTAGGGACCAGAGCCTTGGCCTCTTCCTAGTCCATGTCACAGAGACCAATCATAATGCCTTTACTGCTGGCCCAACTTGGATCAGTTAAATCAACACAAACCAAGAATTGGTCTCAATTCAGTACTACTCCAATAGGGTAGTAGGAAAATTAAAATATGCAGGGTTATGGTAGAAAGATCAGCTTCCGTCAATTCCTATAACATGACCAACCTACAAAAAGGATAAGATTCCGCCTTGGAAAATGTTCTGTTACTGATGAAAGAAAATATCATTTGTTGTTTGACAATTAGAGACAGTCCGTACTATTTTACTGTCTGGTGGCTAATGTAGTGCGTGAGTTAAATTTTTTTTTTCACTTTAAGATGACACCTCAAGAGATCAAATTTGCCGTTCATGTGGAGTCTGTTTTGAACCATGTTCCTCAACCTGAATACAGACAGCTTCTGGTGGAAACAATCCTGGTTCTCACTGTACTAGCAGATCTGGAGGTTCACAGCATTGGTGGTATAATCTGTGTGGACCACATCGTGCACATGGCCAATGAGTACTTTTTGCAGGATCAGGTAAGAGTTCTCAGTTGTTGCTGTTTCTAACACATGTAGCAGACATAAGTCATTATTATTACAGAAAGATCTTAAATTCTGGTTGTATAGCTTATTGTAACATTTAGATACCGTGGTAACCTGCTCCATTTGATATGAACAAATAGCAGAGTCCTGGTACATAATAAAATTAATGTTCATAAAATCCTAGAATCTAACAACACTGAAGAGGTTATTGAGCCATGATGCCTTTCCTGACTTATTGAAACTCCATTCACATCCTGACTTGCTATATATACTTTTAGTTTGTTTTCTTTTTCAACAATTTTACTATTTCTTTTGTGAAATCTGAAAACTAATATTCCACTGTACAGGTCACAAGGGGAAGTGGAATATGTGATGATTCAAATATGAAGCAACACTCCTAATCTTAAGCATGCAGACCCTTTCTGTCAATCTGACATTTTGGCCAGTTTTATTCCAGTTTTAGGTTCAGCTGACAACTTGGGGCGGGGTGCGGGGGGATACAAATGTTGCAGCATATTCTTTTATTAGAGAGAGTTTACATTAATACCAAAAATTCTGCAGCTCCTTGTTCATTATAATGAACTCTAGCAAGTTACTTCTTGCAATTCACCAAACTGTTGTTCAGTAATAATGTAAACTCATATAGTAACAAGAGTATTTAAATATGAAAAATATCACCGTACTTATAAAATCACCAATCTCCTGTATGGCGAATAAGGTTGAAGAGCTAAAAGTACAAATAGCCATATGGGAATATGATGTAGTGGCAATAACGGGAACATGGCTTAAAAATGGCGAGGACTGGCGCTTAATGTTCTGGGATACAAAGTGTTCGGAAAAGATAGGGAAGGAAAAATGGGAGGTGGAGTGACAGTACCAATTAGGGAAGACATTGTAATGTTATAAAGGGAGGATGCCCTTGTGGGAGCAAAGACAGAATCCGTTTGATTAGAGTTGATGAGCAAAAAGGTCATTTTACTAGGGGTATTCGATATACCTTCACATAATGAGAGATAGAGGAGCAAATCTGCAGGGAAATCACAGAGATGTGAAAGAACTATAGAATGGTGATATTGAGGGACTTTATTTACCCAAATATCAATTAGGACAATCTTAGAGTAAAGGGTAAGGAGGGGAGGATTTTCTGAAATGTGTTCAGGAGAGCTTCCTTGATCAGTATCTTCTCAGTCCAACTAGGAAGAAGGCATTGCTGGATCTGATGCTGGGAAATGAGGTGGACCAAGTGTCTGCAGGGGAACGCTTGGGTAAGAGGTTGTATCATGAGGTTTAGACTAGTAATGGAGAAAAGCAAGGAACAATCTAAAGTAGAACCTCTAAATTTTAAGAGGGCTAACTTCAATGGAATGCTAGGAGATCTAGCCAGGATAAAATGGAACCAACGACTGACAGGAAAAACTGTAATGGAACAATGGGTTATCTTTAAGGAGGAGATGCTTCAGATACAGGCTGGGTACATTCCAACATGGGCGAAAGGTAAGGGAACCAAAGCCAGGTCTCCTTAGATAACGAGGGCGATAAAGAATATGATGAAACAAAGAAGTGTGTGATGCACCTCAGGTGAATTCTTCAAGTGAGAACCAGGCCAAATGCAATAAGTTGAGAGGGGAGATGAAGAGGAAAATACGACTGGCAAAGAGAGAATATGAGTATAGAATGGCGGTCAACATAAATGGAAACCCAAAAATCTTCTACCAGCATATAAATAGTAAGTGGGTAGTGAGAGGCAGAATGGAGCCTGTTAAGGAGAAAAAGGATGACATATGCTTAAAGGCGAAGGAAAAGGCTAGAATACTTAATGAGTATTTTGTATCAGTGTTTGCTAAGGAAGAAGATACTGACAAAATATCAGTAGAAGAGGAGATGTTGGTGATAATGGATAGGTGAAAATTGTTAAGAAGGGTGTATTGGAAAGGCTGGCTATGCTTAAAGTACATACATAGCCTGGTCCGGATGGCTTGCATCCCAGGTTGCTAATGGAAGTGGGGGTGGAGATAGCGGAAGGGCTTACCATATTCTTCCAATCTTCTCTAGATATGGGGGTGCCAGAGGATTGGAGAATGGCAAATGTGACACCCTTATTCAAGGAAGGGTGTATTGATATTCGTAGTAAGTACAGGCTGGTCAATTTAACTTCAGTGGTGGGTAAAGTTTTAAAAACAATAATCAAGAAAAAAGAATCAACACACACTTGGAGAGGTTTGAGTTAATTAAGGATAGTCAGCATGAATTTGTGAAAGGCAGATCATGCTTGACTAATTTAATTGAATTTTTTGATGAAGTAACAGAGAAGGTTGATGAAGGGAATACGGTGGATGACGTCTATTTGGATTTTAAGAAAGTGACAAAGTATACCACAAAAGGCTGGTTAACAACAAAATTGAGGCTTATGGAATAGGAGGGTCAGTGTCAGCTTGGATAAACAAATTGGCTTAAGGACAGAAAACAGCAATTTGTGGTAAATGGGTATTTTTCAGACTGGAGGATGGTAGGCAGTGGTGTTTCCCCAAGGGAACACTAGGACCACTGCTTTTCTTGATTATATATATAAATTACATGGATATTGGAATGCAGAGTAGAATTTCTAAATTTGCCAATGATAGTAAACTTGCATAAATAAAAGCAAAATACTGCGGATGCTGGAAATCTGAAACAAAAACAAGAAATGCTGGATTCACTCAGCAGGTCTGGCAGCATCTGTGGAAAGAGAAGCAGAGTTAACGTTTCGGGTCAGTGACCCTTCTTCGGAACTTGCAGATGTGGCAAACAGTGAGGATGATACCAATCAACTGCAATAGGTCATAGATAGGCTAACAGAATGGGCAGACAAGTGGCAGATGGAATTTAATACAGAGAGAAGTGTGAGATGATGTATTTTGGTAGAAGGGATTGGTAGAAGCAATAAAGACTATATGACACAGTTATGACGAGTGTACAGGGACAGAGGGACCTGGGGATTCATGTGCACAGACCTTTGAAGGTGGCAGGACATTCTTTAGGAAGGTTTGGGTAGGGTAGACAAAGAAAAGTTGTTCCATTAACTGATAGTACAAGGAATAGGGGACACAGATTTAAGGTTTTAGGCAAGAGATGCAGAGAGAATGTGAGGAAGAGCATTTTTACAGAATGAGTGATAATGACCTGAAACACTCTGCTTACGAGGGTGGTGGAAGTGGAGATGATGAATGATTTCAAAAGGAAACTGGACGGGCACTTGAGGGAAATAAACTTGCAGGGTTACAGTGATAGAGCAGGGGAATGGGACTGACTGGATTGCTCTACGGAGAGCTGGTATGGACTTGATGGGCTGAGTGGCCTCCTTCTGTGCCATCATGTCTCTATGACTCCCAACGCAATGTTGAAACTGCCTCATTATAGGTGGTCCTTCCAGAATTGCCTCAGTGAAAGTGGTCAGTGTTCCTTGTAAAACCAGCTCACTAAGTGTAAACCCTTTTTTTTTTAGAGGTCTTGCTGTAAATCAACCTTAGGATAAGTCCTCGTTCACATTTAAAATGTACACAAATGAGCCTTGTAAACTAAATGGCTTTTTGTTGTATCTTTACAATCGATGCTTGAGCACAAAACACAATTTGGATTAGTAAGAACTGCAATAAAAAGGAAAATAATGAAATCTTTATGTAAACTGGAATGACATTTGGATAAGCAAATAAGAAAAAATCTTTCTGAATTAGAAGGGCTGAAGGTTTGTGGTTGGTGAAAGACGTGTCTAGAATGTAATGTTGTACTGTACTTAACACATGAAATTTGAACTGTATCAACTGAATTTTTCTAATATAATTTCCTGTTCTGTTTCTATTGCAGAAATCCCTTGGTGCAAGTGACTCCCTTTTAGAACTTGACTCAGCCACAAGAGTTTGCAATTTGTTCTATGACAGTGCTCCAAGTGGAAGCTATGGCACTATGACTTATTTGACAAAAGCTGTTGCTACTTATGTACAAGACTTCCTGCCAAATACTGGCTGTTTCATGCAATAGAAATGTGAGCTGTGAAAGAGTTATCAGCATGATGAAGAATATCCTTCTGATCTCGTTATATTCCATCACTCAGAGTTTTAAGTGAACATATATCTAATAAAATTATGATCTGTGAATTGCAATAATGCATGGGATAATATGAACTGTGTGTCAGGAAATACTCTTTATATATGGCTGTTATTTATTTGGCACAGTTATAATAACTTTGACACAAAGTAATAGTGCAGAAGTTTACTCACTCAAGACTGGCAGCTTTAAATAAATATATTTCAGTATTTGGAAAGCAACTAAATGCTGTAGTTAGGAAAGTAGTAAGCTAACTCACAAGTGTCTGAAGTCTTTTGTACACTTAGTAATGTATATACTAAACCTCTAGTTTGTCATTTAATTGTAGCAAAATTTATGAAGATGTGATAAGCCATATCTGTATACTTAGTGGGATTGAACAGAGAATTTTTGGATTCTATTAACTTAGCTTAATATAAATTATGTGCATCATTGACATTTTCACAGTGCATAATGGTGATGTTTCATTAGTGAAGATACAAACTATATTATGCATGAGAGAGTTCTGGCAGATTTTGTTTGTATCTTATAAACTTATATTGAATGAAGAGGTAAAAGAGAAATGAAGGCTTAAGCTTCCCGAGACCCATTGTTGGAGTGGAGTGCAGATTGAGTTGGGCATTTCATAATTAGGAATTTTACTAGAACGTATTGAAATAGAATCCTGTATTTGACAAGTGCAGGGATAGAAAAATGAGAGTTCATTTAGATCTGGTGGTAGCTTATCATTGGGGTAAAATCAGGCTATGCTTTAATAAATTTGTACGATTCTCCTGTATGCACTATTTAGTAGCACTGTGGGTGTACCTACACCCCAAGGACTGCAGTGGTTCAAGAAGGCAGCTCATCATCACCTTCTCAAGGGCAATTAGGGATGGACAGAACATGCTGGCCCAGCTAGCGATCCCAGGAATGAATTTAGAAAAGCTTTTTGCCCATTAATTGTTAACGCTTCACTTAAGATAGCAAAGTAATCATCATTGTACTGATATTGCACAATGCATATCCCAAAGGGATACACAATAGATATAAAAATAGATTGAACTCCAACTTTTAAGCATGCTCACTAATTGCAAGCTAAATGTGTTTAAATGCATACTAACTGTGTCTCATAGACCTTGTTACATAGAGCACATGATATTGCCATCAATGAAACATTGTAAATAGTTTATGAGCAATGAAAAGGACAAGCTGCTTGCAATGTTGGCTGGAATATATTCTGTACCTTGCTTGGAGAATGTTTTAATGGAAAATGTGAATTTTTAATCTTTATAGTCTGAGAAATCCTGGTTGTGGTATCCTGGTATTGATATGCTACTGCAGTGTTGCTTCAAGTGATTTGCAGTTGTGTTAATGGACAGTTTCAGGGATAACTGGCCAAACAGTCAGCCAACAGTGTGGTGATTGCTAAGACAGCTGGCCACCAGTTATATGAAAGAATGGGTGACAACAGGAGGACACTGGAGAGTTTCAAACCATCTCCCCAGTGGAGAAAGTCTAAATTATAAATTACTGTGATGATTTAAACTGTCTCCGAATGGCCAGTTACAAAGTTGGACAGGGCCGAGGAAACTGGAAACAGTGCATAAAACAGATGCCCAAATCTCGTGATGGCTGTAACGTCTAATGTTGTAATAAATACTTGTTCTGAAGTTTCTTTTTTAACCAGTTTTAATTTTTCGCAGGCTGTAATTAGCCACCTCATAGTAAAGATCACTTAAAGATATGGAGAAATATTTATAACTTTCAAAAATGATGGATCTGCCAAGATGGTGCTAATGGCCTTTTCTCCAAAACAACTTTTAATTTACTGATATTTTTGCTTGTCAAAGAATATATGTATTACATCCCTATGCAGATCAGTAACTATCAGGTTTAATGATAAGTAGACTTAAAACACAACTTAAGTCAATCACTGAGAACTTATTGTTGCAATGTATCTCTACTAGTGAAATGGTGACTTGGGTACATGACATAGTTTAGCATATGAAGAATCTGACACAGTAGCAGTCTTTCCTTGAGCTGGAGTGAACAAATTAATCCAGCCATGCTGTCGGTCCCTTCCTAAAGACATAAAGCATTCATATTGAAACCACTTCCAAAACAACTTGCATTTATCTCATGTCTTTAACATAGTAAAACATCCCAAGGTGCTTCACAGGAGAGCCATCAAACAAAAGTTGACACCAAGCCAAAGGAGAAGACATTAGTACAGGGTAGTTATGAAGGAGCATCTAAAAAGGGGGGCTCGGGGGGGGGGGATGGTGTTATAGAGAGGCAGAGAGCTTTAGGGAGGGAATTCCAGAGCTTCGAGCCCAGGCAGCTGAACACACAGCCGCCAATGGTGCACTTTTTATACAGAGGGTGGTGAGTGCCTGGAACTTGCTGCCAGGGGAGGTGGTGGAAGCAGATACGATAGCGATGTTTAAGAGACATCTTGACAAATATATGAATAGGAAGGGAATAGAGGGATATGGGCCCCGGAAGTGCAGAAGGTGTTAGTTTAGGCAGGCATCAAGATCGGCGCAGGCTTGGAGGGCCGAATGGCCTGTTCCTGTGCTGTTCTTTGTTCTTTGAAGTGGGGGATGCACAGATATCTCGGAGGGTTGTGGGGCTGGAGAAGATTACAGAAATAGGGAGGGGCAAGGACATGGAGGGATTTGAAAACAAGGATGAGACTGGAAGCCATTGTATATCAGCGAGCATAGGGGGTGATGGGTAAATGGGACTTGGTGCAAGTTAAGACATTTCGGATTATTTATTTTCACTTTTTTAGCCATTGTTCTAAACTTCTAAAAGGTAACAATAAATCAGCAATTGTAGTTTTTAATATTTTTTAAATGTATAGTTTTATAAAATAGAAGCAGCACATGGTGCAAATACAATGAAGCCCAATGCAATGTTGTTGTATCGGCATGGCCACAGTGTGTACTGGCTTGCATTTTTCCTCATAAATAAGTGAGCTTCCTAACAAATTACAGTGATATTTAATCCTTTTAAAAGTGATGGGAATATCTTTTAGTTAAGTACATTGGGAAAATGTGTTCCATGTTATATTTACACTAACACTTGTTGAACAAACTGTCGGAGAATCAGGAGACTGGGAGATCAGGACGTTTGAAAATTCCACGCATTTATTTACAGTATTGCTACTCATATGTTGTCTGCTACTTCATCATGACTTTAAAGAGCTTGAGCGTTTATGAACCTAATAACGAACTTGTTTTGAGTGTTTCCTTGTTACTATGACTCTGCTATTCCGTATGTGGACTGTTGCTGTTATTTTACTTTCTTAGTTCCAGATTTCTCAGTAGCACTGTGAATAATAGCTCAGTCCCCATATGGGGATATTACATTTATTTTTTAGAGGAGCACCAAGGTAGAGAAAGTAGGCAAACTAAGCAGGAAATGCTCAGCAAGTCGAGCAGCATTGTGGAGCGAGGAAACTTACTGCCTGTCGGTGCTGAGTATTCCCAGCATGTTCTGTTTAGATTTCAGATTTCCAGCGTTTGCTGTATTTTGTCTTTGTACGAGAGAAAGCAGGCTTTGTATTTGTATCCAATATCAGTGAGTGTACAGCTGATTAATAAACAGGATTGTAGAACAAGCCTCAGTTTGTAGTGTTACAAATAGTAAACAGACTATCTGCCATAGTGTGGAAATCCTGTACACACGCATCACATTAGTGAAGCTTTAGCATTTCCTTCATTACATCTATTTAAGAAGCTGATGATTTTTCTGATGCATGAAGGTTTAATGATTTTATTAACTTAAAAGTGGAATATGCTTATTAGATATAGTGCATTTTGAATTTGATTATTTAACACATTTGTAAATAGTGTTTTGTTTTATATACATTAGTGAGATAGCTGTGTTCTGACCAGCATATAACATATTGAAGAAAAATATTTTCTGTTTTCAACAGCAGATGTTACATAGTAAATACCTTTGTAAAGAATATGTGCCAAGCAATTGCGATAAAATGCTTAAAAGTAATTTAAAGACCAGGCTAACACACGTGATGGTTGTTTTGTGTCTTTTCTGAAATTCTTTTAGAACAGTTCCAAACCTCCCTAATTCTGAAGCCACATCATAATCCATTTAAATTGAAACAGTGCTGCTTTGTGTGTGTTTGTTATATCTGAGACATTCCACAATGCAGCATTATTCTCCAATCGCAAATTGTATTCAGCCTGTGTTTTAACTTTCAAACAATGAAATGTTTATTCTGTGTTTATATTTCTAAGCATGTGAATAAAGGAGAATGCACAGCAGAAGTGTCCTTTCATTTATGTTCACTTACATTTTCTTTAGAATGTTAGATTAATCTCAACTGATTTACTTTTAAAATAGCTCAGCTAGAAAACAGTGTAGTATCCTGTGAGAATGGACTTATAACAACAATTTGCATTAATATAGCGTCTTTAATGTATAAAACGTGGAATATTCTTCACAGGAACATAATCAGATAAAAATTGGCACCGAATCAAAAGAAATATGAAGACAGGTGACTAAGCTTGATCAAAGAGTTAGCTTTTGATGAGCATCTTAAAGGAGTTAGAGAGGTTAAGGAAGAGAATTCCAGAGCTCGGGGCTGAGATGGCTGAAGGCAGGGCAGCCAATGATGAAAGTGGGGGCTGCACAAGGGGACAGGATTGAAAGAAAGTAGAGTTAGAAGAGGGTTGTAGGGCTGAAGGAGGTATGGATAGGGAGGAGTGAGGCCATGGAGGGATTTGAACTTGACGATATTAATTTTAAAATCGAGGCATTGCTCAATTGCGAGCCAGTGTAGGTCAGCGAGCTCAGGGATGATGGATGATTGGCACTTAGTGCCAATTAAGATTTAAGCTGCAGAATTTTGGATGAGCTGAAGTTTGTGGAGGGTGAAAGATGGGACACCAGACAGGAGAGCATTGGAATAGACATAGATAAGGGTAGGGGCATCAGTGGTAGCAGAGCTGGACTGAGCAGCCATTGATGGTGATTCTCTGACTACCATTATATAGGTAAGAATGGAACCAGGCGAGTTCAGTCCCACCCAGCTGGACGACAGTGGAGAGGCATTGGAGGAGGATGATGTGGTCAACCGTGTCAAAGGCTGCAGACAGGTTGAGAAGGATGAGGAGGGATAGTTTCCCTTTATCATAGTCACATTAGGTACCATTTGTGACTTTGATAGGAGCTGTTTTGGTAATGTGGCATAGGCGGAAATCTGATTGGAGGGATTCAAACATGGAGTTCTGGGAAAGGTGGGAATGGATTTGGGAGGAGACAACATGTTCAAAGATTTTAGATAGCAAAGGGAGGTTGGAGATGGAGCGGTAGTTTGCTTATTTGGAGATGGACGGGATTTTGAGCAGTTGATGATGACAGATTTGAAAGAGATGGGGTTCGTTCATTAACAATGAATAGTTTACAATATCAGCTAACACTGGGCAGGAATGGAGGCCACAACCTTGCAGAGGCAGCTGAATGAATGGCCTCTATCTTAGTGACAAAGAAGTCCATGAGCTCCTTGTATTGGTTGGAGATGAGAGTGGAGGAGGTAAATGACAAAGGATGGAACTAAGGAGAGATGTTGACTGCATGGTTGATGTGTCCTCTCATCTTGGGTGAGGTAAGTTTAATTATCTGTGAGGTGAGACTATGGAGCAGTTATGGTGATGCTCTCTAGTTCTCTCAATTTGTGCTCTGTCTTTGGGGTTCCCTAGTCCTTGCCGTTGCATTTAAATAGAGTCTTTGTCAGAGGATCCCATTCATTTGCCTAGATACAGCCAAATCGGGGAATTCTCATCAGTTTTACACCTTCCCCACCACACCTTTTCAGAATTTTTTAGGTTCAAATG
Organism: Heterodontus francisci; assembly: GCF_036365525.1. Classification (NCBI taxonomy): domain Eukaryota; kingdom Metazoa; phylum Chordata; class Chondrichthyes; order Heterodontiformes; family Heterodontidae; genus Heterodontus; species Heterodontus francisci. The sequence continues at coordinate 10,081,543 of NC_090380.1, read as the reverse complement.
TATAAATGAAATACAGTTGGAGCTATGCAGATACTATATTTTTTGCTGACATTAAGCTCACCATAGTTACCATTATATTTTATAGGTATATAGCCTGTTGCTGCAATGTATCATGCTATCTCTATCCCTATCTCTCTCATCTCCTCCATCCCCACAACCTCTGAAATATCTGCACTCCTCTAATTCTGATCTCTTGAGCATCCCTGATTTTAATCTCTCCACTACTGATGGCTGTGCCTTCAGCTGCCCAGGCCCTAAGCTCCTCTGAACCTCTCTGCTTCTCTTTTCTCCTTTAAAACTCTCATTAAAACCTATTTCTTTAACCTAGCTTTTGTTCACATTTCCTAATATCTCCTTATGTGGCTCGGTGTCATACTTTGTTTTACGACGCTCCTGTGAAGTGCCTTGGGATGTTTTATGATGTTAAAGGTGCTATATAAATACACGTTGTTGTTGTTATGGAGTGATACACTATCAGTTCTAGCCTGTGATTTGCCAGGAGGTTACAAAGACAGGAAGCCATTGTGGAGCATTGTAGAGATAGAAGCATGAAGGTCAGACTTTTCAATTTGAGGTGTTGGGGTAGCAGGAGTTCATGTCTGTCTGTAAAAATAGGATGCTAGGGAATTGGGGCTTGATTTGGGAGGGTGAAGGATGAGAGGACAACAGGAGAACATTGCAATAATAACATCTCAAAGTGACGAAGGCAGGGTAAGCTGAGGTGGGTGAAGTGGTAAAGATAATAATATACAGCATTCTTTCTGATGGTGAGAATATGGTATCAGAAGCTCAGCTTGGGGTTCAAAATAGTACTAAAACGACAAACAGTCTGATTCAGCCTGATGGTCACTAGGGAGGGGGTTATGGTCTGTTCTGAGCATACAGATTTTATGGTAGGAGGTTCATACTTCACTCTTCCCATTGTTTAACTGGAGGAAAATGTGATCCATCCAAGATGTGGATATTGGACAAGCAGTCTGACAGCACAGTGGCGCAGTGGTTAGCACCGCAGCCTCACAGCTCCAGCGACTCGGGTTCAATTCTGGGTACTACCTGTGTGGAGTTTGCAAGTTCTCCCTGTGACTGCATGGGTTTCCTCCGGGTGCTCCGGTTTCCTCCCACAGCCAAAAGACTTGCAGGTTGGTAGGTAAATTGGCCATTATAAATTGCCCCTAGTCGAGGTAGGTGGTAGGGAAATATAGAAACAGGTGGGGATGTGGTAGGAATATGGGATTAGTGTAGGATCAGTATAAATGGGAGGTTGATGGTCGGCACAGACTCGGTGGGCCGAAGGGCCTGTTTCAGTGCTGTATCTCTAAACTAAACAGCAGAACGTTCAGTGGCAGAGTCCAGAGGCATGCTGGGGAGGTCAAGTTAGCTTTCATCCATTATAGCTGGAAGCTGATCCTATGTCTGTGAATAATGTCAACAAGAACAGGATGGAGACAAAGAAGAGGAAATATGGATGAAGAATTGGGATAGTACTAGGGGGATGGGATGGAGACAGCCATGGGTGATGCCATTGATAGGGATTCTCAGGCTATCATCAGCTCGGTAAGAATGGAATTAATAAGAATGCCACTGAGCTGAATGAGAGAAGAGAGAGGGGAGCAGGATTCCTGAGTGAGAGAAGAGGTATGGGAGTGGGATTTCTGAGTGAAAGAGGGATGGGAGAAGGATTCCTGAGTGAAAGAGGGATGGGAGTAGGATTCCTGAGTGAAAGAGGGATGGGAGTGGTATTGTGTGATGGACTGTGCTAAAGGCTGAAAGTCAGATGAGAAGGAACAAATCACCATGGACAATGACATTCCTATCTTTGCTCATCCGGTGAGAGGGGTGGAAACCTCTGCCATTCCCAATCTCAGCCCCTCTCCATCCTGATCTCAATGCCTCCCCCCATACAAGACACCAGATGCTAACACAGAAGCTGACCATGGGGCAGGATAGAAGGGGGCAGAGCATATAGTCAGTGACTCTGGTGATGGACTCCAGCATTGGGAGGATGATCGGGAGGGAGACAGCAGTGATTGGGAGGGAGAGGTCAGTGATCTGCGGGAGGGGTTTTAGTTGGTCAGTGATTTTGGGGGTGATTGTGGGGGGGGGGCGTCAGTGATTGGGGAGCGATTGGGGATCAGTGATCGGGGCGGTGACTGGGGGTGTCAGTGATTTGGGGGGTGATCGGGGGTGTCAGTGATTTGGGGGGTGATCGGGGGGTCAGTGATTTGGGGGTAATCAGGAGTGTCAGTATTTAGGGGGTGATGGGGGTCAGTGATTGGGGAGTGATCGGGGGTTCAGTGATTGGGGGTTATCGGGGGTTCAGTGATTGGGGAGTGATCGGGGGTTCAGTGTTTGGGGGGTGTCAGTGATTTGGGGAGTGATCGGGGTGTCAGTGATTTGGGGAGTGATCAGGGGTTCAGTGATTGGGGAGTGATGGAGGGGTCAGTGATTGGGGAGTGATCGGGGGTTCAGTGATTGGGGGGGGTGATCGGGGGTTCAGTGATTGGGGAGTGATCGAGGAGGTCAGTGATTGGGGAGTGATCGGGGGTTCAGTGATTGGGGGTATGATCGGGGGGGTGATCGGGGGTTCAGTGATTGGGGAGTGATCGGGGGTTCAGTGATTGGGGGGTGATCGGGGGTTCAGTGAGTGGGGAGTGATCGGGGGTTCAGTGATTGGGGGTGTTCGGGGGTGCAGTGTTTGGGGGGTGATGGGGGGTGTCAGTGATTTGGGGAGTGATCGGGGGTTCAGTGATTGGGGGGTGATCGGGGGTGCAGTGTTTGGGGGGTGATGGGGGGTGTCAGTGATTTGGGGAGTGATCGGGGTTCAGTGATTGGGGAGTGATCGAGGGGGTCAGTGATTTTTGGGGTGATCGGGGGGGGGTCAGTGATTGGGGAGTGATCGGGGGTTCAGTGATTGGGGAGTGATCGGGGTTCAGTGATAGGGGAGTGATCGAGGGGTCAGTGATTGGGGAGTGATGGGGGGTCATTGATTGGGGGGTGATCAGGGTTCAGTGATTGGGGGGGTGATCGGGGGTTCAGTGATTGGGGAGTGATGGGGAGGTCAGTGATTGGGGGGTGATCGGGGGGGGTCAGTGATTTTTGGGGTGATCGGGGGCGTCTGTGATTTTTGGGGTGATCGGGGGGGGTCAGTGATTGGGGAGTGATGGGGGTTCAGTGATTGGGGGGTCAGTGATTGGGGAGTGATGGGGGGGTCAGTGATTGGGGGGTGATCGGGAGTTCAGTGATTGGGGAGTGATCGGGGGTTCAGTGGTTGGGGGGTGATCGGGGGTTCAGTGTTTGGGGGGGTGATCGGGGGTTCAGTGATTGGGGAGTGATCAGGGGTTCAGTGATTGGGGAGTGATGGAGGGGTCAGTGATTGGGGAGTGATCGGGGGTTCAGTGATTGGGGGGAGTGATCGGGGTTCAGTGATTGGGGGGAGTGATTGGGGGTTCAGTGATTGGGGGGGTGATCGGGGGTTCAGTGATTGGGGAGTGATCGGGGGTTCAGTGATTGGGGGGTGATCGGGGGTTCAGTGTTTGGGGGGTGATGGAGGGGTCAGTGATTGGGGAGTGATCGAGGAGGTCAGTGATTGGGGAGTGATCGGGGGTTCAGTGATTGGGGGGGTGATCGGGGGTTCAGTGATTGGGGAGTGATCGGGGGTTCAGTGATTGGGGGGGTGATCGGGGGGTGATCGGGGGTTCAGTGATTGGGGAGTGATCGGGGGTTCAGTGATTGGGGGGTGATCGGGGGTTCAGTGATTGGGGAGTGATCGGGGGTTCAGTGTTTGGGGGGTGATGGGGGGTGTCAGTTATTTGGGGAGTGATCGGGGGTGTCAGTGATTTGGGGAGTGATCGGGGGTTCAGTGATTGGGGAGTGATGGAGGGGTCAGTGATTGGGGAGTGATCGGGGGTTCAGTGATTGGGGGGTGATCGGGGGTTCAGTGATTGGGGAGTGATCGGGGGTTCAGTGATTGGGGAGTGATCGGGGGTTCAGTGATTGTGGGGGTGATCGGGGGGGTGATCGGGGGTTCAGTGATTGGGGAGTGATCGGGGGTTCAGTGATTGGGGGGTGATCGGGGGTTCAGTGATTGGGGAGTGATGGAGGGGTCAGTGATTGGGGAGTGATCGGGGGTTCAGTGATTGGGGGGTGATCGGGGGTTCAGTGATTGGGGAGTGATCGGGGGTTCAGTGATTGGGGAGTGATTGGGGGGTCAGTGATTGGGGAGTGATGGGGGGTCATTGATTGGGGGGTGATCAGGGTTCAGTGATTGGGGGGGTGATCGGGGGCGTCAGTGATTTTTGGGGTGATCGGGGGGGGTCAGTGATTGGGGAGTGATGGGGGTTCAGTGATTGGGGGGTCAGTGATTGGAGAGTGATTGGGGGGTCAGTGATTGGGGAGTGATCTAGTGGGTCAGTGATTTTTGGGGTGATCGTGGGGTCAGTGATTGGGGAGTGATCGAGGGGGTCAGTGATTTTTGGGGTGATCGGGGTGTCTGTGATTGGGGAGTGATCGAGGGGGTCAGTGATTTGTGGGGTGATCGGAGGGTCAGTAATTCGGGGGTGATCTGGGGGTCAGTGATTTGGGGGTGATGGGGGGGTCAGTGATTTGTGGGGTGATCACGGTGTCAGTGATTGGGGGGTGATCTGGGGGTCAGTGATTGGGGAGTGATCGAGGGGGTCAGTGATTGGGGAGTGATCGGGGGTTCAGTGATTGGGGAGTGATCAGGGGTTCAGTGATTGGGGAGTGATGGAGGGGTCAGTGATTGGGGAGTGATCGGGGCTTCAGTGATTTGGGGGTGTGATCGGGGGTTCAGTGATTGGGGAGTGATCGGGGGTTCAGTGATTGGGGGGTGATCGGGGGTTCAGTGATTGGGGGGTGATCGGGGGTTCAGTGTTTGGGGCGGTGATCGGGGGTTCAGTGATTGGGGAGTGATCAGGGGTTCAGTGATTGGGGAGTGATGGAGGGGTAAGTGATTGGGGAGTGATCGGGGGTTCAGTGATTGGGGGGAGTGATCGGGGGTTCATTGATTGGGGGGGTTGATCGGGGGTTCAGTGATTGGGGAGTGATCGGGGGTTCAGTGATTGGGGGGTGATCGGGGGTTCAGTGTTTGGGGGGTGATGGAGGGGTCAGTGATTGGGGAGTGATCGAGGAGGTCAGTGATTGGGGAGTGATCGGGGGTTCAGTGATTGGGGAGTGATCGGGGGTTCAGTGATTGGGGGGTGATCGGGGGTTCAGTGATTGGGGAGTGATCGGGGGTTAAGTGTTTGGGGGGTGATGGAGGGTGTCAGTGATTTGGGGAGTGATCGGGGGTTCAGTGATTGGGGGGTGATCGGGGGTGCAGTGTTTGGGGGGTGATGGGGGGTGTCAGTGATTTGGGGAGTGATCAGGGGTTCAGTGATTGGGGAGTGATGGGGGGTCATTGATTGGGGGGTGATCAGGGTTCAGTGATTGGGGGGTGTTCGGGGGGGTCAGTGATTTTTGGGGTGATCGGGGGCGTCAGTGATTTTTGGGGTGATCGGGGGGATCAGTGATTGGGGAGTGATGGGGGTTCAGTGATTGTGGGGTGATTGGGGGGTCAGTGATTGGGGAGTGATGGGGGGGTCAGTGATTGGGGAGTGATCGAGGGGGTCAGTGATTTTTGGGGAGTTTTGGGGGGTCAGTGATTGGGGAGTGATCGGGGGTTCAGTGTTTGGGGGGTGATCGGGGGTTCAGTGATTGGGGAGTGATCGGGGGTTCAGTGATTGGGGAGTGATCGGGGGTTCAGTGATTGTGGGGGTGATCGGGGGGGTGATCGGGGGTTCAGTGATTGGGGAGTGATCGGGGGTTCAGTGATTTGGGGAGTGATTGGGGGTGTCAGTGATTTGGGGAGTGATCAGGGGTTCAGTGATTGGGGAGTGATCGGGGGGGTCAGTGATTGGGGAGTGATGGGGGGTCATTGATTGGGGGGTGATCAGGGTTCAGTGATTGGGGAGTGATCGAGGAGGTCAGTGATTGGGGAGTGATCGGGGGTTCAGTGATTGGGGGGGTGATCGGGGGTTCAGTGATTGGGGAGTGATCGGGGGTTCAGTGATTGGGGGGGTGATCGGGGGGTGATCGGGGGTTCAGTGATTGGGGAGTGATCGGGGGTTCAGTGATTGGGGGGTGATCGGGGGTTCAGTGATTGGGGAGTGATCGGGGGTTCAGTGTTTGGGGGGTGATGGGGGGTGTCAGTTATTTGGGGAGTGATCGGGGGTGTCAGTGATTTGGGGAGTGATCGGGGGTTCAGTGATTGGGGAGTGATGGAGGGGTCAGTGATTGGGGAGTGATCGGGGGTTCAGTGATTGGGGGGTGATCGGGGGTTCAGTGATTGGGGAGTGATCGGGGGTTCAGTGATTGGGGAGTGATCGGGGGTTCAGTGATTGTGGGGGTGATCGGGGGGGTGATCGGGGGTTCAGTGATTGGGGAGTGATCGGGGGTTCAGTGATTGGGGGGTGATCGGGGGTTCAGTGATTGGGGAGTGATGGAGGGGTCAGTGATTGGGGAGTGATCGGGGGTTCAGTGATTGGGGGGTGATCGGGGGTTCAGTGATTGGGGAGTGATCGGGGGTTCAGTGATTGGGGAGTGATTGGGGGGTCAGTGATTGGGGAGTGATGGGGGGTCATTGATTGGGGGGTGATCAGGGTTCAGTGATTGGGGGGGTGATCGGGGGCGTCAGTGATTTTTGGGGTGATCGGGGGGGGTCAGTGATTGGGGAGTGATGGGGGTTCAGTGATTGGGGGGTCAGTGATTGGAGAGTGATTGGGGGGTCAGTGATTGGGGAGTGATCTAGTGGGTCAGTGATTTTTGGGGTGATCGTGGGGTCAGTGATTGGGGAGTGATCGAGGGGGTCAGTGATTTTTGGGGTGATCGGGGTGTCTGTGATTGGGGAGTGATCGAGGGGGTCAGTGATTTGTGGGGTGATCGGAGGGTCAGTAATTCGGGGGTGATCTGGGGGTCAGTGATTTGGGGGTGATGGGGGGGTCAGTGATTTGTGGGGTGATCACGGTGTCAGTGATTGGGGGGTGATCTGGGGGTCAGTGATTGGGGAGTGATCGAGGGGGTCAGTGATTGGGGAGTGATCGGGGGTTCAGTGATTGGGGAGTGATCAGGGGTTCAGTGATTGGGGAGTGATGGAGGGGTCAGTGATTGGGGAGTGATCGGGGCTTCAGTGATTTGGGGGTGTGATCGGGGGTTCAGTGATTGGGGAGTGATCGGGGGTTCAGTGATTGGGGGGTGATCGGGGGTTCAGTGATTGGGGGGTGATCGGGGGTTCAGTGTTTGGGGCGGTGATCGGGGGTTCAGTGATTGGGGAGTGATCAGGGGTTCAGTGATTGGGGAGTGATGGAGGGGTAAGTGATTGGGGAGTGATCGGGGGTTCAGTGATTGGGGGGAGTGATCGGGGGTTCATTGATTGGGGGGGTTGATCGGGGGTTCAGTGATTGGGGAGTGATCGGGGGTTCAGTGATTGGGGGGTGATCGGGGGTTCAGTGTTTGGGGGGTGATGGAGGGGTCAGTGATTGGGGAGTGATCGAGGAGGTCAGTGATTGGGGAGTGATCGGGGGTTCAGTGATTGGGGAGTGATCGGGGGTTCAGTGATTGGGGGGTGATCGGGGGTTCAGTGATTGGGGAGTGATCGGGGGTTAAGTGTTTGGGGGGTGATGGAGGGTGTCAGTGATTTGGGGAGTGATCGGGGGTTCAGTGATTGGGGGGTGATCGGGGGTGCAGTGTTTGGGGGGTGATGGGGGGTGTCAGTGATTTGGGGAGTGATCAGGGGTTCAGTGATTGGGGAGTGATGGGGGGTCATTGATTGGGGGGTGATCAGGGTTCAGTGATTGGGGGGTGTTCGGGGGGGTCAGTGATTTTTGGGGTGATCGGGGGCGTCAGTGATTTTTGGGGTGATCGGGGGGATCAGTGATTGGGGAGTGATGGGGGTTCAGTGATTGTGGGGTGATTGGGGGGTCAGTGATTGGGGAGTGATGGGGGGGTCAGTGATTGGGGAGTGATCGAGGGGGTCAGTGATTTTTGGGGAGTTTTGGGGGGTCAGTGATTGGGGAGTGATCGGGGGTTCAGTGTTTGGGGGGTGATGGAGGGTGTCAGTGATTTGGGGAGTGATTGGGGGTGTCAGTGATTTGGGGAGTGATCAGGGGTTCAGTGATTGGGGAGTGATCGGGGGGGTCAGTGATTGGGGAGTGATGGGGGGTCATTGATTGGGGGGTGATCAGGGTTCAGTGATTGGGGAGTGATGGGAGGGTCATTGATTGGGGGGTGATCAGGGTTCAGTGATTGGGGAGTGATGGGAGGGTCATTGATTGGGGGGTGATGGGGGTTCAGTGATTGGGGGGTGATTGGGGGGTCAGTGATTGGGGAGTGATGGGGGGGGTCAGTGATTGGGGAGTGATGGGGGGTCATTGATTGGGGGGTGATCAGGGTTCAGTGATTGGGGAGTGATGGGAGGGTCATTGATTGGGGGGTGATCAGGGTTCAGTGATTCGGGGGTGATGGGGAGGTCAGTGATTGGGGGGTGATGGGGGGTTCAGTGATTGGGGGGTGTGATCGGGGGTTCAGTGATTGGGGGTGTGATCGGGGGTTCAGTGATTGGGGAGTGATGGAGGGGTCAGTGATTGGGGAGTGATCGGGGGTTCAGTGATTGGGGGGGTGATCGGGGGTTCAGTGATTGGGGAGTGATCAGGGGTTCAGTGATTGGGGAGTGATGGAGGGGTCAGTGATTGGGGAGTGATCGGGGGTTCATTGATTGGGGGGAGTGATCGGGGGTTCAGTGATTGGGGGGGGTGATCGGGGGTTCAGTGATTGGGGAGTGATCGGGGGTTCAGTGATTGGGGGGTGATCGGGGGTTCAGTGTTTGGGGGGTGATGGAGGGGTCAGTGATTGGGGAGTGATCGAGGAGGTCAGTGATTGGGGAGTGATCGGGGGTTCAGTGATTGGGGAGTGATCGGGGGGTCAGTGATTGGGGAGTGATGGGGGGTCAGTGATTGGGGAGTGATGGGGGTCATTGATTGGGGGGTGATCAGGGTTCAGTGATTGGGGGGTGATCGGGGGTTCAGTGATTGGGGAGTGATGGGGAGGTCAGTGATTGGGGGGTGATCGGGGGGGTCAGTGATTTTTGGGGTGATCGGGGGCGTCTGTGATTTTTGGGGTGATCGGGGGGGTCAGTGATTGGGGAGTGATGGGGGTTCAGTGATTGGGGGGTGATCGGGGGTTCAGTGATTGGGGAGTGATGGGGGGGTCAGTGATTGGGGAGTGATCGAGGGGGTCAGTGATTTTTGGGGTGATTGGGGGGTCAGTGCTTGGGGAGTGATCGAGTGGGTCAGTGATTTTGGGGTGATCGGGGTGTCTGTGATTGGGGAGTGATCGAGGGGGTCAGTGATTTGTGGGGTGATCGGAGGGTCAGTAATTGCGGGGTGATCTGGGGGTCAGTGATTTGGGGGTGATGGGGGGGTCAGTGATTTGTGGGGTGTTCGGGGTGTCAGTGATTGGGGGGGTGATCTGGGGGTCAGTGATTTGGGGGTGATGGGGGGGTCAGTGATTGGGGAGTGATCGAGGGGGTCAGTGATTTGTGGGGTGATCGGGGGGTCAGTAATTGCGGGGTGATCTGGGGGTCAGCAATTTGGGGGTGATGAGGGGGGGTTAGTGATTTGTGGGGTGATCGGGGTGTCAGTGATTGCGGGGTGATCTGGGGGTCAGTGATTTGGGGGTGATGGGGGGGGTTAGTGATTTGTGGGGTGATCGGGGTGTCAGTGATTGCGGGGTGATCTGGGGGTCAGTGATTTGGGGGTGATTGGGGGGGGGGTTAGTGATTTGTGGGGTGATCGGGGTGTCAGTGATTGGAGGTATTCTGGGAGAGGTGAAGAGGATAGCACATTTGATCTAAAGGTGTACTGAGGAAACGACTGTTCTTGGGAGTGACTCTGGAATGTTATCGAGGCCCCACCTGCATTTCATGGGAAACTCCGTGATGAAATCCATGGTCTGATTTCTGCACTTTCAAGTTGTAAAGAATGGGAATGAGGTCAGGTTGGGGTTGGGTTTTCTGCTCCTGATCTTTTAACACTCTGCTCACAGCCCTGTCCTCCCTGTCACAGGGGTTAATATGAAGCCTCCTTCTCTGGGTCAGTTGAGCTCCAACTGTACCAAATAGCTAACAGCATCACAGTCGAAACAAAAGCATATACAGGCTTCTGATACAACTCAGCCTAATATACAGCTGGAATCCACCAAGATAACCATAGCAGCCTCGGCAGGTCTAATAGAAAGGAATATATCAGCATGGGAACTGAGCCTGGTTTGCCTTTTTTTTATTCGTTCATGTGAAGTGGGCGTCGCTGGCCAGGTCAGCATTTATTGCCCATCCCTAACTGACTTTGAGAAGGTGGTGGTGAGCTGCCTTCTTGAACTGCTGCAACCCTTGTGGGGTAGGTATACCCACAGTGCTGTTAGGAAGGGAGTTCCAGGATTTTGACCCAGCAGCGGTGAAGGAATGTCGATATAGTTCCAAGTCAGGATGGTGTATGACTTAGAGGGGAACTTGCAGGTGGTGGTGTTCCCATGCGTTTGCTGCCCTTGTCCTTCTAGTTGGTAGAGGTCGTGGGTTTGGAAGGTGCTGTTGAAGGAGCCTTGGTGAGTTGCTGCAGTGCATCTTGTAGATGATACACACTGCTGCCACTGTGCGTCAGTGGTGGAGGGAGTGAATGTTTGTAGATGGGGTGCCAATCAAGTGGGCTGTTTGTCCTGGATGGTGTTGAACTTCTTGAGTGTTGTTGGAGCAGCACCCATCCAGGCAAGTGGAGATTATTCCATCACACTCCTGACTTGTGCCTTGTTGATGGTGGACAGGCATTGGGGAGTCAGGAGGTGAGTTACTCACTGCAGATTTTCCAGTCTCTGACCTGCTCTTGTAGGCACAGCATGTATGAGGCTGGTCCAGTTCAGTTTCTGGTCAATGGTAACCCCAGGATATTAATAATGAGTGATTCATCAATGGTAATGCCATTGAATGTCAAGGAGAGATGGTTAGATTCTCTCTTGTTTGAGATGGTCATTGCCTGGGACTTAGGTGGCACTATGAGGAGAGGTTGGATAAACTCGGATTGTTTTCACTGGAACGACGGAGGTGGAGGGGCGACATGATAGAGGTTTACAAAGTTATAAGTGGCATGGACAGAGTGGATAGTCAGAAGCTTTTTCCCAGGGTGGAAGAGTCAGTTACTAGGGGACATAGGTTTAAGGTGAGAGGGGCAAAGTTTAGAGGGGATGTGCGAGGCAAGTTCTTTACACAGAGGGTGGTGAGTGCCTGGAACTTGTTGCCGGGGGAGGTGGTGGAAGCAGGTACCATAGAGACGTTTAAGAGGCATCTTGACAAATACTTGAATAGGATGGGAATAGAGGGATACGGACCCCGGAAGTGCAGAAGGTTTTAGTTTAGGCAGGCATCAAGATCGGCGCAGGCTTGGAGGGCCGAATGGCCTGTTCCTGTGCTGTACTGTTCTTTGTTCTTTGAATGTTACTTGTTACTTATCAGCCCAAGCCTGGATATTGTCCAGGTCTTGCTGCATCTGGGCACAGGCTGCTTCAATATCTGAGGAGTCACGAAGGATGCTGAACATCGTACAATCATTAGCGAACATCTCTACTTTTGACCTTATGATGGAGGGAAAGTCTTTGATGAAACAGCTGAAGATGGTTGGGCCTGTCAGTATCTATGGCGTTCTTGAATGTCAAGCTTCAATTTACCCAACTAAAGACTGCCTGAGTGTCTGTGTCACTAATCAGTGTCTAATTCTGATGATCGATCTATTAGATGCCCTCTCTGTCCCCTGTGTGCTGGCGATGGTGACTGGTGATAGAGATGAAATTTAGAAATAATGGCACTCTGTCAGACTTCCGAATGCCAGAGTATTATTAATTATTTATATAGAATGCTAAACTACACCTCACCACATACTGATACATACAAAGTATATTATGATATATAAGGCACACATAGAAAGTGATTTTGAACTACCTAGAATAAGTTTTGAAAAACCAACAGATTTACACAATAACATATACCATTTCCAAGACTTTGAAAATCTAGGAACTGTGACTGCCTGAAAAGGCAGTGGAAGTAGATTCAATGGGAACTTTCAAAAGGAAATCGGTTAAATGCTTGGGGGAGAAATTTATAAGGCCATGGGGCGTGGGACTGATTGGATAGCTCTTCCAAAGAGTTGGCACAGGCATGATGGGCCAAATGGCCTCCTTCTGTGCTATATGATTCTATGAGCAGTTTCAGTAATGCTATGGTGTTGAAACACTATATTAAGCAATGTAAGGTGTTTTTGAAGAGTGACATCCATGAACAATAGGTAATACTGCAGGAATTAAGTCTGAATGATTCAGTGTATGAATGGTTACCCAGAATCACTTCCTAAACCCTAACAATTTGGCAGTTCTTCTTGCTGTATGGATGGAAGATGTAACCTTCTGGACAAGCACATCGATATCCCCCACTGTTATTGATGCAGAGCTGGGAGCAGCCACCGTTCTTATAGGTGCATTCATTAATATCTGTAATACAAACACATCACACTTTTAAAAATAATTCTTCTTCAATTAACATTTCATTTCTCAAAATGTAGTATTTTTGGGAAAGATCCTTAACTAAAAGTTGGCAAATATCTGTATACAAAACTACAAGAGTGAAAATATTTTTTATTCGTTTTTTGGGATATGGGAGTCACTGAAAAGGCCAGCATTTATTGCCCATCATTGTCCTGGAGAAGATGGCAGGGAGCTGCCTTCTTGAATACAACCGAGTGGCTTGCTGGGACATTCCAGAGCGTAGTTAAAAGTCAACCACATTGCTGTGGGTCTGGAGTCATATGTAGGCCAGACTGGGTAGGATGGCAGATTTCCCTCCCTAAAGGACATTAGTGAACCAGATGGGTTTTTAGGACAATCCAGTAATTTCATGGTCAAATTACTGAGACTAGTGTTACGAACAGGTGAGGAGGAGTCACAAGGTTCCCCTCTTGTCCTCCTTGTTTGACCGCACAGGGTTTATTGCTTTTAAAACAGTAGATGCGGTTACCTCTTCAGTGAGTGTTTTACCTTTTACCTTTGTCATGATCATAAAAGAACCAATCGGACAGGTTTTCTTGAGTTTAAGCAAAAAAGAGGTGAGTTTATTGCACTTAAAAAATCTAAACTCGATCCAGATAAAATAATAAAACTATGCTATACTTTCACTCACACATGCTCACGAGAATCACATACACAAATGGAGTACAGAGAGAGAAGAAATCATCTAGTTTGGATTAGAGTCCAGAACAAGTAAAAATAATATACAGACTGTGGGGTCGGGTAATTCTGTTGTCTTCCAGCTGAAGTGCGATCTCTAAGTCTCTGGCTGGGAGAAATGCACTTTGTGGCTAATCCAACTGGTTCAGGTTTTTCTTGGAGACGGAGTTGTAGGTGGCTTTCTTCCCTGGGGTCTCTGTCTGTAGCAATGGTAGACTTGTCCCACAGTCACAGACAGGTATCAAACTTATGACGTTATCTGGAGAGAGAGACACACTCAGCCCCATTGGGATCTTGTCTGGTTAGCACTCAACGCTTGTCTGCTTCAAAGTCTCAGGAGTTTATCCTTTTGCAAAAGACTGCTAGTTTTTCCACAGATGGTGAGGTAGTCATATGATTGTCCAGTGCCCTCATTTGCAATTTAATTAGACTCGAGTCCAGGTATTTTCAATCTCTCTCGAGTTTCATTGTTTCAATGTTCACCCCCTGGTGGTATCACTCCACTGTTAACGTTCCAAGATGTCTTTAAATGTTTTTTCATTAGAAGTGAAGCTGTTATCTAATTCCAAATGCATGATGCATTGTCCTTCCTAGAATCAACCTCATTAGACATGCATTTTCAATTCGATGTCCTGGAACGTGATGTATTTCAATGTAAATTGTGCATCTTGGCTGCCAGTTTTTTAAAAGTTAACTGTAGGATCCCAGCTCCTTTTTAAAAGTTTATCGTAGGTTTCTAACCGATGAATTAAAAATCCTCATTTGGGATAGCAGGAGTAGTGAAGTCTTGCTTCAATTGTATAGAACCTTGGTTAGACCACACTTGGAGTACTGTGTGCAGTTTTTGTTCCCTTATCATAGGAAGGATATTATTGCCATAGTGCAACGAAGGTTCACCAGACTTGTTCCCGGGATGGTGGGACTGTCCTATGAAGAGACACTGGGGAAACTGGGCCTGCATTCTCTAGAGTTTCCAAGAATGAGTGGTGATCTCATTGAAACCTACCAAATAGTTAAAGGGATAGACAGGGTAGATGCAGGTTAAGATATTTCCCCTGGTTGGGGCATCTAGAACCAGGGGACACAATTTCAAAATAAGGGGGAGATGAGGAGAAATTTCTTTACTCAGAGGGTTGTGAATCTTTGGAATTCTCTACCCCAGAGGGCTGTGGAAGCTCAGTCATTGAGTATGTTTAAAGCAGAGATTGACAGATTTCTAAATACAAATGACATAAGGGGATATGGGGATAGTGTGGGAAAAAGGCATTGAAGTGGATGATTAGCCATGATCGTATTGAATGCCTGGGCAGGCTCAATGGGCTGAATGGCCTACTCCTGCTCCTATGTTCCTATGTTTCCTTGACACTAGCTTTTTATTCCAGATTTATTTAATTGAATTTAAATTCCCCAGCTCCCATGATGGGATTTAAACTCATGTCTCTGGATCATATGTCCAGGCCTCTGGATTACTAGTCCAGTCATACAACCAATATGCAACTGTACTCTCATTTATTCATTTATTATAGTCCAGAGTTTATTTTGGTTCATTGTTTAGGTCCCACATTTGTAGATGAATTCGACCATGAAATGATAATTATCAGTGTAGCTTTGAGAGAGTGTTGCATTGCTCAAGTCCTCCCTTTATGATGAGAGGCCTGAGGGCCCGTCTGCCCTCTCAGGTGAATGTAAGAGATTCCATGGCCTTACTTTGAAGAAGAGCAAGGGAGTTCTCCCCAGTGTCCTGGCCGATATTTATCCCTCAATCAACATCACAAAAACAGATTGTCCGGTCATTATCTCATTGCTGTTTGTGGCAGTTTGCTACGCATAAATTATCTGCTGCGTTTCTTACATTACAACAGTGACTACACTCATTGGCTGTAAAGGGCTTTGGGACATCCTGAGGTTGTGAAAGGCGCTACATAAATGCAGGTCTTTCTCTTCCTTTTCGCACCAGAACCCAAACTCTAGAAAATGATGGATGGGGTAATTTTGAGAGCCAGTGTTGGGTTCGAGTACATGAGCAATCATTTTCTGTCTACTAATACTGCACAACAGTTGTGAATTAAGACCATTCAAACACAACAACAAAAGCAGGGAGATCCAGGTTGCTCCATCATCCAAGTTCTGCTTCACCATTTAATCAAAATTCTTCTCCATCTTTTTCAATCCAGGCCTCTACGTGTCTGGTCTTTGATGAATTGAGTTTGATCCAGCTTCCGACTAGCTGTTGTGAATTGTAATAATAATAATACAATAATCCTTTGCACTAGGTATATAAAGAGTATATAAAGAGCACGGATATAAAGAGCAAGAGGGTAACCAGGGAAAGGGTTGGCCCACTCAAGGACAGAGGAGGGAGTCCATGTGTGGAGCCAGAGGAAATGGGCCAGGTACTAAATGAGTACTTTGCATCAGTATTCACCAAAGAGAAGGATTTGGTGGATGATGAGTCTAGGGAAGGGAGTGCAGGTAGTTTGGGTCATGTCGTTATCAAAAAGGAGGTGTTGAGCGTCTTGCAAAGCATTAAGGAAGATACGTCCCCAGGGCCTGATGGGATCTACCCCAGAATACTGAGGGAGGCAAGGGAAGAAATTGCAGGGGCCTTGACAGAAATCTTTGTATCCTCATTGGCTACAGGTGAGGTCCCAGAGGACTTGAGAATAGCCAATGTTGTTCCTTTGTTTAAGAAGGGTAGCAAGGATAATCCAGGAAATTATAGGCCGGTGAGCCTTACGTCAGTGGTAGGGAAATTATTAGAGAGGATTCTTCGGGACAGGATTTTTTCCCATTTGGAAACAAACGAACTTATTAACGAGAGGCAGCATGGTTTTGTGAAGGGGAGGTCGTGTCTCACTAACTTGATTGAGTTTTTTGAGAAAGTGACGAAGATGATTGATGAAGGAAGGGCAGTGGATGTTATCTATATGGACTTCAGTAAAGCCTTTGACAAGGTCCCTCATGGCAGACTGGTACAAAAGGTGAAGTCACATGGGATCAGAGGTGAGCTGGCAAGATGGATACAGAACTGGTTCGGTCATAGAAGACAGAGGGTAGCAGTGGAAGGGTGCTTTTCTGAATGGAGGGCTGTGACTAGTGGTGTTCCGCAGGGATCAGTGCTGGGACCTTTGCTGTTTGTAGTATATATAAATGATTTGGAGGAAAATGTAGCTGGTCTGATTAGTAAATTTGCAGACGACACAAAGGTTGGTGGAGTTGCGGATAGTGATGAGGATTGTCAGAGGATACAGCAGGATATAGATCGGTTGGAGACTTGGGCGGAGAAATGGCAGATGGAGTTTAATCCGGACAAATGGGAGGTAATGCATTTTGGAAGGTCTAATGCAGGTGGGACCTATACAGTAAATGGCAGAACCCTTAGGAGTATTGACAGTCAGAGAGATCTGGGCGTACAGGTCCACAGGTCACTGAAAATGGCAACGCAGGTGGATAAGATAGTCAAGAAGGCATACGGCATGCTTGCCTTCATCGGTCGGGGCACAGAGTATAAAAATTGGCAAGTCATGCTGCAGCTGTACAGAACTTTAGTTCGGCCACACTTGGAATATTGCATGCAATTCTGGTCGCCACACTACCAGAAGGACGTGGAGGCTTTGGAGAGGGTATAGAAGAGGTTTACCAGGATGTTGCCTGGTCTGGAGGGCATTAGCTATGAGGAGAGGTTGGATAAACTCGGATTGTTTTCACTGGAACGATGGAGGTGGAGGGGTGACATGATAGAGATTTACAAAGTTATGAGTGGCATGGACAGAGTGGATAGTCAGAAACTTTTTCCCAGGGTGGAAGAGTCAGTTACTAGGGGACATAGGTTTAAGTTGAGAGGGGCAAAGTTTAGAGGGGATGTGCGAGGCAATTTCTTTACACAGAGGGTGGTGAGTGCCTGGAACTTGCTGCCAGGGGAGGTGGTGGAAGGAGGTACCATAGCCGACGTTTAAGAGGCATCTTGACAAATACATAAATAGGATGGGGATAGAGGGATACGGACCCCGGAAGTGCAGAAGGCATCAAGATCGGCGCAGGCTTGGAGGGCCGAATGGCCTGTTCCTGTGCTGTACTGTTCTTTGTTCTTTAGGTGGCTGTTTATCCAAGTGCAAACAGCTATTCCCTCAGTAAAGTTTAGCCTGTGCATTAAGTCATGAACATGCTTCCATTACCAATATTTTTTGAAGACTTGTGCTTAAAAGACTGTGGAAAACAAGAGATGCTGGACTTGTTTTTTTTTTAAAGGGTCACTGGAAGGACATTTGGGATTTTGTTCTAAAACAAACTCTTACAAGAAGTCACATGTCTTAAGCTAAGTAAACAGCCAGAGCCTTATGGACTGTGGAACTATTTGGAGTTGTTTACAGAGAAGTCACATGTCTAGATTTATGGTGGTCAGGAGTTGGTTTCATTTTTGAACTGTTTGAATGGGCAGTTGGTGTGTACCCTGCTAAGAGAGAAGCCACCCAACTCATCCTTTGCCACCTGTTTTGAAAAATCTTCCGGGAATCCAGTGTGATAACTGAACCCACTGATGCAGTAATTCTCCCTAAAAGCCTGCAAGACTACTACTCAACATCTCCTGAACAGAACTGCTCCAGAAAGATCCCAGTGTTACCCGTTTACATGTACCCGGATGCCAGACCAAAGTACCAATTGGAAGATTTCATATCTTATTCTTTTTTTCTTCAAGAATTAACAATTATTTGGCCAAAGTATTTTATTTTTTGTAAAGTTGATCTCTGCAGAGAAAGTCTTTATTTTTCTTTGACAGGTGTGGATGTGTGTTGGGTTATTTAGAAGGGAATATATTTAAACTTCCATATTTCAACTTGTGTGTTAATGAGATTTGCAGTTTTATTGAATAAGTCTTAAATACTAAAAAAAACTAAGTCTTGTTTTATAATAAATTAATAATTTTGTTGTTTATTAAAGAAACCTGGTTGGCGGATTTTTATTCAGAAACTAATATAGATAAACTATATAATTGGCCATAACTGGGTAAAATATTTAAATATATGTTGTGACCAGTGGAGTAGTGGAATTAGAGACAGACAGTGCTTTCCTCCAACTTCAGTCATAACAAGTACAACAGTGCCTACACTTCTAAAATACTTCATTGGCTGTAAAGCATTTTGTGATGTCTAGTGATTGTGAAAAGTGCTCTATAAATGCAAGTCCCTCTTTTCTTTTCACTGTCAGAGAGTTCAGTTTCTGATCCCATATCCACACCATCACCAACAGCACCTACTTTACCTCTGTAACATTAGCCGTCTCAACCCCTTCCTCAGCTTATCTGCTGCTGAAACCCTCATCCATGCCTTTTTACCTCTAGACTCATCCATTCCAATGCTGTCCTGATCAACAGCCCATCCTCCACCTTCTGAAAACTTTAGCTCATCATAAATGCCGCCGGCCATATCCGAACTTGCACCAAGTCCCATTGACCCAGCAACTCTTCTGCTCACTGACCGAAATGGGCTCCTGCTCAGGCAATTTTTCTGTTCAAATCCTTCCCTAGCTCTGTAACCTCCTTTAGCTGTACAATCCTCGAGGACATGACATCCCAGACAGACCTGGGATGAACCTCTTCACTCTCACAGGAACTGATTATCTTGTCACTGTAGACTACTATTCTGATTACTGGGAGGTAGAGCAGCTGACTTCAATGATTACCGGTGAGATTGGAGAATGCCTGAAAACACACTTCAGTCGTTACGGCATTTCAGACATTGTGATGAGCGACAATGGCCCTCAGTTCATGGGTGAAGAATTCAGCCGCTTCATAAAGGATTGGGAAATTCAACACCACACATCATCGCAACACTATCTCCAGTCAAATGGAAAGGCTGAGGTGGCAGTGAAAATCGCCAAAGGAATCATAAAGAAATCGGGAAAATCCAGCACAGATGTATACAAGGCAATCCTCGAATGGAGAAACATACCTACTGAAGGCATGGAAAGTAGTCCGGTACAAAGACTAATGTCACGCCGCACACAAACTACTCTTCCAATAGCAAAAAAGCTACTGAAGCTAGAAGTAGTAACTGGCGTGAGTGACAAAATCAAGGTGAAACGGCAGAAAGTTAAATTTCACTTTAGCAAAACTGCCAAACCATTGCCAGAATTGAGCATTGGAGAGCCAGTCAGGGTACAAACCTTCAACGTTCACAACAAGAGTCGGCCCAAGTGGCAACTTGGGACCTGCATCGAGCAGTTGTCATCTCAATCGTATGCGTTGGAAGTGACTGACAAGATATACTGTTGCAACTGCAGACACATACGCACAACTGGAGAAGCTGTTCTGTCACAACAGGCGGCCAATCAGGAAGATAAGAACTCACCAATTGCACAGGCCACAGAACAACCATCAGCCCCAGCGGTCCGCAGCATCCCAGCAACGGAAATGGAACAACAACAGTTACCACGACAACAAGTGACAAGGGAACGACACTCACCGGAGAAGGGAAATCAACCAGATGAACAACCAACTACAATGTGCATGCACACCATTAAGAGACTGGCACGATTTAATGACTGTGTGTGCAATGCATGTGCAGAGATTGACAAGAATGACGAACAGTTGTGTGCATAGTGGGTAACTTGGGAAACTCAGTGTCAATGATAATGCATGCAAATTTTGTTTTTTTGTATGAAAAGGGGGATGTTTGGGATAGAAATGCAATACTGTACCAATCTACCTCCTGGCTTGCCATAGTCATGTGGCCTCTAACATGAGCTACTCAGACTGGGGGTGGCCATGACAGTGAGTTTCATTAAAGACTCAGTATACATCAGACTGGTGTCCTGTGAGCTTGTAACGCACTTGCGGATCCAGCCATGATGCAGTGTCTGGTGGCCGATGTCTCATCTCAGAAGTCTGAGTTTCCACTGCAGCACTCAGAAAACAGGTAGCTTTGGCCTGTGCTGCAATGGAAACTCTGACCTCTGTAATGAAAGGTCAGCTTACAGCCACATAAGCTCAGACTGCTGCCACCATGACTGCAGATATCAGTGCTCAAAGGGGCTTGCAGGGTCTCATTACAACATAAGATCATAATGAATCGGAGCAGGAGTAGGCCATTCGGCCCCTCGAACCTGCTCCACCATTCAATAAGATGATGGATGATCTGATTGTGGCCTTAACTCCACTTTCCTGCTTGCTGCCCATAACCCTTGACTCCCTTGTCAATCAAAAATCTGTGTAACTCAACCTTGAATATATTCAATGACCCAGCTTCGACTGCTCTCCGGGGAAGAGAATTCCAAACACTAATGACCCTCTGAGAGAAGAAATTCCTCCTCATCGCCGTCTTAAATGGGAGACTACTTAATTTGAAACTCTGACCCTGTGTTCAAGAGTGCCCCACGAGGGGAAATATCCTCTCAGCATCTACCCTGTCAAGCCCCCTCAGATTCTTATACATTTCAATAGGATCACCTCTTATTCTTCTAAATTCCAATGAGTATAGGCCCAACCTGCTCAATCTTTCCTCATTAGACAAACCCCTCATCCCAGGAATCAGCCTAATGAACCTTCTCTGAACTGCTTCCAATGCAAGTATATCCCTCCATCCGTCTTGCAATAAATGCCAACATTCCATTTGCCTTCCTAATTCCCTGCTGTACCTGCATGCTGACTTTTTGTGAATCATGTACAAGGACACCCAGATCCCTCTGTACCACAGCATTCTACAGTCTCTCCCCATTTAAATAATGTTCTGCTTTTCTATTCATCCTACCAAAGTGGACAACCTCACATTTTCCCACATTATACTCCAGCTCCCAAGTTTTTACCCACTCACTCAACCTATCTATATCTCTTTGCAGACACTTTGTATCCTCCTCACAAATTGCTTTCCTATCTATCTTTGTATTGTCCGCAAATTTGGCTACAATACACTCAGTTCCTTCATCTAAGTCATTAATATAGATCATAAATAGTTGAGATCCCAGCACTGATCCCTGAGGCATTCCACTACTTACAGTTTGCCCACCTAAAAATGCTCCAGCAGTCCAATAATCTGTCTTCCAACAGATTGCTAGGATTGTTGAGATGCCGCCCAGGGGGAGTGGCAGTGGCTTCATGGAGCATGGGCCTGCTGTCTTCTGTCAGGATGACAGCATTCGTCCTCCCACCACTGCCACTCTGCCAGTGCCCTTGTGTTGCCTGTCAGCCAGCCAGCCCAGAATGCAGCCACCCATGCCAAGATGGTGCAGTCTGAAGCTGGGCCTTCTAAGCCCAGAGCTGCTCGAGGTCATCCTGCAAGACCATCTGCAGTCTCCCCTGGTGAAAGTCAGTCGCCTTCCAGCAGCCATGCTGCAGCCACTGGGGTAGCACTGTGTAGGAGCACGAGGACAGGCAAAGACACCACCAAGACAGGGAATGCACAAGGGTGATTAGTTGACCTTTGTATACAGTATGGCATAACTTGATTTATAAATTAGATTTAGAATGTTTATCTTGTGGTGTCTTTTTCTGTGCTAGTCGGTAACAGAGGGAAGGTAAGGTGTCGGATTGTTGGTGAATGGCCGATTGAGGTTGCATTTACTGGTATTGCAGTTGGATGAGTGGATTACAGACAGCCTAGCCAGAGAAGGACTGTGTTGATTGCCTCCTCACTTCCTCTTCTCCTCCCCCTCCTCAGCTGTACACTGGATAGATGGTGGCAAAGGCTGTGCCCTCATGATGGCGAGGTTGTGCAGCATGCAACAAAGTGCCATGAATCTCAACATCCACTCTGCCAAGTATTATAGGGCTCCTCCAGAGCGATCCAGGCAGCAGACACATTGTTCCAGTATGCCGATGATCTGCTCAATCACCCTTCGTGTGGCAGCATGACTTTTGTTATATGCATGCTGAGCACATGTGTGTGAGTTGTGCACTCGAGTCATCGCCCATGTGGTCTGTGGTGAGCCCTTGTTCGCCCTTGGTTTGTCGTGGTGGCTCAAATGCAGCTGGCACAGTGGACTGCTGCAGAATGAAGGCATCACGACTGCTGCCAAGATACTGGGCATTGACCTGCACGATATGCTGCATATGGTCACACACCAGCTGCACGTTGAGGGACTGGAATTCCTTTCAGTTGCGGTATAACTCAGAGCTGACTTGCAGTGCCCAAAAACAATGTGCATGCAGTCAATGGCAGCCCTGCACTGTGGGGAAGCCTGTATTCATCAGAAAGCTGCATGCTCACTCCGCTGCTTCTCACTGGCAGGACAGAATGTAATGTATTTAGCTGTCTTGCAATACAGAGCCTCAGTGACCTCCCTTAGACAACAGTGGATGGCAAACTGGGAAATGTTGCAAATATTGCCAGCTCCAGCTGGGTAAGAGCTAGATATAGAAAAGTCTTTGGCCAAGGTCATCTTTCACAGCCAGTGGCAATGCCATCCTCGCCCTGTTCTGAGTCTGCAGCAGGTGGCAGATTTCACTGAGAACCTCCTTACAGTGAAGTGGAGATGTCTGATGCACTAGTCCTCAGAATTGCTTTCTGAACACCCTGGGTGGATATGGCCTCTTGCTGAAAGCTAGTCTTCCTTTCCTCCTCCTCCTTCTTCCAGCAGCACGTCCTGCTTTGTGCCACCTCTGTTCATTCTCCCTGCCATGCTGTAGTCCTAGGGGGGGATGCAAATTACTGCACCTGAGCAAGTAGTTTGTGCAAAATCCTTGAAGTCAGGACAAAGTCCTTCAGCACCTGTCACACCATTCTCTGCAGACTTTAGCAACTTGAAAGCACTCTAGAAACCATCAAATACTTCTATGATTGCAGCAACAGTCAGTAGAAATCAATCAGCGACTAACCTGGAAGTAGTTGATGATCCTTTTAAATAAAGCTGGTGGGGTGAGGGGGGGGGGGAGGGTGTTCTTCCTGCTGCTCGACTCATGTTTAGCTCCAAAATGGCAACACTGGCATCAAATCACTGTGATACTTCCAGCAGATATTCCCACTGTGCGCACTAACACCCTCACCAAATTGGCATCCAAGGTGGTTTGCACCAGTAGTCTGCACGCATGCTGCAGATGCCACTTTAAAGTCAGAACTGTGCTTGTAGTGCCAAAAATAAAGCAAGTGCTCAGGAGCTGAATTTTGTGACCTATAGTAACTGTGAGAATGGGACCCAAGTTCAAAGCAGTAAAGGTCAGGAGATGAGGAGCAATGAGTGGAGTTGACTTCAATGTCGGGTTGTGGAAGCAATATCACTGGAACTCTTCATGTACCAGTTGGATATTGTGATAGATGTTGTAACCATGAGAGATTTTTTTTTAGCTGGATAAATGACGCTTCCTCATCTGGATCTACCTTATGAACAAAGACAAATGGGACGTTTGCAAAATGAAAGATGGCTCTCACCTTCACAATGATACTTGTCATCATTCAATATGTAGCCACGGGGACAAATACAACGGAAGGAGCCAGGGAGATTTAAACACCTCCACTCACACTGCCACTGTCTGTTGTACACATCCAGGCACTCATTAATATCTGCAGGGACACAATCATAAACATGACATGTGAGTGGGAAGTAACATTAAACGTTTATGTTAATATGCTTATTTACACATAGTAGGAAATGCAAAAACACTATTAAACCGACAGGCAACATTTTAGTAATTCATTGAGATGAATAATGCACCTGAAACTCGTACATCACATTTAATATATTAAGGCATTGGGGCTCATGGGCAAGGAGTGAATGTGGCAGCCAATGTTTCCGTGGGCTGGATTTTGTGGAGGAGGCGGGGCTCCCGGCGCTGGGCCGAAATGGCAGGGAGATCCCTGCCTTGGCCTTTTCATGTCCCTCCCCCACCCCAAGAGCGATATTCTGGCGTTTTGAAGGTTAAGCGTCCCGCGCCAGGATCCCTGGGGATCCCACCACCAAGAGCTGCCGGCCAATCACAGGGCTGGCAGCTCAGCAGGCTCAGCAGCGCCACTGGTAGCGGTGGCCATTGCCAGTATTGCACAGGCCTTGGACTCAGCCCCAGCGCTGGAAACCCAGAGAAGAGGTAGGTGAGGCAGGGTCACTGGGAACAGTCTGGAAGGCCCCAGCAAGAGGGGGGGGGGGGGGGTTAGTGGGGGGGGGTGGTCATAAAGCCCAGGGGGCAGGGATTCTGGGTGGTGCCTTGTTTCTCGGCAGGGCCATTCATAGGCCACAGATTGCCCACGGAGGAGGGACAGTCCCCCCAAGCCCGCAGGGAGGGTGCCTCGTTTTACAAGGCATCCACCCACGTGCCGGAGGCACTCCCCACCACAGGTTATATCCCAGTGGCGGCGGGAAGAGGCCCTTAAGTAGCCATTAATAGGCCACTTAAGGGCCTCAATTGGCCTCTGGATGGGAAGGCCATCATCAGCCTAGTCCGCCCCAGCAAGATTGCTTGGTGAGAGGGTGGTGATGGGCCCTCTGCTCCCTGCCACCTGCCATGATTCTATGGATCCCCCGCCTCTGATCTCGCCTCAGGGGCGCTTGTAAAATCCAGCCCTGTGTGTGTGATTGCGGTTATTCCAAATGTGTCAGAGGAGAAACTAGGAGAATTTTTTTTTTTACCTAGCCAGTTGTTGTGATCTGAACTACACTGTCTGAAAGGGTGGTGGAAGCAGACTCAATAATACATTTCAAAAAGGAATTGGATAAATAGTTGAAAGAGAATTAATTTACAGGGCTATGGGGAAAGAACAGGGCTGTGGACCTAATTGGACAGCTTCTTCAAAAGATCCAGCAAAGCATGATGGACTGAATGGCCTCCTTCTGTGATGTAAGATTCAATGATTCAGACTGATGATAGGGAAAGGAATAGAAGGGAAGGGAACAAGAAAGCAACACTCCCCATCTAGTTACTTACCCACACACTGCTGACTGTATTGGTACCCGTTAGGCTGCTCTGTGTTGTTCATTTTTCTGTAGCCAAGGGGGCATTCCATAATACAAGAGCGGCCATCCCCTGCCAGGTTAAATCCATATGAGCAGGAACATCTGAAGGAACCAGGAGCATTCTGACACTCCATGGCACAGGGACCCCGGCCTTTATTCTCCACACATTCATCAATATCTGTTTGTTCATTTAAACATATATAGTGAGGTGAGGTAAGTGAGATTATTACTCCAGATTCATTCAGAAAGCAACATTCTCACTGCATGCAGGGGACTTGAGGCAGGATTGCATTACATATGAACAGGAGGAGGCCATTTGGCCCCTTGAGTGTGTTCCTCCCTTCAATTAGATCATAACTGATTTCTACCTCAGTTTCACTTACCCACCTTTGTTCCATCCCCTTACCAAAGAAAATTTGTCAATCTCAGTCTTGAAAATTCCAATTGGCCTCCAATATCCACAGCCTTTTGGTGGAGAGAGTTCCAGATTTCCACTACGCTTTGTCTGAAAATGTTTCCCTGTTTGCGCTCCTGCATGGCCTAGCTCATTTGTGCCTACTTGTTGTGAATTTTTCCACCAGATCAAATAATTTCTCTCCATCTACCACATCGATTCCTTTTATCACAGTAAACACCTCAAATAAATCACCTTTGAACCTTATATTGTCAAGGGAATGCAAAAACAACTTCTATTGATTTGGTCCCTTTCACATGGTAAAACATTCCAAAGTGCTTCCTGGGAGCATTATAAAACAAAGTTTGACATGAAGCCACTTATTAGGACAGATGGCCAAAAGCTTGGTCAAAGAGCTAGATTTTAAGGAGCGTTTTAAAAGAGGAAAGAGAGGTAGAGAGGTAGAAAGCAGGAATTCCAGAGCTTGGGGCCTAGGCTACCTCTAGCCTTTTTAGTTAAGCACGGATGGTGAGTCCTTCCCTTGGAATTTTTCTTTCTCGTTGGAATGTATCTATCCTGTATATTCTGAAATATCCCCTTAAATATCTGCCACTGCATCTCTATTGACCTGTCCCTTAACCTAATTTCCCAGTTCACTTCAGCTAGCTCTGCTTTCATGCCCTCATAACTACCCTTATTTAAGTTTAAAATACTAGTCTTGGACTCACTCTTCTCTCCCTCAAACTGAATGTAAAATTCAATAATATTATGATTGCTGTTACATGGAGGCGCCTTCACTATGAGGTTATCAATTAATCCTTTCTCTTGCACAATACCAGGTCGAGCATAGCCTGCTCTCTGGTTGGTTCCAGGATGTGCTGTTCTAAGAAACATTCTATGAACTCCTCATCTACGCTGCCTTTGCCTATCTGATTTTTCCAGTCTATATGTAGATTAATGTCCCCTATGATTATCACCATACCTTTCTGACAAGCTGCCATTATTTCTTCCTTTATACTCTGTCCAACCATGTGTTTACTGTTCGGGGGCCTGGCAACACTCCCATGAGTGACATCTTGCCTTTGTTATTTCTCATCTCATCAGAACTGAACACAGTACTGCAGATGGGATCTAACCATCCCTCTGTATTTCAGCCCTCTTCAGCTAAAGGCCAACATTGAATCAAACCATTTGATTACTTTTTGTACCGATCCACTAATTTTTAGTGATTTATGTGGACATCCAAATCTCCCTGTTCATCCACAGTTCCTAATCGGAAATATTCTGATCTGTCCTTCTCAGGTCAGTCCAAAGACCTCACACTTTCCCACAATGAACTCCATCTGCCACAGTTTTGTCCAACCTTTGGGAGTACCTTTAACTTTGGGCGATTGTAAAAAATGACAATATCAACGTGGCTGACCATTTTAAGCCGATGACCAATTTGACATCAATTGACAGGAAAATCATGTGTGGCGTATAACAGTCAGCTAATTTATTACCATCCATTTTACACCATTGTTCTAAGTTAAAATTAAAATTCCACCCACTTCATCTGTCAATGTCAATGTAACTTCCTGCTCCCATCTGCACAACCTACTGTGCTCCCGAACTAAATGTCATCTGCAAACTGGGATATATGACCCTCTATTCCTTTATCCAATTCAAGTATAATTCCAGTAAAAGCGAAGGCCACAGTACGAATCCCTGGGAATCAGCATTGTCATGTCGCACCAATCCCCATGGCACCTGTAGCAAGAGGGGAAATGAACAGGTTTGCGTCTGAAAACTGATGTAAAAGTATGGAAAAGGTCAGTGTTGAGCCCTCCTCTGAGTCCAGACCCCAGGCAATATGGAATTAACGTCCAAGGAGACACTTCAGACTGGGGAAAGTGACCTGGGATGTTTGATTACATTCAGAGTTCTATAAAAATAGAATTTGTTGTTATTGTTGGCATGATATAACTCCACCAATAAACAGCCAGTTACTTACCCTACAATCAAACAGACCTGTTACAACAACAGCAAAACATTATAAAAATTAATAAAACCAGAGAATCAGAGCCTTAGTTACTAACAGGAGCTGGGGTTAAGGGGCTCAGTGTTTACAGGGTGTTGGTTATTAACAAGAGTGGGGGTTAGGGGGCTCAGTGTTTACAGGGTGTTGGTTATTAACAGGAGTGGGGGTGAGGGGGCTCAATGTTTACAGGGTGTTGGTTATTAACAGGAGTGGGGGGGAGGGGGCTTAATGTTTACAGGGTATTGGTTATTAACAAGAGTGGGGGTTAGGGGGCTCAGTGTTTACAGGGTGTTGGTTATTAACAGGAGTGGGGGTGAGGGGGCTCAATGTTTACAGGGTGTTGGTTATTAACAGGAGTGGGGGTGAGGGGGCTCAATGTTTACAGGGTGTTGGTTATTAACAGGAGTGGGGGTTAGGGGGCTCAGTGTTTACAGGGTGTTGGTTATTAACAGGAGTGGGGGTTAGGGGGCTCAGTGTTTACAGGGTGTTGGTTATTAACAGGAGTGGGGGTTAGGGGGCTCAGTGTTTACAGGGTGTTGGTTATTAACCGGAGTGGGGGTGAGGGGGTTCAGTGTTTACAGGGTGTTGGTTATTAACAGGAGTGGGGGTTAGGGGGTTCAGTGTTTACAGGGTGTTGGTTATTAACAGGAGTGGGGGTTAGGGGGTTCAGTGTTTACAGGGTGTTGGTTATTAACAGGAGTGGGGGTTAGGGGGTTCAGTGTTTACAGGGTGCTGGTTATTAACAGGAGTGGGGGTGAGGGGGTTCAGTGTTTACAGGGTGTTGGTTATTAACAGGAGTGGGGGATAGGGGGTTCAGTGTTTACAGGGTGTTGGCTATTAACAGGAGTGGGGGTTAGGGGGCTCAGTGTTTACAAGGTGTTGGTTATTAACAGGAGTGGGGGTTAGGGGTCTCAGTGTTTACAGGGTGTTGGCTATTAACAGGAGTGGGGGTTAGGGGGTTCAGTGTTTACAGGGTGTTGGTTATTAACAGAAGTGGGGGTTAGGGGGTTCAGTGTTTACAGGGTGTTGGTTATTAACAGAAGTGGGGGTTAGGGGGCTCAGTGTTTACAGGGTGTTGGTTATTAACAGGAGTGGGGGTTAGGGGGCTCAGTGTTTACAGGGTGTTGGTTATTAACAGGAGTGGGGGTGAGGGGGCTCAATGTTTACAGGGTGTTGGTTATTAACAGGAGTGGGGGTGAGGGGGCTCAATGTTTACAGGGTGTTGGTTATTAACAGGAGTGGGGTTAGGGGGTTCAGTGTTTACACGGTGTTGGTTATTAACAGGAGTGGGGGTTAGGGGGCCCCACTCTACCATTACCTTCTAGCTGGGGTATCAACCCTGGTTCAATGAAGAGTGCAGAAGGACATGGCAGGAGCAGCACCAGACATACCTCAAAATGAGGTGTTAACCTGGTGAAGTTACAACCCTGGACTACTTGTGTGCCAAACTGCATAAGCAGCATGCGATAGACAGAGCTAAGTGATTCCACAATCAACGGATCAGATCGAAGCTCTGCAGTCCTGCCACATCCAGTCACGAATGGTGGTGGACAATTAAACAACTGACTAGAGGAAGTGGCTCCACAAATATCCCCGTCCTCAATGATGGGGGAGCACGAGAACATCAGTGAAAAATATAACGCTGAAGCATTTGCTTCAATCTTCAGCCAGAAGTGCCGAGTTGATCATCCATCACGGCCTCCTCCTGAGGTCCCCAGCATCACAGATGCCAGTTTTCAGCCAATCTGATTCAGTCTGCTTGATATCAAGAAACGACTGAAGGCACTGAATACTGCAAAGGCTATGGGTCCTGACAACATTCTGCAATAGTACTGAAGATCTGTGCTCCAGAGCTTGCCGCGCCCTTAGCCAAGCTATTCCAGTACAGCTACAACACTGGCACTACCTGGCAATGCGGAAAATTTCAAAGATATGTCCTGGACACAAAAAAGCAGAACAAATCCAATTCGGCCAATTACAGCCCCATCAGTCTACTCTCAATTATCAGTAAAGTAATGAAAGGTGTCATCAACAGTGCTATCAAGTGGCACTTGCTTCGCAATAACCCGCTCACTGATGCTCAGTTTGGGTTCCACCAGGGCCACTCAGCTCCTGACCGCAGCCTTGGTTCCAACATGGACAAAAAAAGAACTGAACTCCAGAGGTGAGGTGAGAGTGACTGCCCTGAGAACAGGGCAGCATTTGACCGAGTATGGCATCAAGGAGTCCTAGCAAAACTGGAGTCAATGGGAATCAGGGGGAAATCCCTCGGCTGGATGGAGTCAAACGTAGCACAAAGGAAGATGGTTGTGGTTATTGGAGGTCAATCATCTGAGCTCCAGGACGTCACTGCAGGAGTTCCGCTGGGTAGTGTCCTAGGCCCAACCATCTTCAGCTGCTTCATCAATGATCTTCCTTCAATCATAAGGTCAGAAGTGGGGATGTTCGCTGATGATTGTACAATGTTCAGCACCATTCATGACTCCTCAGATACTGAAGCAGTTCGTGTAGAAATGCAGCAAGACCTGGACAACATCCAGGCTTGGGCTGATAAGTGGCAAGTAACATTCGCGCCACACAAGTGCCAGGCAATGACCATCTAAACAGAAGCGAATCTAACCATCTCCCCTTGACTTTCAATGACATTATGATCGCTGAATCCCCCACTATCAACATCCTGGCGGTTACCATTGACGAGAAACTGAACTGGAGTAGCCATATAAATATGGTGACTACAACAGCAGGTCAGAGGCTAGGAATTCTGTAGCAAGTAACTCACCTCCTGACTCCCCAAAGCCTGTCCACCATCGACATGGCACAAGTCAGGAGTGTGATGGAATACTCTCCACTTGTCTGGATGGGTGCAGCTCCAACAACACTCAAGAAGCTCGACACCATCCAGGACAAAGCAGCCCGCTTGATTGGCACCCCATCTACAAACATTCACTCCCTCCACCACCGACGCACAGTGGCAGCAGTGTGTACCATCTACAAGATGTACTGCAGCAATGCACCAAGGCTCCTTAAACAGCACCTTCCAAACCCGTGACTTGTACCAACTAGAAGGACAAGTGCAGCAAATACATGGGAACACCACCACCTGCAAGTTCCCCTCCAAGCCACATACCATCCTGACTTGGAACTATATCGCCGTTCCTTCACTGTCGCTGGGTTAAAATCCTGGAACTGCCTTCCTAATAGCACTATGGGTGTACCTACCTCACATGGACTACAGCGGTTCAAGAAGGCAGCTCACCACCACCTTCTCAAGTGTAATTAGGGATGGGCAATAAATTCTGGCCTTGCCAGTGACTTCCACATCCCACAAATGAATTTAAAAAACACTTTCTCTATTTTCTACATCTAAACACTTCGAAATCTTAATTGTCTCTATCAAAACTCCCCTTAATCCCTTAACCTTCTCTACTCTAAGGAGAACAACTCCAGCTGCTGTAGGCTATCCTCATACCTGCAATCTCTCTTCCTTGGAACCATTCTAGTAAATCTCTTCTGTACTCTTCTCTGCTCTACTTAATCTTACTCGACTTGGACAAGTTGAGTGAGTGGGCAAATAAATGCATGGCAGATGCAGTCTAATGTGGATAAATGTGAGGTTATCCACTTTGGTAGCAAAAACAGGAAGGCAGATTATTATCTGAACGGCTATAAACTGAGAGAGGGGAATATGCAGTGAGACCTGGGTATTCTCGTACACCAGTCGCTGAAGGTAAGCATGCAGGTGCAACAGGCAGTAAAAAGGCAAATGGTATGTTGGCCTTCATAGCGAGAGGATTCGAGTACAGAAGCAGGGATGTCTTGCTGCAATTATACAGGGCCTTGGTGAGACCACATCTGGAATATTGTGAGCAGTTTTGGTCTCCATATCTGAGGAAGGATGTTCTTGCTATAGAGGGAGTGCAGCAAAGGTTTACCAGACTGATTCCTGGGATGGCGGGACTGACATATGAGGAGAGATTGAGTCGGTTAGGATTATATTCGCTGGAGTTCAGAAGAGTGAGGGGGGAATCTCATAGAAACCTATAAAATTCTAACAGGACTTGACAGGGTAGATGCTGGAAGGATGTTCCCGATGGTGGGGGAGTCCAGAACCAGGGGTCATAGTCTACGGATACAGGGTAAACCTTTCAGGACTGAGATGAGGAGAAATTTCTTCACCCACAGAGTGGTGAGCCTGTGGAATTCATTACCACAGAAATCAGTTGAGGCCAAAACATTGTATGTTTTCAAGAAGGAGTTAGATATAGCTCTTGGGTCTAAAGGGATCAAAGGGTAAGGGGAGAAAGCTGGAACAGGTTGGATGATTAGTGATTACTGAGTTGGATGATTAGCCATGATCATAATGAATGGCGGAGCAGGCTCGAAGAGCCGAATGGCCTACTCCTGCTCCTATTTTCTATGTTTCTGTATTATAATTTTCTGGGTGCCCTGTTACCTCATCCCAAATAATAGATTCTAGCATTTTTCTTACTCCTGATGTTAGGGTAAGTGCTTCTCTGTTTTTACTTTTCCTAGTTTCTTAAATAGCGGGATTCTGTTTGCTACCTTCCAATCCTTGGGAACTGACCTAGAATCTAAGGAATTCTGGAATATCAAAATCAATGCATCCACTATCTCTGCAGCCATCTATTTTAAACCCAAGATATAGGTTCAGGTCCAGGGGATATCTCATTTTTAGTCCCAGTAATTTCACAAGTACTAATTCTTAACTTCCACTGATTTCTAAAGAGAACAACCCCAGCTTCTCCAAACATGTAAGTGAAGTCCCTCATCCCTGGAGCCATTCTCCTGAATGTTTTCTGCACGCTCTTTAATTCCTTAACATCCTTCCTAGAATGCAGTGCCCAGAATTGGACACAATGGGCTGGATCTTATGGGCCCCCCCGAAGCAGTTGTAGGCGGGGTGGGGGGCATAGAATCCTGATGTGTAGCAGAGGTGGAGTGCCCCATCGCCAAGCCATCTTGCGGGGGTCAGGATAGGCCGATGACAGCCTTCCCGCCCAGAGACCAATTGAGGCCCTTAAGTGGCCTATTAATGTCTGCAAAAGGGCCTCTTCCCGCCGCCGCTGGGATCTAACCAGAAGGAGGGGGTGCCTCTGCCACACGGGGAGGGCACCTTGTAAAAAGAGGCATCTTCCCTGCAAGCTTGTTGGGGGCGTGGGGGGGGGTGGTGCGGAGGTGGTGGTGGTGGGCAGTCCCTCATCCATGGGCAATCTGTGGCCCACAAAGGGCCCTGGCCAGGAAACAATGCACCTAACTCCCAAATCCCCTCGTCAGGGCCTTCCACACTGGCCCTGGTGACCCAGCCTCACTTACCTGAGGTCTGGGGTTCTGGCGCTGGGCCTGGCTCTAAGGCCTGTGCAATACTGGCAGTCGCCACCGCTCCCAGTGGCACCGCTGATACTGTTGAGCTGCCAGCCCTGTGATTGGTTGGCAGCTCTTGGAAATGGGATCCCCACCTTTAAAGGGACTGGGATCCCGGCACGGGACACATAACCTTCAAATATTTTTCTGGGGAGGGGCACGGAAAGGCCGAGGTGGGGATCCCCCTGCTGTTTCGGCCCGGTGCCGGGAGCACCCCCACCCCCCTCAACTTCCACAAAATCCAGCTCGATGTTCCAGCTGGGGCTGAAGCAGTGTGTTTTTAAAAGTTCATCACAGCTTCCTGGTTGTTGTATTTTTTGCCTGTATATATAAAGCCCAGGATCCCACATGCTCTATTAACTCCTTTGTTAGTCTGCCCTGTCACCATCAAAGCTGTGTGCACAAACACCTCCAGATCTGTCTGTTCTTGCACCCACTTGAAAACTGTACAATTTAGCTTCTATTGTCTTTCCTCATTCTTCCCACCAAAATGTATCACCTTGCACTTTTCTATACTGAATTCCATCTGCCATGTGTCTGCCCATTCCACCTATTTTTAAAAGATATGACGATAGACAAGCATTAAAAAAATTAATACATCATTTGCAACAAATATACATTCCTTTACGGCATAAAATACTCCAGGAAAAATCATAGAGTCATAGAGTTATACAGCACAGAGACAGGCCCTTCGGCCCATCGTGTCTGTGTCAGACATCAAGCACCTAACTATTCTAATCCCATTTTCCAGCACTTGGCCCGTAGCCTTGTATGCTATGGTGTTTCAAGTGCTCATTTAAATGCTTCTTAAATGTTGTGAGGGTTCCTGCCTCTACCACCTCTTCAGGTAGTGTGTTCCAGATTCCAACCACCCTCTGAGTGAAAAAATCTTTCCTCAAATCCCCTCTAAACCTCCTGCCCCTTGCCTTAAATCTATGCCTCCTGGTTACTGACATCTCTGTTAAGGGAAAAAGTTTCTTCCTATCTACCCTATCAATGCCCCTCATAATTTTGTATACCTCAATTATGTCCCTCCCTCAGCCTTCTCTGCTCCAAGGAAAACACCCCTAGCCTTTTCAGTCTCTCTTCATAGCTGAAATACCGCAGCCCAGGCAACATCCTGGTGAATCTCCTCTGCACACTCTCCAATGTAATCACATCCTTCCTATAGTGTGGTGACCAGAACTGTACACAGTACTCCAGCTGTGGCCTAACTAACGTTTTATACAGCTCCATCACAACCTCCCTGCTCTTATATTCTATACCTCGCCTAATAAAGGCAAGTATCCCATATGCCTTCCTAACAACCTTATCTACCTGTGCTGCTGCCTTCAGTGATCTATGGACAAATACACCAAGGTCCCTCTGACCCTCTGTACTTCCGAGGGTCCTACCATCCATTGTATATTCCCTTGCCTTGTTAGTCCTCCCAAAATGAATCACCTCACACTTCTCAGGATTAAATTCCATTTGCCACTGCTCTGCCCATCTTACCAGCCCATCTATATCGTCCTGTAATCTAAGGCTTTCCTCCTCACTATTTACGACACCACCAATCTTCGTGTCATCTGCGAACTTACTGATCATACCTCCTATATTCACGTCTAAATCATTAATGTACACTACAAACAGCAAGGGTCCCAGCACCGATTCCTGCGGTACACCACTGGTCACAGGCTTGGGGAAGTTGAAATCCCCGACTATTATTACCCTATTATTTTTGCACCTCTCTGAGATTTGCCTACATATCTGCTCCTCTATCTCTCCCTGTCTGTTTGGAGGCCTGTAGTACTCTCCCAGCAAAGTGATTGCCCCCGTTTTGTTTTTAACTCTACCCATATGGCCTCATTTGAGGAACCGTCTAAGATATCATCCCTCCTTACTGCAGTAATTGACTCCTTGATTAACAGTGCAATGCCACCTCCTCTTTTACCCCATCCCCTGTCACGCCTGAAGATTCTATACCCTGGAATATTGAGCTGCCAGTCCTGCCCCTCCCTCACCCATGTCTCTGTGATGGCAATAATATCATAATCCTGTGTGTTAATCAACGCCCTCAATTCATCTGCCTTAATAGTAAGACTCCTTGCATTAAAACAGATGCAATCCAGCCTTGCATTTTTCACTTGTGCCTTAACAGGTCTATGTTTGTTCTGACATCCAGACTGACTCAGTTTCTCTTCTATATTTGACTGTGCATCACCCCCCACTGTACCTCCACTCTGTATCCCATCCCCCTGCCAAATTAATTTAAACCACCACCACCACCAACAGCACTAGCAAACCTCCCAGCAAGGATATTGGTCCCGTTCCGGTTCATGTGTAACCCGTCCAACTTGTATACGTCTCACCTTTGCCAGAAACAGACCCAGTGATCCAGGAAACTAAAGCCCTCCCTGCTGCACCATCTCTTCAGCCACGCATTCATCTGCTCTATCCTCCTATTCCTATACTCACTAGCACGTGGCACCGGGAGTAATCCAGAGATTACAACCTTTGAGGTCCTGCTTTTTAATCTGCTACCTAGATCCCTAAATTCTTGTTGCAGGACCTCATCCCTCTTTTTACCTATGTCGTTGATACCAATGTGTACCACAACCTCTGACTGTTCACCCTCCCCCTTCAGAATGTCCTGCAGCCTTGACCCTGGCACCAGGGAGGCAACATACCATCCTGGAGTCACTTTGCAGCCACGGAAACACCTATCTGTACCCTTTACGATAGAATCCCCTACCACTATAGCTCTCCCACTCCTTTTCCTCCCCTGCTGCACAGCAGAGCCATCCATGGTGCCACGAACGTGGTTGTTGCTGCTTCCTCCTGGGAGGCCATCTTCCCCACAGTATCGAAAGTGGTATATCTGTTTGAGAGGAGGACGGCCGCAGGAGACTCCTGCACTACCTGCCTGCGCCTACTACTCCTCCTGGTGGTCACCCATCCCTTTTCTACCTCTGCAGCCATTACCTGCAGTGTGACCACCTCGCTAAACGTGCTATCCACGACGTCCTGAGCATTGCAGATGCTCCACAGTGAATCCACCCACAGCTCCAGGAGTTAAAGATTGTTTCGATCAAAAAAAGAGGCTTATAAAGTTGCCAACAAAAGGGATAAGCCTGAGGATTTTGAGGATTTTAGAATTCAGCAGTGAAGGACCAAGAAATTGATAAGGAAAGAGAAAAGAGAATATGAGAGTCGACTAACAAGAAACATAAAAGCATATTGTAAATGTTTGTATAGGTACGGAAATAGGAAGAGATTAGTGAAAGTAAACGTAGGCGCATTAGAAGCAGTGCCAGGTGATATTTTCATGGAGACTGAGCAAATGGCAGAGACATTAAACAAGTACTTTGGCCGGGAATTTATGAGTCTCACGGTGTTCTCGATAGTGGGACTGAAAGTTGGTGTAACTTCCATTTCCGCCATTTTTCCCATGCCACACCTGATTTCATATGTAAATGAACCATGCGGTGACAGGCACGGGCGACCTGTGGGATTATGTGGCGGGGTTGGCCTTTCATTGGAGGAACCCACTGTCACTGGGCTATGGTCGCCAAGGCTATAAGGCATTCTCTGCTTGCAACCTCAAGGATCAGCAGCCTTCCTGTCGTGTACGTCTCTGCACAGGAACCTGAATTTAAACTTGAACTTAATTCAAAATGCTTCTGCCTCCTTAGGTTTTGTAATCCAGCACCAACTTCACATCATGTATTTTTCTCTGCAACAGCAGCAAAGAAAATGTCAGCCAGCAGGCAGCGTCCCGCCCCACGGTTCAGTGATGCCTCCCTGTAGGTTCTCCTCCAGGCCGTCAGGGAAAGGCGGGAGGTCCTCTTCCCTGCAGATGGAGTGCAAAAACTCTCCCGCTTCACCAAGGGGGCCTGGATGGAGGTAGTGGAGGAGGGCTCGAACTGTGTGGTGATGCGGCAAACCTGGGTTCAGTGTCACAAACGTATCAATGACTTGCTCAGATCGGCGAGGTTAAGTGGTCTTGGTGAAGCTGTTTCATTGGTTTTCTCTGGCTTCGTCTCTTTAAGATAGAGGGCAGACAAGGCATTCAGTGGAATGCAGGAGTAGTCTTGGTGCCATACACTGAATAATTGTGCGCTAAGATGATGATTGGCATTGTTGATGTGCTTGGATGTGTCGTGTGAAAGCCCCTACAGAATGAGTGACAGCGATGCATGTTTACAATGGGTGGGATTCATCTTTTGAAATCCCATTCAATCTGCACTGTCT
Organism: Heterodontus francisci; assembly: GCF_036365525.1. Classification (NCBI taxonomy): domain Eukaryota; kingdom Metazoa; phylum Chordata; class Chondrichthyes; order Heterodontiformes; family Heterodontidae; genus Heterodontus; species Heterodontus francisci. The sequence goes on along the minus strand of NC_090380.1, from coordinate 10,044,329 downwards.
TCTGCAGGACAAACACACCCACAATCAGTGTGAGCTGCCAAAGATAAGTGGAGGTGTTCCAATCATCACGAGGAGGCCTCAGAATACTGGGAGAGGAGGGAGGCAGCAGTGGCGCAGTGGTTAGCACCGCAGCCTCACAGCTCCAGCGACCCGGGTTCAATTCCGGGTACTGCCTGTGTGGAGTTTGCAAGTTCTCCCTGTGTCTGCGTGGGTTTCCTCCGGGTGCTCCGGTTTCCTCCCACATGCCAAAGACTTGCAGGTTGATAGGTAAATTGGCCATTAGAAATTGCCCCTAGTATAGGTAGGTGGTAGGGAAATATATAGGGATAGGTGGGGATGTGATAGGAATGTAGGATTAGTGTAAACGGGTGGTTGATGGTCGGCACAGACTCGGTGGGCCGAAGGGCCTGTTTCAGTGCTGTATCTCTAAACTAAATATTGAGAGAGGAGGGAGGCAGGGCGATCGCAGATGGTGAGGCAGGATCCTCAAGGCGTAAGGATCAAGTGTCTTCTTCAGTCTTGTAGCCATATGTGGACACCACAGGAAACTGTGAACTCAAGTTCATCCGATGCTTAATGTGCCTCTGTTTGTGTCTCCACTGCAGGTGCCCGCACTCGAGTGACAGAACACCACGAGGCACAAGACCCCTCCTCTGGGGAGGAAGGTGGAAATGTCCCAGTGGGTGCACCCTCACTTTTCTCTTCTTCCATCTCCGCCAGGACATTTACATCTACACGGTCCATGGGGGGTTAGAATTAGAATCTGTGTACAAGCTGGTGGTCACAACACAGACACGTCCCAGCAGCTGAGGGAGCATGTGCCAGCTGGGTCCCCTGACAATTGAAGGAGTGTTGGGGACCAGGCCTCTGCTCAGCCCCACGCTCATGATGATCCTCTGTTAGTTGCTAGGAGAAGTCTGCTGGATGTGACGCAAAACCATGTAGGAAATATGTCGGAGATGCCGGAGGTCATGCATGGGCTTTGCGTGTGCCATGGAGGAGTCCATGCAAGGCATGGCGTCTGCCATGTCCCAGGCATTTGAGTGTATGGCTTCCTCAGTAGACAGTTTGGACAGCTCTGTGGTGAGTCTGGTTCAGCACTCGAGCCATATCCGATCTGTCCTGCACTCCATCGTTGTTGTTGTGGGCTCCGTGCAGCAGAGTCTAAGTGAGAGGGGGACAAGGAACCTGGACCTCCCTCCAGGTGCTCCTTCCCTCTCAGGGAGACACACAGATGCCATCGTGCAGACAGATGGAGGAGGAGTGCATGCCAGCTGCCCTTGGACTCTCCTCTCAGGTAGCCCATAGGTTAAGCGGCGTCTCATCCACCCCCCGACATTGACCCCCTTACCTCCAGCAGGTGAGCCCACGGGGGTTACTCAATCACTCTTGCTGCAGACCCCCAGTAGAATGGAGCCACCAGGACCCCGTGCCTCCAGAGGACGCCTGCCATGGTCATCCAGAGCAGTGGGGCAGTGCATTGAGCAGACTGTCTCCACCTCAGCTGTTAATGTCGGGGCTGCACCAAGACATAGCGAGAGAAAACAGAAAAAGGAATGGTTTAGAGCATGAAGGTGGCACAGGTGCTGTAAATATTGCACACATATTGCAGAAGTTTAAATACACCGTTATTTACTTTTACATTTGATGCACTCTCGAAAATCCTTTGCTTAGTTTCAGTTAAAAAGGAAAATGTCCATTGGAGCGTATGAAAGGAACACATTGATGTTTGTAAAGCATTTCAGAAAATGTCCAGTGTCCATTTCTCATTGCTATTTGAGCCTTCAGTCTTCAATGATGGCTGTTGGTCATTTGATGATTATTAACTTTTATCACTACTGACATGCCTTACATTTGTGGTTCTGCCTCACACCCGACCAACATTCCTTGATGATGTGACTTATTGTTGGCTGAAACGTGAAAATACGAGGTTTTCCCTGATGTCCTGGCATGTCTCTCCATGGCCCTCATATCGATGACGATATGATTGTCATTGTTATCCTCCTCCTCACCATCTTCACAGTCATCCTCATCTGAGGAGGACTGCTGTTCCTCCTGTTCCTTCACCTGCAGAATGTTGCTGTCTCTAATTGCAAGGTTGTGCAAGGCACAGCAGACAATGATTATTTGTGACAAACTCTGTTGTGTGTACTGAAGAGCCTCTCCAAACCGGTCAAGGCAGCAGAAGTATATTTTCAACATGCCAATGATGTGTTCAATGATGGCTCTGGTGGATGCGTGAGCAGTATTGTACCTCTTTCAGCAGTGCTTTGGGGATGACGCACTGGTGTCATCAACCGTGTACAAAGGGGGTGACCCTTGTCACCCAGGATCCAGCACTCCACTTCGGCTAGTTCCTCTAAAACTGCTGGCAGCTGGGAGGTCCTCACAATGTATGACTCGTGACAGCTCCCTGGGAAACATACGCAAACCTGCATGATTTTCCTCCTGTGGTCGCAAACCAGTTGTATGTTCAAAGATTGGACTCCTTTGCATTCACTGGGAGTCCTAATGGTCACATGAGGGCAGCTGATCACCCCTTGACCTCTAGGGAAACCAGTGATGGTGCTGAAGGCAGCGGACCTTGCTGCATGGCTGCCCTCATCTCCAGGTAAGTAGAAGAAATCATTGACACATTGAAATAAGGCACCTCTTGATACATATCTTTGACACACCTGTAGGTCTCAGACTGTGATATGACACATATGTCGCCCATGGATCCCTGGAAGGACCTACTAGCAGAATAACTGAGTGCAGCAGTGACCATGAGGACAACTGGCATGGGATTCCCACCAAACCCAAGCAGTTACAGGTCATGCCGCAGAATCCTACAAATTTCAGTGACAATTTAACATAACATACTTAGACATCTCTGGCATTGTCTCTCTGACATTTGTAGGTAATTTGTCCTTGTCCCGAGGATCTGATAATATGCCAGCGCCCGAGTTCAATAATGCCATTCCTGGATGTTGTCATTCGCAACATCCTCACCTTCTTGTTCTACTTGTTTTTGGTGTTCAGGCATCACCCATTGAGGGAAAAGAGCCATCCTTAGTCTCTCCGTCTGCTCTTCTTCCCATGGTAATAGACAAATTGGGGGTATGAGACCCATGCTGCTGTGGCTTTTCTGAACAAAACATATGTTGCCAGAAAGGGTAGGCGGTGGCGCAGTGGTATTATCACTGGACTAGTAACCCAGAGACCCAGGGTATTCCTCTGGGGACATGGGTTCGAATCCCACCACAGAAGAAGAACAAAGAACAGTACAGCACAGGAACAAGCCATTCGGCCCTCCAAGCCTGCGCCGATCTAGATGCCTGCCTAAACTAACACCTTCTGCACTTCCGGGGCCCATATCCCTCGATTCCCATCCTATTCATATATTTGTCAAGATGTCTCTTAAACGTCGCTATCGTATCTGCTTCCACCACCTCCCCTGGCAGCAAGTTCCAGGCACTCACCACCCTCTGTGTAAAAAACTTGCCTCGCACATCCCCTCTAAACTTTGCCCCTCGCACCTTAAACCTATGTCCCCTAGTAACTGACTCTTCCACCCGGGTAAAAGCTTCTGACTATCCAGTCTGTCCATGCCGCTCATAACTTTGTAAACCTCTATCATGTCGCCCCTCCACCTCCGTCGTTCCAGTGAAAACAATCCGAGTTTTTCCAACCTCTCCTCATAGCTAATGCCCTCCAGACCAGGCAACATCCTGGTAAACCTCCTCTGTACCCTCTCCAAAGCCTCCACGTCCTTCTGGTAGTGTGGCGACCAGAATTGCACACAATATTCTAAGTGTGGCCTAACTAAGGTTCTGTACTGCTGCAACATGACTTGCCAATTTTTATACTCTATGCCCCGACCGATGAAGGCAAGCATGCCGTATGCCTTCTTGACTACCTTATCCACCTGCGTTGCCACTTTCAGTGACCTGTGGACCTGTACGCCCAGATCTCTCTGCCTGTCAATACTCCTAAGGGTTCTGCCATTGACTGTCTACCTCCCACCTGCATTAGACCTTCCAAAATGCATTACCTCACATTTGTCCGGATTAAACTCCATCTGCCATTTCTCCGCCCAAGTCTCCAACCAATCTATATCCTGCTGTATCCTCTGACAATCCTCATCATTAGCCGCAACTCCACCAACCTTTGTGTCGTCCGCAAGCTTACTATTCAGACCAGCTACATTTTCCTCCAAATCATTTATATATACTACAAACAGCAAAGGTCCCAGCACTATCCCTGCGGATCACCACTAGTCACATCCCTCCATTCAGAAAAACACCCATCCACTGCTACCCTCTGTCTTCTATGACAGAGCCAGTTCTGTATCCATCTTGCCAGCTCACCTCTGATCTCGTGCGACTTCACCTTTTGTCTGCCATGTGGGACCTTGTCAAAGGCTTTACTAAAGTCCATATAGATAACATCCACTGCCCTTCCTTCATCAATCATCTTCGTCACTTCCTCAAAAAACTCAATCAAATTAGTAAGACACGACCTCCCCTTCACAAAACCATGCTGTCTCTCGCTAATAAGTTCGTTTGTTTCCAAACGGGAGTAAATCCTGTCCCGAAGAATCCTCTCTAATAGTTTCCCTACCACTGGCATAAGGCTCACCGGCCTATAATTTCCTGGATTATCCTTCCCACCCTTCTTAAACAAAGGCACAACATTGGCTATTCTCCAGTCCTCTGGGACCTCACCTGTAGCCAATGAGGATACAAAGATTTCTGTCAAGTCCCCAGCAATTTCTTCCCTTGCCTCCCTCAGTATTCTAGGGCAGATCCCATCAGGCCCTGGGGACTTATCTACCTTAATGCTTTGCAAGACACCCAACACCTCCTCCTTTTTGATACTGAGATGACTGAGACTATCTGCACTCCCTTCCCCAGGCTCATCATCCACCAAGTCCTTCTCTTTGGTGAATATTGATGCAAAGTACTCATTTAGCACCTCGCCCATTTCCTCTGGCTCCACACATAGATTCCCATCTCTGTCCTTGAGTGGGAAGGTGGAATTTGAATTTACTTAATGAATCTGGAATTAAAACTAGTCTAATGATGGCCATGAAACCATTGTCGATTGTTGTAAAAACCCATCTGGTTCACTAATGTCCTTTAGGGAAGGAAATTTGCTGTCCTTACCTGGTCTGACCTACACGTGACTCCAGACCCACAGCAATGTGGTTAACTCTTACATGCCCTCTGAAATGGCCTAGCAAGCCACTCAGTTGTATCTAACCGCTACAAAGTCTATAAAAAGGAATGAAACCAGACGGACCACCCGAGATCCACCTAGGCAGCGGAAACGACAACGGCAAACCCAGCCCTATCGACCCTGCAAAGTCCTCCGTACTAACATCTGGGGGCTTGTGCCAAAGTTTGGAGAGCTGTCCCACAGACTAGTCAAGCAACAGCCTGACATAGTCATACTCACGGAATCATACCTTACAGACAATGTCCCAGACACTGACATCACCATCCCCGGGTATGTCCTGTCCCACCGGCAGGACAGACCCAGCAGAGGTGGTGACACAGTGGTATACAGTAGGGAGGGAGTTGCCCTGGGAATCCTCAACATCGACTCCGGACCCCATGAAGTCTCATGGCATCAGGTCAAACATGGACCTACTGATTACCACCTACGGCCCTCCCTCAGCTGATGACTCAGTACTCCTCCATGTTGAACACCACTTGGAGGAAGCACTGAGGGTGGCAAGGGCACAAAATGTACTCTGGGTGGGGGACTTCAATGTCCATCACCAAGAGTGGCTGGGTAGCACCACTACTAATCGAGCTGGCCGAGTCCTAAAGAACATGGCTGCTAGACTGGGTCTACGGCAGGTGGTGGGGGAACCAACAGGAGGGAAGAACATACTCGACCTCGTCCTCACCAATCTGCCTGCCGCAGATGCATCTGTCCATGACAGTATTGGTAGGAGTGACCACCGCACAGTCCTTGTGGAGACGAAGTCCCGCCTTCACATTGAAGATACCGTCCACCGTGTTGTGTTGCACTATCACTGTGCTAAATGGGATAGATTTCGAACAGATCTAGCAATGCAAAAAAGGGCATCCATGAGGCGCTGTGGGCCATCAGCAGCAGCAGAATTGTACTCAACCACAATCTGTAACCTCATGGCCTGGCATCTCCCCCACTCTACCATTACCATCAAACCAGGAGACCAACCCTGGTTCAATGAAGAGTGCAGGAGGGCATGCCAGGAGCAGCACCAGGCATACCTCAAAATGAGGTGTCAACCTGGTGAAGCTACAACCCAGGACTACTTGCATGCCAAACTGCGTAAGTAGCATGCAATAGACAGAACAAAATGATCCCATAACCAACGGATCAGATCTAAGCTCTGCAGTCCTGCCACATCCAGCCGAGAATGGTGGTGGACAATTAAACAACTAACTGGATGAGGTGGCTCCACAAATATCCCCTTCCTCAATGGGGGGGGAGCCCAGCACATCAGTGCGAAAGATAAGGCAGAAGCATTTGCAACAATCTTCAGCCAGAAGTGCTGAGTTGGTGATCCATCTCGGCCTCCTCCTGAAGTCCCCCAGCATCACAGATGCCAGACTTCAGCCAATTCGATTTACTCCACGTGATATTAAGAAACGACTGAAGGCACTGGATACTGCAAAGGCTATGGGCCATATTCCGGCAATAGTACTGAAGACCTGTGCTCCAGAACTTGCCGCGCCCCTAGCCAAGCTGTTCAAGTACCAGCTACAACACTGGCATCTACCCAGCAATGTGGAAAATTGCCCAGGTATGTCCTGTACACAACAAGCAGGACAAATCCAACCCGGCCAACTACCGCCCCATCAGCCTACTCTCAATCATCAGTAAAGTGATGGAAGGTGTCATCAACAGTGCCATCAAGCAGCACTTGCTTAGCAACAACCTGCTCAGTGACGCTCAGTTTGGGTTCCGCCAGGGCCACTCAGCTCCTGACCTCATTACAGCCTTGGTTCAAACATGGACAAAAGAGCTGAACTCCAGAGGTGAGGTGAGAGTGACTGCACTTGACATCAAGGCAGCATTTGACCAAGTATGGCATCAAGGAGCCCTAGCAAAACTGAGGTTAATGGGAATCAGGGGGAAAACCCTCCGCTGGCTTGAGTCATACCTAGCGCAAAGGAAGATGGTTGTGGTTGTTGGAGGTCAATCATCTGAGCTCCAGGACATCACTGCAGGAGTTCCTCAGGGTAGTGTCCTAGGCCCAACCATCTTCAACTGCTTCATCAATGACCTTCCTTCAATCATAAGGTCAGAAGTGGGGAATGTTCAGCACCATTCGTGACTCCTCAGATACTGAAGCAGTCCGTGTAGAAATGCAGCAAGACCTGGACAATATCCAGGCTTGTGTTGATAAGTGGCAAGTAACATTCGCGCCACACAAGTGCCAGGCAATTATTATTTTTATTATTTATTTCGAGATACAGCACTGAAACAGGCCCTTCGGCCCACCGAGTCTGTGCCGACCATCAACCACCCATTTATCCTAATCCTGCACTAATTCCATATTCCTACCACATCCCCACCTGTCCCTATATTTCCCTACCACCTACCTACACAAGGGGCAATTTATAATGGCCACTTTACCTATCAACCTGCAAGTCTTTGGCATGTGGGAGGAAACCGGAGCACCCGGAGGAAACCCACGCAGACACAGGGAGAACTTGCAAACTCCACACAGGCAGTACCCAGAATTGAACCCGGGTCGCTGGAGCTGTGTGGCTGCGGTGCTAACCACTGCGCCATTGTGCTGCCCAATGATCATCTCAAATAAGAGAGAATCTAACCATCTCCCCTTGACATTCAACGGCATTACCATCGCTGGATCCACCACTATCAACATCCTAGGGGCTACCATTGACCAGAAACTGAACTTAAGTAGCCATATAAATACCGTGGCTACAAGAGCAGGTCAGAGACTAGGAATCCTGAGACGAGTATCTCACCTCCTGACTCCCCAAAGCCTGTCCACCATCTACAAGGCACAAGTCAGGAGTGTGATGGAATACTCTCCACTTGCCTGGATGGGTGCAGCTCCAACAACATTCAAGAAGCTCGACACCATCCAGGACAAAGCAGCCCGCTTGATTGGCACCCCATCTACAAACATTCACTCCCTCCACCACCGACGCACAGTGGCAGCAGTGTGCACCATCTACAAGATGCACTGCAGCAATGCATCAAGGCTCCTTAGACTGCACCTTCCAAACCCGCGACCTCTGCCAACTAGAAGGACAAGGGCAGCACATACATGGGAACACCACCACCTGCAAGTTCCCCTCCAAGTCACACACCATCCTGACTTGGAACTAAATCGCCGTTCCTTCACTGTCACTGGGTCAAATTCCTGGAACTCCCTTCCTAACAGCACTGTGGGTCTACCTACCCCACATGGACTGCAGCAGTTCAAGAAGGCAGCTCACCACCACCTTCTCATGGCAATTAGGGATGGGCAATAAATGCTGGCCTGGCCAGCAATGCCCACATCCCATGAAAGAATAAAAAGAAAGAAAGATGAGATAGTGAGGCAATGAGCAGTTCGATTTTATGTGCCTTAGAATTGCAGCCATTTGGAAAACACATCTACAATCATTTTCTCCTCCCAGTCTCCTTCCCATCCTTGAGTGGCCATGTGGTTGCATCATTGTTTGAGAAAATGGTGTGTGTACAATTTAAGGCAAGTCTCCCCACCTTCCAACCTCCTCCTGCCACCTTCCAGCCTGAATCCATCACCCTTGACCCACTCAACTGAACCTTCACCAAGGTTAACGAACCAAGATCGACAGAGGTCGATAGATTTTTGGTTACGAAGGGAATTAAGTGATGTGGGGATAGTGCAGGAAGGTGGAGTTGAGGCGGATGATCAGCCATGATCTTATTGGATGGCAAAGCAGGCTCAAAGGTCTGAGTGGCCTACTTCAGCTCCTATTTCTTATGTTCTTTTGTCCTCTTGAAGTCTATTAATACTTTCATCAGTGTTTACTATACTTCTGAGATTCGTGACATTTGCAAATTTCAAAATTGTGCCCTGTACCGCCCCCCCCCCACCCTTGGGGTGGCACAGTGGCACGGTGGTTAGCACTTTAGCATCACAGCTCCAGCGGCCCGGGTTCGATTCTGGGTACTGCCTGTGCGGAGTTTGCAAGTTCTCCCTGTGACCGCGTGGGTTTCCGTCGGGTGCTCTGGTTTCCTCCCACAGTCAAAGACTTGCAGGTTGATAGGTAAAGTGGCCATTATAAATTGCCCCTAGTGTAGGTAGGTGGTAGGAGAATTGAGTGAAGGTGGGGATGTGGTAGGGAATATGGGATTAATGTAGGATTAGTATAAATGGGCGGTTGTTGGTTGGCACAGACTCAGTGGGCCAAAGGGCCTGTTTCAGTGCCGTATCTCTCTATGACTCTAAGTCCAAGTCATTAGTGCATATCAAAAGCATTAATTATTTTAGATAATATTGAGTGCCTCATTGTGGCACTATAGGATGCATATCTGCCTCATCCAGGTATCTAGTGAAGTTCTGGGGCCCAACATACATGTTTCCAACCGTTCTGAGGCTAACAGCACCTATCAATTCAGCTGGGTTTGATACTCACCGCTGCAGTGTCCATTGTTGGTACTTAACTGGTAACCTTCTGGGCAATGACACTGGAAACTTCCTGGAGTGTTAATGCAACCAAACAAACAGCTGGCAATTCCAGCAGACAGAACACATTCATCAATATCTGCAAAACAAAAATAATTGACTGATATTTAAGAATGAACTTGCAATTCTAAACGCCTTATATGACTTCAGAATACCCCCAAACACTTTACAATCAATGAAGCACATTTGAAGGGTAGTCATCATTGTAGTGTAGGAAACATGGCAGCCAACTTGCGCATAGCAAGATCCCACAAGTAGGAATGAGATAAATGACCAGATAAATTGTTTGAGGGCTAAATATTGACCAGGACTCTGCATGAAACCCCTTTCTCTTCTTTCAGCCTCGAAAGGAGGTGTCTGACAAATGATCTTCCCAACATATATAAAACAGTAAACTGTGTGGAAAAGATGAATCCAGAAAAATTACTTTAAATTAAACAAAGGGGCACACGTCCAAACTCGTAAAAAAGTTAATTTAAGATTGGTATCAGCAAGTTCTTCTTACACTTTCCACCCCAATTGGAACTTTAAAAAATCTAATGTACCAACAACAACAACACCTTTGAAGAGAAAAGATTTGTCGGGCTACAGGGAAAGGCAGGGGAGTGGGATTAGCTGAGTTGTTCTTGCAAAGAGCCAGCACAGACATGGTGGGCCGAATGGCCTCCTGTGCTGTAGCCATTCTATGATTCTATGAACTTGTACTTATACAGCACCTTGAACATCATTAAATGCCTTAAGAGGCTTCACAGAGGAATTTTTAAAACAACATATGACACCGAGCCACATGAGATGTTCGGGGAGATGACCAAAATCTTGGTCAAAGAGGTAGGTTTTAAGGAATATCTTAAAATGAAGGAAGAGAGGTAGAGAGTCGGAGAGGTTTTAGAATGATAGAATGGTTGCAGCACAGGAGGAAGCCATTCGATCCGTCCTGTCCATGCCAGCTCTCTGCGAGAGCAGCTCACTTGGTCCCACTCCCCTGCCTTTTCCCTGTAGCCCTGCATATCATTACCCCTCAGTTATTTATCCAATTCTCTTTTAAAAGCCAGGATTGAATCTGCCTCCACCGCACTCTCAGGCAGTGCATTCCAGATCCTAACCACTCACTGAGTTAAAAAAAGGTTTGCTCATGTTAGCTCTGGTTCTTTGGCCAATCACTTTAAATCTGTGTCCTCTGGTTCTCAATGCTTTGACCAATGGGAACAGTTTCTCCCTATCTACTCTGTCCAGACCCCTCATGATTTTGAGAACACCTCTATCAAATCTCCTCTGAGCCTTCTCTTCTCTAGGGAGAACAGTCTATCCAAGTAACTGAAGTCTCTCATCCCTGGAGCCATTCTTGTAAATTTTTTCTGCACCCTCTCCAATGCCTTCACACGCTTCCTAAAATGTGCTGCCCAGAATCAGACACAATACTCCAGTTCAGGCCGAACCAGTGTTTAATACAGTTTTATGACCTGAGTGAAACAATTAACGTTAAAATACAAGATGTGAATCCCCAGACCAATTTAAAGAATTGCACGACAAGATTCCACCTGTTAAGACTTTTATTAGAATAGCTAAACTAAAAGAAATCCCCATTAAACAAATAGTACTTTGTAAGTAGCTGATACCTCAAATTACAAAGAAAGGTATTTTCTTTACTTGTAGAAACACTTGAAAACCTCACAGCACACTGATATGTTACACAGTCCTTCTTGTTGGCAAAATGCCTGTGGTTAAAGGTCCCAAACTCCTCCCAGTTGCAATGGATTGGATCTCCTAGACCTTTCTCAAAGTCAATGTCCTCTTCACTCACTTCTCCGAGCACTTTCAAACTGGATGTCTATGAAGAAGTTGGTGATCCTGTTGGTCTTTTCCTTTTCCACACACCTCAACTTTAAAAAAAACAGGTGTAAGTCTTCTCAGCCTCTCGCTGTATCAGTCTTCTCTGAGGATACGTGTTCCTTCTCTCTCCCTGTTAAATTTATCTGGAATCAGAAGTCAATAACTTATTGTCCTTTTCCAATATGCAAAGTCCAGAAGTCTGATTTCAGCAGAGTCACCCGGGCTTTCCATTGTTCCCAGGTGTTAGCAGCTGCCTGGTATATTTGCATCCTCGGAATAACTGACTCCTTGTTTATGATTCGAAAGTCTGGGAGTGTAAAACCCATTGTCCTTTAGGTGTTACCCCTGCAGTCTCTGTTTTTCAAAGAAAGGTCTTTGATCTGTATTCTCTGTTGTCCTGGTAACCAAGATTTCTGTCTTGCCCTTAAGCAAGATGTGAGATCACCTGAATTCTCAGACTCCATGTTAAACTTTAAAAATCATAGTTTTTCAAACATAATCATGTTATAAAGTCCAGTGTTCATAACAACAAACTTATGATAACTTCCTTGCTTTTGTACATATACCCCCAGGTCCCTCTGCTTCTACACCCACTGTAGAATTGTACCCTTTATTTTATATTGCCTTTCCTCATTCCTCCTACCAAAATGTATCACTTCACATTAAATTTCATCTGCCATTTTCCACCAGCTTGCCTACGTCTTAATACTTTCAAAAGCCTAGATGAGTATAGAAAGTGCAGGGGTGAAGTAAAAAAGGAAATTAGGAAAGCAAAGAGAGGACATGAAAAATTATTGGCAGGTAAAATCAAGGAAAACCCAAAGATGTTTCATCAGTACATTAAGAGGAAGAGGATAACTAAGGAAAGGGTAGGACCTATCAGAGATGTGGATGCAGAAGATGTGGGCAGGGTTCTTAATGAGTTTTTTGTCTCTATCTTCACAAAGGAGAGGGATGATGCAGACATTGTAGTTAAAGAGGAGGAGTGTGAAATATTAGATACAATAAGCATAATGAGAGAGGAAGTACTAGAGGGTCTGACATCCTTGCAAGTGGATAAATCACCAAGGTCGGATGGATTATATCCCAGGCTGTTAAAGGAAGCCAGGGAGGAAATAACGGATGTGCTGAGGATCATCTTCAAATCCTCACTAGATACAGGAGAGGTACCAGATGATTGGAGGTCTGTGAACTTTGTACCATTGTTTAAAAAGGGTGCAAGAGATAGGCCAAATAATTATAGGTTGGACAGTCTGACCTCGGTGGTAGGTAAATTGTTAGAATCTATTCTGAAGGACAGGATAAACTGCCACTTAGAAAGGCATGGATTAGTCAGGGACAGTCAGCATGGGTTTGTTAAGGGTAGGTCATGTCTTACTAACTTAATTGAATTTTTTGAGGAAGTAACAAGAAGGATTTATGAGGGTAGTGCAGTAGATGTGGTCTACATGGATTTTAGTAAGGCATCTGACAAGGTCCCACATGGCAGCCTGGTCAGAAAACAGACCTGTTTGTGGTATATATAAATGTGAGAGGCATGATTGGGAAATTTACAGATGACACAAAAATTAGCCATGTAGTGGATCGCGAAGAGGATAGCTGTAGGCTCCAAAATGATATCAATGGTTTGGTTGAGTGGGCGGAAAAGCGGCAAATGGAATCCAATACAGAGAAGTGTGAGGTAATACATTTGGGGAAGGCAAATAAAGCGAGGGAATACGTAATATACGGGAGGATATTGAGAGGGGTAGAAGAAGTGAGAGACCTTGGAGTGCATGTTCACAGGTCCCTAAAGGTAGCAGGACAGGTAGATAGAGTGGTGAAGAATGTTTTCCTTTATTGGCCAAGGTATAGAATACAAAAGCAGGGATGTAATGCTGGAACTGTATAAAATGCTGGTTAGGCCACAGCTGGAGTATTGCGTACAGTTCTGGTCACCACATTACAGAAAGGACATAATTGCTCTGGAGAGAGTACAGAGGAGATTTACAAGAATGTTGCCAGGGCTTGAAAGTTGCAGCTATGGGGAAAGATTGGATATGTTAGGGTTGTTTTCCTTAGAACAGAGGAGGCTGAGGGGTGATTTAATTGAGGTGTACAAAATTATGAGGGGCCTAGATAGAGTAGACAGGAAGGACCTGTTTCCCCTAGCAGAGAGGCCAGTTACCAGGGGACACAGATTTAAGGTGATTGACAGAGGGGACTTGAGGAATATTTATTCACCCAGAGGGTGGTGGGTGTCTGGAATTCACTGTCCAGATCGGTAGTGGAGGCAGAGACCCTCAATTCTTTTAAAAGGTATCTAGACCTGCACCTGAAGTGCTGTAACCTGCAAGGCTACGGACCAGGTGCTGGAAGGTAGAATTGGATTGGGTGGCTAGTATTTTTCAGGCAGCGCAGACACAATGGGCTGAATGGCCTCTTTCTGTGCCATAACATTTCTATGACTTTCAATACTTCTAAATTTTGTGCCATCTGCAAATTTTAATGTTGTGCTCTGCAAACCCAAGTCAAGGACATCAATATATATCATGAAAAGCCGGGGTCCTGATACCAATCCTTGGGGAACCCCACTATATACCATCCTCCATTCCAAAAAACAACTGTTCACCACGACTCTCTGTTTCCTGTCATTCAGCCATCTTCGTATCCATGCTTGTTACTATACCTTTTATTAACAAATGCATGTTGGCTTTCCCTAATTATTTCACATTTGTCCAAATGACTTTGTCTTGGATTATCATTTCTAAAAATGTTCCCACCACCGAGTTTAAACTGACTGGCATGTAAATGCTGGGCTTGTCCTTACAGCCTGTTTTGAACAATGGTGCAACATTTGCAATTTGCCAGTCCTCTGGCACCACTCCTGTCTCTAAGGAGGATTAGAAAATTATGGCCAGTGCCTCTGCAATTTCCACCCTTACTTTCCTCAGTATCTTCAGATGCATCCCATCTGGTCCTGGTGACTTATCAACTATAAGTACAGCCAGCATATGAACATACGAATTAGGAGCAGGAGTAGGCCACTCGGCCCTTCAATCCTACTCCGCCAGTCAATAAGTTCATGGCTGAACTGATTACTCCACATTTCCACTACCCCTGAATACCTTCCACCCGTTGTTTATCAAGAATCTATCTACCTCTGCCTTAAAATATTCAAAGACTCTGCTTCCACTGCCTTTTGAGGAAGAGAATTCCAAAGACTCACGACCCTCTGAGAGAAGAAATTTCTCCTCGTCTCTGTCTTAAATGGGCGACCCCTTATTTTTAAACAGTGACCCCTTAGTTCTAGATTCTTGCACAAGGAGAAACATCCTTTCCACATCCACCCTGTCAAGACCCCTCAGGATCTTATATGTTCCAATCAAATCGCCTCCTACTCTTCTAAATTCCAGTGGATACAAGCCTAGCCTGTCCAATCTTTCCTTGTAAGACAGCCCGCCCATTCCAGGTATTAGTCTAGTAAACCTTCTCTGTACTGCCTCCAACACATTTACATCCTTCCTTCAATAAGGAGACCAGTACTATACACAGTACTGCAGATGTTGTCTAACAAATATCTGAAGCATAACCTCAATTCCCCTTGCGATAAACGATAACATTCTATTAGCTTTCCTAATTATGTGCTGTACCTGCATACTAACCTTTTCAATTCATGCACTCAGACACCCAGATCCCTCTGAATCTCAGTGCTCTGCAATCTCTCACCATTTAAATAATATGCTTCATTTTTATTCTTCCTGCCAAAGTGGACAATTTCATATTTTTCACATAATACTCCATTTGCCAGATCTTTTCCCACTCACTTAACCAATCTATATTCCTTTGCAGTCCCCTTATGTCCTCTTCACAAGTTAATTTCCTACCTATCTTTGTGTCATCAGCAAATTTAGCAACCATACCTTTGGTCCCTTCACCTAAGTCATTTATATAAATTGTAAAAAGTTGAGGCCCCAGCACAGATCCCTGTGGCATACCACTCGTTACATCTTGCCAACCAGAAAATGACCCATTTATGCCTACTCTATGTTTCCTGTTAGCTAGCCAATCATCTATCCATGCCAATATGTTACCCCCTACACCATGAGCTTTTATTTTCTGCAATAACCTTTGATGTGGCCCCTTATCAAATGCCACTTCCCTGTTGATTGTAATTTTCTTGAGTTCCTCCCTCCTTTCCATTTCCTGACTTAGTGAATACTGGGATGTTACTTGTATCCTCAATAGTGAAGACCAATGCAAAATATCTGTTCAATTCATCTGCCATCTCATTATCCATTAACTCCCTAGACTCACTTTTTATAGGACCAAGGCTCATTTGTTAACTCTTTTCTTTTTTAAATATCTGTAGAAACTCTTACTCTCTGTCTTTATATTTTTAGCTAGCTTTCTCTCGTACTCCAATTTTACCTTCCTTATCAATCTTTTAGTCATTCTTTGCTGTTTTTAATAATCTGTCCAATCTTCTGACCTGCCTCCCATCTTTTCACAATTATATGCTTTTTCTTTAAGTTTGATACTATCTTTAACTGTTTTAGTTAACCACGGATGGCGGGTCCCACCCTTGGAATTTTTCTTTCGCGTTGAAATGTATCTATTCTGTGTATTCTGAAATATTCTCTTAAATGTCTGCGACTGCATTTCTATTGACCTATCCCTTAACTTGATTTGTCATCTCATTAGCATATCTAATACCTCAAAGAACAAATAACAAAGAACAGCACAGCACAGGAACAGGCCATGCGGTCCTCCAAGCCTGCGCCGATCTTGATGCCTGCCGAAACTAACATCTTCTAACCTCCTCTTTATCAATTTTTAGCCAATCTCAACTATCTCCTCTTTCACTACTACTTTGGCAGCATCTTCTTCCTTGGTAAAGACAGATGCAAAGTATTCAGTTAGTACCTCAGCCATGCCCTCTGCCTCCATGTGTAAATCCCCTTTTTGGTCCCTAATCAGCCCTATGCCTCCTTTTACCACCCTTTTACATGCCGACAGACAACTTTTGGAAAAAGGAAAAGGAGGTGGAGTAGCGTTGTTAGTAAAGAAGGAAATCAATGCAATAGCGAGGAAGGAGATTGGCTCGGAAAATCATTATGTGGAATCTGCATGGGTGGAGCTAAGAAACACCAAAGGGCAGAAAACGTTGGTGGGGGTTGTCTATAGACCCCTAAACAGTAGTGGAGATGTAAGGGAAGGCATTAAACAAGAAATTAGAGACGCATGCAATAAGGGTACAACTGTAATCATGGGTGACTTTAATCTACATATAGATTGGTCAAACCAAATTAGCAATAATATTGTGCAGGAGGATTTCCTGGAGTGTGTACATGATGGTTTTATAGACCAATACGTTGAGGAACCAACTACAGAACAGGCTAACCCAGACTGGGTATTGTGCAATGAGAAAGGATTAATTAACAATCTTGTTGTGTGGGGTCCCTTGGGGAGGAGTGACCATAACATGATAGAATTCTTCATTAAGATGGAGAGTGAAGTAGTTGAATCTGAAGCTAGGGTCCTGAATCTAAATAAAGGAAACTACGAAGGTATGAGGCGCGAGTTGGCTATGGTAGATTGGGGAACTTTACTAAAAGGGTTGATGATGGATAGGCAATGGATAATATTTAAAGAACGTGTGTATGAATTACAACAATTATTCATTCCTGTCTGGCGCAAAAATAAAACCAGAAAGGTGACTCAGCCATGGCTTACAGAAGAAATTAAGGATACTATTCGATTTAAAGAGGAGGCATATAAAATTGCCAGAAAAAGCAGCAAGTCTGAGGATTGGGAGCAGTTTAGAATTCAGCAAAGGAGGACAAAGAGATTGATTAAGCGGGGGAAAATGGAGTATGAGAGTAAATTTGCAGGGAACATAAAAACTGACTGTAAAAGCTTCTATAAATACGTGGAGAGAAAAAGATGAGTGAAGACAAATGTCAGAAAAACTTACAGTCAGAAATGGGGGAAATTATAATAGGGAACAAAGAAATGGCAGAACAATTAAACACATACTTTGGTTCTGTCTCCACAAAGGAGGACACAAATAACCTCCCAGAAATGTAAGAGAACCAAGGGTCTAATGAAGGAAATCAGTATTAGTAAAAAAATAGTGGGAGGGTAATTAATGGGGTTAAAGGCTGACAAATCCCCAGGGCCTGATAATCTACATCCCAGAGTACTCAAGGAATCGGCCCTGGAAATAGTGGATACATTGGTGGTCATCTTCCAAAATCCTATAGATTCTGGAGCAGCTCCTACAGATTGGAGGGTGGCAAATGTAACCCCACTATTTAAAAAAGGAGGGAGAGAAAAAACATGGAATTACAGACCAGTTAGCCTTACATCAGTAGTGGGGAAAATGCTAAAGTCTATTATAAAGGATGTAATAGCAGAACACCTGGAAAGCATAAACGGGATTGGACAACGTCAGCATGGTTTTACGAAAGGAAAATCATGCTTAACAAATCTATTGGACTTTTTTGAGGATGTAACTAATAGAATAGATAAGGGAGAACCAGTGGATGTGGTGTATTTGGATTTTCAATAGGCTTTTGATAAGGTCCCACATAAGAGGTTAGTGTGCAACATTAAAGCACAAGGGATTGGGGGTAATATTGGTGGCAGGTCAGAGGCTAGGAATCCTGAGGCGAGTAACTCAACTCCTGACTCCCCAAAGCCTGTCCAGCATCTACAAGGCACAAGTCAGGAGTGTGATGGAATACTCTCCACTTGCCTGGATGGGTGCAGCTCCAACAACACTCAAGAAGCTCGACACCATCCAGGACAAAGCAGCCCGCTTGATTGGCACCCCACCTACAAACATTCACTCCCTCCACCACCGACACACAGTGGCAGCAGTGTGTACCATCTACAAGATGCACTGCAGCAATGCACCAAGGCTCCTTAGACAGCACCTTCCAAACCCGCGACCTCTACCAACTAGAAGGAAAAGGGTAGCAAATACATGGGAACACCACCACCTGCAAGTTCCCCTCCAAGTCACACACCATCCTGACTTGGAACTATATCGCCGTTCCTTCACTGTCACTGGGTCAAAATCCTGGAACTCCCTTCCTAACAGCACTGTGGGTGTACCTACCTCAAATGGTCTGCAGCGGTTCAAGAAGGCAGCTCACCACCACCTTCTCAAGGGCAATTAGGGATAGGCAATAAATGCTGGCCTGGCCAGCGATGCCCACATCCCATGAATGAATAAAAAAAAATATACTGGCATGGATTGAGAATTGGTTGACAGATCAGAAACAGAGAGTAAGAATAAACAGGTCTTTTTCTGGGTGGCAGGCAGTGACTAGTGGGGTACCGCAGGGATCAGTGCTTGGGCCCCAGCTATTTACAATATATATTAATGACTTGGGTGAGGGAACTGAATGTAACATTTCCAAGTTTGCAGACAGCACAAAGCTGGGGGTGGGGGAGGTGGGGTGGGGGGGGTGGTGGTGGTGGTGGAATGTGAGCTGTGAGGAGTATGCAAAGAGGCTCCAGTGTAATTTGAACAAGTTGGGTGATTTGGCAAATGCATGGCAGATGCAGTATAATGTGGATAAATGTGAGGTTATCCACTTTGGTTGTAAAAACAGAAAGGCAGATTATTATCTGAATGGTGATAGATTGGGAAAGGGGGAGGTGCAACGAGACCTGGGTGTCCTTGTACACCAGTCACTGAAAGCAAGCATTCAGGTGCAGCAAGCAGTTCGGAAGGCAAGAGGATTTGAGTACAGCAGCAAGGATGTCTTACTGCAGTTATACAGGGCCTTGGTGAGACCACATCTGGAGTATTGTGATAATAAAAGTAAAATGCTGCAGATGCTGGAAATATGAAATAAAAACAAGAAATGCTGGAAATACTCAGCAGGTCTGGCAGCATCTGTGGAGAGAGAAGCAGAGTTAACGTTTCAGGTCCTGACGCCAAATCATTAAATATATTCAAGAAGGTGATAGATAAATTTCTTAATGCCAAAGGGATCAAGGGCTATGGGGAGAAAGCAGGAACAGGGTACTGAATTATCATGATCTTTTATGAATGGCAGAGCAGGCCCGTAGAGCCGAATGGCCTACTCCTGTTCCTATTTTTAATGTTTCTATGGTAGAATGTGGGAAGCTGGCCAAGAATGGGATGAAATAGTCAAGTCTGGAGGTAACAAAAGCATGGATGAGAGTTTCAGCAGCAAAACAGCTGAGGAGCGGTGGAATCGGACGATGCTGCAGGTGTGGATATAGGTGATCTTGGTGATGGCATGGATATGTGCTGAAAGCTAATCTCAGGGTGACACCTGACACCAAGGTTGTGAACAGTCTGGTTCAGCCTCAGACATTTGCCAGAGAGCAGGTGGCGAGGGAACGGAGTTTGTGGTAGGGTCTGAACACAATGGCTTTTGTCTTTCCAATATTTAATTGTTGAAAATTTCTGCGTATCTACAGCTGGATGTCAGACAAATAGTCTGACAATTTAGAGGCAGTGGCAGGATCGAGAGGTGGTGGTGAGGTAGAGCTGGGTGTCACCAGCATACATGTGGACACAGACATTTCCAGATGATCTCCCTAAGGGGCAGTGTGTAGATGAGAAACAGGAAGGGGCCAATGATAGATCCTGGGGGTAAACAATTGGTAACTGTGAATTGGGAAGAGAAGCCATTGGTGGTGATTCTCTGGCTGCGATTAGATAAGAATGGAACCAGGTGAGTGCAGTGCCACCCATCTAGACGACAATGGAGAGGTGTTGGAGGAGGATGGTGTGGTCAACCTGCAGACAGGTTGAGAATCACAGAATTGTTACAGTGCAGAAGGAGGCCATTCGGCCCATCGTGTCCTCACTGGCTCTCTGAAAGAGCAATTCCCTCACTTCCATTCCCCCGCCTTCTCTCCATTACCCTGCACATTCTTCCTTTTCATATAACTGTCTAATTCCCTTTTGAATGCTTTAATTGAACCTGCCTCTACTATGTTCTCAGGCAGTGCATTCCAGACCTTAACCACTCGCTGTGTGAAAAAGTTTTTCCTCATGTCACTTTTGTTTTTCTTACCAAATACTTTAAATCTGTGCCCTCTTGTTTTCGATCCTTTCACAAGTGGGAACAGTTTCTCTCTATCTACTCTGTCCAGACCCCTCATGATTTTGAATACCTCTATCAAATCACCTCTCAGCCTTCACTTCTCCAAGGAAAACAGTCCTAACTTCTCCAATCAACTTCATAACTGAAATTCCTCATCTCTGGAACCATTCTCATGAATATTTTCTATACTCTTTCCAATGCCTTTATGTGTTTACTAAAGTGCGACGCCCAGAATTGGACACAATACTCCAGCTGAGGCCGAACTAGTGTCTTATACAAGTTCAACATAACCTCCTTGCTGTTGTACTTTATGCCCCTGTTTACAACGCCCAGGATACTTTATGATTTATTAACCGCTCTCTCAGCCTGTCCTGCCACCTTCAATGACTTATGTACATATACACCCAGGTCCCTCTGCTCCTGCCCCTTTAGAATTGTACCCTTTATTTTATGTTGTTTCTTCATGTTCTTCCTACCAAAATGAATCACCTCACATTTCTCTGCATTAAACTTCATCTGCCACCTGTCTGTCCATTCCACTAACTTGTTTATGTCCTTTTGAAGTTCTACACTATCTTCCTCACAGTTCACAATGCTTCCAAATTTCATATCATCTGCAAACTTTGAAATTGTGCCCTGTACACCAAGGTCTAGGGCATTAATATGTATCAGGAAAAGCAAGGGTCCCAACACTGAAACCTGGGAAACTCCACCGCAAACCTTCCTCCAGCCCAAAAAACATCCATTAACCACTACTCTTTGTTTCTGGTCACTCGGCCAATACCATATCCATGTTGCTACCGTCCCTTTTATTCCATGAGCTACAAGTTTGTTCACAAGTCTCTTGTGTGGCACTGTATCAAATGCCTTTTGAAAGTCCATGTACAACACATCAACACCATTGCCCTCATCAACCCTCTCTGTTACCTCCTCAAAAAACTCCAGCAAGTTAGTTAAACATGATTTTCCCTTATGAAATCCATGCTGGCTTTCCTTAATTAACTCGCATTTGTCCATGATTGTCCTTGACTATTGATTTTGTCCCTAATTATTTTTTCTAGAAGTTTTCCCACCACCGAAGTTAAACTGACTGGCCTGTAGTTGCTGGGCTTATCTTTACATCCCTTTTTGAACGAGGGTGTAACGTTTGCAATTCTCCAGTCCTCTGGTACCACCCCCAAGTCTAAGGAAGATTGAAAAATTATGGCCAGTGCCTCTGCGATTTCCACCCTCACTTCCCTCAGTATCCTTGGATACATCTCATCAAGCCCTGGTGCTTTATCCACTTTCAGTACAGTCCAACCTGATCTGGAGTTAAATGGAGCAGAGATGAAGGCAGTAGCAAGGCAAACGGCCAGGGTGAGAGAGAAAACCTGAGAACCTACAAATAATTTGCAGGAGATCAACTGTACCCTTACTCCAACAATTACCCTACTTGCTGTAGCCACCTAATCTCTGTGCTTTATTAGTGTCCAACTCCCTGACTCCCTCTTTCCACAGTCATGCAAGCCAATCTTGTACCTCACCCCCATAGCCCAACCCTGCCATGACCATGAATGATGCCTACAGCTCTCTGGTATTAACCAAATGAGGATGGCAGACCCATTTGTCATAGTTCAGCCCTCACCCCATTAGTGCTCTTGGCTATGGGAATGATCTAATATCTTGGACAACACCTGGCTTTATACATTGATAGGACAGAAAGGATGTGGAGACTGAGATGCAGAAATAGCCATGACATAAGGTATGACAGAGGCATGCAGAGAGAGAGATGGAAAAAGCAGAAGGGAAACAAAGAGAAGGTTAGAGATTGGGAAATGAGCAGATAGACTTTTACAGGAATAAATTTTACAGTGAATAAATCCACATTTCAAATAGAAAGCTGGCTTTGACTACAGTGACCAATGCTGCAAGCTGAAGGCATGTTGTACACAATGGAATATTGAGTAATGGTTCACAAATTGCTACAAGCAACTAATATGCCTGCATTCTTAGTTACATTGCAACATAGAAATCATAACTAAATTACCTGTACAACTCTTGCCATCCTGGGCCAACAGGAAACCAGACAGACAGCCGCACTTGTAAGATCCAAAGGTGTTGATGCAGATTTGCTGGCAATGGTTCAGTCCAACGGTGCATTCATTGACATCTTTAAAATAAGAAGAGACCCCAGGATCATGGAGCAGTAACACCCTCTGAATTGTCTCAATTGTATCCTCAAAATGGAGTCATTTGTCAGGCTGCATGCTGGCACAGGAAAGGGCTAATGTTAATTAAAGAATGGAGGCTTCTACAATAAAACTAATCCTTACCAGGGATAGAAAATACCTCATCAAAACTTTAGGCCCGGTCACACTAAGCAGGACATAAAAATATCCTTCCATTAGCTAGATCTCTGTGCAACCCATCTGCTGGCAAAACCCTAAGAAGCAAGGACAGAAATGAGCAAGCTGGTTTGTCACAAAATGAGGCTTCATTGACCCGGAGGCCATAATGGTACCAACAGGGCTGTGTGAGGGGATTGATGTTAGGAGGGCTAAACTCTTCAACTTAGATTGGTCAATAGAATTGAGGAGTTTTCTTTGGAAATTAAGGTTTTCATTAAGGTATTAAATTAAGAAGATATGTTTTGACACTAAGGCTCAGTTCTCAGTTTTGTGTCTTACTCCTAGTCTTCGTAGTTCTATTAGTATTCTTGTAGTGGTCAGTAGTATTACACAGTATTTACAGAATAGAAACAGGCCACTCGGCCCAACAGGCTCATGCTGGTGTTTTTGCTCCACACGAGCCTCCTCCCAACCTTCTTCATCTAACCCCAATAACATATTCTTCTATTCATTTCTCCCTCATGTGCTTATCTGGCTTCCCCTTAAATACATCTCTGCTAATTGCCTGTGGGAGTGAGTTCCACATTCTCAGCACTCCCTGGGTAAAGAAGTTTCTCCTGAATTCCCTATTGGATTTAATAGTGACTATCTTATATTTATGGCCCCTAGTCCTGGTCTCTTCCGCAAGTGGAGACAGCTTCCCCACATTTAGTCAAACAAACCCTTTCATAATCTTAAAGATTCAGTCAACTCTCAGTCTTTTTTTCCAGAGAAAAGAAACAACACAGCCTGTTCAGTCATTCCTGTTAGATGTCTCTTCTTAGTTCCGCCATTTACCTTGTAAATCTTTTTAGCACCTTTCCCACTGTCTCTATATCTTTTTTTATAAGACAGAAATCAGAACAGTTCACAATGTTCCAAGTGTGATCTAACTATGGTACCATTTAAGTTTAGCACAACATCTCCACTTTTCAATTCTATCCCTTGTATGGCCCTTTAGTGATTTGTGGATCTGTATCCCTAGATCCCTCTATCCCATTTAGACAATTATTTACCAAGGAGTATATGGCCTTCTTATCCTTTTACTAAAAGGCATTACCTCGCACTTCGCTATATTGAAGTTCATTTGCCAATTAAACGCCCAACCTGCAAGTTTATTAATGTCTTCCTGTACTTTGCTGCAGTCCTCCTATGTGTTAGTTACATTTCCTGGTGTTATCTGCAAATTTTAAAAATGTGTTTCCAATTTCAGAGTCCAAGTCATTGATGTGAATGATGAACAACAGTGTTCCCAGCTCCAATCCTTGTGGAACACCACTTCCCACCTTTTCTCGATCGGAATAACTACCTTTAACCACTACTCTCTGTTTTCTGTTTGTAGCTATGCATTCTGCTACCTGCCCTCGACTTCACATATTCTGACATTAGTCAGGAGTATACTATGCAGTACCTTAGCCTTTTAGAAATCCAAATATATTACATCTATGACTTTACCCTTATCTACCCTTTCTGTTACTTCTTCAAAGAATTCAATAAGGTTGGTGAAGAATCACCTTCCTTTTGAAATCTGTGCTATCTCTGCTTTATTATTTTTTCAGTTTCTGCATGTTTTTCTATTATATTTTTAATTAATGATTCCATTATCTTTCCTACCACCACCATTAAGCTAATTGGCCTATTTTCCCTGCACTATTCCATTTTCTAATAATTTTTTTTGTATATGTAATAATGCATCTGCTATCTTGGTACCCTACATTATTTGAATATGCATCAATGCAATCTATATAGGCCATGGTGGTTTATCCTACAAGTTTGATTAGCTTATTAATTATCTCCCCCACATTCTATCTTAAATGTTTTTATATCCTTTTTGGATCTCTTATTCCCAATTCATGTCCATCCCATTATTCTCCTTAGTAAGTACTGGAGCAAAGCAATAATTGAAGATTTATGCCATTTTTCTGTCATTCCGAGTGAGTTTATTATGTGTTTCCCTTAGTGTGAGTGAGAAAGAGAGAGAGAGAGAGATAAAGATTCCAGCAATTAAGGTTGTATGGCTTTACCAGATAGATACAGACAGATAGAAATATAGAAATTCAGACATTTCCCTGCGATCAAGTAAGCTGAGATTTAAGACAGCTGGTCCAGAGATCGATAACAATGCCAAAGGTGTATTTAGCCAGGAGCAAAGGATCCAGGAGGTTCAGATAATACCTCTATAGCCAGAGGCTCATCACTCTGATATCTCACAGTCTATTCCTAAGAGAAGGCAAGTCAACTAGTTCATCCTCAGAAGAATGTGACTTCATAAGTTCTGGAAACATTGTGAACTACAAGCATATTAGTTTAAATATTAGTCTGCAGCTGTTTTTGGGTCCGGGGTTGTGATTCACGACTTTCCCATTCAGGTAGGCAGACTTGATTCAGCCTTCTCATTTACCAGATTGTAGCATTAGTCTGAGGAGGGCCCATGCTGCTGGCTGCCTCAGCACTCAGCAAGGGGCCAAGCACCATGCACTCATATCACATTTTGCAACCAGCCTGCTTCTCTTATAGGCAGTCTGTCCTCTTAAAAGGGAGCTTCACTCAGTGGAAAGGGAGCTGCTGCAGCTCCCTGTCTGTACTGATACTGGCTGCAAGTTGGAGCAGTACAAATGGAGCACCAGGGAGAAGGCTCCTAGGTTTACAGATGTGGTGCTGAAGGCCTTAGTGGTGGAACTTGATAGAAGGAGAGCAGTGCTATTTCTGCAGGGAGTGGGAATGGGAGGCCTCAAAGCAAACTTCCGAAGGGAGTGGGAGCAGGTGGCCAAGGAAGTCAATGCCCAGAATCTGGCCCCGATGACCTGGCAACAGTGCCACAATGACCTCACACCTCAAGATCAGTGAAGGCATCTTCATGAGACACCTACTACCCTCACAATGCCAACCCCTCACACTGCTCAATGCACCACACCCCCATCACCCACCCAGCGACACTCCCTGGCAGTCAGAACTCAGGCCTAACATCCAGGTACTCCACCTCACTCTCACACACCTACCAATGATGCCAGCCTCACATCCATCCCTCACTGTCTCCACATACCTCCGGCTATTCAACTATGGCAGGCACATCACACAGGATGCAGCACGACCACTGACATTCTGCCCACTCTCTCAGGATGACATCTTCCTGCCCCTGCCACCCACCCAGTGCCCTTGCTGTTGCCCATCAGCTGGTCAGCCCAGACTGCTGGTATCCATGCTGAGCTGAAGTACAGTCTGAAGCTGGACCCTAGAGGCCCAGAATTGCTTGAGGTCATCATGCAAGACCATCTGCAGTCTCTCCCAGTGAAAGTCAGCAGCCTTCCAGCAGCCATGCTACAGCCACTGGGATAGCTCTGTGTTGGAGCACTAGGACAGGCAAAGATACCCACAAGACAGGCACTAAGGGAACACACAAGGGTGAAGAGTTCATTTTTGCCGATATAATTGGATGTGTTATTTGATAAAGATGATAAAGACAAAGATTTTGTTGCTGGCTTTTATTGCAGGATTCTGGCCAGGATGATGTTGTGTAGAGATGTTTCAGATGATTGGGTAGGAAGAGTAGAGTGCATGCCTCCTTCTCTTCCACTTCCTCCAACTCCTCATCCCTCTGCACAGAGGTTCCCCTCTCTTAGCCTTCGCTCCATCACTTTGCTGTGCTGCAGACCCAGAGTCAGTGCCTCTCCTGCCCCCATACCTGTTGCAGCCTTGATGTGGACAGGTCCCTGTGAGGGAGAACCTTTTTTACACAGAGAGTGGTGACGAGCCTACGAGGGTGGAGGAAGTGGAGATGATGAATGATTTCAAAAGGAAATTGGATGGGCACTTGAGGGAAATGAACTTATGAGGCTCTGGGAATAATGCCGGGGAATGGGACTGTTTGGATTGCTCTGCAGAGAGCTGGTAAGCACTCAATGGACCTCATGGTCTCCTTCGGTGACATAATGGCCGGAATTCTACGCCGCCCCAGCAGGTCGGATGGTGGCGCGGGGGTGGCGTAAAATTGAGCAGCAGGCACCGGGAAGCCTAACCGCCCCGATTCCGCCTCCGACCAAGTTTACGGAGGTCCAGCGGGGGGGGCGGGGGGGTGAGAAGCCACCCGCCTGCTCGACGCCAATCAAGACCCTTAAGTGGCCACTTAACAGCCACTTAAGGGCCCTTCCACGCCTCCACGGGTATTTTACCTGTGGCAAGCGGGTGTGCCGGGGACGTGAAAGGCCACCCAGCTATTGCTGCCGGCCTTTCCGCACCCCAGGGTGGTGGGGTGGCCTGGCAATCGGACCCGATTGAGAGCCGCCCCTGCCTCCTAACCCAACTCCGGGATCCAAGACGCCCCTTCCCCCACAAACGACCACCCTAGCCTCACCAGGGCACGACTGATTCCCCTGGTGAGGCAACCCAAACTTACCTTCAGTCCCAGCTCCTTGGTATCTTCCTCAGTCGGCTGGGCTGCAGTCCCAGCAGTGGCCACCGCTCCTGGTGGCGCTGCTGAGGCGGGACCTCCTCCCTCAAGTGGGATCTGTAAAATACGGGACGGATCCCCTGGCTGGGCGGAAGCGGGTTTGGCACCGAAATTTACATTGGAGTCCGGCTCCCGTCCGCCCACTGTAAAATTCCGGCCAATAGCTCTCTGGGATGGATTTTCCTTTGGGCTTTGAGAGCCCGACTTCATGGCCAAATAGGGGTTCTGAGCCTGCACTTGCCGGCAGTGAGACTAGCTCAGCAATATTCCCAAAGACAGGCCAGAACTGCTGCCTCCGTGCTCGCTCTCGATGCTGCTGGCCCAATCAGAGGGACGGCAGCTCTGAAGCCTTGGCAGTCCCACTGGGAGAGGTGGATGCTGCTCAGGCAGGTTGGGGACTGCGATGGTGCCTCAATATGGAGATGCCCTCGGAGGGGGGAAAATTAAATTAATAATACAGAGCTGGGAAAGCAGACGGCCCTGAGGAATAGAGAGGAAAGCCCTCTGGTGGGATCATTGGGTTCACGGGAACAACCTTTCCTGCCCTTGGCCCCATCATTAGGACATGAATCTTCCAGCTCCAATGACCGCCCCCCCCCCCCCCCACCCCACCTCCCCCACCACCCCCAAGCCTGCCAGAGCGAGGCTACCTCTGTGGAGCTGGCAGCCAATCGGCCTCTTGGTCTACCCCGGGAAACCTCCCTGCTGGTGGAAATGTGTGGGAAGCCATCCCAACATGGCTTCCCCTATTTTCCCAGCAGCCGCCTCGTCTTCAACACCATCTCCATGGGGCCGGCAGAACTCCGCCCCTCTGACTCTATGACTCCTCTAGCCCTCCCTGGGAGGATGCAGCAATACTTCCAACCAAAACACCCCCAAAATAGTTCACAGTCCTTCCAGACACTTTGCAATAGCAGAGATTAGTTTCAATCACCTTCGCTGCAAGTTGGGTGCCTGGCCCTTTAACTAAGTGAGTGGTGTCTCCCTCCTGCAGCTGCGTGGTCCAAGTTGGGAATACATGCGTCTGATCAGCCGGAACGTCTGTCTAACATCGCAATGTGCCCTGTTGTGAAGCTGTTGGCTTACGGATGACATGCCCACAATAGTGCCCTACCCAGTGTGGTACGTCAGGTGTGCCACACCAAAAGTGGTTGGGAACACTGTGTCCCACTAAGAGGGCCCCGGAGTACCGGCTAAATCCAGGCTATGCAGCCGAATTTCTAGCCCATCGTCTTTCATCTATTCAATAGACTGTCTATACTAATGATGACGAACTTGTAATAACCTCAAACTATGCGTTTAGAATGAGCAAGCAGTTATTGCTGAGTGAAAGAGCTGAACTGCTTTTGTAACCTCTATTAATTATTTGATAAACTAACCCTATCTCTGAATTATTTGTGTACTCAGAGTACTGCTAACTATAATTCTCAGGGTAATTATTAGCTAATTATTATTGTTAGTTCATGCTGTTTTTTTTCTGACTCCATCGGTGATTCGCTCAGATTTGTCTGGAGGTGGCCTTGGTTGTAACTCTGGGCTCATGTTGACAGGACTCATTGCGCAGTGCATTTGAAGGTTAACCAATTCGCGGTCTCCTTCACAAACTGTGTCGGACAGCCAGCAATGACCCAGCTTTGTGGAGTAGCCCTCCTCAATCTGCAGGCTGTCAGTGGTGTTGCTAACTCCGGTGGGATTCATCTGGAGGTTTCATCACATGGCCCCTAGCCTCAAACTGCCCACCCCACATTCCCACCATTGGTCCATTCTCCGGTCCCTGAAGGAGAGCAGTCCAGACCCTGGCACCAATGGGCAAGGGACTGTACAGGAGACGAACAGCAAAGAGAGGAAATGTAGTTGTTATAGTAGATTCCATAGTTAGGGGGCAGACAGGCATTTCTGTAACCGTCATCGTGAGTCCTGCACGGTGTGTTACCTCCCTTGTCCCAGGGTAAAGAGCATTACGGAGAGGGTGCAGGATATTCTACAGGGAGAAGGGAATGAGCCAGAAGTTGTGGCACACATTGGTGCCAACGATATAAACAGAGCAGGTATTGAGGACCTTCAGTCACGTTCTCAGAAGGAAGTTAAAAGGTAGAACCTTAAAGGTAGTAATCTCTGGATCACTCCCAGTGCCATGCACTAGCGAGAGTAGAAATAGGAAGATAGGGAGGATCAATGAGGCATGATGCAGGAGGGAGGGCTTCAGATTTTTGGGACATTGGGATCAGTTCTGGGGCAGGAGGCACCCATTCTAAAGGGACTGGTTGCACCTCAACAGGACTGGGGCCAATGTGCTCATAAGGAGGTTCATTAGTGCAGTTGGGGAGGTTTTAAACTAAATTGGCAGGAGGATGGGCACCAGCATATAGAAATAGAAGAGAGGAATAAGGTGTATAATTTGAGAATGTTAGACAGTACTAGAGAAGGATCTGTATTAGATGGGAGCAGACTGAGAAGGACTACGAGCATTGCAAAGACAGGATTACAATGCATGTATGTAAACACACAAAGTGTGGTGAGTAAGGCTGGTGAGCTACAAGTGCAAATAGCCATGTGGGAATATGATATAGTGGCAATAACTGAAACGTGACTTAAAAATGGTGAGGACGGGTCTTTTAATATATAAGAATATAAAGTGTTCAGAAAAGACAGAGAAGGATAAAAGGGAGGTGGGGTGGCAGTGCTGATTAGGGAAGACATTGTAGTGTTGGAAAGAGGGGATGTCCTTAAAAAAGCAAGGACAGAATCCATTTGGTTACAGTTGAGAAGCAAAAAGGGTATGATCACACTACTGAGGGTATTCTATAGGTCTCCAAATAGAGAGAGAGATAGAGGGGCAAATCTGCAGGAAAATCACAGAGATATACAAGAACTTTAGAGTGGTGAAGTTGGGGGACTTAAATATCTATTGGAATAATGTTAGAGGAAAGGGTAAGGAGGGAGAGGAATTTCTGAAATGTGTTCAGGAGAACTTCCTTAACCAGTATGTTCACGGTCCAACTAGGAAGGAGGCATTGCTGGATCTGGTGCTGGGGAAAAGAGGTGGGCCAGTGGACCAAGTGTCTGTGGGGGAATACTTGGGTAACAGTGTTCATTGTGTCATAAGGTTTAGATTAGTAATGCAGAAAAACAAGGAACAATAAAAAGTAGAACGTCTCGATTGGAAGAGGGCTAATTTCAATGCGATGAGAAGGAATCTAACTAGAGCAAAGACTGACAGGAAAAACTGTAAAGGAACAATGGGTTATCTTTAAGGAGGAGATGTTTCAGGTACAGGCTAGGTACCTTCCAACATGGGTGAAAGCTACGGGGACCAAAGCCAAGTATCCTTGGATGACGAGGGAGATAGGGAATATGATGAAACAAACAAAAGGGTGTACAATGCATGTCAGGTGAATTCTTCAAGTGAGAACCAGGTCAAATACAATAAGTTGAGAGGAAGTGAAGAGGAAAGTAAGACTGACAAAGAGAGAATATGAGAATAGAATGGCAGTTAACAGGGAACCCAAAAATCCTCTACCGGTATGTAAATAGTAAGTAAGAGGTAGGATGGGGTCTATTAAGGACGAGGAGGGTAATATATGCCTACAGGTGCAAGGCAAGGCTAGAATACTTAATGAGTACTTTGTATCAGTGTTTACTAAGGAAAAGGAATCCGACAAAATATTGGTAGAAGCAGAGAGAGTAGAGGCAATGGATAGGGTAAAAATTGAGAGTGGGGAGATACTGAGAAGGTTGGCTATGCTTAGGGTAGGTAAGTCGCCTGGTCCAGGTGGCTTGCATCCCAGGTTGCTAAAGGAAGTGGGGGTAGAGATATCAGAAGGGCTTGTCATAATCTTCCAATCTTCCCTGGATACGGGAGAGGTGCCAGAGGATTGGAGAGTGGCAAAGGTGACACCCAAATTCAAGAAAGGTTGCAAGGACGTTCCTAGTAACCACAGGCCAGTTAGTTTTAGAAACAAGAATCAGGGAAAAAAATCAACAAACACTGGAGAGGTTTGAATTAATTAAGGATAGCCAGCATGGCTAATCTGACTGAAATTTTTGATGAAGTAGCAGAGAAGATTGATGAAGGGAATGTGGTGGATGTTGTTTAGATGCATTTTAAGATAATGTTTAATAAAGTACCATCTAAAAGGCTGGTTAACAAAATTGAGGCTCATGGAGGGTCAATGCCCAATTGGATGAAAAATTGGCTTAAGGACAGAAAACAGTGAATCGTGGTAAATGGTTGTTTTTCAGACTGGAGAATGGTAGACAGTGGTGTTTCCCAAAGGTCAGTGCTGGGACAACTGCCTTTTCTGCTATACATTAATGACTTGGATCCTGGAACACAGAGTAAAATTTCAAAACTAGCCAATGACACCAAACTTGGAGGAGTGGCAAACAGTGAGGATGACAGGATTTGCCTGCAACAGGACATAGATAGGCTAGCAGAATGGGCAAACAAGTAGCAGATGGAATTTAATACAGACAAGTGTGAGGCAGAACGGTTTGGGGGAGGTAATATAGACTTAATGGTGCAGTACTAAAGAGTGTGCAGGGACAGAGGGACCTGGGGGTGCATGTGTATCGATCTTTGAAGGTGGCAGGACATATTGTGAGAGTGGTTAGCAAAGCATATGGGATCTTGGGCTTCATAAATAGAGGCATTGAGTACAAAAGCAGGGAAGTTATGCTGAACCTTTATAAAGCTCTGGTTAGGCTCCGACTGGAGTATTGTAACCAGTTCTAGTCACTACACTTTAGGAAAGATGTGAGGGCCCTTGAGAGAGTGCAGAGGAGATTTACCAGAATGGTTCCAGGGATGGGGGATTTTAGTTACAAGGTTAGGTTGGAGAAGCTGTGGTTATTCTCCTTGGAGCAATGGAGATTGAGGGGAGATTTAATAGAAGTGTACAAAATTATGACAGGCTTAGATCAGTTAGACAAGGAAAAACTGTTCCCATTAACAAATGGTACAAGGACTAGGGGACACAGATTGACGTTTTGGTCAAGAGATGCAGGGGGAATATGAGAAAGAACTTCTTTATGCAGTGGATGGTAATGAACTAGAACTCACTGGCTACAAGGGTGGTGGAAGCAGAAACAATCAAAAGGAAATTGACGGGGACTTGAAGGAAATAGACTTGCAGGGCTACAGGGATCGAGCGGGGGAGTGGAACTGACTGCAGAGCTCCCTGGAGAGCCGGCATGGACCCAAATGACCTCCTTCTGTGCCATAAATGACTGTATGAATCTATGACACTGCCTTCTCACACCAATTGGAAAGGGAACCGACTCTTTGATACACAGTTGGAATAATCTTGACTGCTAGTCAAACAGTCTTTTCTCCTTCATCTCCATTATTTTTATAATTAATAAATGAAAGTCTCCAAAGTAGATGACATTTATTTTTTTATTGGCCCTATGATTTTGTCCGGTTTGATTGTAGCCATGTGCTGGAGATTGATGGGCAATTCCTGGAGGGATGACAACCCTAGCTCAGAGGTAGCAGCAGATAGGGACTGGAGGCTGTCTATGGTCCCTGTTCAGCCTGGGTTCCCTGCAGTGTTCCCTCTGATCATCCTCTTTTCCCACCTTGAAGCAGAGTAACCAACGTAGACCTGACAGACCTCTTCGGTTCACACAGAACAATCTGCAAGATTAAACTTAAAAACACCCTACAAAACTAAATAAATGCTCAAAAAATATCTAAATACCATTTACAAAATGAAAAATCAAACACAAGTTAGGGGAGCGTTGATAAAAAAAACGGGAAAAACTACAACACTTCTACAAAAACTTAAATTATAGCTGTAAAAACTTTGCAATAAACTGCAAAATCTCTCTACTCTATGAGCTGCTCTGGGTCCCTTCATAGTCTTGGAGGCCATGGAAAACAGGACTGGAATGCCACCGTTCATGACCCCAGGCATTCCTTCCCATTGGGGACCGCAAAGGAACACATGACCCTGCACAAAACCCCACCCAACAACCATCAGTGCAGGCGGCAGGGTTAGGATGAAATGGGCAATGATGTCTGGTCCCAGCAGAAAGATCTGACCAACATGGAGCCATTGGGGATCTGGGGTTTAGTCTTATCCCCTGATGTTCCTCAGTTGGCTGTCCTGAATTTGCCCAAGAACAGCAGTAAAGTCCAGACCAAAGCGGCAAACGCGAGTCAAATTCAGGCAATTGAAAATATACTCAAAATAGCCCAGTGAAGATCATTTTGATTTGGTGCTCAAAACAATGTGTCAGATGCAAGAACCTCAGAACGCACAGAATGAGAAACAGCCATTCAAATAAGCTCCTTCTACAGACTGTGATGGTAGCTGTTATATCAGGGAGTCAACCCAACCTCTGTGATGATCTGAGGAGAGACTCTGCAAAGTCCCTCCCCACTCCACAAATCAAACCAATCTGAAGTATATTCAACAAACATTACATCTTCCTTTACTGATCTATCGCAGGGTTGGATTGATCTGATTGCCGATATCATCATGTTCCACTTACCTTCCGGGAGAGCAGCGGAGAGGAGCAGAGCTGCGGGAGGAACACGGAGTGGGGAGCTAATAAATAGAGCCCGAGGATCAAGGCCTAGAGCACTTACCTTCTGGGAGAGGAATGGACCTGCGGGGAAAACACCGAGAATGGAGCACCGATAAATAGAGCCCGAGGATCAAGGCCGAGAGCACATATCTTCCGGGAGCGGACCTGTGTGAGAGCGGTCCAGAGTTTGAAAACAAAGTGAGAAGTGACGTCACAGGAAAGTTGCAAAGTGATTGGTTGGTGAGTAACTGTTGTTAGGGAATAACTCTAAATAGCTGGGTTAGTAACGAAAAGAAAAGGGAAAGGTCTACAGTTTTTAAAATATAGTAGGTCGTGTTTGTTTTTAGGCAATCAAGGTCCCGAGTGTATTCTCTTCTTTTGGGCCTCCTTATCTCGAGAGACAATGGATACGCGCCTGGAGGTGGTCAGTGGTTTGTGAAGCAGCGCCTGGAGTGGCTATAAAGGCCAATTCTGGAGTGACAGGCTCTTCCACAGGTGCTGCAGAGAAATTTGTTTGTTGGGGCTGTTGCACAGTTGGCTCTCCCCTTGCGCCTCTGTCTTTTTTCCTGCCAACTACTAAGTCTCTTCGACTCGCCACAATTTAGCCCTGTCTTTATGGCTGCCCGCCATATAAAATATAGTAGGTCGTGTTTGTTTTTAGGCAATCAAGGTCCCGAGTGTATATAATCTAATTTTTGGGTAACTTAAGGGAATAAATTAAGGGTAACTCATGGCAGGGCAGCTCGGCAGTGTGGAGTGCTCCTCCTGTGCAATGTGGGAAGTCGGGGACACTTCTAGTGTCCAGGGCGAACACGTGTGCAGGAAGTGTCACCAGCTGCAGCCACTTGAAATCCACGTTTCGGATCTTTAATGGCGGCTGGAGACACTGTGGAGCATTCCGTGAGGCTGAGATCATCATGGATAGCACGTACAGGGAGGTGGTCACACTGCAGGTAAAGACTGCCAGGCAGAAAGGGAATGGATGGCTGCCAGGCAGAGTAGAAGAACTAGGCAGGTAGTGCAGGAGTCCCCTGGGTCCATCTCCCTATCTAACAGATTTTTCCATTTTGGATACTGTTGGGGGAGATAGCTTCTCAGGGGAATAGAGCAAGAGGCAAGTCTGTGGCAGCACGAGTGGCTCAGCTGCACAGGAGGGGAGGAAAAGGAGTGGGAGAGCTATACTGATAGGGGATTCTATTGTAAGGGGTACAGATAGGCGTTTCAGTGGCTGCAAGCATGACTCCAGGATGGTATGTTGCCTCCCTGGTGCTAGGGTCAAGAATGTCATGGAGCGGCTGCAGGACATTCTGAAGGGGGAGGGTGAACAGTCAGAGGTTGTGGTACACATTGGTACCAACGACATAGGTAAAAAGAGGGATGAGGTCCTGCGAGAGGAATTTAGGGATTGAGGTAGCAGATTAGCAGGTAGCAGGACCTCAAAGGTTGTAATCTCTGGATTACTCCCATTGCCATGTGTTAATGAGTATAGGAATAGGAGGATAGAGTAGACGAATGCGTGGCTGAGGAGATGGTGCAGGAGGGAGGGCTTTAGTTTCCTGAATCACTGGGTCTGTTTCTGGCAAAGGTGGGACCTGTACAAGTTGGATGGGTTACACATGAACCAGAATGGGACCAACAAACTTGCTGGGAGGTTTGCTAGTGCTGTTGGGAGGAGTTAGGAGGGCTAAAAGGGGTCATGAAAAGTCATTGGCAAACAGGATTAAGGAAAATCCCAAGGCTTTTTATACATATATAAAGAGCAAGAGGGTAACCAGGGAAAGGGTTGGCCCACTCAAGGACAGAGATGGGAATCTATGCGTGGAGCCAGAGGAAATGGGTGAGGTGCTAAATGAGTACGTTGCATCAGTATTCACCAAGGAGAAGGACTTGGTGGATGATGAGCCTAGGGAAGGGAGTGCAGATAGCCTCAGTCATCTCATTATCAAAAAGGAGGAGGTGTTGGGTGTCTTGCAAAGCAGTAAGGTAGATAAGTCCCCAGGGCCTGATGGGATCTACCCTAGAATACTGAGGGAGGCAAGGGAAGAAATTGCTGGCGCCTTGACAGAAATCTTAGCATCCTCATTGGCGACAGGTGAGGTCCCAGAGGACTGGAGAATAGCCAATGTTGTTCCTTTGTTTAAGAAGGGTGGTAAGGATAATCCAGGAAATTATAGGCCGGTGAGCCTTACATCAGTGGTAGGGAAACTATTAGAGAGGATTCTTCGGGACAGGATTTACTCCCATTTGGAAACAAACGAACGTATTAGCGAGAGACAGCATGGTTTTGTGAAGGGGAGGTCGTGTCTTACTAATTTGATTGAGTTTTTTGAGGAAGTGACGAAGATGATTGATGAGGGAAGGGTGGTGGATGTTGTCTATATGGACTTTAGTAAAGCCTTTGACAAGGTCCCACATGGCAGACTGGTGCAAAAGGTGAAGTCACATGGGATCAGAGGTGAGCTGGCAAGATGGATACAGAACTGGCTCAGTCACAGAAGGCAGAGGGTAACAGTGGATGGGTGTTTTTCTGAATGGAGGGATGTGACTAGTGGTGTTCCGCAGGGATCAGTGCTGGGACCTTTGCTGTTTGTAGTATATATAAATGATTTGGAGGAAAATGTAGCTGGTCTGATTAGTAAGTTTGCGGACGACACAAAGGTTGGTGGAGTTGCGGATAATGATGAGGATTGTCAGAGGATACAGCAAGATAAAGATCGGTTGGAGACTCGGGCAGAGAAATGGCAGATGGAGTTTAATCCGGACAAATGTGAGGTAATGCATTTTGGAAGGTCTAATGCAGGTGGGAGGTATACAGTAAATGGCAGAACCCTTCGGAGTATTGACAGGCAGAGAGATCTGGGCGTACAGGTCCACAGGTCACTGAAAGTGGCAACGCAGGTGGATAAGATAGTCAAGAACGCATACGGCATGCTTGCCTTCATCGGTCGGGGCACAGAGTATAAAAATTGGCAAGTCATGCTGCAGCTGTACAGAACCTTAGTTAGGCCACACTTAGAATATTGCGTGCAATTCAGGTCGCCACACTACCAGAAGGACGTGGAGGCTTTGGAGAGGGTACAGAGGAGGTTTACCAGGATGTTGCCTGGTCTGGAGGGCATTAGCTATGAGGAGAGGTTGGAAAAAGTCGGATTGTTTTCACTGAAACAACAGAGGTGGAGGGGCGACATGATAGAGGTTTACAAAGTTATGTATGGACAGAGTGGATAGTCAGAAGCTATCAGTTACTAGGGGACATAGGTTTAAGGTGAGAGGGGCAAAGTTTAGAGGGGCTGTGCGAGGCAAGTTTTTTACACAGAGGGTGGTGAGTGCCTGGAACTTGCTGCCAGGGGAGGTGGTGGAAGCAGATACGATAGCGACGTTTAAGAGACATCTTGACAAATACATGAATAGGAAGGGAATAGAGAGATATGGGCCCCGGAAGTGCAGAAGGTGTTAGTTTAGGCAGACATCAAGATCGGCGCAGGCTTGGAGGGCCGAATGGCCTGTTCCTGTGCTGTACTGTTCTTTGTTCTTTGTTCTTGTTCTTTGGGGCGGGTGGGGAACGTTAAACGAATTTGGCAGGGGGATGGGATACAGAGTGGAGGTAGAGTAGGGGATGATCCACAGTTAAATATAAAAGGCGGCACAGGGCGGCACAGTGGCGCAGTGGTTAGCACCGCAGCCTCACAGCTCCAGTGACCCGGGTTCGATTCCGGGTACTGCCTGCGTGGAGTTTGCAAGTTCTCCCTGTGTCTGCGTGGGTTTTCTCCGGGTGCTCCGGTTTTCTCCCACAAGCCAAAAGACTTGCAGATTGATAGGTAAATTGGCCATTATAAATTGTCACTAGTATAGGTAGGTGGTAGGGAAATATAGGGACAGGTGGGGATGTTTGTTAGGAATATGGGATTAGTGTAGGATTAGTATAAATGGGTGGTTGATGTTCGGCACAGACTCGGTAGGCCGAAGGGCCTGTTTCAGTGCTGTATCTCTAATCTAAAAAAACTGAGTCAGTCTGGAAGGCAGATCAAATATAGACCTGTTAAGGCACAAGTGAAAAATGCAAGGCTGGATTGCATCTATTTTAATGTAAGGAGTCTTACTAGTAAGGCAGATGAATTGAGGGCGATAATTAGCACATGGGATTATGATATTATTGCTATCACAGAGACATGGTTGAGGGAAGGGCAGGACTGGCAGCTCAATATTCCAGGGTATAGAATCTTCAGGTGAAACAGGGAAAGGGTAAAAGAGGGGGTGGCATTGCACTGTTGATCAAGGAGTCAATTACTGCAGTAAGGAGGGATGATATCTTAGAAGGTTCCTCAAATGAGGCCATATGGGTAGAACTTAAAAACAAAAAAGGGGCAATCACTTGGCTGGGCGTGTACTACAGACCTCCAAACAGTCAGGGAGAGATAGAAGAACAGATATGCAAGCAAATCTCAGAGAGGTGTAAAAATAATAGGATAATAATAGTAGGGGATTTCAACTTCCCCAATATCAACTGGGATAGTCTTAGTGCAAAAGGCTTAAAGGGGGCAGAATTCTTAAAATGCATACAGGAGAGCTTTTTGATCCAGCATGTAGAAAGTCCTACAAGAGAAGGGGCAGTACTGGACCTAATCCTAGGGAATGAAGCTGGACAAGTGGTAGAAGTGTCAGTGGGGGAGCATTTCGGGGATAGTGACCATAACTCTGTAAGATTTAAGGTAGCTATAGAAAAGGACAAAGATGGACTGGAAATAAAAGTACTGAACTGGGGAAAGGCTGATTTCAATATGATAAAACAGGATCTGGCCAAAGTGGACTGGGAGCAGCTACTTGTAGAAAAGTCTGCATCAGACCAGTGGGAGTCATTCAAAGAGGTAAGAGTGAGGGTTCAGAGCCAACGTGTACCCATTAAGGTGAAAGGTAGGACCAACAAGTCCAGGGAACCCTAGATGTCAAGGAATATAGAGGATTGAATCAGGAAAAAAACGAGGCTTATGGCAAATTCAGAGTGCTGAAAACAGCGGAGACACTAGAGGAGTAGAGGAAGTGTGGGGGGGGGGGGGGGTGGGGTACTTAAAAAAGTAATTAGGAGAGCGAAGAGGGGACATGAAAAAACACTGGTGGGCAAGATAAAGGAAAATCCCAAGGCATTTTTTAAGTACATTAAGGG
The DNA here is from genome assembly GCF_036365525.1 of Heterodontus francisci. NCBI lineage: Eukaryota > Metazoa > Chordata > Chondrichthyes > Heterodontiformes > Heterodontidae > Heterodontus > Heterodontus francisci. The sequence continues at coordinate 10,005,241 of NC_090380.1, read as the reverse complement.
CAAGAGGATAACCAGGGAAAGAGTAGGGCCCATTAGGGACCAAAGTGGCAATCTGTGTGTGGAGCTAGAGGATATAGGTGAGGTTTTAAATGACTACTTTTCATCTGTGTTCACTATGGAGACAGACAAGGTAGGTGTAGAAATCAGGGAAGGGGATTGTGATATACTTGAACATATTAGCATTGAATGGGAGGAAGTATTAGCTGTTTTAGCAGGCTAAAAAGTGGATAAATCCCCAAGCCCAGATGAGATGTATCCCAGGCTGTTATGTGAGGCAAGGGAGGAGATAGCAGAGGCTCTGACACAAATTTTCAAATCCTCTCTGGCCACAGGAGAGGTACCAGAGGATTGGAGGACAGCGAATGTGGTACCATTATTCAAGAAGGGTAGCAGGGATAAAGCAGGTAATTACAGGCCGGTGAGTCTAACATCAGTGGTTGGGAAACTATTGGAAAAAATTCTGAGGGACAGGATTAGTCTCCACTTGGAGAGGCAGGGATTAATCAGGGATAGTCAGCATGGCTTTGTCAGGGGGAGATTGTGTCTAACTAACTTGATTTAATTTTCAAGGCGGTGACTAGATGTGTAGATGAGTGTAAGGCAGTTGATATAGTCTACATGGACTTCAGTAAGGCTTTTGATAAAGTCCCACCTGGGAGATTGGTTCAGAAGGTAAGAGCCCATGGAATCGAGGGCAATTTGGCAAATTGGATCCAAAATTGGCTTAGTGGCAGGAGGCAGAGGGTAATGGTCAAGGGTTGTTTTTGCGAGTGGAAGCCTGTGACCAGTGGTGTACCCACAGGGATCGGTGCTGGGACCCTTGTGTTTGTAGTGTACATTAATGATTTAGACGTAAATATAGGAGGTATCATCAGTAAGTTTGCAGATGACATGGAAATTGGTGGTGTTGTAAATAGCGAGGAGGAAAGCCTTAGATTACAGGACAATGTAGATGGGCTGGTAAGATGGGTGGAGCAGTGGTAAATGGAATTTAATCCTGAGAAGTGTGAGGTGATGCATTTTGGGAGGACTAACAAGGCAAGGGAATATACAATGGATGGTAGGACCCCAGGAAATACAGAGGGTCAGAGGGACCTTGGCGTACTTGTCCATAGATCACTGAAGGCAGCAGCACAGGTAGATAAGGAGGTTAAGAAGGCATATGGGATACTTGCCTTTATTAGTCGAGGCATAGAATATTAGAGCAGGGAGGATATGATGGAGCTGTATAAAACGTTAGTTAGGCCACAGCTGGAGTATTGTGTACAGTTGTGGTCACCACACTATAGGAAGGATGTGATTGCACTGGAGAGGGTGCAGAGGAGATTCACCAGGATGTTGTCTGGACTGGAACATTTCAGTTATGAAGAGAGACTGAAAAGGCTAGGGTTGTTTTCCTTGGAGCAGAGAAGGCTGAGGGTGGACATGATTGAGGTATTCAAAATTATGAGGGGCATTGATAGGGTAGATAGGAAGGAACTTTTTCCCTTAACGGAGATGTCAGTAACCAGGGGGCATAGATTTAAGGCAAGGGGAAGGAGGTTTAGAGGGGATTTGAGGAAAGATTTTTTCACTCAGAGGGTGGTTGGAATCTGGAACACACTACCTGAAGAGGTGGTAGAGGCAGGAACCCTCACAACATTTAAGAAGCATTTAGATGAGCACTTGAAACACCATAGCATGCAAGGCTACGGGCCAAGTGCTGGAAAATGGGATTAGAATAGTTAGGTGCTTGATGGCTGACACAGACACGATGGGCCAAAGGGCCTGTTTCTGTGCTGTATAACTCTCTAACTCTATTCAATCTACAGTTATACTTTTGATTGCTCGACACATGCTCATAACGGCCCAGTAAAGGACAATATTTTCAGGATGGGGTGGGGGAAGAGAAAAATTAGCAACGTAAGAAATAGAAATTATAACACCCTACCATCCTATTAAACAAAGTCGGGTTTACAGACACTGGATGCAATTCAGTGAGAGATTTGGGGCTGGATTTTCAGATCGGGTGGGGAACCTGAAGCCAGGATGATCTCCTGCTGACGCTGCATTGCGTGTGTGGCTATCTCTCATTCTAAATGCCCTCATTGGGCTGAAGGTGAGCTCAGTGTCCAGTTAATTGCGCCGAGAGGCGGAAGCGGCCCGCAGATGGCAGCCATGGTGGTGCCTGGGCCTGGCAGTACCTTGGCAGGCCAGCATTCTCACTGAGAACACAAGTGGACAAACGGCCAATTGGAAGGTAAAGCACACAACATTTTTCATCATTAATTAAAAAAAACTTTAACCTCTGTCCACTTTGAACCCGGTACTAGCGTGTACCAGACTGTTCAGGTTCCATGCTTTGAAAATTGCTTTCTCGTCCTCCCTGGCCCATTACCAAGCTGCTGAAGGAGTTTAATGGGCCTTTAATGGAAGAAGAGTCGCTTCCCCACACCACTGCCGTCCCTTTGAAAATGACCTCACATTCCAGAGGCGGTGGGATCCAGTGCCGCTCTCCAGGAAAACAATTTCAAATCCCGCCCATACCCCTTCCCGATTTTTTATCCAAAAAAATGTTCTCTGAAGGGAAAATAATGATCTCTTTCGAAAAGACTCCCCAATATGAAAACCTTAATTACTACAGCAGAACCAAAAATGTGAAGTTAAAGATTGTGATTTGTTTTGTTACAGCAGTTTCATTTGAGCCTTTTGATTGCAAAGGTTCAAGAATAATGGGACATTTCAAATTATCTGTTTACATGACCGATTGATAGAGCAGCAGCTGTACGTGTAAGAGCTGGGCCCATTAATTTTCATCTAACTGTGTGTTGTACACATTTCGAACCTGTTCACTTAAACAGAAGTGATCCTCAGGTAATTGACACAGGATCACTACTTCCTTAGAAATCAAAGCAAAGGGTCTTTGTAAATCATTCTGAACATTACAATTATTTTGCACTGTGGCAAAATTATAGGGCTCTTTGACAAAATGTGGTTCCTAACCACAGCTGGATGAATTCCGATCTCTATATTAATGGAGATCACTAGCAACTTTTGCTCTAAAGACAAAGTATCATTCCCAACCTACTTGTAGTCACAATGAATGTAGCTTCAATGGAAGTTCAATGGCCAGTGAAAGAAAGACTTGCATTTCTATAGTGCCTTTCATGACCACTAGACATCTCGAAGCACTTTACAGCCAATGAAGTACTTTTGAAGGGTAGTCGCTGTTGTAATGTTGAAAACGCAGCAGCCAATTTGCACATAGCAAGCTCTCACAAAAAGCAATGTGACTTCAAGAGACGAAAAGTCAAGAGAAATGTAGAATGGGTGACTGATCTGACATCGCCCGTGAAATGCTGCAGTTCAGCTGGGTTCTGTGAAGGTGACTTTTAGAAGACAATTGGAATTTAAAGACAGGACAGTTCAAAAAGGAATAGTATGGCACATAAATGCAGCTTTGTACTCTACACTGAATGTTCCCGAAATTCACTGCCAATGTCTTCCAATTGATTTCTACAGCTAACCATTTAAATCCTTCATGTGCCCAAAGCTTGAGTGGTAAAATAGCGCTCACTATGTTCAGAGAAGTAACATACTTTTTAAGATAATTTGATGAACTAAAGCTGCAGCTGATTGTAGTTTGAAATGTTACTGGTACACTAACCTGCACAGACAGGCCTCTCTCCACTCCATGTGCCATTGTGTTGACAAAAGCTGAACTGGTCTCCGTGGACTAAAGTAAAACCTGGAGTACAGGAATACTGCACATAGTATTTGTATTGCCATGGTGATGGTCTGACCAAGTTGTGGAAGTACAATATCCCGTGATATGGCACAGGCGGAGAGGGACACACAATGGGCCCTTGTAGATTAACTGGTGCCGATTCTGTTTCATCCACCACACTCATTTCAACCAGGTTATTCTGTAGTTCTGATTCAGTTAATTTAGGACCATGCACATCCGAAAGGGTAGCGGTGACATTGTTTGATTTGTTAGCTGACAAACTTGTATTTTGTGCAATTTGGTTGCTCCACGATTGGTTGGTCATGCTGTTATTTGAAACCAATGGGTCTTTTCTAGAGCTGTCCCTTTCTTTCAGTGCTGGAGGTTTAGATCTAATAGATTTTGCTTGGTCTAAATCCATCTGAGCTCCTCTCAATGAGTTAGTTAACTGTATATTATTTAGTCTATTTATTTTTTGTGACAGACCAAAATCATCCGATAGTGCCGACACTTGATCTGTGGACATGAGCTCTTCCTTTATGTGACCATCCATCTGATTATGGCTGTTTACTTTCATCTTTGATTGACTCTCTGGACCAGGAAGTGCTCCACCAGGGGAACCTTTGGTTGTGTTTGGATGTCCCACACTAACAGGCGTACTGGTTTGAGAATGCAGAGATTCAGGACTTTGTGGTATTGCAATGGTTGTTGTGGTGATAGATTTATGCCAAAAGTATGGACTTGGCATGTTTAGGATTCCATGATTGTTACTTGTTGTCGGTAACTCAGTGCCACTAACTGACCAGGCAGGAATAGAGTTAGTAGATGAAGATATTTCTGCACTGACATTTGGATCCTCCTCTTTAAATTGATGGAAGATGGAATCTGGAGGAGCGGGGACAGTTTCGGCTGCAGTCACTGCAGTAGAAGTATATTCACTAGTGTCACCTTGAGAAGACAAACCTCTCATTGATTCTGTGCTTGAAAATGGTAATGACTTCATGGCATCTTCATCCAGTGAGGATGCAGGCTTTGAACTAGTAGCATCTGTTGTAACTATTTGAGTAATCCAATCAAATGTTCTGAGTTGATTCGAGTCATAATTGAGTAATATCTGCTTCTTGCGAGGTTCCTCTCTTGTTGCTTCAATGTTTTCTCCTTCACTCATGGAGCTGTCTTCTTCACTGATATGGCTCTCTGCTCCTCTAAGCCATCCATATGGTTTGGATGTGATTGGAGCTGAATAGAGACCCCTTTGAGTCACTGTGAAGGGATGAGATCAGGTATTAGATATTGGAGAATTTTGTTTCTCAAGAATAATGATGATTTAACTGTCCATTGCAGAGATATTGGGGCTGATAGAAATGTCCTGACTGAGTATATATGGAATAGCATGTTAGTTGTTGCAATAAGGTTTTGGGTGACAGATAAGACGATGGTGAAGGTAAAGATGATGGTAATGATAGGTTCGTTACCATGGAAGATTCTGATTGAAATAATAATTTTGAAGGTTGGTGTAGAGATATAGGGTTAGATTTGGAAGACAGAGAATGTGCTGATGAAGGTGAAGGTGGCAGTGATAATGTCAATTTGGTTGTAGAGGAAGGTTCTGGCTCCATTATAGATTTTGAAGGTTTTGACTATGGTGATGAGGAGGGAGTTAGTTGAGTGACTAACATGGAACGCAATGGCCAGAAGGATGACGGTAATGTTGGTCCTGTCAGTGATGGTAAGGTAAATGTAGAAGTGGATATAGTGCTGATGTTGATAACAGTAATGAAGACATTGATGTTGATCAAACTTTACTTGGCTATATTGATCTTTTGATGATCCTTAGTTTAAGAAGTTGCCTCTAGAAGTCTTACCACACCATGCCTGGAACTCCCTCTCGGCATTATTTTCTGGTTACTCTTGTTGTTATGTGATTGCCTTTAAGAGAAATGTACCTTTAGGATCTTAGTATGCTAATGAGTTAAGTGGCCAAACTACCGAGACAATATAAGGACTTTTGAGTCTCTATTTTGTAAAGTTCATAATCTCTATACTTGTGTAAATAATTTTGATGTTATCTAATTTTATGTATGTTTTACTTTTAGCATTCAAGACTTATCTTTGGAAAGAAGGGGGATGTTATGTGATTGCCTTTAAGAGTAATGTACCTTTAAAATCTTAGTATGCTAATGAGCTAAGTGCCAGGATGCAGTCATGTGACTACTAGCCAGAGTCACTTGGCAACTGTGACACCAAGAGGCAGCTTCCGTAAATAGTTAGCTCTGTGTTGTATATAATAAATAGTTGGCTGTTCATAAACCTGTATGAGATTGTCAATCAACTGAACCCCACAGATCTCATTTATTTTGCATCAGACAACATAAAAAGCTTCTCATTACACTTGTTTTATACAGGTTGATTTAAGGATAAAAGTTGGACGATTGGCCATGATTTTGTAAGAGCAACAATGTGAGGCTCTGGTGAAAGGACAATGTAACAACTATGGCTGTATTACTATGATGAACTTGAAATAGATTATCTGTCAGCTTGTTCAGGGATTATGGTTTATTCAGGTTTGGCAACAAATTTGATTTAGTAACCTCCAGATATGTCTCCTTCCTGGACCTCATCATATCTGATTCTGAAACAAAACACTAGATGCTTCAATCAAAGTTATGTTTTTGGTATTTAGTTACTAAAGTGCGAATAGAACAAGAGGGATACTTGGATGTTGTTAGATTGCTACATTGGACTCCTGGGGCTGAATTTGCAATTAATTGTGGGAATGAGCATGGGTGTGGGAACGCATCAAAAATCACATTCCCGAAGGGTGTCATCGGATCTGGAGGCCTCCGGAACACAAAGAGATTTTCAAAGGGAGGGCGGGAGGGGAGAGACTGGAAACCCATATGTCTCCAATTAAGTGATGGTTGAGCTCATTAAAATACTTCCTAGGCGCAGTTTGAAATTTTCAATCAGGAGGCACGAGGAAAATGCAGGGTCTGAGACATGTCAGGGTGCAGGGGACGGGAGCATTGCAGGGAGCCATAAAGCACTGTTGCTGATGAGTAAGGGTGAATGAAATGAAGGGTGATTCAAAAAGAAGGGGTCAAGTACCATCCGTTTGATCACTTAGTTTAGTTTAGAGATACAGCACTGAAACAGGCCCTTCGGCCCACCGAGTCTGTGCCGACCATCAACCACCCATTTATACTAATCCTACACTAATCCCATATTCCTACCACATCCCCACATGTCCCTATATTTCCCTACCACCTACTTCTACTAGTGGCAATTTATAATGGCCAATTTACCTATCAACCTGCAAGTCTTTTGGCTTGTGGGAGGAAACCGGAGTACCCGGAGGAAACCCACGCAGACACAGGGAGAACTTGCAAACTCCACACAGGCAGTACCCAGAATTGAACCCGGGTCGCTGGAGCTGTGAGGCTGCGGTGCTAACCACTGCGCCACTGTGCCGCCCTTGTAGGCACTGGGGCGCTACTGCTCCATTCTGGAAGGCAATGGTAAGCTCTGTCATAGCTGCTGTCTGAGCATTCCAATGTGGAGCCGGTTTCTGTCTCCATGCAGCTCTTGGAGCCACCAATTGGGCATTGAGCTCACCTTCAGCCCAATTAGTGCCATTCCATTTCTAAACAGCGTCACATCAGCAACATGGACGGAGTGTGACATCAGGGCCTGGAAATGAGCCAGGCATCAGGTTCCAGATCCCGGACTGAAAATCAAGACCCTACACTCTGTGACATAGAATGATAAGATGCGGGATCATTCCTTTGACCCTCAACATGTTCAATACAAAGGTAGGGAGTCAAGCTGTGATAATGAATTTGTGATAATCCAGATAGTTCTGTGCTTTAACAGCATGGTTGCAGTGTTGGATGTTGAAATGCATGGTCACCATCATCTTCAGCCATGTTGAAACTTTGTTTTGTCGGAGTTGTCAGTCTGCATTCTCAGATTAATATCAGGTAAAGCAGCACATCCTAAATCCAACACCACTGAAGAACAACAGAATCATCACTGAATGGAAATATTATTCCATATGGAACTGATGGGCTCTAATCCCAAAAGGAGGTTATTAACACATTTTCAAGTAATGTAAATTTAGAATTAAGAATTAAAACTAAAACTGCTAGAGGGTTACCCTCTGACTTAGTGGAATGGTTTTCTCCCCCCTTCTCCTGTAGGCACTGTTGGAATAGAGTTTCATGGGCATTGGTTTCCCCTGGTATCCTGTCTAAGTGTACAGTGCTGCAAGTGTTATCTGTTAAGTACCTTTACAGCACTGCTTGTAGACCATGATCAGCAGGAATGTTTCTCCAGGGCCAACAAGCTTACCTGTAAACACCCCGCCACCGTCACAATCCCCCCCCCCCCCCGCCCCCCATTATTGTCCCCTGCTATCACCATCCCCTCCACTATCACTGACCCTTTGATTCTCCCCCAAGCTCATTTCTTCCTAATTTTCGACACCCTCCCGATCTTCTCCCGGCACCACTGATCTTCAATCCCCCTGGTGATCATCCCAGATAGTCCCAACCCCTTGGCGTTAATAACTCCTCTCCCCATTCCCAGCTTGGAAATCCCACTCCACTAAATCAGAGCTTGAGTGTCAGAAATCAATTTGACCATGTGGGCTCTCACTCATTTTCACTCATTTCCCCCCTTCCCCCACCCACCCACCCCTCCCCAGCCCAGGAGTATTTGGATCCACTCCCCAGTCACCACCCCTGCTGAAAGTAGCGAACTCAGTATCGACCTTCCACATTTGTACATCGACAAACTGGGCTGTTAATAGAAACATCAGAATCAATTCTGGTTGTCCCTTTGCACAACAATGAAAGTAATGGATTTGGCATTGAATAGCTCTAAGATATATATTGAGATATATTTCAGTTCTGGCACTCGTGCAGTTTGCTCCAGCCATTCTTTATGAAGTTGATAAATATAATTGTGCAAACTTCATGCAATCATTACCAGGACCACATTACTCTACATTTACTGTAAGACTATTAAGATGGGGTCCCACCTTTGCATCTTGGCTTGGTGCCATTCCAGTTATTGCCATTACAATAAAGCATCGGTGATCCAAGCAGTTTGAACCCGGAATCACATCTGAATCTGACAACAGAATTGCCTTCATGCACAGTGCTGCTTCCATGGAGAATACTCCCAATATCTGGGCATCCAGAAGCTGCAATGAGACAAATAGGAACATGCTCATCAATTAAACTATTCATCAGTTTGAAGGGTATAAGCTTACATATAGCTGGATGTCATGAGACTGATCCCTAGCGGAGAGGACTAAGGTGCGAGGAAAGATGGGAAAAACATGGGATTTTAAGCTTTCAAAGTAAATGCCTGAAAGCAGCCTTCATGGGAGTATGTGAGGTTGTAATAATATTGAAAATATAAAATCCACAATTTTACTTCAAGTTAAATCATGGTAAACTACTTTAAACCAGTGTACATTGAAAACTGCTGTCAGAAATATGTTTTTCACCCAGAAAATGGATTAAGCTTGGACAATGGAGGGAAAGAATTCGGAATCATTTAAAAACCAGCTGTGATTTTGGAAGAATTGATTTTTGAGGTGCGTTTCTTTACACTTATTTCTAGTTCAGTTTGAGACCTTCACTGAAACGCTTTAGACACCATAATCCCTCTGCAGTCGAGATGTGTTTTAATATTTGGATTCAACAATAATACAACTCATATGCTAACTGACAATATAAGAATAGAATGGCAATCAACATAAAAGGGAACCCAAAGATCTTCTACCGGCATATAAATAGTAAGCAAGTAGTAAGAGGAGGAGTGGGACCTATTAGGGACAGAGAGGGTAATCTATGCTTAGAGGCGCAGGGCAAGGCTAATATACGTAATGAGTATTTGTATCAGTGTTCACTAAGGAAATGGAGGCTGACAAAATATCAGCAAAAGCAGAGGGAGTAGAGGCAATGGATAGGATAAAAATTGAGACGAGGAGGTACTAAAAAGGCTGGTTATGCTTAGGGTTGATAAGTCACCTGGTCCAGATGGCTTGCATCCCAGGTTGCTAAAAGAAGTGGGGATGGTGATAGCAGAAGGGCTTGCCAAAATCTTCCAATCTTCCCTAGATATGTAAGAGGTGCCGGAGGATTGGGGAGTGGTAAATGTGAAACCTTATTCAAGAAAGGGTGTGAGGACAGTCCTAGCAACTAAAGGCCAGTTAGTTTACTATCAGTGGTGGATAAGGTTTTAGAAACAATAATCCAGGACACTTGGAGAGGTTTGAGCTAATTCAGGATAGTCAGCATGGATTTGTAAAAGGCAAATCATCACTAATCTAATTTAATTTTTTGATGAAGAAACAGAAAAAGTTGATGTGGTGGATGTTGTCTATTTGGATTTTAAGAAAGCATTTGATAAGGTATCACATAAAAGGCTGGTTAACAAAATTGAGGCTCATGGAATAGGAGGGTCAGTGTCCAATTGAATAAAAAAAATTGGCTTAAGGACAGAAAACAGTGAGTTGTAGTAAATGGTTGTTTTTCAAACTGGAGGATGGTAGATAGTGGTGTTCCCCAAGGGTCAGTGCTGGGACCACTGCTTTTTTGCTATATATATGTAAATGACTTGGATCTTGGAATACAGAGTGGAATCTCAAAATTTGCTGATAGCACCAAACTTGGAAATGTGGCAAACAGCGAGGATGATATGAACCACCTGCATCAGGACATAGATAGGCGAGGAGAATGGGCAGACAGGTGGCAGATGGAATTTAATACAGACAGGTTTGAGGTGATGCATTTTGATGGAAGGAATAGGGAGAGGCAATATGTACTTAATGGGAGAGTTCTAAAGAGTGTGCAAGAACAGAGAAGGTTGCAGGCAGGGGGAATATGAAGAAGCACATTTTTTTACACAGCGGGCGGTAATGACCTGGAACTCACTGACCACAAGGGTGGTGGAAGCAGAGACAATCACTGACTTCAAGAGGAAGTTGAACGGCCACCTGAGAGAAATAGACTTGCAGGGCTATGGGAAACGAGCCGGGGACTGGGATTGACTGCATAGTTCAATGGAGAGCCAGCATGAACTTGATGGGCTGAATGGCCTCCTTCTGTGCTGTAAAATGACTCTATGACTCTCTATGAGTTCAACTATTCATTATATAAGGGATTTTACTAAATAATGGCTACTGTAATATTCACACAACATTATAGCCATATCGTAAGATTCATAATCTAACAATATGAGTCTGTTAACTAATAATTAGCAAGCTTGGGAAGCACCAGTAGATGGTCTACTTGGCCGTGTCTAGCAGTTTTCTTTCCTGGGGCACACTCTAATCAAAGCTGCAAACTGTCTCTATATTTAAGGCCCGAAAGGTACAGTCTACATGACAATTACATCTATTAGTCAGCTCACTCTGGGTGAAAAACATATTTCTGACAGTTACGGAATAAAACCAAAGCTTTGTTATGTTATCTAATTAGCCTGCTAGTGCCTGAAATCAATTACAACTCAAGAGTTAACTGGACACAGCTGCTTTAATTCAGAATCCAGTAGTCTTGGTATTAAACATACATGTATATAAAATAAAGCATTGTCTTATGATTATTCTTTCATTCTATTCTCATTTACTTCTATGACTGGAATTACATATTAAATTTAATTTAACAGATGAATGATCTTGAATATGTTTAATGTCTTCCTCATCTGCATTGAACTTTGTCATCTTATTGAAGTGATTTATGACCTTAACCCCTTACAGGAGATAAACCAAATCAGGAGTACTTCCCTGCTAATCTCTCTCACTTAAGTTTAAACTAGGCAGATCTCACAGACACTTGTTTTGAGTCTGAAGAACTCGACCAGCTCTCCCTCAAAAAAGGAAATGGAATATTACCATCTTTCGGATAGCCTATTTTTTTATAGGTCATAAACATCCCAGAAATTATAAGTGTCTGGGATTCTCTCTTCAATATGTATATCCCCACTTAAGGAGTACAGAAAGGGGTTCTTGCAGTTGTATACAGAATACTACCTGAGACGATTTACTAACTTATTTGTAAATTTATCAAGGAATTGAACATGCTATAGACTTTAAGTGGCTAAGTATATCACAACATTAAAGGTTACTAAAAGATGGAAAACGTAATCTTATTTCTAAAACAGAATCCAAAACGTTCAACTTCGACAATGTTACAGCAAAACATCTCAGAATGTCTATCAAAATGCAAAGTAAACTGTTAGCTTAAATTCCCCGAGTAAGCCTCCTGCCTAACAAGACAAAACCCCCTCAGTTAAGAGTAGAATTATCTTATCGTGCAGTTAGCTTCCTTTGCCATGAGGTGAAAAGCATTGCTGAGGAATTCAATACTTCTCATTTTTCAATTGTAAAGTGCCTACATTTATAGTTTTCCAACCTGATTAAGTCATCCCTTGCAAATGTGGGCGTTACCTCACTGTAAATGTTCGTCCCTCTTTCATTACCCTTATAAGGTGGTAACATTCACTATTATTCTTAAATATTTAATTGTTGAGAATTCCCTTATCATGAAGTTGTGAGCTTTTAACTGGTGCAGCACAGAAAGAGGCCATTCAGCCTGTTGTGTCCATGCCAGCTTTTTACAAGAGCAACTCACCTAGTCCCATGCCCCCACCTTTTCTCCATAGCCCTGCAAATATTTTCTCTTCCGTAATTGTTCAATTCTCTTTCAAAGGCATTGATTGAATCTGCCTCCACCACACTCTCAGAGAGTGCATTTCAGATCCTAACCACTCGCTGCATGAAAACCTTTTTCCTCATGTCACTGTTGCTTCTTTTGCCAATCACCCTAAATCAGTGTCCTCTGGTTCTAGCCAATGACAACAGTTTCTCCCTATCTACTCTGTCCAGACCCCTCATGGTTTCAACACAAATTCATGAAAACTTGCTTTCCACTGAACTGTATAATTTCAATGAAATATTTAAGTTTATTTTTGTACAGAGAAATTACCTTTACTTACCAACACATACTGGAGGAGCTCTGGTCCATCGGCCAGACATACAGCTACTGGTCTGATATCCATAATGTTTAAATCCAGGATTACAAAAGAATGTCACATAAATCCCACCATAACGGAAAAATAGACGGCCATTAGACAACTGGTGCAATCCTGGACATCTGCTTAGGGCCAGCCCTGAGGGAAGAAGCAATTCATTAACCAGTAAATCATTTCATCAATTTCTGGTAGAGCACAGGAGTCCCAACCACAGCAGCCGAGTTCCAATGCCAGGTATGTCAATTCAATCACCACTACTCTCAATGGTCAGTTCTCAGCCGGCCTGCTAGGTTATTTTATAGTTGAGTAAAGCTTCATTTTATGGGTGGCTATGAAGATGGCTGTGGACTGTCATCAAAACTATTACATTAACCCAGCCGAAAAAGGCAGTCAGTTTGAAATCAATGGGGACCAGGATACACATACATAAATCAGCTCATCAATGTTTCTGAATTAATTAACTTGGTCAAAGTCTTTGTCCATCTTCAGTATTTCTGGGAGTGCAAGAAAGCAGGGCAGTAATCGTAGGGGATTTTAACTACCCCGATATTAACTGGGATAGTTTCAGTGCGAAAGGAATTGAGGGAGCAGAATTCTTGAGGTGCATGCAGGAGAACATTTTTGCACAGTCTGTAGCAAGTCCAACAAGAGAGGGTGCAGTTTGAGACTTAGTTTTAGGAAATGAAATGGGCAGGTGGAAGGAGTGGCAGTGGGAGAGCATTTTGGTGGTAGTGATTATAATTCAGTCAGTTTTAACATAATTATGGAAAAGGACAAGGATAGAACAGGAGTTAGAGTTCTCAATTGGGGAAAGGCTAATTTTACTAAACTGAGGAGTGATTTAGTGAAAGTGGACAGGAAACAGCTACTTGAAGGTAAACCAGTGTCAGAGCAGTGGGAGGCATTCAAAGGGGAGATTCAAGGGGTTCGGAGTAAACATGATTCCACAAAGAAAAAGGGTGGGATGGCCAAATCTAGAGCCCCATGGATGTCAAGGAGCCTACAGGGTAAGATAAGACAGAAAAGGAAAGTTTGTGTCCTACACCGAGAACTCAACACTACAGAAAGCCGAGAGGAGTATAGAGAATGGAGGGGTGAAATCAAACAGGAAATTAGGAAAGCAAAGAGAGAGCATTAACGAATATAGGCAAGCAAAATCAAGGTAAACCCAAAGATGTTTTATCAATACATTAAGAATAAGAGGATAAGGAGAGAGTAGGGCCCATAAAAGACCAAAAAGGTAACCTGTATGTAGGGGCAGAAGATGTTGCTATGGTTTTTAATGAATATTTTGCCTCTGTCTTCACAAAAGAGGGGGACGATGCAGGTACTGTAGTTAAGGAGGAGGAGTGTGAAGTATTGGATGTGATATACATAGGGAGAAGGAAGTATTAATGGGATTAGCATCCTTGAAAGTTGATAAATCACCAGGGCTGGATGCAATGTACCCTAGGCTGTTAAAAGAAGCAAGAGAGGAAATATCAGAGGATCTGACCATCATTTTCCAGTCCTCACTGGATACAGGTGTGGTGCCAGAGGATTGGAGAACTGCTAACGTTGTACCTCTGTTTAAAAAGGGAATGAGGGAGAGACAGAACAATTACAGGCCAGTCAGTCTAACCTCAGTAGTGGGCAAATTATTAGAAACTATTCTGAGGGACAGGATAAACTGTCACTTATAAAGACATAGGTTAATCAAGGACAGTCAGCATGGATTTGTTAAGGGAAGATCATGTTTGACCAACTTGATCGAATCTTTTGAAGTAGTAACAAGGAAGATAGACGAGGGTAGTGCAGTTGATGTTGGCTACATGGATGTTAGCAAGGCTTTTGACAAGGTCCCACATGGCAGACTGGTTAAAAAACAAAATTCCATAGGATCCAGGGAAATGCAGCAAGGTGGATACAAAATTGGTTCAGTGACAGGAAACAAAGGGTAATTGTTGACGGGTGTTTTAGCGACAGGAGGGCTGTTTCCAGTGGTGTTCCGCAGGGCTCAGTACTGGGTCCCCTGCTTTTTGTGGTATATATTAACAATTTGGACATAAATGTAGGGGGCATGATCAAAAAGTTTGCGGATGACACAAAGATTGGCCGTGTGGTAGATAGCGAGGAGGATAGCTGTAGGCTGCAGGAAGATATTGATGGTCTGGTCAGATGGGCAGAAAAGTGGAAAATGGAATTCAACCTGGAGAAGTGTGAGGTGATGCATTTGGGGAGGTCAAACAAGGCAAAGGAATACACAATTAATGGGAAAATACTGAGAAGTGTAGAGGAAGTGAGGGACCTTGGAGTGAATGTTCACAGATCCCTGAAGGTAGCAGGACAGGTCGATAGGGTGCTTAAGAAGGCATATGGAATCCTTTCCTTTATTAACCAAGGTATAGAATACAAGAGCAGGGAGGTTATGCTGGAACTGTATAACTCATTGGATAGGCCACAACTTGAGTACTGTATGCAGTTCTGGTCACCTCATTACAGAAAGGATGTAATTGCACTAGACAGAGTACAGAGGAGATTTACGAGGATGTTGCTAGGACTGAAAAAATGCAGCTATGAGGAAAGATTGGATAGGCTGGGGTTGTTCTCCTTGGAACAAAGAAGGCTGAGGGGAGATCTGATTGAAGTGTACAAACTTTTTGAGGGGCCTGGATAGAGTGGAGGTAAAGGGTCTATTCACCTTAGCAGAGAGGTCAGTGACGAGGGGACATAGTTTTAAAGCGATTGGTAGAAAAATTAGAGGGGAGATGAGGGAAAGCTTTTTCACCCAGAGGGTGGTGGGTTCTAGAACTCACTGCCTGAAAGGGTAGTTGAGGCAGAAACTCTCAACTCATTCAAAAGGAGTCTGGATATGCACCTCAAGTGCTGTAATCTGCAGGGCTATGGACCAAATGCTGGAAGGTGGGATTAGAATAGGTGGATCGTTTTTCAGCCAGCACAGACACGATGGGCCAAGTGGCCTCTTTCTGTGCCTTAAACCTGCTACGATTCTATGATGCATTGGAAAGAAGGAATTCCACCATATTTTAAAAATCAAACAGTTACAAACAAGTGTGATTAACATTAAAATCATTTTCTCTTACATTCAATTTCATTCGTCTTTGCATACTTCTATTTTCGGATATTTTTAATTTAAAACATGAGTAATAAACAAAACACTAGTTCACACCTGGGAATGTGAGAGAACTGAACTCACACAGGAAGGGAGAAAAAAAGTTCGAACTTGCATTTATATGGCACCAGTCATAACCTCAGCATGTCCTAAAGCACCTTACATCCAATGCAGCACTTTTGAAGTATGATCACCATGGTAACATAGGAAAAGCTGCAGCCCAATTGTGCACAGCAAGCTCCCACAAATAGCAATGTGCAAATGACCAGATAATCTGCTTCAGTGATGTTGGCTGAGGGATAAATATGAGCCTGGGAGAACATCCTTGTATTGGGAGCTTCAAATTAAAGTTGTGTTAGTATCAATTATACATTGTTTTCTAATTGGCTCCATTTCTCTTTGAGGAAATTATTCTTCCTGCATGTCCTGTTGTTTGTATACTGTCACCTCTCCCCTCCACTTAAATGCCTGGCTCCACTGTCAACTTTGACCCCATCTCCGTGTCAGCATGTTCAGCAGTGAGGCAGATCAGTGGCAGCTTGCATGGCCAGTTCAATGAAATATATCAACCTCATAGCAGAATCCCAGTCACTCTGGCAAATCCATGCAGTACACAGTCTTTCCCATTAAAGTAAGTGCTCTCCATCCAGAAGTTAAACCTATCCTGAAAAGTTCATCCTAACATTAACATTAACCCTAACCATAAATATATGACAGCCCTCACCCTCAGTCCAATCCTACACCCACCCTAAGCATAACACCAAGCTTCACTAAACTTAACCTCAAGTAACCTGCAGGGCTATGGACCAATTGCTGAAAAGTGGGATTAGGCTGGGTGGCTGTTATTTTGGCTGGTACAGACACGATGGGCCGAGTGGCCTCTTTCTGTGCCGTAAACTTTCAATGATTTCTATGATTCTATTAACTGAGGCAGGTTTTCTGACACATTGGGCCTGCAGCAGTGGTAATGCAGGAGGGAATGGCAACAAACTCCATCGATACAAACACTCCCTTCAGTTTGGACAGGTTCAAATTCAATGCTGGGGTCAATGATTAGCTTGTTAATCAATTCTGTGAATTAATGGTACTGAGTTTGCTGGGGAGGGGTATTGTTAGTTAAACTATTTCCCACACCTTTCAGCTCAAAATTTGTTTTGCCCTGCAATTTGCTGCTGACAGCGGTGAGAGCGAAGGGGCATCTGGGACGTCCGTGAATGAGGGGACCAACAGTCTAGCTCCTTAAACAATGATATTAAATGATTTTCATGCAGGCCCCCACCTGCCAAGAATGAGGCACATTGGTTTTGTCATATGAACATTGATTTTGAACTGTTGCTGGAGCAAGGAAATTACTTGTTGAACAGATCAACCGTGGCTGGAAAAAATATTTACATACTAACCGACAGTGTTTGTGCAGACAAAGGACCATTCCCTGACACATTGGATGTGGATCACTGGACAGTGAGGGGATGGGGAAGCGCATTCCAGGGCCTGCTGGGGTGATCCACAGCGGCCAGGACTGGTTGGACCAGCTGGTCACATGACTAACTAGCTATTCCACGGTTTTTTGAACTAGCCACAGAGAGTTTGAACTCAGAAAGATTTGTTTGCTCCTGGACTGAGAAGATCTCTCCTGTCTGCTCCCATCTCTTTCTCACAAGCCGCTGAATCCACTGAAGACATGCAAACCCCAAGAGAGAAAAGTCTCTTACAGTGAACAAGGTTTGAGAAGAATACTGGGCCCCAACAAAAAGTAAGATCTACCTACAATCAAGGACTCTACAGTGAGCTCGAAGAACTGGAACAAAAACCCTTCAGATATTGCCTCAAACTTTTCCGCTTTAATTTTCTTCTGCTCTTTTCTGTCTATTTGCATGTGTGTATCCTGTATGCATGCCAATGTGGGTGCATCATGCATCCGTAGGCGTCAACCAAATTAGAGTTTAAGTCCAAGTTTAATAAATTTTGACTTTTCTTCTTTAAACCTAAGAAAGCCTGTTTGTGCTGGTTTCTTTGATTTATAATTGGAAAGCAGTGAACAAGGATTCACCAAGGGGGAGTTAAAAACATGGTGTGTTTAAAATTAAACCCTGTTACAGTAAGACCAGGTGAAGGCTGAAAGGGAACCCTAGACCCCTTTCTCACCTGGTCGTAACATGATTGAGAAAGAAACAGGAATGGCAGAGAAGGAAAGAGGGTAAATTAAAGTCGTTAGATACAGAAAAGTGTTGGTGCGATGACCCAGCCTTGCTCAACCCCAGTTTGCACTCGGATTGGGTCAGTGGCAGATCCATTGGTAAGGATTACAGCTTGCATGTCATGGTGCAACAGGCGCAGGATGGTGAGGAATTTCTCCCGGCAGTCAAATTTGAGGAGGTTGTTCCATAATCCCTCCCGGTTGATAGAGTCGAAGGGCTTTGTGAGGTCAGAGAAGACCATGTATAAAGGTTGCTGCTGCTCCTGACATTTTTCTTGGAGTTGTCTTACTGTGAAGATGATGTCGACTGTGCCTCCTGATGGACAGAATCCATATTGTGATTCCGGTAGGAGCTTGTCAGCCGCAGGGAGGAGGCAGTTGAGAAGGACTCTTGCGATGACTTTCCCTGTGGCGGACAGCAGGGATACCCCTCTGTAGCTAGCACAGTCGGTCTTGCACCTTTTTTGAAGATAGTCACAATTACCGCGTTTCAAAAATCCCTCAGCATGCCCTCCTTCTTCCAGATGAGGGAGGTGACATCATGTATTTCTGTCAAGAGTGCCTCTCGCCGTATATTAGAATTTCGGCAGGAATTCTGTCTACACCGGTGGCCTTATTGTTTTTTAGCTGTCGGATTGCCTTTTCGATTTCATGTTGGGTTGGGGTTGTGCTGAGGTCACGGTGGGTAGCATGCTGTGGAATGTGATCGAGAGCACTTGCATCAAGGACTGAGTCATGATTGATGAGATGTTTGAAGAGCTCCTTCCAACAAGCGCTGACTGCCTCTCTGTCCTTGATCAGCACCACTCCATAAAACATTAGAAAAATTGCGGCACAGAAGGAGGCCATTCAGCCCGTCGTGTCTGTGCTGGCCGAAAAACTAGCCAGTTACAGCACTTCAGGTGCGTGTCCAGGTAACTTTTAAAAGAATTGAGGGTTTCTGCCTCCACCACCATTCCTGGCAGCGAATTCCAGACACCCACCACCCTCTGGGTTGAAAAGTTTCTCCTCATGTCCCCTCTAATCCTTCTACCAATCACCTTAAATCTGTGCCCCAGGTAATTAACCTCTCCGCTAGGGGAAACAGGTCCTTCCTGTCTACTCTATCTAGGCTCCTCATAATTTTGTACACCTCTATTAAGTCACCCCTCAGCCTCCTCTGTTCTAAGGAAAACAACCCTAGCCTATCCAATCTTTCCTCATAGTTGCAACTTTTGAGCTCTAGCAACATTCTGTAAATCTCCTCTGGACTCTCTCCAGAGCAATTATGTCCTTCCTGTAATGTGGTGACCAGAACTGTACGCAATACTCCAACTGTGGCTTAACCAGCATTTTATACAGTTCCAACATTACTTCCCTGCTTTTGTATTCGATACCTCGGCCACCTTCAGGGACCTGTGGACTCCAAGGTCACGCACCTCCTCCACCCCTCTCAATATCCTCCCATTTATTGCATATTCCCTCGCTAATATATACCACAAACAGCCCTGTGGAACGACACTGGAAACAGCTTTCCATTCGCAATAATATCCGTTGACTACGACCCTGTGTTTCCTGTCACAGAGCCAATTCTGGATCCAACCTGCCACATTCCCCTGTATCCCATGGGCTTTCATTTTACTGACCAGTCTGCCATGTGGGACCTTGTCAAATGCCTTACTAAAATCCATGTAGACAACATCCGCTGCACTATCCTCATCAATCCTTCTTGTTACTTCCTCAAAAAATTCAATTAAGTTAGTAAGATATGACCCTCCCTTAAATCCATGCTGACTATCCCTGATTAATCCGTGCCTTTCTAAGTGACAGTTTATCCTGTCCCTCAGAATTGATTCTAACAATTAACCCACCACCGAGGTCAGACTGACTGGCCTATAATAATTTAGCCTATCACTCGTACCCTTTTTAGACAATGGTACAACATTCGCAGACCTCCAATCCCCTGGTACCTCTCCTGTATCTAGTGAGGATTTGAAGATGATCCTCAGAGCATCAACCATTTCCTAAAATAAAAGCAAGATACTGCGGATGAAGAGTCACTGACCCGAAACGTTAACTCTGCTTCTCTTTCCACAGATGCTGCCAGACCTGCTGAGTGATTCCAGCATTTCTTGTTTTTATATCGACCATTTCCTCCCTGGCTTCCTTTAACAGCCTGGGATGAAATCCATCCACTTTCAAGGATATCAGACCCTTTAGTACTTCCTCTCTCATTATGCTTATCATATCTAATATTTCACACTCCTCCTCTTTAACTACAATGTCTGCATCATCCCTCTCCTTTGTGAAGACAGAGACAAAAAACTCATTAAGAATTCTGCGCACATCTTCTGCATCCACACATAAGTTCCCTTGTACATCTCTGATAGGCCCTACCCTTTCCTTAGTTATCCTCTTCCTCTTAATGTACTGATAAAACATCTTTGGGTTCTCCTTGATTTTACCTGCCAAAATTTGTCATGTCCTCTCTTTGCTTTTCTAATTTTCTTTTTTACTTCACCCCTGTACTTTCTATACTCCTCTAGGCTTTCTAAAGTATTAAGATTTTTGTGATTGTCATAAGCTTTCTTTTTCTGCTTTAACTTACCCTGTAAGCTTCTAGATAACCAGGGGACTCGAGTAGTACCACCCTTTATTTTTGTGGGGACATGCCTACACTGTGCCTGTATCTCGCTTTTGAATGCCTCCCACTGGTTTTACACTGATTTTCCTTCAAGTAGCTGTATCCAGTCCACTTTCACCAGGTCACCTCTCAGTTCCTTAAAATTTGCCTTCCCCCAATTTAGAACTTTTACTCCTGTTTTATCTTTGTCCTTTTCCATGATTATGCTAAAACTAACTGTATTATGGTCACTATTTCCAAAATGGTCACCCACTGCTACTTCCTCCACTTGCCTAGCTTCCTTACTGAAGACGAAATCTAGAATTGCGCCCCTTCTTGTCGGGTTTGTTACGTGCTGGCTAAAAAAGTTCTCTTGAACATAGTTCAAGATTTTGTCCCCTCTGTGCCCTTCACAATGTTTGTATCCCAGTTGATATTGGGGTAGTTGAAATCTCCAACTATCATTGCCCTATAGTTTTCGCACTCAGAAATCTGCCTACATGTTTGTTCTTCTATCTCCCTCTCACTATTTGGGGGTCTATAGTACACTCCTAGTAGTGTGGCTGCCCCTTTTTTATTTCTGAGCTCTACCCATATGGCCTCATTTGATGATTCATTTAGCATATCATCCCTCCTCAAAGCTGTTATTGATTCCTTAACTAATAATGCAACACCACTTCCTTTTTTATCTCCCTCTCTATGCTGCCTGAAAATTCTGTTTCCAGGGATGTTGAATTGCCATTCTTGCCCCTCCCTGAGCCAAGTTTCTGTTACAGCAATGATATCGTGTTGCAATGTGTCTATCTGTGCCCTCAGCTCATCGGCTTTATTTACTATACTCCTTGCATTTTAAAAAATACCCTTTAAAACTGCCCAATTCCTGTGCTGCACACTTTTTAACCTTTGCTTCTGTTTTTCAGTCACTTGCTAATTTTCTGCCTCCTGTTCCTATCTAACACTGCGCTCAGGTTCCCATCCCCCTGCCAAACTCGTTAACCATCGCCAACAGCACTAGCAAACCTTCCTGCAAGGATATTTGTCCCAGTCCTATTCAGATGTAGACCATCCAGCTTGTACAGGTCCCACCTTCCCAAACTGGTCCCAATGCCCCAGAAATCTGAAGCCCTCCCTCCTGCACCATCTCTCCAGCCACACATTCATCTGGTGTATTCTCTTATTTCTATACTCACTAGCACGTGGCCTTGGGATTAATCCAGAGGTTACTACCCTTGAGGTCCTGCTTGCTAATCTTGTTCCTAACTCCCTAAACTCAGCCTACAGGACCTCATCCCTCTTTCTTCCTATATTGTTGGTACCAATGTGGGCCATGACCTCTGGCTGTGCACCCTCACCTTCCAGAATGCCCTGCAATTACTCGGTGATATCCATGACCCTTGCACTAGGGAGGCAACATACCATCCTGGAATCACGTCTGCGACCACAGAAACGCCCATCTGTTCCCCTAACTATAGAAACCCTTATCACTATTGCTCTCTTGTCCTTTCTCCTCCCTCCCTGCACAGCTGAGCCACCCATAGTGCTCTGGTCATGACTCTCACGGCACTCTCTACAGGAACCCTCTCTCCCATCGGTACTCAGAACTGAAAGTGGGATGCTCACTGGGGACTCCTGCACTACCTGCCTCAACCTTCTTGTCTGTCTGGCAGCCACCCAGTCCCTCTCTGTCTGTGCTTGCTTAAGTTCTGGGGTAACTACCTCCTGAAACATGCTATCCACGTAGTTCTCTGCCTCGCGGATGTGCCACAGTGACTCCATCCGCCACTCGAGTTCTGAAACCCGGAGCTCAAGCTTCTGCAGCTGGTGACACTTGCTGCAGATGTGATTGTCAAGAACACAAGGTACGTCCATGACTTCCCACATACCACAGGAGGCACATTCCACTTGTCCGAGCTGCCCTGCCATTACTTAGCTTCGCAAACTAACTATTGCTAATGTAATAAGTGGAATAACTTACCAGTTACTCACCAATTAGCTTCTTCCCCAGTAACACGGAGGCTGAAAAGGCAGAAAAGAACAGAGACAAAGAGCACCTCTCTCCCCTGGTAGGTAAAATCCCTCACACACAACTCATAGCCTAACTCTGTCCAAACAGCAATATTCTAATTAGTAATTATTAATAAATTACACTAATTGAAACAAAACATGAGTAGTACTAGCCTTATCACTTACAAAGTAGCTATTTGAGGGTTTAAAAAAAATAACATTTTTTCCCTGATTTTTAAAGCTGTTTACAGGTAATAACAGCTGTTACTTACCCAACCAATCAGCTTACAGATTTCCTGTGATGTCACTAAGTTTTCTTCCTCTTTTGAAACCCAACGCGCACCGACACAGACAGACAGCCCGCCGACTGCCGCCGCTCCAGGTCCGCCCATCGACTGCCGCCGCTCCAGGTCCGCCCACCGACTGAAGCCGCTCCGGGTCCGCCCGCCAACTGAAGCCGCTTGGGTCCGCCCGCTGACTGAAGCCGCTTGGGTCCGCCCGCTGACTGAAGCCGCTCCGGGTCCGCCCGCCGACTGAAGCCGCTTGGGTCCGCCCGCTGACTGAAGCCGCTCCGGGTCCGCCCGCTGACTGCTGCCGCTCCGGGTCCTCCCGCCGACTGCCGCCACTCCGGGTCCGCCCGACCGACTGAAGCCGCTCCGGGTCCGCCCGCCGACTGAAGCCACTCCGGGTCCACCCGCCGACTGAAGCCGCTCCGGGTCCACCCGCCGACTGAAGCCGCTCCGGGTCCGCCCGCCGACTGAAGCCGCTCCGGGTCCACCCGCCAACTGAAGCCGCTCCGGGTCCGCCCGCCGACTGAAGCCGCTCCGGGTCCGCCCGCCGACTGAAGCCGCTCCGGGTCCGCCCGCCGACTGCTCTCAGTGGGGTAGGTCCTTTGATACCTGGGCCATAAATGGTCTTGACTACACTGAAGAATCCACACATTTTGTGGCTGTCAGTGAGTTGCTATACTTCCTGTGTTCTTTCAGCCCACCAGCTGTTCTTTAGGTTACAGGTTTTCTATTAAAGCTCAGCCTTCAATTGTCTGTTTACCTGATTTTTCTCCCTCGAATTTTAGTGATGCTTCCAGTTCAGGAATACCTTGCGCTTGCCATTTAGTAGCTCCTGGATCTCCTGATTGTTCTTGTCAAACTAGTCTTGATGTTTCCTGGTCAAGAAACCAAGAATATCTTTGCACATGCTGATTATGGTAGCTTTGAGGGACAACACTCTTTTCCATCTTCTTCGCCATAACACTCCACCTCATTTCCCTGAAGCTCCCTGTTGGAGTAGATCTACTCTACAGGACAAGTGGGAAACTATTTAATCTGCATCGCCTCCAGTCCAGAACCAAGGCCATTCCAACCTCTGTCATTGAGCTGCAGTATGCAAACGACACTTGCGTATGTATGTGCACACTCAGAGGCCGAGAGTCATACCTTCTTGGAGGCATATGAAAGAATGGGCCTTCAGCTAAATATCCAGAAGACAAAGGCCCTCTACCAGCCTGCTCCCACAGTGCAACATTGCCGCCTGACTATCAAGATCCACGGTGAACCACTGGACAATGTGGATCACTTCTCATACCTTGGGAGCCTCCTCTCAGCAAGGGCAGACATCGATGATAAAACTCAGCATCGCCTCCAGTGTGCCAGTGCAGTCTTCGGTCGTCTAAGGAAAAGAGTGTTTGACGACAAAGACCTCAAACCTGGCACCAAGTTCATGGTCTGCACAGTCGCAGTGTTACCTGCCCTCCTGTATGCATCAGAAACATGGACACTGTACAGCAGACATCTCAAAGTCCTGGAGCGTTATCACCAGCGGTGCCTCCACAAGATCCTGCAAATTCAGTGGTAGGACAGGTGCTCCAATATCGGTGCCCTCTCTCAGGCCAACATCCCCAGTATCGAGAGACTGATCATGGCTAGTCAGTTATGTTGGGCGGGCCACATCATTGGCATGTCTGACACAAGACTCCCAAAACAAGCTTTCTACTCCAAGCTCCGTCACGGCAAGAGGCTACCAGGAGGGCAGAGGAAATGCTACAAAGATGTCCTTAAAGCCTCCCTGAAAAAATGTGACATCTCCACTGATTCATGGGAATCTCTTGCCCGAGACCGCCCAAAATGGAGAAGAAGCATCCGCGAAGGTGCCAGCCAGTTCTAACAACGTCGACATGCCCAGGCAGAGACCAAGTGCAAACAGTGGGAGGAGCGTTTAGAAATTCGAGCATCCCATTCACTTGCCTCACCAGACACCACCTGCCCCACCTGTGGCAGAGTGTGTGGATCCAGGATTGGACTATTCAGTCACCTATGGACCCATAACACTGGAATGGAAGAAAATCATCCTCGTTCCCTGCCTAAGAAGAAGAAGATACAATAAAAGAAATAAGGAGAAGGAAAGAGGAAAGAGAGAGAGAAAAGACAAACAAAAAGTGGGGTTTTTGTTTTATATTTACAAGTTTAAAAATCTCTAACAATAATTCAACACCTGTGGGAATGAGACGCCATAGTTTAAGTTGATCACTTTCTGGGCCGATGAGGTTGAGTGGCATTATAACACATAAATTTCCTCTGTAAAAATGTACTTACGCTGTTAATTGCTGGCCCTAACTTTCTACTGCAAATTTAATGGATAACTAATGCAAAACCGCTGAAATTCCTTAAAACTTACTGGGAATTTGAGGGCGATTTGCCATCTTTGTGAGGTTAATGGCAGAGTCGTCTCTAACAATCTATGGCAATTTACAATTCACGTCATATCACTTCCTCGTCGCAAGTCAGGAGCACCTGCTATTGTTTTATCATGAAATTCAAGCCCAATAGATTTTCATGTGAATTCTATCAAGGGTATATTTCCAGATGCTACCTACAATAATCTGTCAAGAGGTGTGCACTTGGAATGGACTTTCTTCCTGCTTGTACCCCTCCCCACAGAAACTCAGATGTGACAATTAGCAAGAATGGCATTTCAAATCTGATCATAGAATTACAGAAAATTACATCAGAAGGAGGCCATTTGGCCCATCATGCCCATGCTGGCTCTTGAAAGATCAGTCATGCTTAGTCCCACAGCTTCTCTTTTTGTCCATAACACTGTAAGTTTCTCATCCTCAAATACCTGTCCAACTCTTTTTTTAAATCATTGATTGAATCAACTTTCACACATTTTCAAACAGACTGTTCCAGATCCCAACAACTCTGAGTGAAAAAACTCCTGCCTGTCTATGACCTCTGGTTATGGACCTACTCATTACAGGGAGCAGTTTTTTAAATCTATTTACTCTATCAGAGCCTCACATCATCTTGAAAACCTTTATTAGGTCACCTCTTAATCTTCTCTGTTCCAAATGGAGCATGCTGAACTTTTCCAACATCTCCTCATAACTGAAGACCCTCATCCCTGGTAACATTCTGGGAAGCTGTCTCTGCACCCTTTATAAGGCCTTTACAACTTTCCTAAAGTTTGGACCTCATACTGTAGTTCAACTGTGCAAGTGACAGGACAAATGGCCGTCTTGTGTGCCGTAAATGACTCAATGGCCAGGATTTTGTGTGGCTCCCTGAGGCAGGGTTGGAGTTGGGTTGGGGAGGGGGGCGGATGCTCAGAGTATTGCAATCGGTGGTGGGGGAGAGCGGAAGGTCAGTCGTTTCCCATTCACCAAGTGATCTTCCAAGGGGCAGGATAGGCCAACGACAGCCTTCCCGCCTGAGGCCAATTGAGGGCCTTAAGTGGCCTATTAATGGCTAACTAAGGACCTCTTTCCACCACTGCTGGAATATTACCAGTGATGGGGGTTGGGTGGGGGGTGGGGGGGTGCTTCCACTGCACTGGGAGGACAACTTGTAAGATGAAGTGCACTTCTTGTGAGCTTGGGGAGTCTCCCTCCTCTGTGGGCAATCTGTGGCCCACAGGAGACCCTTGCCAGGAACTATTTTAACCCCAGGGAACCCCTTCCTCCTGGACTATATGACAACACCCCCACCACCAGCCACCCCCGTCTCCCACTGGCCCATCTCGCTGGACCCTTCCAGACTGGCCCTGGCGACCCCACCTCACTTACCTGAGGTCTGGGGTTCCAGCGCTGGGCCTGTGTCCAAGGCCTTTGCAATACTGCCAATGGCCACTGCTCCCATTAGCACTGCTGATACAGCTGAGCTGCCGGCCCTCTGGATGGCCGGCAGCTCCTGGAGGCAGAATCCCCATCTTTAAAGGGACTGGGATCCCGGCATGGGAAACCTGGAAGTGAAAAGACCGGAGGATCGCTCCGGGCGAGCGGGAAAAGGCTGAGGCGAGGTTCCCCCACCTTTTCGGCCCGGCACCGTGAGCCCCAGTTCCAGCACAAAATCCAGCCCCACAACTTTATGATTCTATGTAACTTAACTGTGTAGTGTCGCAGGCTGACGGCACTACACTTTAAACAGCTGGTTTGAAGCCCTTACATGAAGACTCTTAATAACATATTTATAACTATTATCATTACAGTTGTGGCCCACACTAAACTGAACACACAGTAGAGTATAGTACCAATAGAATAGCTGTCTTGTCACTGAAACATTGTTCTCTTGCATGCTCCAGGTCATTAGCACAGAGTACAGGACCATCATGCAAACTAAGTTCCCAATGGCTAAATGGATATCTCTGCATCCTGAAATATATAGAGAGTTCCAGATTATATATATATACATTATATCGATGGTGCATTTGCCACTATGTTGTAAGTACTGCTTGCGTCACTGAAAGCTTTCACAGGTTTCTAGTTCAGTAGAATATTCTTTTTAGCTTTAATCCATATTTTTAGGGTATACAAGGCATCCTCTCTTTATTTTAACAGACTTTGCTACATTCAACATCCAAAGTCAAGTTCAACAAATTATTTTGTTTTTTTTTTGCTCTCCCACCACTGCATCAGGTGACAGAAGCACCAGGTTTTAGGGGCTCAGGGGGAGAATATGGGATTTTAATCTTCCATCTTGTATCGAAGATCAAAGTTTAAACTCTAACCTTGGTACAAATTAGAGTTTACTTCTTTTTTCATCTCCCAGCTACAATGTGAAATTCTGAGAGGTTTCATCCCTAATGCAGCACAAACTCGACAGCAAAAACTGGTTCACGCAAAATGTTCTTGACAGTGGAAGTTGAACATCTTTCCCCATGTCAGCAACTTCATTCGAAATTGCTTTCACCTTGTCTTCCATGCTCCGAAAACTGGCAACTATTTATTCCTACATATTACTACTTATTGCTGTTATGGTATTGCCAGTTCTTGTCAGTTTTTTAAGCCGTGGAACTGATATGAGGAGCTGTTCAAGGGGCTGGAGTATGTCAGGAGGGAATGCCATTTTTTCCAATACTTGTCAATATTTTCATTATCACAGGTCAAGAAATAATAGCAGCAAAGGCCCATTTACTAAATTTGGAATGGAACTTTCTATTTATAAAAAGGAATCACAGGCACAGCTAAACAGCAGAAACAGCATGCTATAAGCATAACTAAACAATCCCACAACCAACAGGTCAGATCAAAGCCCAGCAATCTTGCCACATCCAGTCATGAATGGTGGTGGACAATTAAACAATGAATTGGATGATAGGGGAGTCCAGTACTTGAGTGCAAAAGATAAGGCTGACGCATTTGCAACCAACTTCAGCCAGAAGTGCCGAGTTGATGATCAATCTCAGCCTCCTCCTGAAGTCCACAGCATCACAGAAGCCAGACTTCAGCCAATTTAATTCACTCCACATGATATCAAGAAACGACTGAAGGCACTGGATACTGCAAAGGCTATGGGCCCTGACAACATTCCGGCAACAGTACTGAAGGCATACACCGAGCTAAGCTGTTCCAGTACAGCACAACACTGGCATCTACCCGATAATGTGGAATTGTCCAGGTGTGTCCTGTGCACAAAAAGCAGAACTAATCCAATCCGGCCAATCATCACCTCATCAGTTTAAGCTCAAGCATCAGCAAAGTGAAGGAAGGTGTCCTCGACAGTGCTATTAAGCGGCACTTGCTCAGCAGTAATCTGCTCAGTGACGCTCAGTTTGGGTTCCACCAGGGCCATTCGGCTCCTGACCTCATTACAGCCTTAGTCCAAACATGGACAGAAAAGCTGAATTCAGGAGGTGAGGTGAGAGTGACTGCCCTTGACATCAAGGCAGCATTTGACTGAGTATAGCATCAAGGAGCCCTAGCAAAACTGGAGTCAATGGGAATCAGGGTGAAAGCTCACTACTGGTTGGAGTCATACCTAGCACAAAGGAAGATGATTGTGGTTGTTGGAGGTCAATCAGCTGAGCTCCAGGACATCACTGCAGGAGTTCCTCAGAGTAGTGGCCTGGGCCCAACCATCTTCAGCTGCTTCATCAATGACCTTCCTTCAATCATAAGGTCAGAAGTGGGGATGTTCACTGATGATTGCACAATGTTCAGCATCATTCGCGACTCCTCAGATACTGAAGCAGTTTGTGCCCACATACAGCAAGTCCTGGACAACAGTCAGGCTTGGGCTGAAACATTTTGTGCCACACAAGTGCCAGACAATGACCATCTCCAACAAGAGAGAAGCTAACCATCTCCCCTTCACTTACAATGGCATTACCATCACTAATTCCCCCACTATCAATATCCTGGTGGTTACCATTGACCAGAAACTGAACAACAACACTCAAGAAGCTTGACACCATCCAGGACAAAGCAGCCCGCTTGATTGTCACCCCATCCACCACCTTCAACATTCACTCCCTCCACCACCAACGCACAGTGGCAGCAGTGTGTACCATCTAAAAGAAGCACTGCAGCAACTCACCTAGGCTCCTTAGACAGCACCTTCCAAACCTGCGACCTCTACCAACTAGAAGGACAAGGGCAGCAGACGCGTGGTAACATCACCACCTGCAAAATCCCCTTCAAGCCACACACCATCCTGACTTGGAACTATATCTCCATTCCTTCACTGTCACTGGGTCAAAATCCTGGAACTCCCTTCCTAACAGCACAGTGGGTGTCCCCACCCCACATGGACTGTAGTGGTTCAAGAAGGCAGCTCACCACCACCTTCTCAAGGGTAATTAGGGATGGGCGATAAATGCTGGCCAAGCCAGTGATGCCCACATTCCATGAATGAATGTTAAAATACGTTGAATGCAAAACTCACCACAAAGAGTTAAAAAAAAACAAAGCCTAATATTGACATGATGAGAAACTTGCGGTATCTCCTTTTACTGTC
Organism: Heterodontus francisci; assembly: GCF_036365525.1. NCBI lineage: Eukaryota > Metazoa > Chordata > Chondrichthyes > Heterodontiformes > Heterodontidae > Heterodontus > Heterodontus francisci. Next base: position 9,975,343 of record NC_090380.1, on the reverse strand, counting down.
CTTGGGTAATGTTTGCTCCCAGTTTTACTGTTCCTTAGAAATAATTGACCCAGTTGGATAAATGGGCAATTAAAGTTTGCAATAATGCAGGTGACTGAATAACAGCCAGATCTTCAATGATAAAACCTACTGCCCCATTAATTCTTAAAAACCCACTGATAATCTTGTCTTGACATTAGTCCAAGCTAGGGTGCACTTTTAGTTGTCAGGTTAACTGAATTAGTTTTATTCATGATCAAATTTTAATATTAGAATTATAATAAATTCAGCATGGAAAATTACATTCATTGGATATTGAGCAGAGAAGGACACCATTGTGGGCTAGAGAGTTGTATCTAAACATCAAGCTCCTTAACTTATTGTGCATAGCCTCACTTACCGCCGTCCGGGAGCAGCAAGATCCCAAGAAGCAACATTCGGAGGGATCCCATCAGGGAAACTGGAAACCCGAATAATGATACAATCATAACTTGTGAGGGATAAGGGATTCCCTGTAGAGTTGAGGTGTGAAGACTTCAGCTCTCTGTCAAGACGACACGGGCATGGTATGAGACAAGGGAGCAGCGAGCTGTGGTTGTGGATCAGAATCCACAGTGATCTTCAGCTCTCCTGGGACCAGCAGTCTCGGCAGGAAATAACAACTCCCATCCCCTCCCATCCATCTCCCTGTCTCACAGGGTTTGGTGGGGGAGGTTATCTCCTGCTCTCAGGTGCAAGCACTTCATTTTATCCTGAAAATTCAGGTAATTTCCCAGCCTAGAAACAGCCCCTGGAGCAAACTGATCTCTTTGAGTTTCACTACAATCAGCTCTCATGAAGGGGCCACACCTGTAACCTTGCCTGTTCCACAGATGCTGCTTGACGTGCTGCATCCAGCACTTTCTGTTTTTGTCCATAGGCAGTGATACAGAACCATACAACACAGAAGGAGGCCATTCAGCCCATTGTGCCTGTTCCAGCTCTTTGAAAGGGCTACCCCATTACTCCCAGTCCCCTGCTCTTTCCCCATCGCACTGCAAAATGTTCCCCTTCAAATATTATTTTTGCCAATTATCTTAACTGTCCTCTGGTTACCACTGCTCCTGCCAGCTGAAACTGTTTCTCCCCATCTAATTCATCAAAATCCTTCATAATTTTCAATACGCCTATTAAATGCACTGTTAACCTTTTCTGTTACAAGGAGAACAACAACCAGCTTCCCCAATCTCTCAACATTGCTGATTCCTATATATTCACAGTGATGTATTCATCCAGAATATGTGGGCTGGGATTTTACCAGCCCATTGGAGACAGACTGCGAGGCAGCAGGGGCAGGAAGATGGTGGTGAAAGGTGTTGGGAGGAACACCCGATGTGTTTGCACCACCAGAGGATATTCTCAGCACTGAGTATAGCAGCGGCCTGGCTGCCCACCGACTGGAGGCAGGCGGCCAATTTACATCATTAAAAGGTCAATGATGGCCATTTTCCGGCTGCGTGGGGAGGCCCCTCATTGGCTTCCCAGTGGTGGAGGAGGGGCGGGGGTCCTTGGTTTTGGAGGCTTCATGCTCTGAAGGGAGGGCCCTGGCTGTAATGACTGCCCCTGCAGGCCCAGAACTGCCAAGGGAGGGGTTTCCCCCTCTGATCGCCAGGGCCCCAGCACAACAAATTAATTTATTGCCTCCCCTTTGAGGGCGCTCCGATATGGAGATGCCCTCTCTTTCCCTATAGAGGTGGCCACTGCTGAGGCTGCAGAGCTGCTGGCCCTCTGATTGGACAGGTATCTCAGAGAGGCAGGCCGTTGTCCTTAATTGAATGGCAGTCCAGGTGGCAGCCTCTTAATTAGCTGCAGCCAGGTGGTTGCCGCTGTGGTCACAATGCCCTCCTGCGCAGGCTCGGGACCAACACTGGGTCCTGACAGCATGACTTACTTGTGCCGCCTGTAATTTCTGCGGCCTGGACGAGTCCGTGTTCCATGTATATATGGAGTGTGCGAGGTTGCAGCCCCTGTTTGAGTATTTGAAGGGGCTGCTCCTCAGGTTTTGGTTGCACTTCAGCCCCACGCTCCTGATCTTTGGGAACCCAGTGCGGAGGGACGTGGGCTGGGAGGAGGATCTCCTCGTTGGTCTGCTCCTGGGCCTGGCCAAGGTGGCAATTCACAGGTCCAGGCTGTGGGCCGTCGGTGGGGGGAGGTCTGTCCTCCCTGATTGCCTGCCCTTCTTCCACGGTTACGTTCGTGCCCAGGTGTCCGCAGGTACACTTGAGGCCTTCGGTGACCGGTGGGCACTGCAGGGACTGGAGTGCATAATCGATGCCGAGAATTTCATTTTAATTAGAGTTTTGTTTTATTTATCTTTTTTTATAAAATGTATATAAAGGGGGCCTGGAAGATAAAGGCCCCCTCAACATAAAATACATAAAAGGGGCCTGGGGTATAAAGAGCACCTTCAAGAAAAAAAACCAGGGTTAGATACAGAGTAAAGCTTCCTCTACACTGTCCCCATCAAACACTCCCAGGAAATAAAATGCCTTACCTGTGGCAGCAAAATGGTGGCCATGGAGGCCGGGGAAAAGTAGCAGAATAGGAAATAAGCAAAACAAATAACAGTGGAGGGTAAATGTAATTAGTCAGACTGGTAAATGGTGGGAAGTGGAGATCCACAGGGATCACTTCTGGGGTCACTGTTCTTTGCCATTTACATAAACAATTTGGACTTAGGAATTGGGAAGTACAATTTCAAAATTTGCGGATGTCGTCAAATTGGCAGGTATAGTTACAGAGGAGGACTGTGCCAAAATACAGGAAGACATTAATGAACTTGCAGAATGAGCATATAATTGGTAAATTCATTTTAACAAAGATAGGTGTGATGTGGTGCATTTTGGTGGGAGGAATAGGAGAGCGCATGCTCCTTAGAAAGTAAAGGTTGAATTTTACCTCAGGTTTTGGGACCCCGACATTGGGAAAAAATGCAGGCCCCGAGCCTGCACTTGCCGGCACTGGGACCAACTCGGTAGCTTTACCACAGCCGGCCTCCTAATTGGCCACCAATCCGCCTCCTGCCCACCACTGAGGAACATTCCTGGTGGCAGGACTGCATCGGGAAGCTATCCCGATGTGGTTCCCCACTAGTTTACCGGCCTCTCCACCCAGCCACAGTTCCTGCCACCTGGGGGCTGATAAAATTCTGTCTAAACGGGGTAAAGGAGCAAAGGGATCTGAGAGAGCAGATACAATAATCATCAAATATATAGGTGCAGATTTATAAGGCCATAAAAAAGCAAACAAAACACCAAGGTTCATTTTTACTGGGATAGAATTGAACAATAGGACAGTTATGTTAACCTTGGATAGACCATGCATGAAGTACTGTGAACATTACTGGTCTTCATATTATATAAAAGATATAAAGGCACTGAAAAAGGTTCAATAATGATTCACTAGAATGATACCAGATCTGAGAGGTTAATATCTATCAGGAAAGATTGAACAGGCTGGGGCTCTATTCTCTGGAAAAGAGAAGACGAAGGGATGACCTGATAGAGATTATGAAAGGCTTTGATAGGGTAAAAAATGTTTCTAGCTTCCGGGTGTGATCAGAACTAGGAGCCATCAATATCAGTTAAACAGTAATAAATCCAATCGGGAATTCAGGACAAACTTCTTTATCCGGAGTATGGTTAGAATGTGGAAGTTACTTCTACGGGGAACAGTTTAGGTGAATTTAGGTGAAGTTAGATAAGCACATGAGGGAGTAAAGAACAGAAAAATATATTGATGTGATTCGACGGAGAGGGGTGGGAGCAGGCTCATGTGTGGAACATACAGAATGGCAGATATTCTGTATGCAGAGAGGCAGATAGATTTGTACACAGAGACAGAAGTCCCAGGCGTTCAATATTACAATCGCGGTGACAGTATTGGATCAACATACGGTGCCGGTCAATTTAGCTCCCAACCTGCCAGGCGAAGGCAGTTAAAATCTCCCCCTCCGAACGGGAAACTCAGTGACTCTCCTCAGCTCTCCAGTCAGCTGTTAAAATCCACACTAAAATGTAACAATTACCCACAAAGCAGAGTCTGGGAATTGGAAGCAATTTTAAACAATAAATGCAATGAAGAAGGGATTGCCAAGAATATAATCCTTACTCTTCATATTTTACTGCAATATTTTCAAGGAGACAAACTTGCAGCTAAAAAGTAAAAATTTAGAATAATAATCTTTTATTATTGCAACTCCATCTCATTTTACTGTTGCAATCAGAATCATTGTATTCCAAGTGATTAATTTTTCACTATAAGTTGTAGACGTGTCTCTTGTCTCTTATGTTGCTGTCGGTTTAATGATACCCTTCTCCCTCCAGGTGGAAATATCTTCTTCACATCTCCATTTGAATGAATGCGCCACCTGATTTCTGCATTTATCTCTTTCATGACTCCTCTACTTGTTTGACTCCTTCAATTCTGGCACCCACTAATTTTTCCATCATCATTTTCAGATGGAATTATAGTTCCTTTCAGGTTTGTCCAACACCTTCTAATTAAACATAGACAGCTGCTGCTGGTCTGTCTGGACTCCCAGCACCTATTATCCAGTAATGTGCAAAATTAACTTTCATCCGTGGAACAATATTTTCAGAACCAATGCAGCAAGATGACAGCAACTCATTGCGTAAAACAAATCTCCACATGTAGTTAGGCGAAATATAACTTGAATTTTTTTGTTATTCGTTCATGGGATGTGGGCATCGCTGGCCAGGCCAGCATTTATTGCCCATCCCTAATTGCCCTTGAGAAGGTGGTGGTGAGCTGCCTTCTTGAACCACTGCAGTCTATTTGGGGTGTAAGTGCACCCGCAGTGCTGTTAGGAAGGGAGTTCCAGGATTTTGACCCAGTGACATTGAAGGAATGGCGATATAGTTCCAAGTCAGGATGGTGTGTGACTTGGATGGGAACTTGCAGGTGGTGGTGTTCCCCTGCATCTGCTGCCCTTGTCTTTCTAGGTGGTAGATTATTTAAGTATTTATTCACTTTCCTTTTGAAGGCTGCTACTAAATCTGTATCCACCAGCCTATCAGCCAATTAATTCCAAATCCTAACTACTAGTGGCGTAAGTTTTTTTCCCACAGGTCGCCTTTGGTTCTTTTGCCAATCACCTTCATGCTCTCTGATTATCAACTTTTCTACAACTGGAACAGTTCCTCCTTTTTTACTCTATCAAATCCTTTGTCATGTTCGGAAGGAGCTGGGATGGAATAAACAATGAATTGGAGCAGTTATGAAATAAAAGTCAACTTTTGAACTGAACCATAAGAAAATAGGCACATTTGTACCACAGACAAAATTGAGTGGAGGTCATGTGACCCTTCCTGTACTGTCAATATACAAATCCATCTGTTGAGGATGAAACTCACTAATCTCGTCAGAATTAGTTCTGGGGACAACCCATTGAAACTGAAAGGAGCCCATTAGATTTTGATGACTCCTATCTACAGGAATGAACTAATAAAGGCTTTGTAGACAGATTGACTCTACAGCCCAAACCAAGATGAATAGGTGTGAAGTAGCACCACTGTAACAGAATGGTCCCCATCCAGGCCCCAACAAATAGCAATGGTTTCCATATCCTGACTATTGTGTGATTACTCCAGGAGAGAGGGTCCTGTGTCACTTAACAAAGTAGTCCTCTGGAGAGAGAGGGAAGATCAAACAAAGACCACAGAAAGCCAGTCCCAGCCAGTGGCTGAGAGATCAGTCCAGCACAAGGAAGAAGCCCTGCTGCTGATACTATACTTCCACTTACTGCAGCAGAAAACTTAAAAGATGACCACTGCCTCCAGACTGAAGTTTTAATCACCAGAAATCTACAACACCTTAGCAAGCTCACGACTGCAAACATCCAGGCTTGTACTTTTGAAAGAATATTCCTCCCAAGAAGATTCAACAGGTTTCTGTGAACCACGAACTCTGACATCACGTGGGACTTTAATTGCATCTTACTCTTTCCCTTCTATCTACCTATCTTTATGTGTGCATATGTGAGTGAATGCATGAGGGGATAAAGGTTGTGAATAATTCAGGTTTTGCTGTTTAAATAAAAATTTAACCTTCCTTTTTTAAACGTTTGAGAAAGCCTGTTGTTTGTCTATTTATTGGACCCTAAAAACACTCAGGGACTGACGAACCATTTTTAACGAAACACTATCAGTGATCAGTTCGGAGGCGAAAAGTGGAAGCCATCCACACCACTTACCACCTGTCTGTAATACGTTCAAGATTTTGAATGCCTCCATTAAATCTCCGCTTAACCTTCTCTGCTTTAAAGAGATTAACCCCAGCTGCTCCACTTAACTGATGTCCCACATCTATGGTACCATTCTAGTAAATCTCCTCTGCGTCCTCTCCAAGACTTTGACATCCTTCCGAAAGTTTGGTGCCCAGATTTGTCACAATCCTCCAGCTGTTGCCTAACCAGTGCGTTGTAAAGGTTTAGCATAACTCCTTGCCTTTGTACTTTAAGCCTTTGTTTACAAAGGATGCTGCATGCCTTATCAGCCTTCTCAACATGCCTGCCACTTTCATACATACATCCAGTAACTAAAGTTAAATTTATACCTCTCCTGATAGTGGGATAATGCATTACCTAGTGAGGAATTGCATCAAACCAAGCAGAAACATTCAATGTTTAATCCACTGAGTTAAGCAGACGCCCAATTTAATTTAGCTTAATTGTGCCAGTGAGAGAAGAAATTAGTCAGAGTTCCTCCTCCTGATCACTGATGCTGAATCTCATGACGTCGGGTTCCGCAGGCGCACCTACCACACCCAGCTCAATCTCACCACTGCCTCTCACAACCCCTCCACTGCCTCTATATTGTTAGGTTGCTTGTCTAAAAACAGTGCTGGATAAGCCATCATTTCCTCCAATCAAACACTGGGGAGACTAAAGCCATTCCGTCCCTGCGAGAAGCTCCATTCCCTGGCCACAGTCTCTATCACTCACCTGGTCACTGCCTGAGGCTGAACCACACTGCTAATAACCTTGCTGTCTTATTTGACCCTGAGCTGACTTATTAACCCTAGATTCTATCCATCATCAAGACCACCCCCTTCTACCTCTGTAATATCACCCACCTCCACCCTGCCTCAGCACATCCGCTGCTGAAACCCTCATCCATGCCTTAGTTACCTCTCAACTTGACCATTCCAATACTCTCGCGGCTAGTCTCCCATCTTCCACTCTCCAGAAACTTCAGCTCATCTAAAACTCCACTGTCCGTGTCCTTACCCACACCAAGTCCTGATCACCCATCACCCCGTGCTCACAGACCTACATTGGCTCTGGGTCCGGCAACACCCCGATTTTAAAACTGTCATCCTGATTTTCAAATTGCTCCATGGCCTCTCCCTTCCCTATCTCCGTCATCTCCTCCAGCCCTCTGAAAAATGTACGCTCTTGCTTGTGGATCCCTGATTTCCATCACCTCACCATTGGTAGCTGAGCATTCAGCTGTCTGGAATTCCCTCCTTAAACTTCAGCTCCTCACCACTGCTCTCTGCTCCTTTAACGCACACCTAAAAATCTACCTCTTTGACCAAACTTTGTCATCTGCCCTGATATCTTCTCCTGTGCCTACATGTCAATTTTTTTGTCTCCTGTGAAGTGACTTGTGACGTTTCACTAGGTTAAAGCTGCTGTATAAATATAAGTTGCTGTTTTTGATCCTGATTCACTGTTTTCTTCCTGACCCCCATTTGTGTTTTCAATATGTTAAAAACACAGGTTGTTGAAATGCTTATGATGAAATATTCTCTCACTGTACAATATCAATGATCAGACTCAGCAAAAGAGAATTAAAACAAATGAGACATTTTGAAACAATATTTCTCCATTTATTATAAGAAAGATATTTACATTTCAGGTATTTTAACATGAAAATGTCATACAGATGGACATTTATATATGATGCTGGACAAACTCTGCTTTTCAGGCAAGACACAGTTGATGAATATTTAAACTATCTTTACATTCAGTTTCTAATGTTATTGATCATCCTTCTGTACCAAACGGAACGCCTCCAGGAACTCATTGAAATCTATGCTGCCATCCTTGTTGAAGTCAATGCTACGAGCCAAGTCATCAATACACTGATCATCCATATTGATGTGCAGATGGGAACTGAACAGTTTCCAGGTCTGGCGGAATTCCTCAATGGAGATCATTCCTGACGGGAAAGATTGGCGGGCGATTACTGGGCGTGGTAACTGTGTGTCACTGCCTTATTTTAACCTTACAGCTTTTAAAGCTCATCTCCAGTTAGATAAAGCAGAACCCTGCCCAATTGTGAATAAGAATTCCATTTGTACTTGCCAAGTCACAAGATGCACATTCCGTTTAACGAGCTTTCTACAAGGGGTCTCAATAACGCACTAACCAGCACCACTAAACATGCTGATATCCCAGTACCATATTCCACAGGGTGGCCCCCGTATCTTTGAGAGAAGATTGGGGGATATCCCAGATAGATACATCAACAATATTCCATGGGGGTCATTAGTAGAATGTGGGGTTTATCAGGAGAATCCATGAGAAACACTGCATGAGGGGTTCACTGGGAGAATCCCTGAGGAATACTGGTCAATCTCCCTATCAAATCCTTTAGTCATTGTAAACACTTTGATTAGATCACCCCCTTAATCTTCTGTACACAAGGGAATACAAGCCTAGTCTGTACAAATGGTTCTCACAATTTAACCCTTTCAGCTGTGTGATCATTCTGGTGAATCTGTTCTACATCCCCTCCAAGGTTAATTTATCCTTCCCGAGGTGTGGTGCCCAGAGCTGAACGCAATCCCCCAGATATGGTCTAAGCAGAGATTTATACAACTGTAACATAACTTCCAACCCTTTGTATTCCAGCTCTTTTCAGATAAAGGCCAATTCCAGTAGCCTCTTCAATTATGTTTGTATCCGTTCACTGGCTTTTTAGAGATTTCTACACTTGGGCTGATATACACACTGCCCGCTGTACACACTGCCCACTGTACACACTGCTTGAGATGCACATCACCTTCTTGCACCCTGCCCAATGTACTCCCTGCCCGATGTACACCCTGCATGACGTACTCCCTGCCCGACGTACTCCCTGCCCAATGTACTCCCTGCCCGATGTACTCCCTGCCCGATGTACTCCCTGCCCGATGTATTCCCTGCCCAATGTACTCCCTGCCCAATGTACTGCCTGCCCAATGTACACACTGCTTGAGGTGCACATCACCTTCTTGCACACTGCCCTATGTACGCCCTGCCCGATGTACGCCCTGCCCGATGTACACATCACCTTCTTGCACACTGCCCTATGTACGCCCTGCCCGATGTACGCCCTGCCCGATGTACACATCACCTTCTTACACACTGCCCGATGTACACCCTGCCCAATGTACACATCACCTTCTTACACACTGCCCGATGTACACCCTGCCCGATGTACACATCACCTTCTTACACACTGCCCGATGTACACCCTGCCCAATGTACACATCACCTTCTTACACACTGCCCGATGTACACCTTGCCCAATGTACACCCTGCCCGATGTACACACTGCCTGATGTACACCCTGCCCGATGTACACATCACCTTCTTACACCCTCCCGATGTACACCCTGCCCGATGTACACATCACCTTCTTACACACTGCCCGATGTACACCCTGCCCAATGTACACATCACCTTCTTACACACTGCCCGATGTACACCTTGCCCAATGTACACCCTGCCCGATGTACACACTGCCTGATGTACACCCTGCCCGATGTACACATCACCTTCTTACACCCTCCCGATGTACACACTGCCCGATGTACACATCACCTTCTTACACACTGCCTGATGTACACCCTGCCCCATGTACACCCTGCCTGATGTACACATAACCTTCTTACACACTGCCCAATGTACACACTGCCTTCTTGCACCCTGCCCGATGTACACATCACCTTCTTACACACTGCCGATGTACACCCTACCCAAAGTACACCCTGCCCGATGTACACATCACCTTCTTACACACTGCCCGATGTACACCCTGCCAAATGTTTAGTTTAGTTTAGAGATACAGCACTGAAAAAGGCCCTTCGGCCCACCAAGTCTGTGCCGACCATCAACCACCCATTTTTACTAATCCTACACTAATCCCATATTCCTACCACATCCCCAACTGTCCCTATATTTCCCTACCACCTACCTATACTAGGGGCAATTTATAATGGCCAATTTACCTACCAACCTGCAAGTCTTTTGGCTTGTTGGAGGAAACCGGAGCACCCGGAGAAAACGCACGCAGACACAGGGAGAACTTGCAAACTCCACACAGGCAGTACCCAGTATTGAACCCGGGTCGCTGGAGCTGTGAGGCTGCGGTGCTAACCACTGTGCCACTGTATACATCACCTTCTTACACACTGCCCGATGTACACACTGCCTTCTTGCACCCTGCCTGATGTACACATCACCTTCTTACACACTGCCCGATGTACACACTGCCTTCTTGCACCCTGCCTGATGTACACATCACCTTCTTACACACTGCCTGATGTACACCCTGCCCAATGTACATCCTGCCCGATGTACACATCACCTTCTTACACACTGCCCGATGTGCACCCTGTCCGATGTACATCCTGCCCGATGTACACATCACCTTCTTACACACTGCCCGATGTACACCCTGCCCGATGTACACCCTGCCCGATGTACACATCACCTTCTTACACACTGCCCGATGTGCACCCTGTCCGATGTACATCCTGCCCGATGTACACATCACCTTCTTACACACTGCCCGATGTACACCCTGCCCGATGTACACCCTGCCCGATGTACACATCACCTCTTACACACTGCCCGATGTGCACCCTGTCCGATGTACACATCACCTTCTTACACCCTGCCGATGTACACCCTGCCCGATGTACGCCCTGCCCCATGTAAACATCACCTTCTTACACACCGCCTGATGTACACCCTGCCCCATGTACACCCTGCCTGATGTACACATCACCTTCTTACACACTGCCCAATGTACACACTGCCTTCTTGCACCCTGCCTGATGTACACATCACCTTCTTACACACTGCCTGATGTGCACCCTTCCCAATGTACACCTTGCCCGATGTACACATCACCTTCTTACGCACTGCCCAATGTACACCCTGCCCGATGTACACATCACCTTCTTACACACTGCCCGATGTACACCCTGCCCAATGTACGCCCTGCCCCATGTAAACATCACCTTCTTACACACCGCCTGATGTACACCCTGCCCCATGTACACCCTGCCTGATGTACACATCATCTTCTTACACACTGCCCGATGTACACACTGCCCGATGTACACCCTGCCCGATGTACACATCACCTTCTTACACACTGCCTGATGAGCACCCTTCCCAGTGTACACCTTGCCCAATGTACACATCACCTTCTTACACACTGCCCGATGTACACATCACCTTCTTACACACTGCCTGATGTACACCCTGCCCCATGTACACCCTGCCCGATGTACACATCACCTTCTTACACACTGCCCGATGTACACATCACCTTCTTACACACTGCCCGATGTACACCCTGCCAAATGTACACCCTGTCCAATATATACATCACCTTCTTACACACTGCCCGATGTACACCCTGCCCAATGTACATCCTGCCCGATGTACACATCACCTTCTTACACCCTGCCCGATGTGCATACTGTGCAGTTTACACCCTGCCCAATGTACACACCGCCCGATGTTCACGCCGCCCGATGTGTGCACCACCCAATGTACACATCACCCTGTGTACACGCTGCCAGATGTACACACCGCCAGATGTACACACCGCTCAATTTGCACATCGGCCTACATACACACCGTCCGATGTATACACTGCTTGAGGTACACATCACCTTCTTACACACTGCCTGATGTATACCCCACCTGCTGTACACACGGCCTGATTTAAACACTGTTTGAGGTACGCATCACCTTGTACACATTGCCCGATGTACACACTGCCGATGTCCACATTGCCCAATGTACAGACTGCCCAATGTACACACTGCCCGATTTGCACATCACCCTTTGTACAAGATGCCTGATGTACACACCACCTGATTTGCACATAACCCTCTGTACACATCGCCCGATGTACACACCGCCCGAGGTACACAAAAGGGGGAATTTTATAGAAGCGATGGGAGCTTTCGGCCGCTGGTTGGAGAGCTGGCGAGAGACCAGCGTTGCTTTTTCCATGGAGGCACGCTGTAAGACGAGCCAATCAGGAAATTAGCAGGTCACTGGTAGACCTGCCCTGGGATCGGGACCCTGAGGGCAGGAAGTCCCACCCACTAAGAGCTGCTGGCCAATTAGAGTCCAGCAGCACTTTTGCTTGGCGGTGTTTCCGGGAAGGTAATGGCTGCTGCCAGAATGACATCCACTGGAGGCCCAGGAGCGCAGATGACCCAGACCAGAGGTAAGTGATGGCAGGAGGGGTTTCATGGGTTGGGGTCACATGTGAGGGGGTGTAGGGATGTTGGCAGCAAGGGCAGGAGGGTGGCTGTCACAGGCCTCCCCTTCCCAATGCCGAGTCCCTCAGTCAGGCACGGAGTGCTTTTGAACGAGGGATCGCTCCCTCGCCCTGCCCCAGGATATCACAAGCAACCGCGCACTGGTTGGCCTGTCCTGTCCCCCATGTGGTGACAGGTCTGCTGGGTTAATACCAGCGGCAGCAGAAAGAGGCTCTTAATTGGGAAATAATAGTCCCGTAAGGGCCTCCATTGGTGGCAGAGCGGGAAGGCCATCCACAGGCCTTGCCGCCAGAGTTAATCAGGGTGGAGGCGGCACAGAGTGAGGATCCACACCTGCCACCATCTTGCCCGATTATATGCCCTTCCCTCCTCCAAACTCGCAACCGAGGAGAGCATAATGTTGCATGTTGTTCATTGCTGGGTCGAGCTTTGTCTACAGAACTCTGAGTTGGTGTAGATCTAAATAATAACTCGTTTATCGTATTTACACAACGATACACACTCCTTAAGCAAGTCTTGCTAACACCTCCCATGATGCTTCTTGCTTCTTCCAAGCCTAATACTCATGTGACTATTACATCACCATCACCACTATAGTGGGAGGGGTTACTCTCACTGTCTCAAACATTTACACCCTGTCCAATTTACGCCAAGGCCGGAATTTTATCTAACTCACTCCCGTTTCACGCCCTGCTGCCGCCCTGATTGAGCAATTCCCATGGCTGCAGTGTCCCAAAGATATAATAAGGACAGCTATTTGCTGCCTGCTGCAAGGACAGGCACTCACAACCCCCCTCCCCTACATTGATGCTGTGGCCCTACCAGGAGTTTCACTCGCTCAGGTGAACCCTGGAGAACCAGCAAGAATCAGCCCCGACATTGCAAACAATGCACATATCTAACAGAGAGTAAAGAAAAATCCAGAACCTCCAACTCCTTCACAGACACACTGCTTGCCGCTCTTTTAAAGCTGCCAGGTTCCCGACTCCCCCTTCGACCCGTTTGCCAGATGTAAAATGTGACAGCTGACGTCAAATAGCTGTCAATTGGATTTTAGAGTAGCTCAATTGACCCTTAATTGCTGCAAATCAGACGGTGAACGGCGCCTCCATCTCGCCCGCTGTCCGACCTGCGTAAGATGCGGATTGAGCATCATGACGTCAAGGACCCGATCCAACGTCATTGCCCGTCATTTTTCAGCTTGGCTGCCTCGGAGGACGCCTGATTTCACGAGATAAAATTCCAGCCCAAGTCTGATTTACACACTGCCCAAGTTTACACAAAGTCTGATTTACACACTGCCCGGATTTACACAGTGGGTGGAATTTTATGGGCCGTGCAATAACAGAATGTGTGGCATGTGGGGTGATTTAATTAGGTGGGAGGTGTTTTCTCAGATTCTCAATAGCAGGATTTTTTCCAAAATTAAGTTGATGGTGTTTTTGCGGCATTCCAGAGTTCCCTCTGCAATGTGGCGGATTGCAGCTTTGAATTCATTTACATGCCATGAATACTCATTACCCTCCACTTAGTTACAATTCAGTCCTACTGTCAGATGAAGTGAACAGCGAGTGGTATTCCGGTGCCACCCGGTTCACATTTGTTTGAATGTGGTGTGCAGCAGTCAGATTTGTGCAGTTGAGTTTGAGGTCAGTGTTTCTTTCTTGAACTCATCGGCAAAATGAGTGCCAACATCGGAATGGATAATTACCTCCAGGCCACCATTGGAATGGATGTTTGGCTCCAAGTTCAGCAACAGCAAGGGCAACTCTTCTGAAGGGGTGGCAGCGAAGGAATTGGGGGAGTCTACATGGAGGAGAAAGGGAGGATACTCAGGGAAGACAGGGTTGGTTGATTGGGTGCATGGAGGAACAGGGGAGGGAGGAGGGGAGAACAGAGGGTAGAGTTACGGAGTGCATGGAGGAGCAGGGGAGGGAGGAGGGGAGCGTCCAGGGTGTGTAGTGGCTCTTCTGCTGCTGAAACTGGATATCGGCAACTGCGGTGGTGGTGGGTTGATTTGAGTATGACAGTGAACAGATGGTCATGAGGGACCTAAAGGGAGGGATGAGTGCTGTCAATGTCGGGACCTGTCGGGTGAATTGAGGATGCTGGCTGGCAGATGGAACAGTCACAGTCAATGGGGGTAAATGGATTCTGTATGGAGCAGGTGGAGATTTATGGTTGGGTATTCTACACCATCATGGGGAGGGGAACGAGATACGACACTATTATTCAGGTGGATTTGAGGAGGATCAAGGGTTAGAGTCAGCATGATGATGGTACCGGGTGTAGGAACAGGGGGGAGGGATGGCATGAATAAATGAATTGTGACACTGTCCAAGGTAACGGGGGGATGTTCAATGGTGACGGAGGGAAGGGTTAAGGCTACATTGGGTGGGTCAAGGGTGATAGGCTCAGACTGGAAGGTGACAGGAGGAGGTTGGAAGGTGGGGAGACTTGCCTTAAATTGTACACACACAATTTTCTCGAGGGATAATGAAAACAACGTGGAGGATTGCAAGGTGAGTGGGAGGAGATAAATGATGGTGGATGGAGACTCAACCTGGCTGTAATTTTAATATCCAGAAATGAGAACTGCACATGTCCACGATGGTTCAGCTGACTGGCAGCAGAAGGCTGAATTTGAACATTCTGCTCATTTCATTATTTGCAAAGCTGCAGCGACATTGGTGTCATGTATCCAATTTGTCCAATACCATGGGAAGAAGAGCAGAGGGAGTGACGAAGGATGTCTCTTTTCCCTCAATGCATGATGCCTGAACACCAGCAACAAGTAGAACAAATGCTGCAAGTGACAACATCCAGGAATGACATTATTGAAGACGGGTGCTGGCACATCATCACATCCTCAGGACAAGGACAAATCACCTTCAAATGTCACAGAGACAATGTCAGAGATGCTGAAGGATGTCACGTGAAATGGTCTCTGAAATTTGTAGGATCCTGCGGCATGACCTGTAACTACTTGGGTTTGATGGGAATCCCAAGCCAGTTGCCCTCAAGTTTACTGCTGTACTCAATTTTTTTCCTAGCAGGGCCTTCTAGGGATCCACGGGCGACATATGTGACATATCACAGTCTGCGACCCATAGGTGTATCTTAGAGGTGACCAATACACTATTGAGTCATGCCAATGAGTTCATCTACTTACCTGTAGACGGGGCAGTCATGCAGCAAGGTCTGCTGACCTCAGCACCATCACTGGTTTCCCCAGAGTGCAAGGGGTGATTGACTGCCCTCATGTGACCATGACAACTCCCTGGGAGCAGCCTGCTGCATTTGTGAATAGCAAAGGCTTCCAATCTTTGAACATACAACTGGTTTGTGACCACAGGAGAAAATTAATGCAGGTTTGCATACATTTCCCAAGGAGCTGTCACGACTCATCCATTTTGAGGAAATCACAGCTGCCAGGAGTTTGAGATGAAGAAGCTGAAGTGAACGGCTGGGTCCTGGGTGACAAGGGTCACCCACTTTATACATGGTTGATGACACCAGTGCAGCATCTCCAAAGTGCAGCTGAAGAGAGATGCAGTGCTGCTCACATATCCACCAGAGCCATCATCGAAAATACCATTGGCATGTAGAAAATGCGTTTCCACTGCCTTGACCAGTTTGGAGGGGCTCTTCAGTATGTGCCACAGAGGGCCTCACGAATAACGGCTGTGTACTGTGCATTGCACAACCTGGCAATTAGGCATGGCCACATTCTGCAAGTAGAGGAACAGGAAGAAAACTCATTCTCCTTAGATGTGGATGACTATGAAGAGGTGAGGAGGAGGACAACAATGACAACGATTCTGATGTTGATACGAGGGCCATGCAAGGGGCATCAGGGAGAACCATCTCAAACAAGAGAGAATCTAACCATTTCCCCTTGATGTTCAATGGCATTATCATTGCTGAATCCCCCACTATCAACATCCTGGGGGTCACCATTGATGAGAAACTGAACTGTATCAGCCACATAAATATTGTGGATAAAATAGCAGGTCAGAGGCTAGGAATCCTGCAGCGAGTAACTCACCAAAGCCTGTCCACCATCTACAAGACACAAGTCAGGAGTGTGATGGGATACTCTCCACTTGCCTGGATGGGTGCAGCTCCAACAATACTCAAGAAGCTCAACACCATCCAGGACAAAGCAGCTTGATTGGCACCCCATCCACCACCTTCAACATTCACTCCCTCCACCACTGACGCACAGTGGCAGCAGTGTGTACCATCTACAAGATGCACTGCTGCGACTCACCAAGGCTCCTTTGACAGCACCTTCCAAACCCGGGACCTCTACCAATTAAAAGGACAAGGGCAGCAGATGCATGGGAACATCACCACCTGCAAGCTCCCCTCCAAGTCACACACCATCCTGACTTGGAACTAATCGCCGTTCCTTCACTGTCACTGTGTCAAAATCCTGGAACTCCCTTCCTAACAGCACAGTAGGTGTACCTACCCCACATGGACTGCAGTGGTTCAAGAAGGCAGCTCACCACCACCTTCTCAAGGGCAATTAGGGATGGGCAATAAATGCTGGCCTAACCAGCGACACCCACATCCCATGAACGAAAAAAAACCCTCATATTTTCACTTTTCAGCCAACATCAAATCACTTCATTAAGGAATGTCGGGCAGGGAAAAATAAACTCCAAATATGTTCACATACGCCTGATTTGAGTGCTCAACCAAACTAGCTTACGGAGCTCGCAAAACTCTGACTGAGGAAGTCATTCACTCAGATGCCTGGGACATCATGGCTTGCATGGACTCCTCCATGGCACACGCAAAGCCACGCTTGACCTCCGGCATCTCCGACATATTGCCTACATGGTTTTGCTGCACATCCAGCAGATTTCTCGCAGCAACTAACAGAGGATCATCATGAGCGTGGGGCTGAGCAGAGGCCTGGTCCCCAACACTCCTCCAATTGTCAGGGGACCCAGCTGGCACATGCTCCCTCAGCTGCTGGGATGTGTCTGTGTCGTGACCACCAGTTTGTACACAGATTCTAATTCTAACCCCCCGCGGACCATGTGGATGTATCTGTCCTGGCAGAGGTGGAGGAAGAGGCAGGTGAGGGTGCACCCATTGGGACATTTCCACCTTCCTCCCCAGAGGAGGGGTCTTGTGCCTCACGGCATTTCGTCACTTGAGTGCAGGCACCTGCAGTGGAGACACAAACAGAGGCACATTAAGCATCAGATGAACTTGAGTTCACAGTTTCCTGTGGTGTCCACATATGGCTACAAGACTAAAGAAGACACTTGATCCTTACGCCTTGAGGATCCTGCCTCACCATCTGCGATCGCCCTGCCTCCCTCCTCTCTCAATATTTCTGCTGCCTCCTCCTCAATCAGGTCAGCACCCTGATGTCTGGGACACCTCCACCTGTCTTTGCTCGCTCTCACTAATTGTGGGTGCATTTATCCTGCAGGAGACAGTGCAGATTTAATGACATGGCAAAAGATGCATCACACCCATTGTATACATGCATTGGCATCACTCGTTCACGACTGGCTTGCACACGACACATCCAAGCACATGAAAAATGCCAATCATCAACTTTGCACACAGTTAATGTATGGCACCAAGGCTGCTCACGCATTCCACTGAATGCCTTGGCTGTCCTCTGTCTTAAAGACATGAAGCCTGGGAGAAAAATAATGGAGCAACATTCGCAAGATCACTTATCCTTGCCGATCTGAGCAAGTCATTGATACGTTTCCGACACTGCACCCAGGTTCGCCGTGTAACCCCACTGTTCGAGACCTTCTCAGCTACCTCCATCCAGGCTGCCTCGGTCAGGTGGGAGGGCCTTCTGACTCCATCTATAGGGAAGAGGACCTCCTGCCTTTCCCTGACAGCCTGGAGGAGAACCTGCAGGGAGGCATCACTGAACCGTGGGGTGGGATGGGACTGACATTTTCTTTGGTGTTGTTGCAGAGAAAACGAATATGACAGGGAGTTGGTGCTGGGTTTGAAACATTAAGGAAGGAAAGAGCTGTTAAAACTAAGTAAAAGGTTTAATTGCAGAAACTGTGAAGACTGTTACATACCACGAAGGCTGCTACTCCTTGAAGCTTGAAACACAGAATGACTTATATCCATGGCAATCATAGTGCTTTGCCCAGTGATGGTGGGTTCCACCAAAAAAAAGCCATTCCTGCAGCATAATCCCACGTGTCTCCTGTGCCCGTCACTTCAACATTTATTTACAGAATTGCGTTGGATACAGGAAAAATGGTGGAAGCAGAAGTTACATGTATTCTGCAAGTTACATCCTCAAAAAAATTCCAACTGGTTTGCTAAACATGATTTCCCTTTCATAAATCCATGTTGACTCTGCCCAATCCTATCATTATTTTCTAAGCGTCCTGTTATCACATCTTTTGTTATAGATTCTAGCATTTTCCCTATGACTGATGTTAGACTAACAGGTCTGTAATTCCCCATTCTCTCTCTCCTTCCTTTTTTAAATAGTGGGGTTACGATTTCCATCTTCCAATCTACAGGAGCCATTCCAGAGTCTATTGAATTTTGAAAGATGACCACCAATGCATCTATTATCTCTACCACCACCTCCTTCAACACTAGAGCGGGAGATGGTGGTGTAGTGGTAATGTCACTAAACTAGTATTCCAGAGGTGCAGGCCAAAACCCTGGGTACATGGGTTCCAATCCCACCACAGCACCTGTGGAATTTAAATTCAGTTAATTAATAAGTTCAATTAATTAATAAAAAGTATCTGAAATTGAAAGCTAGTCTCAGTAATAGTGCCATGAAACTATCATTGATTGTCATAAAAACCCATCTGGTTCACTAATGTCCTTTAGGGATGGAACTCTGCTGTCCTTACCTGGTCTGGCTAACATGTGACTCCAGACCCACAGGTTGACTCTCAACTGCCCTCTGAAATGGCCGAGAAAGCCACTCGCTTTCAAGGGCAATTAGGGATGGGCAATAAATGCTGGCCTTGCCAGCGATACCCAGATTCCATAAAAGAATTTTTTTTAAACTCTGGGATGTAGATCATCAGGTCCAGATTTATCTACTTTAAGTCCCATTAATTTCTCGAGTAATTTTTTTAACTAATATTAATATCTCGCACTTCCTCATTTACACCACTCCCTTGATTCTCTGTTATTTCTGGGACGTTTTTAGTATTTTCCTCCGTGAAGACAGACACAAAGCCAAAAGACTTGCAGGTTGATAGGTAAATTGGCCATTATAAATTGTCACTAGTATAGGTAGGTGGTAGGGAAATATAGGGACAGGTGGAGATGTTTGGTGGGAATATGGGATTAGTGTAGGATTAGTATAAATGGGTGGTTGATGTTCGGCACAGACTCGGTGGGCCGAATGGCCTGTTTCAGTGCTGTATCTCTAATCTAATCTAATCAAAGTATTTTAGCTTCTCTGCGATTTCCTTATTCCCCATTATAAATTCTCCTGACTCTGCTTGTAATGGACCCACATTTGTTTATGCTAATCTTTTCCTATAGAAGCTTTTACAGACCGTTTTTATGTTTTGCACTAGTTTGCTCTCATTCTGTTTTCTCTGTCTTAATCTTTTTCTTGGTCCCCCTTTGCAGAATTCTAAAATACTCCCAATCCTCAGACTTACCATTTTTTTGGCAACTCTTTACGCCTCTTCCTTTGCTGTAATACAATCCCTGATTTCTTTAGTTAGCCATCATTGGAACACTTTCCTTGCAGGGTTTTTGTGCATTAAAGGAATGTATTTTTGTTGCAAACTATGTATTAGTTCTTTCAACATTAGTCATTGCCTATCTACCATTATACCTTTTAACATAGTTTCCCAATACATGATAGCCAATTTGCCCCTCATACCTTCATAGTTTCCTTTGCTTAGATTTAAGACCCCAGTTTCTGATTTAACTACATCACTTTCAAATTTAATGTAAAACTCTATCATATTATGGTCACTCTTTCCTAAAGGCTCCTTTACAACAGGATTCATTAGCCCTTTTACATTGCAAAATACTAGATCTAAAATAGCCCATTCCCTAGTTGGTTCTTCAACCTACGACTCTAGAAAACCATCTCACATACATTCCAAGAATTCTTTTTCCACAACATTAGTATTAATAATGTTTACCCAGTCTATATGTAGATTGAAATGCCCCATGATTACTGTATAACCTTTGTTACAGGCACCTCTAATTTCCTGATTTATACTGTGATTTACATTACCACTGCTGTTTGGAGGTCTATAAACAACTCCCACCAATGCTTTCTGCCCCTTGCTGTTTTTTTAGCTCCACCCAAAGTGATTCTACAGCTTCAGCTTTAGACTAAGGTCATCTCTCACTACAGCACTAATGCCCTCTTTAATTAACAGAGCTACCCCACCACCTTTTCCCAGCTTCCTGTCGTTCCTGAATGTCATATATCCTTGGATATTTAGGTCCCAGCTTTGGTTTCCTGATGGGATAATTCTTTACTATCAGTCAACAGCAGTTTTTCCATGTCCAATATTTTTATAACTAACACACAAAATTGTTCCAATTCAGAAAGCAATATTTTACTGCCCCTATGATTATTCTCCCGGTTTTCTCACAACATTGTCCTAAAATATAACATTAATTCCTGGAGACTCGGGGGCACTCCTGGAGAGTTGGCAACTCTCGGCTGTTTTTTGGAGATTCCTAGCAATGCTAATATGGTATTGGCTGATAGCCGGTGGACATGTTCTTTATTGTAGGAGCACCATTTTATATATTAGCATCATTCCTTCATTAGGGAACCCAATCTCAGGTACCATTTCATTCTATAGATTAATGTCAAATGTGAACAGATAGAAATGGGATTTTGATTTACCAGAGTGATCCTTATCAATCATTCCAAAAATGATCTCCAGGTCTGCCCGATGCCTGTACATGGTTTCAATCAAGTTTGGCTGAACCTGTATATCAAAGTCAATCAGAAAGTGCAATTAAACATCACTCTTTTGAATATATACTATTGATATTGCTATTACAGCATTAGTAAATACAGGACAGTAAATGGTTAATAGTGGTCTTCCATTTATACAGTGATTTACTCTTGGTGCTTTGGTCTCACTCCATTATCACTGCTAGTCTTTAACCTTTGTAAATTCACGTGCCTCAATTGTATTGAGGCCAATATTTATCCCTCAATCAACACCACTAAAAGAGATTATCTGGTGATTGTCACATTCATGTTTGTGGGATCTTGCTGTGCACAAATTGGCTCCCGTGTTTCCTACATTACAACAGCGACTACATTTAAAAAAAATACTTCATTGACTGTAAAGCATTTTTGGGATATCCTCAAAGGCGCTATACAAATACAAGTCTTTCTTTTTTCTTTGCATTGGACACAATAAGCTGCTGGATAAATGTTTTTTAAACTTGGAGAAAGATTTATTATGTCTAGGGTCTGAGACTGAAACCATGGGCTGGGATTTTACCACTGCCTGGAGAGGCAGGAGAGTTGATAAAATGGTGGTGGAAGGTGTTGGGAGGGACGCCTGATATCTTCTTGCCACTACAGGATATTTTGAAGGCCCACAGAGGGGGCATCCCAGTGGCAATGGGACCCCACAACTCCAACACTGCTGCTGGAGGGTTCACCCCTCCTATCGCCGGGGCCTGCCTAGCCCCAGCACATGAAGAAAATTTCTTCTCAGCTTTTTGAGGGCGTCTCGATATGGAGGTGCCCTCGCCTTTCCCTTTCAGCCTGAACAGCAGCCACCTCTAGCAGTGGCACTGCCAAGGCTGCTGAATTGCTGCCCCTCTGATTGGGCCACCAGCTTGGAGACAAAGGCTGCCGTCCCTAATGAGACAGTGGCCCTGGCAGTGGCCTCTTATTTGGTTGTCGGTAAGATCCCCTCTGTGCTCTCGCCATTCACCTGTGCCAGATCGGGACCCACGGCGTGCCAGTAAAACTCTGGCTCATTAAGATCAACTCTGCCTCCACGTGGATGTTTGTTATTTACTGCCTTGAACTATTGGATTTGGATTTGTTGCTATGCTTTCAGGTGTGGGTAGTCTAACATGTTTCAAGCTGATAAAAAATATTTTCTTTTTATTCGTTCTTGGGATGTGGGCATCGCTGGCAAGGCCAGAATTTATAGCCCATCCCTAATTGCCCTTGACAACTGAATAGCTTGTTAGGCCATTTCAGAGGGCAGTTAAGAGTCAACCACATTGCTGTGGGTCTTGAGTCACAAATAGGCCAGACCAGGTAAGGACAGCAGATTTCCTTCCCTAAAGGACATCAGTGAACCAGATGGGTTTTTATGACAATCATTGATAGTTTCATGGCACTATTACTGAGACTAGCTATCAATTCCAAATATTTCTTAATTAATTGAATTTTTATTAATTAATTGAATTTAAATGCCGCCAGCCGCCTTGATAGGTACCAGTGTCCCCAGACCTGAGCCACTGGATTACTAGTCCAGTGACATTACCACTACACCATCATGAATTAACAAAGTCACAGGGAAAGAGCAGGTGAGTGAGACTAATTGGATAGCTCTTTCAAAGAGCTGGCAGAGGCATGATTGGCCGAATGGCCTCCTTCTGTGCTGTACGTTTCTATGGTTCTATAAAGAACAACGACAGACAGGTAAAGATCCTCTGGCCCATCCCACCAGGGCCACACAATTGTGATACCTTGAGTCCTGTCCATTGCTCCCACCCCTCAAACCCGTGTGATCTCCTGGGGGGAGGAAAAATAATGGAGAAAAATTCAGGCCAACTGGGGGAACAAAGTCTGAGAAATTCCTCTCCAACCCACCGAGGTGATCAAAACTAATCCAAGGGATCACACTGGGAATACGCTCCAGGAGTTGCCGTCTGAAGGAAGTAATGTCCACCCTATGACTTACAAAATTAGTAACATTTGGTTTTGAAATAACTTGGATCTAAGTTCTGATTCAGTCTGATCTGCATAGGCACTGCCAATCAGCAAAAAGTTTCTGAGATTCGAAGGCAACACTAGTTATACATAATTTAGTTTTTGTTCAGACAGATGTTGAAATCACTGTGAATAATACCTGCAATAACAAGAAATCTAAGGCAAAAAGGCCCATAGCAATAATACCCTTAACAAGTACCGAGATTAAGAAGACTGGGACAGTTGTCAAGATAAATAAATAAACTTTCTATATATTCATATATTATGTAGTGTACATTCCCTAAGCAAGATTCAAATTTTGTTTTGTTAATGCAGTGAGCTTTCCACAAGACTATTATTGATGAGTTTTTTTTTACCTCTTTCATGGGCTGCTCAATCTGAAGATCTTCAAAGCTTGAGAGGTATTCCACACTGCCCTCAGCCGACAGCCTCACCAGTCTAGGGCGTAGGGTCCTCCAGGGTAGATGTAAATGGAGCACAGATTCCACAGCTGAGGCCCACTGGCTGGTCGAAATCCTCCCTGCAAAATCATATAGGGATGAAGATAAGTCCTAGATTTTCTTTAAAATAATATTTTATTGCAACGTTTTCAACCTGTCTGCAGCCTTTGACACGCTTGACCACATCATTCTCATTCAACACCTCTCTTCTATTGACCAGCTGGGTGGGACTGCTCTCACCTGGTTCCATTCCTATCTCTCCAATCATAGCCAGAGAATCACTGTCAATGGTTTCTCTTCTGAATCCTGCACAGTTACCTCTGGTTTACTCCAAGGTTCTATCCTTAACCTCTTCTATTTCTCATCTACACACTGTCTCTTAGGGAGATCACCCGACAACATCTCCGTGTCCACATGGGCTGGTAAGATGGGCAGAGCAGTGGCAAATGGAATTTAATGCTGAGACGTGTGAGGTGATGCATTTTGGGAGGACTAACAAGGCAAGGGAATATACAATGGATGGTAGGACCCTAGGAAGTACAAAGGATCAGAGGGACCTTGGTGTACTTGTCCATAGATCACTGAAGGCAGCAGCACAGGTAGATAAGGAGGTTAGGAAAGCATATGGAATACTTGCCTTTATTAGCCGAGGCATGGAATATAAGAACAGGGAGGTTATGATGGAACTGTATAAAAAGCTAGTTAGGCCACAGCTGGGGTACTGTGTACAGTTCTGGGCATCACACTATAGGAAGGATGTGATTGCACTGGAGAGGGTGCAGAGGAGATTCACCAGGATGTTGCCTGGGCTGGAGCATTTCAGCTATGAAGAGACACTGGATAGGCTAGGGTTGTTTTCCTTAGAGCAGAGAAGGCTGAGGGGGGACCTGACTGAGGCATACAAAATTATGAGGGGCATTGATAGGTTAGATAGGAAGAAACTTTTTCCTTTAGCGGAGGGGTCAATAACCAGGGGGCATAGATTTAAGGTAAGGGGCAGGAGGTTTCAAGGGGATCTGAGGAAAAAATGTTCACCCAGAGGGTGGTTGGAATCTGGAACACACTGTCTGGAGAGGTGGTAGAGGAAGGAACCCTCAGAACATTTAAGTAGTATTTAGATGAGCACTTGAAATGCCATAGCATGCAAGGCTACAGGCCAAATGCTGGAAAATGGTGCGTGATGGCCGGCACAGACACGATAGGCCAAAGGGCCTGTTTCTATGCTGTATAACTCTATGACTCTATGTAAGCTGGTGACACCCAGCTCTACCTCACCATCACCTCTCTCAACCCCTCCACTGTCTCTAAATTGTCAGACTACATGTCTGATACCCAGCACTAGATGTACAGAAATTTTATCCAATTAAATATTGGAAAGACAAAAG
The DNA here is from genome assembly GCF_036365525.1 of Heterodontus francisci. Taxonomy (NCBI): domain Eukaryota; kingdom Metazoa; phylum Chordata; class Chondrichthyes; order Heterodontiformes; family Heterodontidae; genus Heterodontus; species Heterodontus francisci. The sequence continues at coordinate 9,950,027 of NC_090380.1, read as the reverse complement.
CCATTGTGTTCAATCCCTGCCACAAACTCCGCTCCCTCCTGCTCCATGCTTCTCTTTGGCAACTGTCTGAGGCTGAGCCAGACTGCTCGCAACCTTGGTATCACATGTGACCCCGAGATTAGCTTTCAGCACATATCCGCACTATCACCAAGATCATCTATATCCACGCCTGGAACATTCCAACTCACCTCAACTCCTCTACTGCTGAAACCCTCACCCATGCCTTTGTTACCTCTGGACTTGACTCTCCTGGCCGATCTCCCATCTTCCACCCTCCATAAACTTCAGCTCATCTAAAACTCTGCTGACCAAATCCTAACACACCCAGAACCGTTCACCCAACTCTCCAAGTTCTTCACAACCAGTGAATTATTTTTAAAAGGCAGTCACAGTTGCTTTGTTCATGATATCGGAATAAAGGGATGTCTTTGAGAAATTCATGCAGATCTGAGTAACAGTGGCAGCAAAAGTACAAAAAAGATCCTTATACAGCAAAAGAAATACCAGCCTTGAGTACCAGCAGATCAATGGCCTCCTTGATAAGGTATCCTGCCTTGGGGACAACTTACAGCAGTTCTTACTGTCACTGATATAAGGGTATTTGGACTGGGTTTGGGAAGAATTGAGTGGAGAGAATCGGGTGGCAATGTTAACGACACGCCTTGAGCTCACATAAAAGTGGGAGAGTAGGCTTCTGCTGGGCCTCACAGGGAACTGCCAATTTCTTTGGTATGAGAAGATCGGTGCAAGTATTTTGAGGGTGCATCCTTTAAGAATTCCGAGCACAACACATTAGGAATTAGGAAGACTTTCAAAGCCTTGGAAAGGATACAGAGAAAAATTATTAGAATGGTACCAGGGATGAGGGGCCACAGTTAAAGACAAGAGAGGGCAGAATTGTTCTCCTTAGAGCAGAGAAGGTTAAGGGGAGATTTAATAAAGGTGTTCATGAAATAAATCATGAAGAGTTTTGATAGAGTAAATAAGGAGAAATTGTTTTCAGTGGCAGTATGGTCAGTAACCAGTGACAGATTTAAGACCAAATATCTACTGGGGAGACGAGGAGAATTTTTTTAGTCAGTGAGTTGCTGTGTTCCGGAATGCAGGGTCAGAAAGGGCATGGAAGCAGATTCAATAATGATTTTCAAAAGGGAATTGGATAAACACGTGAAGGGAAAAATTTGTCGGGCAATGGGGAAAGAGCAAAGGAGTTCAATTAGTTGAATCTCTCAGGGAGATGGCACAGACATAATGGGCTGAATGGTCCTTTTTTCCCATTTGTACATGCAATGTAGGCATCGCTGGCAAGGCCAGCATTTGTTACCCATCCCTAATTGCCCTTGAGAAGGTGGTGATGAGCTGACTTCCTGAACCACTGCAGTCCATCTGCTGTAGGTACACCCACAGTGCTGTTAGTGAGGGAGTTCCAGGTTTTTGATCCACCAACACTGAAGGAACAGCGATATAGTTCCAAGTCAAGCTGGTGTGCGGCTTGTAGCTGTTGTTTTTATGCGTCTGCTGCCCCTGTCCTTCTAGTTGGTAGAGGTCGTAGGTTTGGAAGGTGCTGTCTAAGGAGCCTCGGTGCGTTGCTGCAGTGCATCTTGTAGATGGTACACACTGCTGCCACTGTGCGTCGGTGGTGAAGGGAGTGAACGTTTGTGGATGGGGTGACAATACAGCTGGTCCAGTTCAGTTTCTGGTCAATGGTAACCCCAGGATGTTGATGGTGGGGGATTCAGTGATAGTAATGCCATTGAACATCAAGGGGAAATGGTTAGATTCTCTCTTGTTTGAGATGATCGTTGCCTGGCATTTGTGTGGCACAAATGTTAACTGCCACTTATCAGCCCAAGCCTGAATGTCGTCCAGGTCTTGCTGCGTGTGAGCACGGTCTGCTTCAGTATCTGAGCAGTCACGAATGGTGCTGTACATTGTGCAATCATCAGCGAACATCCCCACTTCTGACCTTATGATTGAAGGAAGGTCATTGATGAAGCAGCTGAGGATGGTTGGAGCTAGAACATTGCCCTGAGGAACTCCTGCAGTGATGTCCTAGAGCTCAGATGATTGACCTCCAATAACTACAACCATCTTCCTTTGTGCTAGGTATAACTCCAACCAGCAGAGAGTCTTTCCCCTGATTCCCATTGACTCCAGTTTTGCTAGGGCTCCTTGATACCATACTCGGTCAAATACTGCCTTGATGTCAAGGGCAGTCACTCTCACCTCACCTTTGGAGTTCAGCTCTTTTGTCCATGTTTGGACCAAGGTTGAAATAAGGTCAGGAGCTGAGTGGCCCTGGCAGAACTCAAACTGAGTGTCAGTGAGCAGATTTTGCTGAGTAAGTGCTGCTTGATAGCACTGTCGACGACACCTTCCATCACTTTGCTGATGACCAAGAGAAGACTGATGGGGCAGTAATTGGACAGATTGGATTTATCCTGTTTTTCTAAACTGGACACACCTGGGTAATTTTCCACATTGCCAGGTAGATGTCATTGTTGTAGCTGTTTTGGAACAGCTTGGCTAGGGGTGCGGCAGGTTTTGCAGTACTATAGCCGGAATATTGTCAGGCCCTTTGCAGTATCCAGTGCCTTCAGCCATTTCTTGATATCACATGGAGTGAATTGGATTGGCATCTGTAATGTTGGGAACGTCAGGACGAGGCAGAGATGGATCATCTACTTTTGAACCGACTTGCAAATCATTGAGGATGGGAATATTTGCAGAGCCTCCTCCTCCAGTTAGTTGTTTAGTTGTCCACTGCCATTCACGACTGGATGTAGCAAGACTGCAGATATTTGATCTGATCCATTGGTTATGTCGTCACTTAGCTCTGTCTATCACATGGCTCCTGCTGTTTAGTCTGCACGTAGTCCTGTGTTATAGTTTCACCAGGTTTGCAACTCAATTTTCGGTATGCCTGGTGCTGCTTCTGGCATGCTCTCCTGCACTCTTCATTGAACCAGGGTTGGTCTCCTGGCTTGATGGTAATGGTAGAGTGGGGGATATGCTGGACCAAGAGGTTACAGATTGTGGTTGAATACAATTCTGCTGCTGCTGATAGTCTACAGCGCCTCATGGATGTCCAGTTTTGAATTGCTAGATCTGTTTGGAATCTATCCATTTAACACTGTGGTAGTGCTACACAATACAATGGAGGTTGTCCTCAATGTGAAGATAGCCTTTGTGGAGATGAAGACCAATGTGATGGTCACTTCTACCAATACTGTCATGGGCAGATGCCACAGATAGGTTGGTGAGGACACAGTCAAGTAGGTTTTTCTCTCTTGTTGGTTCCTTCACCAACTGCTGCAGACCCAGTTTGGCAGCTATGTCCTTCAGGACCTGAAAAGGTTAATGCTAGAGACAGTGAGAGCAACCCCTCCCAGTGAAGTGATGATATTATAATAGTCACATGGTAATGGGCTTTGGAAGAAGAGAGTAGCAGCATGAAGGAAGCTAGCTAGAGTGGCTGTGGAGAGTGTGAATAGAGATGTGCAAATAATAAAAGAGTTATTAGTTGACCTTATCCAGACTTCGAGGCTTTATTAACAATGCCCTAGCTATGCAACAACAACAACAACACACAAGTAGTGTTTTATTCACACTTGACCTTTCTATAGCTGTTTGGTACAAGTGAATGGCTTGCTAGGCCATTTCAGAGGGCAAATAAGAGTCAACCACATTGCTGTAGGTCTGGAGTCACATGTAGACCAGACCGGATAAGGACGGCAGATTTCTCCCCTGCAGGGCATTAGTGAACCAGATGAGTTTTTATAACGATCCAGTAATTTCATGGTCACCATTACTGAGAGTAGTTTTTAATTCCAGATTTATTAATTAGCTGAATTTAAATTCCACCAGCTGCCATGGTGGGATTTGAACTCAAGTCCCTAGAGCATTAGTTGGGGCCTCTGTATTACTAGTCCAGTACCATTACCATTCTGCTCCCCTTCCTGCTGTACAATTCTATAAGAATGCATTTACTTTGTTAATGCTCCAGAAAATGCCACAAAAGACCAGGGTGTTTGGAATAGAATTTCAGCCCCCGTCTCCTTACCAAACAATAGTATTTACACTTTGAAAATCATCCATTAGCTGAGATGTGCTTTAGGGTGTCCAGTGGCTCTCTGTAAATGCAAGTCCTTACTTTAGAGGGGAAAAGCTATGGGGTAAGCTTATTATGGTATATGAAGTATCAAATAGCATAGATAATGTGATTGCAGAATATTAAAGTCAGCCGAGGCAGGAGAATGAGACTATTACATTTAAAGTAGTGAAAAGTACATTTTGAAAGAGATGGTAGGAAAGCATCCTAACCAAAGGTTGATAAATGTTTGGAATAATCCAGGAGTTAAAGCAGTGGAATGTAAAAGTTGAATGGAGTTTAAGGTGTATCTGGATGTTTGACTCAGTCTGCTGTATTATTACAAAGTGATGGATCAATGTACACCTCCCACAATGGCACCTAAAATCTGTAAGGGGAATTCCTGTTTCATAGCACGTGCAAAGGTATACTTTCGAAAAATGTATATGTGAATGTACACTTCCCAGATTCATTAACCCAATGGGCCAAATGGCCTCTTAAACGTTTACCTGTGTGATCCTGATCATATTGTTTGAAGGCTGTGATGACTTCAGATTTATGAGCATAAAACTTTTCACGTAAGGACTTCAGGGCAGATGCTTCAACCACACTCACTCTTGACATGAATAAAAACAGAATTAATATGTTAGAGGATCCAATTGTTTAATACATTTAAAAAATGAATATTAAGACTATACTGCCTTCAGTTTGTGAAAGGCAAAAACACTAAAGGTGAACTTTAAATTTAACCTGAGAAGTTGAGACAGCTGCACACATCTGTTTGTGGATAATATTCTGAATGAAACCAAACTCATTACAATAGCAACAACAACAACTTATTTTGCAAGCTTTGTGAAATCATTTCGACGAATGCTGTACAAATGGCAAAGGAACATGTCGGCCAGGATATGGGAAACACAAAACAGGCCTGAAGCACTGTCAAAGGGAGAAGACTGTAGGATGCTTTTGAAGAAGTGGAGAGAAGCATCAAGGCAAACTGGTTTTGGGGAGGGTCCAAAAAGCAAGGCGGAAGTGATTAAAAAATTAGTTTAGTGATAGAGTCCAGGAATGAATGCAGCAGTAAGGGAATGGAAGATGTGGACAGGGACCACTGACAAGGAGGTTGCTGAGATAATATGCACCAAAACTATGAAGCTGCTGATTGAGACATGGGGCACAGGAAGCTGAATTTTGCAGGAGCAGGGGTGACAGGTATGTGGGATTATGGTAATAAAAGCAAAATACTGCGGATGCTGGAAATCTGAAATAAAAACAAAAAATGCTGGAAATACTCAGCAGGTCTGGCAGCATCTGTGGAAAGAGAAGCAGAGTTAACGTTTCGGGTCAGTGACCCTTCTTCAGAACTGGCAAATATTAGAAATGCAAAAGGTTTTAAGCAAGTAAAGCAGGGGTGGGACAAGAGATAACAAAGGAGAAGGTGTAGATAGGACAAGGTCACAGAATAGCTGACCAGAAGGTCATGGAGCAAAGGCAAACAATATGTTAATGGTGTGTTGAAAAACAAATCATGAGTACAGATAGGGTGTTAACGGACTGAAACGGACTGAAAATTATGCGGGATTATTGCATGAGATGAGCTCAGTCAGAGTCCTGGAATAATGTAAAAAGCCCCTCCCAGTTCTTTAAGCTCAACAATTAAGGACAAGAGCAGCAATGGCATGGCACCACCATCACCTCCAAGTCACATCCTACCAATCAGAGGGCCGGCAGCTCTTAGTCCCAGCAGCGCCACCGGGAGCAGTGGCCACTGCTGGGACTGCACCCAGCATCGCAAAGATGATGTCGGGGAGTCCGGAACACAGGCAGGTTTCTGTTGCCTCGCCGGATTGATCGGTCGGGTCCTGGTGAGGCAAGAGTAACCGATTGGGGCGACAGGCGGGCGTATTGGGTGTCGGGGGTGGTTGGGGCATTGGGGGCGGCCCTCCATCGGGCACAGGATGCCTGATCATGAGGGCACCCCCCTCAGGATGTCAGAGAGCCGCCTGCTTTTAACAGGCGGCTTTTCTCAGGCCTGGCCACCCGACCAGCCACGGGTAAAATCCCCGTGGAGGCGGGTGGAGGCCCTTAAGTGGCTCCATTTTAGGCCCCCCCCCCCACACCTCGCCACCTTCCCATTCTTTGGAGGGCCGTAAAATTCCAGCCACTGTTCCGTCCCATCCCACCTGCTCCCCATCTTGCCCGCATCCACCTCCTCTATGTCCCGCAGCTTGTGCCCTGCTCTCCATCCCGCCCAGCTCTCTGTCCCGCTCCCTCTCCGTCCTGCCCGCTACCGCTCCGCTCTCCGTCCTGCCCCGCTCTCTGTCCTGCCCCCCGCTACCCTGCTCCCCGTCACGGCCGCTCCCGCCCCGCTCTCCCTACCAGATGCTCCTGGCCCACTCCCTGTCTTGCCACTCTCATCCCGCTCTCTGTCGCGCCTCAGTCCCCGTCCTGGCCACTCCCATCCCACTTCCTGTCCCAGCCTCTCCCATCCCTCTCTCCATCCTACCTGCTCCCGCCCCGCTCTCTGGCCCGGCTGTTCCTGCATTACACTGCAAAGGACTACCCTTCTTGCATCATGTGCTGCACCAGGACTCCATCCTCAGTATGCTCTGTCCTCAGTGTGATGTGTCGTCACTGCGCTCCATCCTCAGGGTGCTGCTTGGTATCCTGATCTCACTAGTCTTACACCTCTGTAGCAGGACCATTTAATCATGTATACTCACAGCACAGCAGGAAACCATTCAGCCCATCTTTGAAAGTGTTATCCAATTAATATATTCCCTTGCTCTTTTCCCACAGCCTTGGAAACTTTTCCTTTTCAAATATTTATCCAATTCCCTTTTGAAATTTATTATTGAGTCCTCCTTTCAGGCAGCGCAGTCCTGATCACAAGTGACTTGGTAAAAAATATTCTCCTCATATTATTGGTGGTGATGGAAATTATTCGAGAGGACTCTTCGGGACAGGATTTACTCCCATTTGGAAACAAATAGGCTTATTAGCGAGAGGCAGCATGGTTTTGTGAAGGGGAGGTCGTGTCTCACTAACTTGATCGAGTTTTTTGAGGAAGTGACAAAGATGATTGATGAAGGAAGAGCAGTGGATTTTGTCTATATGGACTTCAGTCAAGACTTTGACAAGGTTCCTCATGGCAGATTGGTACAAAAGGTGAAGTCACACGGGATCAGTGGTGAGCTGGCAAGATGGATACAGAACTGGCTCGGTCATAGAAGACAGAGGGTCGCGGTGGAAGGGTGCTTTTCTGAATGGAGGGATGTGACTAGTGGTGTTCCGCAGGGATCAGTGCTGGGACCTTTGCTGTTTGTAGTATATATAAATGATTTGGAGGAAAATGTAGCTGGTCTGATTATTAAGTTTGCGGACGATACAAAGGTTGGTGGAGTTGCGGATAGTGATGAGGATTGTCAGAGGATACAACAGGATATAGATCGGTTGGAGACTTGGGCGGAGAAATGGCAGATGGAGTTTAATCCGGACAAATGTGAGGTAATGAATTTTGGAAGATCTAATACAGGTGGGAAGTATACAGTAAATGACAGAACCCTTCGGAGTATTGACAGGCAGAGAGATCTGGACGTACAGGTCCACAGGTCACTGAAAGTGGCAACACAAGTGGATAAGGTAGTCAAGAAGGCATACGGCATGCTTGCCTTCATCGGTCGGGGCATAGACAATAAAAATTGGCAAGTCATGATGCAGTTGTACGGAACCTTAGTTAGGCCACACTTAGAATATTGCGTGCAATTCTGGTCGCCACACTACCAGAAGGACGTGGAGGCTTTGGAGAGGGTACAGAAGAGGTTTACCAGGATGTTGCCTGGTCTGGAAGGCATTAGCTATGAGGAGAGGTTGGATAAACTCGGATTGTTTTCACTGGAACAACGGAGGTGGAGGGGCGACATGATAGAGGTTTACAAAGTTATGAGTGGCATGGACAGAGTGGATAGTCAGAAGCTTTTTCCCAGGGTGGAAGAGTCAGTTATTAGGGGACATAGGTTTAAGGTGCGAGGGGCAAAGCTTAGAGGGGATGTGCGAGGCAAGTTCTTTACACAGAGGGTGGTGAGTGCCTGGAACTTGCTGCCGGGGGAGGTGGTGGAAGCAGGTACGATAGCGACGTTTAAGAGGCATCTTGACAAATACATGAATAGGAAGGGAATAGAGGGATATGGGCCCCAGAAGTACAGAAGGTTTTAGTTTAGTCAGGCATCAAGATCGGCGCAGGCTTGGAGGGTCGAATGGCCTGTTGCTGTGCTGTACTGTTCTTTGTTCTTTGTTCTATATCCCCGTCGTTTTTGTTGTTCTTTCCCTTAAGGTTATTGTATTTAAGGCTGTGGGCCCAGGTAGGTCACCACTTGCTTCATGCTCCAAGCTATCGGAGAATTGTGAAGGGGCTGACCTGGTGCTGCAATGTGTGGTCACCCTGTAGCACTGAGAGGAACCTGTAGATAAAGAGCAGTGCTCACGCAGCCACCCTGCACCATCCACTATATCAGCTTCCTATTCCCCAATGTATTTATGATGCTGCTACATATAGAGACCAGAGCAATTCCTCTCCCCTCGCCTATCACATTTATTTGTTTTCTGCAAAAATGATCATAACTTTACACACAGTTACAAATATCAGGTAATTCAGATATAATGACACCTTCATTGAAAACCTTTTCAACTGCATGTAGCCAAGCTGGAATACGAAACCCCAAAGTTTCTATTCACAAGCAAAATACTCTGAATGCTTCAAATCTGAAATTGAGCTGAAAGTGCTGGAAATACTCAGCAGGTCAGGCAGTATCTGTGGAGAGAGAAACTGAGTTAATGGCTGTTAAATTGGCTAACCCCCAAAAGCAGGTGTCTGAGTTACAATACATGATTAATGTGCACCCGCTCACAGTGTTGCAGGCATTGTGGTAAGTTCGTGTTGCTGTTGTTTTCAATGATTACTGTGTGCAGCCGACACTGCCTCCGCTGTTCATTGGCTGCACACATCCGCAGGAGACCTGATATCGCAAGTGGTTAATGCTACTTCAAGGAAGTCTGCAACTCTTAAAGGGGAGGTGCATTGTGGCTGCAAGAAATGATGGGAGTCACTTGTAAACTGAATCTGTGCTCTAATACTTTTGACCAATGGCTGAACATTCGAGAGAGTGAGCACCAAGGTTTTCTGGCAATAGAAATCTTGGTACAAGAAGTGGAGGGAAGGAGAGCCATCATGTATCTGTAGGGGGAGCAACAGGCCCTCCAGATTGACACTCAGGAGGCAGTGGGAACAAGTAATGGTGGAGCTCAATGCAAGGAGTGTACCTCCAAGATCACGGATGCAGTGCAGGACAATCATAGAATGGTTACAGTACGTCGAGTCCAGGCCAGCTGTCTGCGAGAGCAACTCAGCTAGTCCCACTCCCCAGCTTTTCCCCATAGCCATGCAGTTTTGTTCTCTTCAGATAATTATCCAATTTCGTCTTGAGTGCCTCGATTGAATCTGCCTCCACCACACTCTCAGGCAGTGCATCTCAGATCCAAACCACTTGCTACGTAAGAAAGTTTTCATCATGTCCCTGGTGGTTCTTTTGTCAATCACTTTAAATTTGTGTCCTCAGGTTCCTCTCAGTGCTACAGGGTGACCAGACATTGCCAGTTCGGATGAAAGGTCACTGACCTGAAATGTTAACTTTGCTTCTCTCTCTGCAGATGCTGTCAGACCTGGTGAGTATTTCCAGCAGTTTTTTGGTTTTATTTCAGATTTCCAGCATCTGCAATATTTTGTTTTTATTATAGAGATGCACAAAGGGAGCTTGGTATCCTCGTCAATAAGTCACTGAAAGCCAACATGCAGTGCAGCAAGCAATTAGGAAGGCTAATGGTATGTTAGCCTTTATTGCAAGAGGATTTGAGTACAGGAGTAGTGAAGTCTTGCTTCAATTGTATAGAACCTTGGTTCGACGGCAGCTGGAGTACTGTGTACAGTTTTGGTCCCCTTACCTTAGGAAGGATATTATTGCCATAGAGGGAGTACAACAAAGGTTCACCAGACTTGTTCCCGGGATGGTGGGACTGTCCTATGAAGAGAGATTGGGGAAACTGGGCCTGTATTCTCTAGAGTTTCGAAGAATGAGAGGTGATCTCACTGAAACTGACAAAATACTTAAAGGGATAGACAGGGTAGATGCAGCTAAGATGTTGGGGAGTCTAGAACCAGGGGAAATAATTTGAAAATAAGGGGGAAGCCATTTAGGACTGAGATGAGGAGAAATGTCTTTACTCAGAGGGTTGTGAATCTTTGGAATTCTCTAACCCAGAGGGCTATGGAAGCTCAGTCATTGAGTATGATTAAAGCAGAGATTGACAGATTTCTAAATACCAATGACATAAAGGGATGTGGGGAGAGTGTGGGAAAAAGGCAGTGAAGTGAATGTTCAGCCATGATGGTATTGAATGGTGGAGCAGGCTCGATGGGCAGAATGGCCTACTCCTCCTCCAATGTTCCTATGTTTCTGTGTTTACGGCCACCAAATCAGAGACTGACACTGAGTGGACTTTAGAGGCTGGAATAGAGGAGGAATCTGCACGTGGTGAGACACCAGGCATGAGTGCACAGGAGCCAGGGCACAGGGTAAGGACATCACAGGTGCCAGTTCTCTGGAGGATGAGATCACATTAGTTCTGTTACCGACTTTGATGGGGCCAGGCTTCAGAAGGCAGACACCCAAATGCATGGTGCATTGGAAAGCCTGCCAGCAAGCTTTCACTCAATGTCAAGGAGCATGGAGGAGTGCAGGCTCAGATGGTGCTGTCTGAAGCAGCGTCGTCAAGGCCTAGAGTTTCTGGAGGTTGCCCTCGAAGGCTATCTGCAGTCTCCTCAGTAGAAGGTCAGCAGCCTTCCACCAGCCATGCTGCAGCCACTGAGGAAGCAGCTCATAGGAGCACTAGGACAGGCAAAGGCACAGGGAAGACAGGCACTAAAGGAATGCAGGAGGGTGATTAGTTTATTTGTCTGCAAGATTTAGTGACTTTAAAATTGGAATTGACTTTGCATTTCCTGGTGTTTATTATTGTGTTGTAGGAAAGAGATTGATATGATAATGGTGAGCCTGTGGAATTCGTTAGCACAGAAAGCAGTTGAGGCCAAAACATGTATGTTTTCAAGAAAGAGTTAGATATAGCTCTTGGGACGAAAGGGATCAAAGGATATGGGGGGAAAGCGGGAACAGGTTACTGAGTTGGATGATCAGCCATGATCATAATGAATGGCGCAGCAGGCTCAAAGGGCCGAATGGCCTACTCCTGCCCCTATTTTCTATGCTTCTATGATCAGTGATATAGGGAAGGCACTGTTGGTGAATGGGGAATTGAGGTTGAGGTTAATAGTATATAGGGAGGCACGTTTGTGTTTACTGGAATCACACATTAATTATTTGATCCTGTAGAGCCCAGGCAGAAAAGGACTGTCTACGTTGTATCCTCCCTTCCTCCTCCTCCTCATTCTCCCACTCCTCAGCTTCTTGCCTGATAGCTGGTGCTAAGGACTGTTCCTTCATGATGAGATTGTGCAGCATGCAGCATACAACCACAAATCCTGACACACTCAGCTAAGTACTGTAGGGTTTCTCCAGAGTGGTCCAGGCAGCAGGAGCATAGCTTGAGGACACCAATGGTGTGCTCTGTAGTACTCCTTGTGGCAGCATGACTGTCATTGTAGGCTTGGCGTGCAACTGTCCAGGGATTCCAGACTGTCATATGAGTGGATAATCCTTGTTGCCTAGTACCCAGCTGTCAAATATAGATAGAACACAGGACTGCCAGAGAATGAAGGAACCAGGAAATGACCTGCATAATGCACAGCCTGTGGTCACATACCAGCTGCACATTGATGGAGTGGAATCTCTCTCGGTTCATGAAAATAGCCGTGTTCCCAGGAGACGAACGCAAGACAATGTGTGAGCAGTCAATGGCACCCTGCAACATGGGGTAAACCCTTGTGCTCACTCTGCCTGCTAATCTCTGACAATAAGGAATGAGAAGAAGTTGTCTGTCATTACATACAGAGCCTCAGCCTTCTGCAGCAGTGTATTGCAAACTGTGAGATGTTGCCTTTATCTCCAGCAGCAGCCTGGAAGGAGCCAGATGCATATACGTTATAAGTCACAGTCACCTTGATAGCTACAGGCAATGCTGTCCTTGCTCTGCTTTGAAGTTGCAGTTATGGCGACAGCACTTGGTAGATTTCAGTGACGACCTCTTTGGTGAAGCATGGTCATCTTAAGTATAGGCCTTTGCTGAAGTTGAGGTTGGAGAATTGCTCCCTAAAGATCTTCTGCGGATATGGCCTCCTGCTGAGAGCTCTTCTTCCCGTCCTTCTCCTCCTCCCTCTTCTTGCAGCTTGTCCTGCTCTGCGTGGCCTCTGCTCATTCTCTCAATGGTACTCAATTCCCAGAGGAATGCTGACCAGGTCACCCATGTCTGGAAGCAACTTATTTCAGCACATGTTTTTAAATGAACAGAAAAATACTTCAGCACCAGCCAGGCCACACCCTGTAGATTATTCATACTTTCACCAAATACAGGAAACCTCCAAGATTACATACAATTGGACCATCAGCCAGGAGAAATAAACAGCAACTAACCGGTAAGTAGTTTATGATCCCTTTAAATAGCGTAGGTAGGGAAGTGGGATGGGGTGGGGGGGGGGGGGGGGTGGGGGGGTTGCGGAGGGGGTATCCTTCATGCCACTTAATGTTGTGCTCAGCTTCATTAGGTTAAGGCAGAACATTGGCTGGAGTTTTGAGCTCCAAAATAGCAGTGCTGCTTTCAAATCCATGATGCACCCTGATTCATGTCATCTCGCTGCTGTGCATGATATCAGCAGTCGTTATGTGAGTGTTCCCAAACCCCTTTTCCAAGGTGGCATTCTGCGCAATTCCTGTTGGATCTTGAACCCTATTTTTTAGCCTTATTTGTGCACAGAGCATTTAAAATACGAATGTAACACATCCCAATTTAGCCCCCTTCACTTCAAATCAACGAGCTTACAGAGTTCTGACAAACAGGCGTCAAGCTGAAATGTTAACTCTCTTTTTCCACAGTTGCTGCCTGACCTGTTGAATATTTCCGAGAAATAATATATCTGTTTCTGTACTGTACTCACCTTTGCTGAAGTGTCAGCTTCCTTGTACATTTACTAACTCGATACTGGACAAAGCGAGGAACCAGGTCAGGACCAAGTTTGACATAAGCCCCTCGATTGCTGCACTCTTCATAGTAATTAGAGGCAGAGAAAATAGTAATAACCTGCATGAGAAATATTTCATTTAGTTGCGTCTGCAATTTAATTTCTGTCACAGAGCAGTCCACTTGCACTGGCATTAGCTATAATTTAATGAAGGTTGCTTTGCAAGCCAGAGCAGATAATCAAAGAATACTATTTTACCTTTCCATTGTGGCAGAGCTCATAGCCTTCCTGTTTGCATTCATGTGATCTTATCAGCAACTTTAAGTTGTATTTTTTCAACATTCGCTCTGTGACATCTTGACCAAAGTAACAGCCTCCCCCTCGGAAGCTGTTTGGGGCGCAGCCAGTTTGATTTCGAGGGTCACTCCAAAGAATGTCCACAATCTATTAAAAAAAGATAACCAAGTGAATAAATATTCAAATAAAAGCAAAATACTGCGGATGCTGGAAATCTGAAATAAAAACAAAGTGCTGGAAATACTCAGCAGGTCTGGCAGCATCTGTGGAGAGAGAAGCAGAGTTAACGTTTCGGGTCAGTGACCCTTCTTCAGAACTGACAAAGGTTAGAAATGTAATAGGCTTTCAGCAAATGAATGGCAGGAGGGGAGAAGAACAACAAAAAGGAAGGTGTGTTATAGGGCAGAGGGAAGGAGAGATCAAATGACAAAGATGTCATGGAACAAAGGCAAAGGGAGCGTTACTATTGTATGAAAAGACAAAGCATTAGTCCAGGGAGAGGGCTAATTAATTTCCAGGAGGCCAAGGTCCCAGATGCTAATAAATCTCCAAATCACTTTATCAAAAAGCATTGTATTCACCCCTGACTATTGATTTTATAACTATAATAGGCTGAGAGACACTAGAGGGTTCATTTAAACAAGGTTTTGGAGCTAAAATTATTATAGGAACATAGGACTGAGGAACAGGAGTAGGCCATTTGGCCCTTCGAGCCTGCTGTGCCATTCAATAAGATCATGGCTGATCTGATCATGGTCTCGATTGCACTTTCCTGTCTGCCCCCGCCCCCAACCCCACCCCCCCCTCCCCCCACTCCCTTGTCGATTAAAAATCTATCTAACTCAGCTTTGAACAAATTCAATGACCCAGCCTCCACTGCTTTCTGGGGAAGAGAATTCCATAGATTAACAACCTTTTGAGAAAAAAAAATTCTGCTCAGCTTGGTCTTAAAAGGGACACCTCTTATTCTTAAAATGTGTTCCCTACTTCTAGTCTCCCCCACAAGAGGAAATATCCTCCCGGCATCCACTCTATCAAGTCCCCTCAGTATCTTATATGTTTCAATAAGACACTTCTCATTCTTCTAAACTCCAGTGGGTAAAGGCCCAACCTGTTCGACCTTTCTTCATAAAATAAGCCCTTCATCCCTGAAAGTAGTCATGTGAACCTCCTCTGAACTGCTTCTAATGCAATTATATCCTTTTTCAAATAAGGAGATCAAAACGGTACACAGTACTCCAGATGTGGTCTCACCAAGGTCCTGTACAGTGCAGCAAAACTTCCTTACTTTTATACTCAATTCCCCCTGCAATAAATGGCAACATTCCATTTGCCTTCCTAATCACTTGCTGTACCTGCATACTAACCTTTGTGGTTCATGCACCAGGACACCCAGATCCACATTTATGTTATTGGCTAACATAACCCGATTGATGCAAAAATTAGAACAGTTGCACCTCTCCCTATCATGTATTCTTTCTGTTGTCTTATGCAACACAATGAGATACGTGGATTCCAGTTCCTTGAAAATCTCTAAAGGTTTATTACAGAGAAAACTATATACAGAACCTTTGTCTGGGTGTTACAGGTGCAGAGTGACTATGGCTTCTAGTCACATGACTACATCCTGGTACTTAACTCATTAGCATATTGAGTTCCTAAAGGGACATCACAATTAAGGCAATCATACAACGTCCCCTTTCTTTCCAAAGGGAAGTCTGGTATGCTACAAATACAAACACAGAAAATTGGATAATATCAAAATTAGTTATACGGGATAGAGATTATGAAATTTACAAGTATAGAAGCTTAAAAGTTTTTATTGTTTCGGTGGTTTGACAACTCTTCCAGATTTTGTTACGGGATAAACTTCTGGTGATGTGGGTTTCACCTTGGCTGTTCTTGGTTTGCAGACGTATTGTCAATGTGTTGGTTGTTGTCCTGTTGTTCCGTCACACCCTCATTGTCGGAGTGCATTCTTTCGAGTCTGCCATGCGCAATTGGAGTATTGCACACTTCTCTTAATTGGTTTTGGTTCCTTCTCAACACCGCTCCACTAGATGTTGTGATCTCGTAAGACCCAGGCTCACTGCATACTCTGGATACCTCTGTGGGTAACCATGTTCTCATTGTGGGGTGTATGACCCTGACCTTTTGTCCTATGTGTAGCTGAAGTAGTTCTGCTCCTGCAGCATCTTCATTCTCCCTTGTTTTTCAAGCAGTGTCTCCTGCATCTCGGAGAATTTGGACAGATGATGGCTTGGCAGAATCGTTCTTACTTGTCTGCCAAACATGACCTCTGCTGGTGACTGTAAGCCCATATCCATAGGTGTGGCTCCGAAGTGTAACATGGCAACGTGAAAATCTTGTTTCGTTGTCCTACACTTCAGGATAAGTGATTTGACTGTGCAAACCATTCGCTCGGCAAAACCATTAGATCCAGGGTAATGTGGTGAGGACATCTAATGGTTTATGCCCCATTTGGCACACATATCCCTGAAAAGTCTGCCTGTATACTGTGATCCATTGTCAGAAATAATTTCTTCAGGTGTACTGAATAGACTGAATATGGCACTCAATGTGTCTGTGATGACCATGCTTGAAATGTCTTTTACCTGTCTGACAACTGGAAATTTGGAGAAATAATCGGTGACTAAGATAAAGTTGTCTCCATTCACAGAAAATAGATCAGTGATGAGTTTGGACCAAGGGATTGATGGAACCTCGTGAAGGTGTAAAGGTTCTTTCTGCTGTTGTGGCTGGTGGCTCTGGCATGCCTCGCACATCCTCACTAACCTCTCGTGCTAGTCATCTCGTTGGCTCTATGCCCATATGGCCTTGGTAAAGTTGTAACAAGACGTCCTGTTGGAGAGTTTTGGGCACAATCACTTGTCTTCCTTTAAAGGTGACACCTCTTGAGATACCAAGTTCATCTCTATCAGGCTAAAAGCATCTGAAGGTTTCTGACACCTCTTTCATCATATCAGGCCATCATTCTATGATGACTGTCCACGGTGCCTTCGGTTGTGGGTCATTGGCTGTTTCTGATTGTAGTTGGTCACATTTGTGCTGACCAAAATGCAATAAATTGATTTTGAGCACATCTTCCACCTCGATGTCCATGCTGTCCACTTGTAGATCCAGTGGCACTTCTTCATTCTTGTTATTTGGACTCTTAAGCTTCTATACTTGTAAATTTCATAATTTCTATTCCGTACAGCTAATTTTGATATCATCCAATTTTATGTGTTTGTACTTGTAATATACTAGACTTCCCTTTGGGAAAAATGGGGATGTTGTATGATTGCCTTAAGAGTGATCCAAGGTGACCATTTTGGTACCCGGTTTGTAGCAGACTTCCATGTTGTACCCCTGTACTTTCCCGAAGAGTCACTGTAGTTGAGGTGGTGCACTTGTCAATCGTTTGCGCCAGATCATCTCCAGTAGTTTGTGGTCGGTTTCCACAGTGAACTGCTTACCAAACAGGTAAGTGTGGAGCCTTGTGATCCCAAGCACCAGAGCAAGTGTTTCATGCTCTATGTTTGATTAATTGGATTTTGCTGAGGATAAACATTTGGATCTGAATGCAATTAGTTTGCTCATTGCCTTTTCTGTGAGGCGTCGACTTCCAGGATTGTCTTCTTCCTTGGATCATAGTACTGCAGGGTACAGGCTTCTGCTGACAATGTTTGTTTGAGACTCAAATCTATACTCTTGCTGTACATATGGCATGTTTTTAAGAGCTCTCTGATGATGATGCTTTGACAGAAAAATTTGGAATGTATGGTGCCAAGAAGTTGAAACTTCAAGACATCTAATAAATCTTCCTTGTCTTGTGGGTTGGGCAAGTGCCTTACATCTTCGACTTTGCCTAGGTCAGGATGGATTCCGCATCCTGAATAGATGGAGCCAAAGAAATTGACCTGGCCCTTCGTCACAATCTACTACCATCAGAGAATGAAGATTTCGATCATGCTCTTCTTTGGTTTTGCCCATTACTGCAATATCATCGACAATGCATATACATCCAGGCACGTTTTCTATAATTCTGTTCATACACTGCTGAAACAGATCTTGACTGACAGATAAACCGAAGGGTAGTCTCTGGAAGCAATATCTTCCAAATGGTGTTCTGAACGTGGTGACTTCCTGAGAGTCCTCAGCTAGGTGTACTGACCAATATCCATGTTTAGCATCCAACGTGGAGAAGAATTTGGCTCCTGTGAACTTGGGATTCAATTCCTCTAGTGTTGGAATCATGTGGGGCCATCCCTTTAGGGAGAGGTTTAGACACCCTCTGATCTAGACATACCCTGATTGCTCCATCCTTCTTTAGTACACACATAATTGAGCTGCACCAGTCTGTGTGATAATGCACACGACAGATGATGCCATTGCGTTCCATCTCATCCAACTGGCGTGCAGGCTTTTCTTGTATATGAACATACGAACATACAAATTAGGAACAGAAGTAGGCCATTTGGCCCTTCTAGCCTGCTCTGCCATTCAATAAGATCATGGCTGATCTGTTTATGTCTCAAATTCCACACTCCCATCTACCCCCGACAACCTTTGATTCCCTTGCCTAACAAGAATCTATCTATCTGCGCATTAAAAATATTCAATGACTCTGCTTTTTTATTCTTCCTGCCAAAGTGAACAACTTCACATTTTCCCACACTTAACTCCATCTGCCAGATTTTTGCCCACTCAGTCAACCTATCTCTCAGTCTGCAAGTTCCTTATATACTCTTCACAACATACTTTCCTACCTATCTTTGTGTCATCTGCAAATTTAGCTACCATGCCATCACTCCCCTCATCTCAATCATTGATATAAATTATAAAAAGTTGAGGCTCCAGCACAGACCCCTACAGGACTCCACTTGTCACATTCTGCCAATCAGAAAAGGACCCATTTATGCAAACTCTGTTTTCTGCCAGCCAGCCAAACTTCTCTCCATGCTAATATGTTACCCCCTACACCATGACTCCACCACTTTCTGAGGCAGAGAGTTCCAAAGTCACACAACCCACTGAAAGAAAAAATGTTTCCTCATCTCTGTCCTAAAGGAGCAACCCCTAATTTTAAAACAGTGCCCCCTAGTTCTGGACTCACCCACAAGAGGAAACATCCTTTCCACATCCACCTTGTCAAGACAATTCAGGAGCTTATAAACTTCAATCAAGTCTCCCCGCACTCTTCTAAATTCCATTGAAAACAAGTCCAGTCTACCCAACCATTCCTCATTAGACAACTCGCTCATTCCAGGTATCAATCTAGTAAATCTCCTCTGAACCACCTCCAACGCATTTACATCCTTAAATAAGGAGACCAAAACTGCACACAATATTCGAGATGTGGTCTCACCAATGCCCTGTATGACTGAAGCATAACATCCTTACTTTTATTTTCAATTACTCTCGTAATAAATGATCGCATTCCATTTGCCTTCTTCATGACTTGCTGTACCTGCATACTAACTTTCTGTGACTCACGCACTAGAACACCTAGATCCCTCTGCACCTTGGAATTCTGCAGTTGTTCTCCGTTTAAGTAATACTCTGCTTTTTATTCTTCCTGCCAAAGTGAATAACTTCACATTTTCCCTCATTATACTCCATCTGCCAGATTTTTGTCCACTCACTCAACCTATCTATATTGGTCTGCAACCTCATGTCTTCTTAAAACATACTTTTAATCAAGTCTCACCTCACTCTTCTAAATTCCAGCAAAAACAAGGGCAGCACAGTGGTGCAGTGGTTAGCACCGCAGCCTCACAGCTCCAGCGACCCAGGTTCAGTTCTAGGTGCTGCATGTGTGGAGTTTGCAAGTTCTCACTATGACTGTGTGGGTTTCCATCAGGTGCTCCAGTTTCCTCCCACAGTCAAAGACTTGCAGGTTGATAAGTAAATTGGCCATTGTAAATTGCCTCTAGTGTAGGTAGGTGGTGGGAGAATGGTGGGGATGTGGTAAGGAATATGGGATTGAAGTAGGATTATTATAAACAGGTTGTTGGTCAGCACAGACTTGGTGGGCCAAAGGGTCTGTTTCAGTGCTGTATCACTCTATGACTTTCCCTCCTATCTTTGTGTCATTCATAAATTTAGCTGCCATACCATTGCTCTCCTCATCTAAGTCATTGATATAAGTTGTAAAACATTGAGGTCCCAGCACACACCCCTGTGGGATTCCACTCATCACATCCTACCAATCAGAAAAAGACCCATTTATGTTCTGTTTTCTGCCAGCTGGCCAATCTTCTATCCATGCTAATATGTTACCCCCTACACCATGAGCTCCTACTTTGCGCAATAACCTTTTATGTGGCACCTTGTCAAATGCCTTCTGGAAATCCAAGTACAATACCTCAACAGGCTCCCCTTTACCCACAGTGCATGTTACTCCTTCAAATAACTCCAATAAATTGGTTAAACATGATTTATTTTTCACAAAACTTTGCTGACTATTCCCAATTACCTTGAGTTTTTCTAAGCACCCAGCTATAGCCTCCTTAATGATCAATTCTAATACCTTACCCACAACAGATGTCAAGCTAACTGATCTATAGTTACTTGTTTTCTGCCTCCCCCTTCTTGAATAGAGGGGTTATATTTGCTATGTTCCAGTCTGATGGAACCTTTCCAGAATCTAGCAAATTTTGAAAAATTAACACCACGCATCTACTACCTCATTAGCCACCTCTTTTAAGACCCTAGGATGAAGCCCATCAGGACCCGGGGACTTGTCAGCCCACAGCTCCATCAGTTTGCTCAGTACTGCTTCTCTGGAGAAATTACTTCACTCAAAGTGTTATGAATCTTTGGAATTCTCTACCCAGAGGGTTGTGGATGCTCCATCATTGAATACATTTAAGGCTGGGATAGACAGATTTTTGGTCTCGCAGGGAATCAAGGGATATGGGAAGTGGGCAGGAAAGTGGAATTGAAGCCCAAGATCAGCCATGATCGTATTGAATGGTGGGGCAGGCTCGATGGGTCATATGGTCTACTTCTGCTCCTATTTCTTGTGTTCTTGTGGTGATTGTAATGTCTCCAAGTTCCTCTCTTCCTTCCACCTCCTGATTTACAGCTATTACTGGAATGTTTTTTTGTCTCCTCTATAGTGAAGACAGAAGCAAAATATTTGTACATTTTATACACCACTTCCTTATTATCTACTATTAACTCCCCATTCTCACTCTCTTGAGGATCAACACTCACTTTACTTACTATTTTCCTTTTTAAATATCTGTAGAAACTCTTGCTATCCATTTTTACATTTCTAGCTAGCTTCCTCTCATACTCTAATTTATTTCTCCTGATTAACCTTTCAGTCATTCTCTGCCGTTCTTTATATTCTGACCAATCCTCTGACCTGCCACTCATCTTTGCGCAATCATGTGCTTTTTCCTTAAGTTTGATGCTTTCCTTAACTTCTTTAGTTAACCATGGATGGTGGGTCCTCCCCTTAGAATTGTTCCTTATAGTAGGAATATACTTATCCTAAGTATTCTGAAATATCCCCTTAAATGTCTGCCACTGCTTCTCTATTGATCCATCCCCTAGCTTAGTAATCCAGTTCACTTTGGCTAGCTCAGCTTTCATGCCCACATAGCTGCCCTTATGCAAGTTTAAAATACTAGTCTTAGACCCATTCTTCTCCCTTTCAAACTGGAAGTAAATTTCAATCATATTTGCGGTCGCTGCTACCTGAGGTCAATACTTAATCCTGTCACATTACACAATACCAAGTCTAATATAACCTGCTCTCTGGTTGGTTCCAGAATGTGCTGCTCTAAGAAACTCTCTCGAAAGCAGTCTATGAACTCCTCAAATAAATAATAAAAACAGAAAGTGTGGAAAAACTCAGCAGGTCTTACAGCATCTGTGAAGAGAGAAGCAGAGTTAATGTTTCAGGTTAGTGTCCTTTCATCAGAACTCCTCAACCAGGCTACAATTGCCAATCTGATTTCTCCAGTTTATATGTAGATTAAAATCACCCATGATTATTACTGTCCCTTTATCACAAGCATCCGATATTTCTTCTTGTATACTTCATCCTACATTGCGATTACTGTTGGGGACTTGTAGACAACTTCCACTAGTGACTTCTTTCCCCTAGTATTCCTCATCTCCACCCAAACATATTCTACATCCTGATCTCCTGAACCAAGGTCATTTCTAACTATTGCACCAATGCCATCCTTGATTAACAGTGCTACCCCTCCACCTTTACCTAGCTTCTTATTCTTCTTGAATGTCATATACCCCTCAATATTCAGAACTCAATCCTTGTCATCCTGCAGCCACGTCTCCGTAATGGCTATCAGATCATATTTATTTACTTCAATGTGCGCGATCAATTTGTCTACTTTGTTATGAATGCTATGTGCATTCAGATAGAGAGCCTTTAGTTTTGTCTTTTTGTTATCTTTGTAACATCTAGTCTTGACTGTTGGTATGTTATTGGGCTTTTTTCTTTCTGTCCCTTCCTGCCATTCTCTGACCTTCATTTCCCATATTACTATTCTGCTCTCCTGCCTTGACTCTACCCCTTGATTTGCTACATCAACCAAGCTTGATCCCTCACCCCCCTTGTTTAGTTTAAAGCCCTCTCGACTTCCCTAGTTATACGGTTTGCTAGAACACTGGTCCCAGCACAGTTCAGGTGTAGACGGCCCCAACGGTACAGCCCCCAATTTCCCCAGTACTGGTGCCAGTGCCCCACGAGTGCACGCTGCACTTTCTGGGAGGGTCAACTGATGGCACTGTACCCTCTTTGATATGCAATATGGGGTTGCCTTTGAAATTTCCTATGGCGCCGAACCTGTCCGGGTACATTTGTTGTAAGTTGTGGACTGACTCAATACAGGTACCCTTCACAGAATCACAGAATCACAGAATCACAGAATAATACAGTGCAGAAGAGGCCCTTCGGCCCATCGAGTCTGCACCAATGCATTAAAGACACCTGACCTGTCTACCTAATCCCATTTGCCAGCACTTGGCCCATAGCCTTGAATGTTATGACGTGCCAAGTGCTCATCCAGGTACTTTTTAAAGGATGTGAGGCAACCCGCCTCGACCACCCTCCCAGGCAGGGCATTCCAGACCGTCACCACCCTCTGGGTAAAAAAGTTCTTCCTCAAATCTCCCTTAAACCTCCTGCCCCTCACCTTAAACTTGTGACCCCTCGTAACTGACCCTTCAACTAAGGGGAACAGCTGCTCCCTATCCACCCTGTCCATGCCCCTCATAATCTTGTACACCTCGATCAGGTCACCCCTCAGTCTTCTCTGCTCCAGTGAAAACAACCCAAGCCTATCCAACCTCTCTTCATAGCTTAAATGTTCCATCCCAGGCAACATCCTGGTGAATCGTCTCTGCACCTCCTCCAATGCAATCACATCCTTCCTATAATGTGGCGACCAGAATTGCACACAGTACTCCAGCTGTGGCCTTACCAAAGTCCTTACCCTTGGTCTCTTCTGCTGTACTGGGTACCTTGGTGACCTCGTGGATAGTCACAATGTTGAGGTCCTTGCACACTAGTGGTCCTGCCACTGCTGGTCCGTTCGTGTCTACCAGGTAAAAAAATTGTGGTCTCCATGCCGCTTTGCCATAGCTGCATTGCATTGTTAGTGTGCCACTGCAAGGAATGGGTAACCCATTGTATGCAGATAGTTTTGCAGTTGTTGGTTGTATCATTAATTTCCAATGACCCCAGTAAATATCCTTCAGGATTTAGACTGGTAGGATACTTGCACTAGCTCTGGTGTCAATCTTAATCTGGAGTGCATGTTTGCCAGCTTTCTTTGGGCACATGATGTTATGAAGGTATGAGGGGCAAATTGGCTGAGGTGGATTGGGAAAATACATTAAAAGCTATGACAGTACATAGATAATGGATAGTCTTTAAAGAAATATTACATAGTTTACAGCAAGTATACATTCCTTCAAGGCACAAAAACCCCAAAAGTAAAGGCAGTCAACCGTGGATAACAAAGGAGTTAAGGATTGTATAAGATTAAAAGAAAAGGCCTATAAAGTTGCCAGAAATAGTAGTAAACCTGAGGATTGGGAGGATTTTAGAATACAGCAAAGGAGGACGAGAAAATGATAAAGAAAGGGAGATTAGAATATGAATGTAAGATAACAAAAAATATAAAAACGGACTGTAAAAGCTTCTATAGCTATGTGAAAATGAAACATTTGACTGAGACAAATGTGGGTTCATTACAGGCAGAGTCAGGAGAATTTATAATGGGGAATAGAGAAATGACAGAGAAGCGAAATAATTACTTTGTGTCTGTCTTCACTGAGGAAGATAAAGAAATCTCCCAGAATTAGAGATCCAAGGGATTAGGGTGAATGAGGAATTGAAGGAAATTAGTATTAGCAAGAAGATTGTATTGGAGAAATTAATGGGGTTGAAGGTTGATAAGTCCCCAGGATCTGATATTCTAAGAGTGTTGAAAGAGGTAGCTATGGCGATAGTGGATGCATTGGTGATCATCTTCCAAAATTCTATAGATTCTGGAGCGGTTCCTGCAGATTGGAAAGTCGCAAATGTCATCCCACTATTTAAGAAGGGAGGGAGAGAGAAAACAGGGAATTACAGACCGGTTAGCCTTACATCAGTCATTGGGAAAATGCTAGAATCTATTCTAAAGGATGTGGTAAATGGACACTTGGATAATAATGATCTGATTGGGCATAGTCAACATGGATTTGTGAATGGGAAATCATGTTTGACGAACCTGTTGGAGTTTTTTGAGATGTTAATAACAAAATTGATAAAGGGGAGTCAGTGGACGGGGTATAGTTGGATTTTCAAAAGGTCTTTGATAAAGTCCCCCACAGGAGGTTGATTAGCACAATTAAAGCACATGGGATAGGAGGTAATATACTGGCATGGATTAAGGATTGGTTAACAGGCAGAAAGCAGAAAGTAGGAATAAACGGGTCATTCTCACGTTGGTAGGCTATGACTAGTGGGGTACTGTAGGGATCAGTACTTGGATCTCAGCTGTTCACAATATACATCAATAATTTGGATGTGGAGACCAAATATAATATTTCCAAGTTCACGGATGACACAAAACTAGGTGGGAATGGGTGTTGTGAGGAAGATGCAAAGTAGCTTCAAAGGAATTTGGACAGACTTAGTGAGTGGGCAAGAATGTGGCAGATGGAATATAATGTGGAAAAATGTGACATTATCCACTTTGGTAGGGGGAACAGATGTGCAGAGTATTCCTTAAATGTTAAGAGATTAGAAAGTGTAGATGTACAAAAGGACTTGGGTATCCTGGTCAATAAGTCACTGAAAGCTAACATGCAGGTGCAGCAAGCAGTTAAGGCAGCTAATGGTATGTTAGCCTTTATTGCAAGAGGATTCGAGTACAGGAGTAGTGAAGTCTTGCTTCAATTGTATAGAGCCTTGGTTAGACCAGACCTGGAGTACTGTGTGCAGTTTCGGTCCCCTTTCCTTAGGAAGGATATTACTGCCATAGAGGGAATGCCAACGAATGTTCACCTGACTTGTTCCTGGGATGGCGGGAATGTCCTACGAAGAGAGATTGGGGAAACTGGGCCTGTATTCTCTAGAAATTTTGAAACCTACAAAATACTTAAAGGGATAGATAGGGTAAATGCAGGTAAGATGTTTCCCCTGGGTGGGGAGTCTAGAACCAGGGGACACAATTCCAAAATAAAGGGGAAGCCACTCAGGACAGAGATGAGAAGAAATTTCTTTACTCAGAGGGTTGTGAATCGTTGGAATTCTCTACCCCAGAGGGCTGTGGAAGTTCAGTCATTTAGTATGTTTAAAGCAGATATTGACAGATTTCTAAATACAAATGACATAAGGGGATATGAAGATAGGCTGGGAAAAAGGCATTGAAGTGGATGATCAGCCATGATCATATTGAATGGCAGAGCAGGCTCATTGGGCAGAATGGCCTACTCCTATGAACGTTTCCAATTGATCATCAATACAATGTGTCCGGTTCACAATGTGAAATGCCTGCTTTTCTTCTGGCTGAGAATCGCTCCACTCTGAGTCTTGTCTCAGGTGTGTTTCGCTGTGGACTTTGAGTATCAGCTTGTATTTATGCAGGACTCTGGCGCTCTCCTTGCTGCTGTTGCCATGTTGCTGCACCTTTCTTCTGTTTGTTTGTGTTCTTTTGAGAGTTCTGGCTGTCTTTGGAGCTAGATCTCTTGCATAGGCGTGCCCTGTATCCATTTGCACTGCACACCTTGCACAGGTCTTAAAATGCAGCACAGCTTTGCGATGCGTATGACAAACCACACCTACCACACAGCTTGCTTGCTTGTTGTAACCTGGTTACTATGCCAATACGGTTAACTACACCTAGTGCTTGCAGGTACCATTGTCCAGCTACACTGGCTTTGTATTTCCTGCCATCTTCTAGTAGCGCATCAATGCTGTGCCCTTTCTTTTGCCCCACAAGGTCTTTTTGAAATGCTTCAATAAGTGTTGAGACAATCACCAGTTCTACTAGTCACTGCAACAGCTCAGCCTTCAGCCTTGTCTTCTGCACTGATGTGCTGGGCTCGCCCATTGTTGAGAATGGGCGATTATTGTGGAACCTCCTCCTCCTTTCACTTGTTTAATTGTCCACCACCATTCACAACAGGATGTGGCAGGACGGTAGAGCTTAGATCTGATCAGTTGGTTGTGGAATCGCTTAGCTCCATTGCATGCTGCTTCCGCTGTTTGGCATGCAAGCAGTCCTGTGTTGTAGCTTCACCAGGTTGACACCTCATCTTTAGGTATGCCTGGTGCTGCTCCTGGAATGCCCTCCTGTGATCTTCATTGAACTATGGTTGATCCCCTGGCTTGATGGTAATGGTAGAATGGGGGATATGCCGGCCATGAGGTAAACAGTTTGTGGTTGAGTACAATTCTGCTGCTGCTGATGGCCCACAGCGCCTAATGGATGCCCCATTTTGTATTGCTAGATCTGTTCAAAATCTATCCCATTTAGCACCTGATGGAGGGTTCCCTCAGCATGAAATCAGGACTTTGTCTCCACAAGGATTGTGCGGTGGTCACTCCTACCAATACTGTCATGGACAGATGCAGCTGCAACAGGTAGATTGGTGAGGACAAGGTCAAGTACATTTTTCCCTCTTGTTGGTTTCCTCACCACCTGCTGCAGACCCAGTCTAGCAGCTATGTCCTTTAGGACTCAGCCAGCTCAGTCAGTCGTGGTGCTACAAGCCAGCTCAGTCAATCGTGGTGCAACTGAGCCACTCTTGGTGATGGACATTGAAGTCCCCACCCAGAGTACATTTTGTGCCCTTGCTACCCTCAGTGCTTCTTCCAGTTGGTGTTCTACAAGGAGAAGCACTGATTCATCAGCCGAGGGGGGCTGCAGTAGGTAGTAATCAGCAGGAGATTTCCTTGACCTGATGTTATGAAACTTTATGGGTTTCAGAGTCAATTTTGTGAACTCCCAGGGCAACTCCCTCCCACCTGTATAGCACTGCGCTGCCACCTCTGGTGGATCTGTGTGGCCGGTGGGACAGGGCAAACACAGAGATAGTGATAGTGTCTGGGATATTGTCTGCAAAGTATGATTCTGTGAGTATGACTATGTCAGGCTATTAGACTAGCTGCTTTGATGGAGAGTAGCAGGTGTTTGACAGTGTTCTCTGTCTATTTTATTTCTAGCACTTCAGCTTGTATGTTTACACAAATAGGCAGTTCAAGACTTTTGCTTCAGTTTTTGCTCGACCTTATTTACTTCCTTAACACTTGACTAGTTTAAAGATTTTTTTAAAGCTTTGGCTGCATGAATGTAGACTCTTGTGTTTGGGCGTTTCCCGTGCTTTTTTTTGGGACGTCTCCTGTACTGGGGCCGAGCTCGATCAGCCTGAGAGAGGAATTGGGTTTTCCCAGTCTTTTTTTCTGCCACAGAACCTTAAAAAAAATTTTTTAAGCGCTTCAAAGCTTTTTTTTAAAACCGGGATTTCCTTGACCGTCGGCACAATATGCCTTCTTAACCAGCTTATCGACCTGTCCTGCTACAAAGAACAAAGAACAGTACAGCACAGGAACAGGCCATTCGGCCTTCCAAGCCTGTACCTTTTCACTGGAATGACAGAGGTGGAGGGGCGACATGATAGAGGTTTACAAAGTTATGAGCGGCATGGACAGAGTGGATAGTCAGAAGCTTTTTCCCAGGGTGCAAGAGTCAGTTACTAGGGGATATAGGCTTAAGGTGCGATTTGCAAAGTTTAGAGGGGATGTGCGAGGCAAGTTTTTTACACAGAGGGTGGTGAGTGCCTGGAACTTGCTGCCGGGTGAGGTGGTGGAAGCAGATACGATAGCGACGTTTAAGAGACATCTTGACAAATATATGAATAGGAAGGGAATAGAGGGATATGGGCCCCGGAAGTGCAGAAGGTGTTAGTTTCGGCAGGCATCAAGATCGGTGCAGGCTTGGAGGGCCGAATGGCCTGTTCCTGTGCTGTACTGTTCTTTGTTCTATGTTCTTTGATCTTGATGCCTGTCTAAACTAAAACCTTCTGCACTTCCGGTGTCCATATCCCTCTATTCCCATCCTATTCATGTATTTGTCAAGATGCCTCTTAAATGTCGCTATCGTACCTGCTTCCACCACCTCCCCCGGCAGCAAGTTCCAGGCACTCACCACCCTCTGTGTAACGAACTTGCCTCGCACATCCCCTCTAAACTTTGCCCCTCGCACCTTAAACCTATGTCCCCTAGTAACTGACTCTTCCATCCTGGGAAAAAGCTTCTGACTATCCACTCTGTCCATGCCACTCATAACTTTGTAAACCTCTATCATGTCGCCCCTCCACCTCCGTCGTTCCAGTGAAAACAATCCAAGTTTATCCAACCTCTCCTCATAGCTAATGCCCTCCAGACCAGGCAACATACTGGTAAACCTCTTCTGTACCCTCTCCAAAGACTCCACATCCTTCTGGTAGTGTGGTGACCAGAATTGTACGCAATATTCCAAGTGTGGCCTAACTAAGATTCTAACTACCTTCAGGGATCTGTGGACATTCACTCCAAGGTCCCTCACTTCCTCTACACTTCAATATTTTTCCATTAATCGTGCATTCCTTTGCCTTGTTTGACCTCCCCAAATGCATCACCTCACACTCCTCCAAGTTGAATTCCATTTGCCACTTTTCCACCCATCTGACCAGACCACCAACATCTTCCTGCAACCTACAGCTATCCTCTTTGCTAACTACCACAATGCCAATCTTTGTGTCGTCTGCAAACTTTATTTATTTATTTAGAAATACAGCACTGAAACAGGTTCAGTTCTGGGTCCTGCCTGTGCGGAGTTTGCAAGTTCTCCCTGTGACCGCGTGGGTTTCCGCCGGCTGCTCCAGTTTCCTCCCACAGCCAAAGACTTGCAGGTTGATAGGTAAATTGGCCATTGTAAATTTCCCCTAGTGTAGCTAGGTAGTAGGAGAATTGAGGGAAGGTGGGGATGTGGTAGGGAATATGGGATTAATGTAGGATTAGTAGAAATGGGTGGTTGTTGGTCGGCACAGAATCGGTGGGCCAAAGGGCCTGTTTCAGTGCTGTATCTCTAAATAAAAATAAAATGAAAACATTATCATATTAAAGTAAAATTCTTCCAGCTTAAATATCAGGAAACAAGAGCCATCCTCTTTGCTTTCTGTAAACTCATGTACATACGTCTTCAGTCCTCCTCTGTGCAGTGCTCCATATGATTGCAATTCCACCTGTTGACTGGCTTGGCAATAGACATTGGAGCCAGTCCCCACACTGCAACAAGTAGGAGTGAAATCACAAGAGAGCATTGCTGTTGAAGTGACCTGTGATCAAGCGATGTTAGAGAAGACAGGAATCATTGATAATATTGAAGGCAGTGAAGAGGTCAAGGAGGTTCAAGGAGGACGGAGGAGTCAAGACCTAGGCACCTTGCTCAATCCTCAGTTCAGTTTCTAACCCCACTATCCCAAATGGTTATTGAAACTTTTTCAATTATATGCCTCCACCCAATCCTATCTGCTCCATCACTGCATCCTGAATCCGGGCGTTATACCTCTGAGCATTATTCCCTAATTGGGAATTCCAGAACCCTGTGGGTGGATTCCCTAAAATCGGGAACTCCCCTCCTTGACCACTCACTCCCTGCCTCGCCACTGCCTTCCTTCAGCACTTCCTCCCCACCTCACCACTTCCACCAATCTCCCCCCACCACCCCCGGCTGCTCTCTCCGTTTCTCCACCCACTCCCCCTCTCAGCCATTAGCTCCCTACTTCACCGCTGCCTCCCCTCAGCCACTTGCTCCCTGCCGCACTGCATCCCCCCCTTGGCTGCTCGTTCGTAGCCTTGGCACTTGAGCTGCTCGCTCCCCGCTTCCTCCATCCCATGGTGGGCGGAGAGCGAGTGGTCGAGGAAACGGAAGCGGCGAGACGGGGAGTGAGTGGTCGAGAGGAGGCAGCGGTGAAGCGGGAGCTAGCAGCTGAGAGGGGGAGTGGATGGAGAAGCGGAGAGAGCGCAGTTTGGATGGGGGGGTGGGGGTGTGTGGAAGCGGTGAGGTGAGGAGCGAGTGGCTGAGGGGAGTGGCGAGGCGGGGTCTGAGCGGCCAAGGGGGAGGGAGCGGCGAGCTGGGAAGTGAGCAGTGAACAGACTGGCATGGGAGGGAGCAGCGAAGAGAAGCGCAATGTCAGGAGGGAGCAGAATACTGTTGGAGGCGCGTGTGGAGGTGGCGATTGCAGCCATTGAGAGTACTTGGGTTTAATTTGTTTTTTGTGATAATTTGAGCAGTGTCATCTTTATTACTGGCAACTGCCTGAGACGTCACAGACAGTGATGTTTCAGTGGATGAGGCTGCAATTGTGCATGTGCCAGTACTGCGCCACCTAGTGGTTGCATTGTCAGCAAATGCAGCCATTCTGAAAATACAGCACAACTTAAATTTTAAAAGCTTCACTCTACTTGACAATGAAATTGTATCACTGTGCTAATGTTACTTTTATTAATTGGAGTTAAAATCGTTATCTGGGAAATTCAATATAGGAATATCAATAAGAAAATGTGCTATCCTTGCATTTAGAATTCTACCAGTTACTCTGCTTCCTCCATGAACACAAACTAAAGCTGAAATACCAGGAATTTTCACAGGAACAAAGCCATACTTTGAAATTCAAATACTGATATTTCGCTGCCTTATCAGGAACTTCCATAATAAAATTATAATTTACTGATGATTTGATGATATGATGGGAACTGGAGGAGCATATATGAAGGGAAATCACAGAAAGGTGCAGGAATTATAAGGTTGTAATAGTAGGTGATTTTAACTTCCCTAATATTGACTGGGACTGCCTTAGTGCTAAGGGATCAGATGGGGAAGAATTTGTTAAGTGTGTCCAGGATAGTTTTCTGAAGCAGTATGTGGATAGCCCTACTAGAGAAGGGGCTACACTCGACCTCCTCTTAGGAAATGAGGATGGGCAGGTGGTTGATGTGTCAGTGGGGGAGCACTCTGGGACCAGTGACCATAACTCTATTAGTTTCAAGATAGTTATGGAAAAGGATAGGACTGGTCCTCAAGTTGAAACCCTAAATTGGGGGAAGGCTAATTTCGATGGCATCAGACAGGAACTCTCAAAAGTTGAATGGGAGAGGCTGTTTACAGGTAAAGGGATGTCTGGCAAGTGGGAGGCTTTTAAAAGTGAGATAGGAAGAGTTCAGGGCCGGCATGATCCTGTTAGATGGAAGGGCAAGGCTGGCAAGTTTAGGGAACCTTGGGTGATGAGGGATATTGAGGGTCTGGTCAGGACAAAGAAGGAGGCATATGTCAGGTATAGGCAGCTGGGATCAAACGAGTCCCTCGAGGAGTATAAGGGATGTAGGAGTACACTTAAAGAAATTAGGAGGGCGAAAATGGGCCATGAGATTTCCCTGGCAGATAAGATAAAGGAGAATCCTAAAAGATTCTATAAGTATATTAAGAGTAAAAGGGTAGCTAGGGAAAGAGTAGGTCCCCTTAAGGATCAGTGTGGTAATCTATGTGTGGAGCCACGGGAAATGGGCGAGGTCTTAAATGAATATTTCTCGTCCATATTTACCATGGAGAAGGTCACGGAAGCTAGTGAGTTCAAGGGAGGGAACAGCGATATCCTGGAGCATATCAACATTACAAAGGAGGAGGTGTTGGATGTTTTAAAGCACATTAAGGTGGATAAATCCCCAGGGCCTGACCAGGTGTATCCTAGGATGTTATGGGAAGCAGGGGAGGAGATTGCTGGGGTTCTGGCAGAGATTTTTGTATCATCGTTAGCCACGGATGAGGTACCGGAAGACTGGAGGATAGCTAATGTTGTGCCTTTATTTAAGAAGGGCAGCAGGGATAAGCCAGGGAACTACAGGCCGGTGAGCCTTACATCAGTGGTGGGAAAGTTATTGGAAGGGATTCTGAGAGACAGGATTTATATGCATTTGGAAAGGCATGGTCTGATTAGGGATAGTCAGCATGGCTTTGTGCATGGGAAATCATGTCTCACGAATTTGATTGAGTTTTTTGAGGAGGTGACCAAGAGGATTGATGAGGGCAGGGCAGTGGACCTTGTCTACATGGACTTTAGCAAGGCCTTTGACAAGGTCCCGCATGGTACGCTGGTCCGAAAGGTTCGAACTCATGGGATCCAGGGTGAACTAACAAATTGGATACAAAATTGGCTTGGTGATAGGAGGCAGAGGGTGGTAGTGGAGGGTTGTTTTTTAGATTGGAGGCCGATGACCAGTGGTGTGCCGCAGGGATCGGTGCTGGGCCCTCTGTTGTTTGTCATATATATTAATGACTTGGATGTGAATGTAGGGGGCATGATTAGTAAGTTTGCAGATGACACCAAAATTGGTGGTATAGTGGACAGTGAAGAAGGTTGTCTAAGGTTACAACAGGATATAGATCAACTGGGAAAGTGGGCAAGGGATTGGCAAATGGAATTTAACGCAAACAA
Source organism: Heterodontus francisci (assembly GCF_036365525.1). Classification (NCBI taxonomy): domain Eukaryota; kingdom Metazoa; phylum Chordata; class Chondrichthyes; order Heterodontiformes; family Heterodontidae; genus Heterodontus; species Heterodontus francisci. The sequence goes on along the minus strand of NC_090380.1, from coordinate 9,917,442 downwards.
GTGCAAAGTGATGGGCAGGACATATACAGTGAATGGCAGGGCCCTGGGGAGTGTTGTTGAGCAGAGAGAACTTGGGGTGCAAGTACATAGTTCCCTGAAAGTGGCAACACAGGTAGACAGGGGTGGTGAAGAAGGCATGTTGCATGCTTGCCTTCATCGGCCGAGGCATTGAGTACAAGAGTTTGGACGTCATGTTACAGTTGTACATAACGTTGGTTAGACCGCATTTGGAGTACTGTGTGCAGTTCTGGTCACCACACTACAGGAAAGATGTGATTAAGCTAGAGAGGGTGCAGAAAAGATTCACAAGAATGTTGCTGGGTTTGGAGGGCTTGAGTTATAAAGAGAGATTGGATTGGCTGGGTCTGTTTTCCCTGGAGCGAAGGAGGCTGAGAGGGGACACAATAGAGGTATATAAAATTATGAGAGGCATAGATAGGGTAGATAGCCAGAGTCTGTTTCCCAGAGGGGAAACTAAAACTAGAGGGCATAGAGTTAAGGTGAGAGGGAGGAGGTTTAAAGGGGATCAAAGGGGTAAATTTTTCACACAAAGAATAGTGGGTATCTGGAATGAGCTGCCTGAGGGGTTGATGGAGGCAGGAACTGTAGCGACATTTAAGTGGCATCTGGACAGGTACTTGAATGAGCAAGGCATAGAGGGATATGGAATTAATGCAGGCAGGTGGGATTAGTATAGATAGGCATTATGGTCGGCATGGACGCGGTGGGCCGAAGGGCCTGTTTCTATGCTGTACGACTCTATGGCTCTATGATGATATCAAGTGAACCCAAACCCAACAACAGGCTCACAAATAGACCCCATCACACTGTGTAATGTCCCCTATTTCCCTTTCTCTCCCCTCCCGTCTGCTGAGGAATAGCTCCAGGGGCATCAGCAGTCTAGGGGTATGCTGCCATTTTTCATTTTTAAGCCAAGACACTGAAACATCTCTATTTTGTGAGAGATTTATGGGCTCCATTGTAAGAGATTGGGACTTGCACTGTCTTTGCTGTGAGATCAAAACCCAGACTGATCAGGCTGGGGCTCTTTTTTCTAGAAAAGAGAAGGCTGAGGGGTGACCTGCTGGAGGTCGTGACGATTATGGAAGAGTTTGGTAGGGTTGTCATAGAAAAGCGGTTTCCACTCCTGGGGGAGTTCAGAACTCAGGGCTATAAATATAAGCTAGTCACCAATAAATCCAATAGGGAATGCAAGAGAAAGTTCTTCAGCCAGAGAGTGGTGAGAATGTGGAGCTCACGACTACAGAGAATGATTGAAACAAATCGTGTAGTGGCATTTAAGGGAAAGCTAAATAAACAATGCAGGTGAAAGGAATACAAAAATATGTTGACAGGGTGAGATGAAGAGGGCTGGGAGGAGGCTCTTGTGTAACTTAAACACTGGCATGGACCAGTTGGGCCGAATGGTCTGTTTCTGTGCTGTAAATTCTATGTAATTCTATATGGTGTCATCCCATTCACCTGCTTCCACTCCATCTCTTCTCTCAATGACTCTTTAGGAAATGCTACTTCACAGTCCAGGCAAGACACTTCTAGGATTGTAGTGCAGTTGTGCTCATTGGTCTGGGTCCCCTCGTGCTCTTTACCATTTAACAACTGATCCTGTTGGCAGTTTGAATCACTGAGGCAATGTTGATCACCATTCGACTTCCTGTAACTTGATGCTGAGCAAGACGATGATGTTCCAGGTCTCTGCTTTTGGAAGCAGCAATGATTAATCTTCGAGGTGCTGTATGTTTTCACCAGCTGTTCTTGGATATTTCCATTACTGTCCAGCATCCCAGGAGGTTGTGCCTTGAAGCTGAGCTTCCCTTGACCTTTCTCATTGGAATTTTCTGGATTTCTGTTTTGCGTCCTGAGTGCAGACTTAAACTGCAAAAGAATGAGTCATTCTTAATAGTGTGGCAAAGTGTTGGCAGGTTAACATACAGGTTATCAGAAAAAGTGCAATAAGGTTGCATTCCAAGCCAATTGTCCAACCCTTTATCACGGTGTTTGTGGCTAATTTAATCTCAAAATCACCTTCAGTTAATTTGTCAAAGAATGTGATGAGCACAAATCTGCTCTATAAGAGCATCAAAAGTGAAAAAGAGCAGTTTAGTATTAGGGAACATATAGAGCCCAGTAACAGGGAGGGGATGAGGGCAATGTAGTTGATGCGGTTTTGGACTTCCAAGAGGTTTTTGATAAAGTACCACATAATAGACTTGTTAGCAACATTGAAGACCATGGGATTAAAGGGGCAATGACTGAGTTGATACAAAATTGTCTAAGATACAGAATGCAGAGAGTAGTGGTGAGCAGTTGTTTTCCAGACTGGAGCAAAATAGACAGTGGTGTTCCCCAGGGGGGGGGGGGGGGGGGTTATTAAAACCAATGGGTATCCAGGGCATCACTTCCAACTTTGCAGATGATACGAAACTTGGAAATGCAGTAAACAATGAGGAGATAATAACAGATTTCAGGAGGACATAGACAGGCTGGTGAAATTGAAAAACACAAGGCAGATGAAATTTAACACAGAGAAGTGTGTCATAGAGTCATTACGTCAGAGAAGGAGGCCATTTGGCCCGTCAAGTCTTTGCCAGCACTCTTTAGAGCTATCAAGCCAGTCCCATACCCCAGCTTTATCCCTGTAGCCTGCAGGTTATTTCCCTCAAATGCCCATCCAATTTCCTCACATTCCTCCTGTGTCTCTTGCCCAAAATCTTAAATCTGAGTCCCCTAGTCTTTGTACCATCAGCTAATGGGAACAGCTTTTCTTTATCTACCTTATCTAAACCTGTCATAATCTTGTACACCTCTATCAAATCTCCCCTCAATCTCCTTTGCTCCAAGGAAAACAATCCCAGTCTCTCCAACCTAACCTTGTAACTAAAACCTCTATCCCAAGAACCATTCTGGGAAATCTCCTCTGCATCCTCTCAAGGACCCTCCCATCATTCCTAAAGTGTGGTGACCAGAACTGCAATAGTCTAGTTGCAGCCTAACCAGAGCTTTATAAAGGTTCAGCATAACTTAGCTGTTTTTATACTCAATACCACTACTTTTGAAGCCCAAGATCCCATATGCTTTCCTAACTACTCTCTCGATAAGTCCTGCCGTCATCAAAGATCGATGCACATGCATCTGTCCCTCTGTTCCTGCACACTCTTTAGAACTGTGCCATTAAATACATATTGCCTCTCCCTGTTCAATCTGACAAAATGCATCACCTCACATATCTCTGAATTAAATTCCATCTGCCTCTTGTCTGCCTAGTCTGATAGCTTATGTCCTGCTACAGTTGATTGGTCTTATCTCATTGTTTGCCACACCTCCAAATTTGATATCAGTGGCAAATATTGAAATGTTACTCTGTATTCCAAGATCCAAGCCATTTATATATATATATCAAGAAAGTGGTTCTAGCACTGACCCTTGGGGAACACCACTGTTTATCATCCTCCAGTCGGAAAAACAACCATTTACCACGACTCGCTTTTTCTGTCCTTAAGCAAATTTTTTTTTTTATCCAAGCTGACACTGACCCTCCTATTCCATGAGCCTCAATTTTGTTAACCAGCCTTTTATGTGGTACTTTATCAAACGCTTTCTTAAAATCCAAATAGACAACATCCATTGCATTCTCTTCACCAATCTTCTGTTACCTCATCAAAAAAATTCAATTGGCTGAGTCAAGCACAATCTGCCTTTCAGAAATCTTCTGAATGAACTCAAACCTCTCCAAGTATGTGCTGATTTTTGTCACTGATTACTGTTTCTAAAACCTTACCCACCACTGATGTTAAAACCTACGTGACTGTAATTACCAGGACTGTCCTTACACCCTTTCTTGATTCTCCCCACTCTCCATTCCTCTGGCACTTTTCCAGTGTCGAGGAAGATTATGGTAAGCCCTTCTGCTTTCTCCAGTCCAACTTCCTTCAGCAATCTTGGATGCAAGCCATCTGGACCAGGTGACTTATCCACCCTAAGCATAGCCAGCCTTTCCAATACCTCCTGCTTCTCAATTTTCACCCTATCCATTATCTCTACCACCTCTGCTTCTACTGATAATTTGTCAGCACCCGCTTCCTCAGTAAATGCAGATACAAAGTTCTCACTCAATATTCTAGCCTTGTTTTGTGCTTCTAGGCATATATCACCCTCTTTGTCTTCAAAAGGCCCCACTCCATCTCTTACTACCCGCTTACTATTTACATGCTGGTATTATAGATTCCCTTTTATGTTAATTGCTATTCTATGCTCATTCTATCTTTGCCAGTCTTATTTTCCTCTTCATTTGCCCTCTCAACTTATTGTAGTTGACCTGGTTCTCGTTTGAAGAATTCACCTGACACACCATAAACCCTCTTTTTTTGTTTCATCATATTCTCCATCTCCCTCATTATCCAAGGAGCCCTGTTATTGGTTCCCCTACCATTCACCTATGTTGGAAGGTACCTAGCCTGTACCTGAAACATCTCCTCCTTTAAGATAACACATTGTTCCGTTACAGTTTTTCTTGTCAGTCTTAGCTTCCATTTTACCATGACTAGATACCCTCTACTCCCACTGAAGTTAGCCCTCTTCCAATTTAGAAGTTCTACTTTAGATTGCTCCTTGCTCTTCTCCATTGCTAATCTAAACCTTATGATATGATCACTCTTACCCAAGTATTCCCCCACAGGCACTTGGTCCACTTTGCCCACTTCATTCCCCAGCACCAGAACCAGCAATGCCTCCATTCTGGATGGACTGAGAACACACTGGTCAAGGAAGTTGTCCTGAACACAGTTCAGAAATTCTCCCCCTTCTTACCCTTTACACTATCCCAATTGATATTTGGGTAATTAAAGTCATCCAATAGCACCACTCTATAGTTATTGCACATCTGTGATTTCCCTGCAGATATGCTCTTCAATCTCTCTCACACTATGTGGAAGCCGATAGAATAAACCCAATCACATGATCATCCCCTTTCTGCTTTTCAACTCAAACCAAATGGATTCTGTCCTTGACCCCTCCAGGACCTCCTCCCTTTCCAACACTAACTATCTTTCCTGATCAGTACTACCCCTCCCCCCCCACCTACCTTTTATCCTTCTCAGAACACTCTGTATCCCTGAATATTAAACAACCAGTCCTCACCATTTGTAAGCCATGCTTCTGTTGTTGCCACTACATCATATTCCCACTGTGGGTAGGCGGTGGCGTAGTGGTATTGTCACTGGACTAGTAACCCAGAGACCCAGGGTATTCCTCTGGGGACATGGGTTCGAATCCCATTTGAATTTGAATTTAATTAATAAAAAATCTGGAATTAAAAGCTAGTTCTAATGATGGCCATGAAACCATTGTCGATTGCTGTAAAAACCCATCTGGTTCACTAATGTCCTTTAGGGAAGGAAATCTGCTGTCGTTAACTGGTCTGGCCTACATGTGACTCCAGACCCACAGCAATGTGGTGAACTCTTACATGCCCTCTGAAATGGCCTAGCAAACCACTCAGTTGCACCTAACCGCTACAAAGTCAATAAAAAGGAATGAAACCGGACGGACCACCCGGCATCGGCCTAGGCACCGGAAACAACAATGGCAAACCCAGCCCTGTTGACCCTGAAAAGTCCTCCTTACTAACATCTGGGGCCTTGTGCCAAAGTTGGGAGAGCTGCCCCACAGACTAGTCAAGCAACAGCCTGACATAATCATACTCAAGGAATCATACCTTACAGACAATGTCCCAGACACTGCCATCACCATCCCAAGGTATGTCCTGTCCCACCGGCAGGAGACAGACCCAGCAGAGGTGGTGGCACAGTGGTATAGAGTAGGGAGGGAGTTGCCCTGGAAGTCCTCAACATCGATTCCGAACCCCAGGAAGTCTCATGGCATCAGGTCAAACATGGACAAGGTAACCTCCTACTGATTACCACCTACCGCCCTCCCTCAGCTGATGACTCAGTACTCCTCCATGTTGAACACCACTTGGAGGAAGCACTGAGGGTGGCAAGGGCACAAAATGTACTCTGGGTGTCCATCACCAAGAGTGGCTCGGTAGCACCACTACTGACCGAGCTGGCCGAGTCCTAAACGACATAGCTTCTAGACTGGGTCTGCGGCAGGTGGTGGGGGAACCAACACGAGGGAAAAACATACTTGACCTCGTCCTCACCAATCTGCCTACTGCAGATGCATCTGTCCATGACAGTATTGGTAGGAGTGACCACCGCACAGTCCTTGTGGAGACGAAGTCCCGCCTTCACATTGAGGATACCGTCCATCGTGTTGTGTGGCACTATCACCGTGCTAAATGGGATAGATTTCGAACAGATCTAGCAATGCAAAACTGGGCATCCATGAGGCGCTGTGGGCCATCAGCAGCAGCAGAATTGTACTCAACCACAATCTGTAACCTCCTGGCCCGGCATATCCCCCACTCTACCATTACCATCAAGCCAGGAGACCAACCCTGGTTCAATGAAGAGTGCAGGGGGGCATGCCAGGAGCAGCACCAGGCATACCTCAAAATGAGCTGTCAACCTGGTGAAGCTACAACCCAGGACTACTTGCATGCCAAACAGCGTAAGCAGCATGCGATAGACAGAGCTAAGCGATCCCATAACCAACGGATCAGATCTAAGCTCTGCAGTCCTGCCACATCCAGCCGTGAATGGTGGTGGACAATTAAACAACTAACTGGAGGAGGTGGCTCCACAAATATCCCCATCCTCAATGATGGGGGAGCCCAGCACATCAGTGCGAAAGATAAGGCTGAAGCATTTGCAACAATCTTCAGCCAGAAGTGCCGAGCTGATGATCCATCTCGGCCTCCTCCTGTAGTTCCCAGCATCACAGATGCCAGACTTCAGCCAATTCGATTCACTCCGCGTTATATCAAGAAACGACTGAAGGCACTGGATACTACAAAAGCTATGGGCCCTGACAATATTCCTGCAATAGTACTGAAGACCTGTGCTCCAGAACTTGCCGCGCCCCTAGCCAAGCTGTTCCAGTACAGCTACAACACTGGCATCTACTCTGCAATGTGGAAAATTGCCCAGGTATGTCCTGTACACAACAAGCAGGACAAGTCCAACCCGGCCAACTACCGCCCCATCAGCCTACTCTCTATCATCAGTAAAGTGATGGAAAGTGTCATCAACAGTGCCATCAAGCGGCACTTGCTTAGCAATAACCTGCTCAGTGAACGCTCAGTTTGGGTTCCGCCAAGGCCACTCAGCTCCTGACCTCATTACAGCCTTGATTCAAACATGGACAAAAGAGCTGAACTCAAGAAGTGAGGTGAGAGTGACTGCCCTTGACATCAAGGCAGCATTTGACCGAGTGTGGCAACAAGGGGCCCAAGCAAAACTGAGGTCAATGGGAATCAGGGGGAAAACCCTCCACTGGCTGGAGTCATACTTAGCGCAAAGGAAGATGGTTGTGGTTGTTGAAGGTCAATCATCTGAGCTCTAGGACATCACTGCAGGAGTTCCTCAGGGTAGTGTCCTAGGCCCAACCATCTTCAGCTGCTTCATCAATGACCTTCCTTCAATCATAAGGTCAGAAGTGGGGATGTTTTCTGATGTTTGCAGAATGTTCAGCACCATTCGTGACTCCTCAGATACTGAAGCAGTCTGTGTAGAAATGCAGCAAGACCTGGACAATATCCAGGCTTGGGCTGATAAGTGGCAAGTAACATTCGTACCACACAAGTGCCAGGCAGTGACCATCTCCAACAAGAGAGAATCTAACCATCTCCCCTTAACATTCAACAGCATTACCATCGCTGAATCTCCCACTATCAACATCCTAGGGGCTACCATTGACCAGAAACTGAACTGGAGTAGCCATATAAATACTGCGTGGCTCCAAGAGAAGGTCAGAGGTTAGGAACCCTGAGGCGAGAACTCACCTCCTGACTCCCCAAAGCCTGTCCACCATCTACAAGGCACAAGTCAGGAGTGTGATGGAATACTCTCCACTTGCCTGGATTGGTGCAGCTTCAACAACACTCAAGAAGCTCGACACCATCCAGCACAAAGCAGCCCGCTTGATTGGCACCCCATCTACAAACATTCACTCCCTCCACCACCGACGCACAGTGGCAGCAGTGTGTACCATCTACAAGATGCACTGCAGCAATGCACCAAGGCTCCTTAGACAGCACCTTCCAAACCCACGACCTCTACCAACTAGAAGGACAAGGGCAGCAGATGCATGGAAACACCACCACCTGCAAGTTCCCTTCCAAGTCACACACCATCCTGACTTGGAACTATATCGCCGTTCCTTCACTGTCGCTGATTCAGAATCCTGGAACTCCCTTCCTAACAGCACTGTGGGTCTACCTACCCCACATGGACTACAGCGGTTCAAGAAGGCAGCTCACCATCACCTTCTCAAAGGAAATTAGGGATGGGCAATAAATGCTGGCCTTGCCAGCGATGCCCACATCCCATGAATGAATGAAAAAAAATTGATATTTATGCATTTAGCTCACCAATCTTATTCATCACACTTTGTGCATTTATATGCAGGGGCAGCACAGTGGCGCAGTGGTTAGCACCGCAGCCTCACAGCTCCAGTGACCCGGGTTCAATTCTGGGTACTGCCTGTGTTGAGTTTGCAAGTTCTCCCTGTGTTTGCGTGGGTTTCCTCCGGGTGCTCCGGTTTCCTCCCACAAGCCAAAAGACTTGCACGTTGATAGGTAAATTGGCCATTATAAATTGCCCCTAGTATAGGTAGGTGGTCGGGAAATATAGGGACAGGTGGGGATGTGGTAGGAATATGGGATTAGTGTAGGATTAGTATAAATGGGTGGTTGATGGTCGGCACAGACTCGGTGGGCCGAAGGGCCTGTTTCAGTGCTGTATCTATAAAACATATACATGCATTGTAAACCTGTCTTTGTATTCATAGGAACATAGGAGCAGGCCATTCAGCCCATCGAGCCTGCGCCACCATTCAATACAATCATTGCTGATCTCCATTTCAATGCCTTTTTCCCACACTATCTTCATATCCCCTTAGATTAGATATACAGCACTGAAACAGGCCCTTTGGCCCACCGAGTCTGTGCTGAACATCAACCACCCATTTATACTAATCCTACACTAATCCCATATTCCTACCAAACATCCCCACCTGTTCCTATATTTTCCTACCACCTACCAATACTAGTGACAATTTATAATGGCCAAATTACCTATTAACCTGCAAGTCTTTTGGCTTGTGGGAGGAAACCGGAGCACCCGGAGAAAACCCACGCAGCCACAGGGAGAACTTGCAAACTCCACACAGGCAGTACCCGGAATCGAACCCGGGTCCCTGGAGCTGTGAGGCTGCGGTGCTAACCACTGCGCCACTGTGCCGCCCTTATATCATTGGTATTTAGAAATCTGTCAATCTCTGCTTTAAACATACTCAATGACTGAGCTTCCACAGTCCTCTGGGAAGGAGAATTCCAAAGATTCACAACCCACTGAGTAAAGAAATTTCTCCTCATCTCTGTCCTAAACGGCTTCCCCCTTATTTTGAAATTGTGTCCCCTAGTTCTAGATCCCCCAACCAGGGGAAACATCTTACCTGCATCTACCCTGTCTATCCCTTTCAGTATTTTGTTGGTTTCAATGAGATCACCTCTCATTCTTCGAAACTCTAGATAATACAGGCCCAGTTTCCCCAATCTCTCTTCAAAGGACAGTCCCGCCATCCTGGGAACAAGTCTGGTGAACATTCAATGCACTCCCTCTAGGGCAATAACATCCTTCCTAAGTTAAGGGACCAAAACTGCACACAATACTCCAGGTGCAGTCTAACCAAGGTTCTATACAATTGAAGCAAGACTTTCCTACTCTTATACTCAAATCCTCTTGCATTAAAGGCTAACATACCATTAGGCTTCTTAATTGCTTGCTGCCCCTGCATGTTAGCTTTCAGTGACTTATTGACAAGGACACCCAGGTCCCTTTGCACATTTTTTAATCACTTACCATTTAAGAAATACTCTGCACATCTATTCCTCCTACCAAAGTGGATAACCCCACAGTTTTCCACATTATATTCCATCTGCATGTTCTTGCCCACTCACAATGTCTGTCCAAATCCCCTTGAAGACGCTTTGCATCTTCCTCACCACACACATTCCCACCTAGTTTTGTGTCATCCGTGTACTTGGAAATATTACATTTGGTCCCAACATCCCAATCATTGATATATATTGTGAACAGCTGGGGTCAAGTATTGATCCTTGCAGTACCCCACTAGTCACAGCTGCCAATGCGAGAATGACCCGTTTATTCCTACTCTGTTTTCTACCAGTTACCCAATCCTTAATCCAAGCTCGAAACATAGAAAACAGGAGCAGGAGTAGGCCATTCAGCCCTTCAAGCCTGCTCCACCATTCATTATGATCATGGCTGATCATCCAACTCGGTAACCTGTTCCCGCTTTCGCCCCATACCCTTTGATCCCTTTAGACCCAAGAGCTATATCTAACTCCTTCTTGAAAACATACAATGTTTTGGCCTCAACTGCTTTCTGTGGTAACAAATTCCATAGGTACACCACTCTCTGGGTGAAGAAATTCCTCCTCATCTCAGTCCTGAATGGTTTGCCCCGTATCCTTAAACTATGACCCCTGGTTCTGGACTCCCCCACCATCGAGAACATCCTTCCTGCATCTACCCTGTCAAGTCCTGTTAGAATTTTATAGGTTTCTATGAGATCCCCCCTCACTCTTCTGAACTCCAGCGAATATAATCCTAACCGACTCAATCTCTCCTCATACGTCAGTCCCGCCATCCCAGGATTCAGTCTGGCACACCTGCCCTGCACTCCCTCCATAGCAGGACTCCATCCCTGCTCCTGTACTTGAATCCTCTCGCAATGAAGGCCAACATACCATTTGCCTTTTTTACTGCCTGTTGCACCTGCATGCTTACCTTCAGCGACTGGTGTACGAGAACACCCAGGTCTCGCTGCATATTCCCCTCTCTCAGTTTATATTCATTCAGATAATAATCTGCCTTCCTGTTTTTGCTACCAAATTGGATAACCTCACATTTATCCACATTATACTGCATCTGCTATGCATTTGCCTACTCACTCAACTTGTCCAAATCACCCTGAAGCCTCTCTGCATCCTCCTCACAACTCACCCTCCCACCCAGTTTTGTGTCATCTGCAAATTTGGAGATATTACATTTAGTTCCCTCTTCTAAATCATGAATATATATTGTGAATAGCTGGGGTCCTAGCACCGATCCCTGCGGTACCCCACTAGTCACTGCCTGCCATTCAGAAAAAGATCCATTTATCCCTACTCTTTGTTTCCTGTCTGTCAACCAATTTTCTAACCATTGCAATACACTACCCCCAATCCCATGTGCTTTAATTGTGCACGCTAATCTCTTATGTGGGACTTTGTCGAAAGCCTTCTTGAAGTCCAAATAAACCACATCTACTGGCTCCCCCTCATCAACTCTACTAGTTACATCCTTGAAGAATTCTAGTAGATTTGTCAAGCATGATTTCCCTTTCATAAATCCATGCTGACTCTGCCCGATTCTACCACTGTTCTCCAAGTGCTCTGCTATAAAATCTTTGATAATGGACTCTCGAATTTTCCCCACTACTGACGTCAGGCTGACTGGTCTATAATTCCCTGCTTTCTTTCTACCTCCTTTTTTAAATAGTGGGGTTACATTAGCTACCCTCCAATCTGTAGGAACTGTTCCAGAGTCTATAGAATCTTGGAAGATGACCACCAATGCATCCATTATTTCTGGGGCCACTTTCTTAAGTACTCTGGGATGCAGACCATCAGGCCCTGGGGATTTATCGGCCTTCAATCCCATCAATTTCCCCAACACCATTTCTCTACTAATACTGATTTCCTTCAGTTCCTCTCTCTCACTAAGCCCTGTGTTCCCCAACATTTCTGGTATGATATTTGTGTCCTCCTTTGTGAAGACAGAACCAAAGTATGCATTTAGTTGATCAGCCATTTCTTTATTTCCCATAATAAATTCCCCTGTTTCTGACTGTAAGGGACCTACATTTGTCTTCACCAATCTTTTTCTCTTCACATGCCTATAGAAACCTTTGCAGTTAATTTTTATGTGCCTCACAACCTTGCTCTCGTACTCTATTTTCCCCTTCTTAATCAATCCCTTGGTCCTCCTTTGCTGAATTCTAAACTGCTCCCAATCCTCAGGTCTGTTGTTTTTTCTGGCAAATTTATATGCCTCTTCCTTGGATCTAATGCTATCTCTAATTTCCCTTGTAAGCCATGGTTTGGCTACCTTTCCCGTTTTACTTTTGCGCCAGACAGAGATAAACAGTTGTTGCAGTTCATCCATGTGCTCTTTGAATGTTTGCCATTGCCTTTCCACCGTCATCCCTTTAAGTAACGATTCCCAATCCGTCATGGCCAACTCACGCCTCATACCTTTGTAGTTTCCGTTACTAAGATTCTGGACTCTAGTCTCAGAATCAGCTATGTCACTCTCCATCTTGATGAAGAATTCTATCATATTATGGTCGCTCGTCCCCAAGGGGTCTCGCACCACTAGATTGTCAATTATTCCTCTCTCATTACACAATACCCAGTCTAGGATGGCCTGTTCTCTAGTTGGTTCCTCAACGTATTGGTCCAGAAAACCATCCCGTATACACTCCAAGAATTCCTTCTCTGCGGTATTGTGACTAATTTGATTTGCCCAATCTATATGCAGATTAAAATCACCCATAATTACAGATGTTCCTTTATCGCATGCGTCTCTGATTTCTGTTTAAGGCCATTCCCAATATCACCACTGCAGTTTGAGGGTCTATATACAATCCCCTTTTATGCCCCTTAGTGTTTCTCAGCTCTACCCATACAGATTCCACATTGTCAGAACTAATATCTTTCCTCACTATTGCCTTAATTTCCTCTTTAATCAGCACTGCACCTCCACCGCCTTTTGCTTTTTGTCTGTCCTTCCTAAATAATGAATACCCCTGGATGTTCATTTCCCATCCCTGGTCACCTTGCAGCCATATCTCCGACTATATCATACCTGTTTACATCTATTTGTGTGATTAATTCATCCACTTTATTGCAAATGCTCCACGTGTTAAGGTACAAAGCCTTAAGGCTTGTCTTTTTAACATTACTTGCCCCCTTTCCACTATTTTTCACTGTGGCCCTATTTGATTCTGGCCCTTGACTTCTCTGCCTATCACTTTTCTTATTCCCCTTACTGTCTTTTGTTCTCGTCTTTGATCTCCCCCTCCTCTGACTCCTTGCAAAGGTTCCCATCCTCCTGCCATTTTAGTTTAAACCCTCTCCAGTATATTAGTATATTACTTCCTGTTCCATGTGCTTTAATTTTGATAACCAACCTCCTGCTGGGGACCTTATCAAAAACCTTCTGAAAATCCAAGTATACAATGTCCACCGACTCCCTTTATCAATTCTGTTCGTAACATCCTCAGGTTCGTCCTGCCCAATTAGATCATTATTATCCAAGTGTCCATTTATTAAGTCCTTTAGAATCAATTCTAGCATTTTCCTAATGACTGATATAAGTTTAACAGGTCATTTAGTTCCCCGTTTTCTCTCTCTCTCTCCCCCTTCTTAAATAGTGGGATGACATCTGCTACCTTCCAATCTGCAGGAACTGTTCCAGAATCCATAGGATTTTGGATGATGATCACCAATGCATCCACTATCTCCAAAGATATTTCTTTCAATATTCTGGGATGTAGAATATCAGCTCCTGGGGACCTATCAATCTTCAGCCCCCATTAATTTCTCCAATACAACCTTCTTACTAATACTAATTTCCTTCAATTCCTCATTCCACCTAATCCCTTGGATCTCTAATTATGGGAGATTTCTTGTATTTTCCTCAGTGAAGACAGATACAAAGTAATCATTTAGCTTCTCTGCCATTTCTCTACTCTCCATTATAAATTCTCCTGACACTGCCTGTAATGAACAAGCATTTGACTTAGCCAAATCTTTTTACATATCCATAGAAGGTTTTACAGTCCGCTTTTATGTTTTTTGCTAGTTTACATTCATATTCTATTCTCCCTTTCTTTATCAATTTCTTGGTTCTCCTTTGCTGTATTCTAAAATCCTCCCAATCGTCAGGTTTACTACTATTTCTGGCAACTTTATCGGCCTTTCCTTTTAATCTTATACAATCTTTAACTTCCTTTGTTATCCACGGTTGACTGCATTTTCTTTTGGGGTTTTTATGCCTTGAAGTACAATGTCTATCTCATTCCCAGTACAGTTGCTATAACCTATGTAATAATTCTTTAAAGATTATCCATTGTCTATGCGCTGTCATACCTTTTAATGTATTTTTCCAATCCACCTCAGCCAATTTGCCCCTCATACCTTCATTAATTCCTTTGTTCAAATTTAACACCCTGACTTCAGATTGAACTACCTCACTTTCAAAAGTCATGTACAATTCTATCATATTACGATCACTCATCCCTAAAGGTTCTTTCACAACAAGATTGTTAGTTAGCCCTTTCTCATTACATAATACTAGCCTGTTCTCTAATTGGTTCCTCAACATACTGCTCTAGGAAACCATCCCTAACACACTCCAGCAACTCGTCCTCCACAGCATTAGTGCTCATAAGGTTTACCCAGTCTATATGCAGATTGATGTCACCCATGATTACTGTATTACCCATGCTACATGCTTTTCTAATTTCCTGATTAATACCACTACTGTTTGGTAGCCCATAAACAACTCCGAACAATGTTTGCTGCCCCTTGCTGTTTCTTAGCTCCACCCAAACAGATTCCAGATTTTGTTCTTCTGATCTGAGATCCTTCCTTACTAATGGACCGATCCCATCCCCGATTATCAGTGCAACACCACCTCCTTTTCCTTTTTGCCTGTCCTTCCTAAATGTCCATCATGGCAATTAGATCTACCTTGTTGCAAATGCTACGTACATTCAGGTAGAGTGCCCTTAACCTTGTCCTCTTGACATTCTAAGCCTAGTTGATGCATACCTTTGTTTCTCTTGCCTTCTAATGTCGCTTGCTACTTTTCTACCTCCTGCTACCAGCTCTACTTCCTTCCAGTTTCAGCTATCCCTCAGGTTCCCATCCTCCTGGAGAGCTGGTTTAAACCCTCCCCTACAGCACTAGCAAATCGCCTGGTGAGGATATTAATTCCTCGTCGTCCTTCTTAGTCTGCTCTTATCTAATATGGTAGTACAACCTTCTCTTGTTCTATCCAACACTCTCACTCCTTTTTGTACCTTATTCCTCTTTTCTCCTTCTATATGCTGGTGTCCACTCCCCTGCCAATTTAGTTTAAACCCTCCCCGACCACACTCGTAAACCTCCTCACGAGCACACTGGTCCCAGTCCTGTTGAAATGCAACCTTTCCCTTTAGAATAGGTGCCTCCTGCCCCAGAACTGGTCCCAATGTCCCAAAAATCTGAAGCCCTCCATCCTGCACCATGTGTCAAGGCATGCATTGATCCTCCCTGTCTTCCTATTTCTACTCTTGCTAGTGCATGGCACTGGGAGTGATCCAGAGATTACTCGAGGCCCTACTTTGTAACATCTTCCTTAGAATCTGACAGAATCTCAATCCCTGTTCTCTCTCTGTCATTGGTACCAATGTGTGTCTGTCTCATTCCCTTCTCCCTGCAGAATATCCTGCACCCTCTCCATAATGACCTTTACCCTGGCACCAGGGAGGTAACAGGACTCATGATGACGGTTACAGAAATGCCTCTCTGCCCCCTAACTATGGAATCTACAAAAACAACTGTATTTCTTCCCTTTGCTGTTCCCTCCTGTGCAGTCACCCTTGGTGCCATGGTCTGGACTGCTCTCCTTCAAGGTGTCATCACTCCCAGCAATCTCCAAAGCTGAGTACCAGTTTGAGAGTGGCACACATCCCAAAGATTCCTGCATCTCCCTACTCTTCCAGGTGGCCTCTCATCTACTATCCTGAACCCTCACTGCCTATGGGTTGACCACTTCCTAAAACATACGATCCAGGAGACTCTCATCCTCCCTGATGCTCTACAGCAACTCCTGCTGCCTCTCAAGCTCGGAAATCTGGATCTCGAGCTGAAGCAGCTGCTGAGACTTCCTACACACATGGTCCCTCAAGACACGTGAAGTGTCCTGAAGTTCTCACATGGTGCTGGAATTAGTTTAGTTTAGTTTAGAGATACAGCACTGAAACAGGCCCTTCAGCCCACCGAGTCTGTGCCGACCATCAACCACCCATTTATACCAATCCTACACTAATTCCATATTCCTAACACATCCCCACCTGTCCCTATATTTCCCTACCACCTACCTATACTAGGGGCAATTTATAATGGCCAATTTACCTATCAACCTGCAAGTCTTTGGCATGTGGGAGGAAACCAGAGCACCTGGAGGAAACCCACGCAGACACAGGGAGAACTTGCAAACTCCACACAGGCATTACCCAGAATTGAACCCGGGTCGCTGGAGCTGTGAGGCTGCGGTGCTAACCACTGCGCCACTGTGCCGCCCTATTGCAAGCAACAGATCTCAGTTGCCCATCCACAATCGAAGAAAAGCCCTTCATTAACTCTTTTGGAATCTAGTTAGTATCTTGATTAAACTATTAATTTTAATTAGTGCCTCTAGCCCTGTCAGTACTAATACCCTTAATAATTCATTTACTATTATACTTGCCGATTGAAATTTTATTAATTAAGCTAAGATGTAAATTTAATAAAGTGAAGGGATAAATGTTGGTAGGGTGATGAGAGGCAATTTAAACTAAATGGTACAATTTTTTTCGTGATTGCAGGAACAGAGAGACCTAAGGTTTATGTACATAAATCTTTAAAGGTGACAGGACAGGTGGATAAGGCCATTTATAAGGCATGTGGGATCCTTGCCTTTATTAATGCAGACATAGAGTACAAAGCAAGAACATTATGCTAAACCTTTATAAAACATTGGTTAGGCCTCAGCTGGAACATTGTGTTCACTTCCAGGCACCACAATTCAGAACGGATGTCAAAGCCCTGGAGAAGGTGCAGAGGAGATTTACCAGAATGGCACCAGGGATGAGAAACTTCAGTTATTTGGAGAGACTGGAGAAGCTGGGATTGCTCTCTTTGGACAAGAGGAAGCTAAGGAGAGATTTAATAGAGGTGTTCAAAATCATGAGGGATTTTGATAAGAGTATATAAAGAGAAACTGCAGAAACTGTTTCCACTGGTAGGAGGTTGGTAACCAGAGGACAGATTTAAGGTTATTGGCAAAGGAAGCAGAGGGGAGATGATCAGCATTTTATTTATGTGTTAGCAAGTTGTTATGATCTGAAGGGTGGCAAATTCAATGGCAACATTCAAAAGGGATTTGGATGAATACTTGGAGGAGAAAAATTTGCAAGGCTCTGGGGAAAGAACAGTGGACTAATTGGATAGAATTTGCAAAAAGCCAGCACACGCATGATGGGTCGAATGGCTTCTGGGCTGGATCATATAATTTATTGTCTTGGAACTTCAATTTGGTATCAGATTCAATGAATATTTTGAACAGAACCTCTGATTACATCACGATAAAACATTAGCCACAAACAAAAGTAAAAGAATATTTTTTCTATAAAGGACAGTTGTTATCAAGTTTGAAATCATAAAGAACACAAACTGGTTAAGCGAGTGTATGAAACATTAGAGAATGTTTTCATCAATATCCCACTGAAAAAGAGGATAAAGTCTGGAGGAATCCCTGGAAAACCACACTTCCACAGTTGTGTACTCAGCCAGCAGATAGATATTCAGGATATGTCAGCTCTGGATTACTCCAGTCTACACATAGTCCTCTCCCATTAACCACCCAGAGCTACCAAAGAGGGATAGAGACTTTGAATAGCAGATCTGAGGTAGTTAATTTGATGGGATATTTGGAAGCAAAATGCATACTAATTACTCGGTTAGTGCAAAGCAGAGGGAATGCTTTAAATGTAAATTGCACTGACTGGAACACGCAGGACAATGACCTTCCATTAAATAGCGATATACATGAAACAACATTTCCCCTTACCCTGTGTCTGTCTATTGAAGCCAGGAAATCCAGGTCAGTTGTGTCCGAAATTCCTCCATGGAGAACCAGCACTTTAGAATCAATTATCGTTGCTAATGGCAGCCAACTGAACACATCTTGTATAAGGTGCAGAATCTTTTTCCCGTGTATCTGTACAAAGGATCAGCATGAGCTTAGAGCAATGTGCTGAGGTACATTTGATGGTAAGAGACGTTTATTTCTAAAGAGTTATTGACTGCAAAAATTCTGAAGCTGAGATTTCTCAGCACAAAGCAACTGCAAGCTCAAGCAGAGCAGGTGGTTGGGGGAAGTCAGCAATGCAGCACGCTGTGGACTGCAGGATGTGTGTTCATTCCCAAGGTCCAGTTGGTGCAGTTGTTCAGGCCGTTTTCCCCAGGAGGTGGATCAGGTGGATAAATCCCCAGGGCCTGACCAGGTGTATCCTAGGATGCTATGGGAAGCAAGGGAGGAGATTGCTGGGGCCCTGGCAGAGATTTTTGTATCATCGTTAGCCATGGGTGAGGTACCGGAAGACTGGAGGATAGCTAATGTTGTGCCTTTATTTAAGAAGGGCAGCAGGTATAAGCCAGGGAACTACAGGCTGGTGAGCCTTACATCAGTGATGGGAAAGTTATTGGAAGGGATTCTGAGAGACAGGATTTATATGCATTTGGAAAGGCATGGTCTGATTAGGGATAGTCAGCATGGCTTTGTGCATGGGAAATCATGTCTCACGAATTTGATTGAGTTTTTCGAGGAGGTGACCAAGAGGATTGACGAGGGCAGGGCAATAGACGTTGCCGACATGGACTTTAGCAAGACCTTTGACAAGGTCCCGCATGGTACGCTGGTCCAGAAGGTTCGAACACATGTATGGGAACAAATTAAAAGTGACTGTGGGAACAGATTAAAAGTAAGCTAATCAGCTAACAGACTAACTGTGAAGCTGTGGAGCCAATTTATAAAAATAACAAGCAGAAGCTAACAGGACAGCTGCAGATAGCTTATTAGCAGCCTATTGTTTGATGGTCAGCCGAACGAGTACACCAATCAGGCTCTGACAACACGAAATTGCAGAAGTCTGCAAACCACTCAGAAACAAAGGGGGGACGTTACCAGTTTTTTGAATAACTATAAGAAAGGCTTGCTGTAGTGAGCACTAGTTCTTTCTTCTTTGTTCTTTTTTTTTGTTTCTTTCTTTCGCTTTGTTCTTTTGTTTTGCTTTTTGTTTCTTTTGTAACTTTGCAATGTAACAACCATATACTGCAATAAAGTTTCTAAGAGTTACGGTCGGACTTCGTCTCTCTTTGTAACCGATGGGATCCAACAACATGGGATCCAGGGTGAGCGAGCCAATTGGATACAAAATTAGCTTGGTGATAGGAGGCAGAGGGTGGTAGTGGAGGGTTGTTTTTCAGATTGGAGGCCGTGACCAGTGATGTGCCGCAGGGATCAGTGCTGGGCCCTCTGTTGTTTGTCATATATATTAATGACTTGGATGTGAATGTAGGGGACATGATTAGTAAGTTTGCAGATGACACCATAATTGGTGGTATAGTGGACAGTGAAGAAGGTTGTCTAAGGTTACAACAGGATATTGATCAACTGGGAAAGTGGGCAAGGGACTGGCAAGTGGAATTTAATGCAGACAAGTGCGAAGTGATGCATTTTAGGAAGTTAAACCAGGGCAGGACATATACAGTGAATGGCAGGGCCCTGGGGAGTGTTGTTGAGCAGAGAGACCTTGGGGTGCAAGTACATAGTTCCCCGAAAGTGGCAACACAGGTAGACAGGGTGGTGAAGAAGGCGTATGGCATGCTTGACTTCATCGGCCGAGGCATTGAGTACAAGAGTTGGGACGTCATGTTACAGTTGTACATAACGTTGGTTAGACCGCATTTGGAGTACTGTGTGCAGTTCTGGTCGCCGCACTACAGGAAAGATGTGATTAAGCTAGAGAGGGTGCAGAAAAGATTCACAAGGATGTTGCTTGGTTTGGAGGGCTTGAGTTATAAAGAGAGATTGGATAGGCTGGGTCTGTTTTCCCTGGAGCGAAGGAGGCTGAGAGGGGACATGATAGAGGTATATAAAATTATGAGAGGCATAGATAGGGTAGATAGCCAGAATCTGTTTCTCATGGTAGGGGTGTTTAAAACTAGAGGGCATACATTTAAGGTGAGAGGGAGGAGGTTTAAAGGGGATCAAAGGGGTAAATTTTCACACAAAGAATAGTGGGTATCTGGAATGAGCTGCCAGAGGAGATGGTGGAGGCAGGAACAGTAGCAACATTTAAGAGGCATCTGGACAGGTACTTGAATGAGCAAGGCATAGAGGGATTTGGAGTTAATGCAGGCAGATGGGATTGTTATAGATAGGCATTATGGTCGGCATGGATACGGTGGGCTGATGAGCCTGTTTCTATGCTGTACGACACTATGAATCTATGAGGAAAGGAAAGCCAGGTGAATAGTCCTCCACTATCCACTCGTGCTCCTTATGATGAGAGGCTCCAAATGGTAGCAGTGGACATCTGGGGACAGGCAATGGCTTCACTGTTGTGGGTAATGAATGAAACGGAGATATTGAGCAGGTCAGATAATAACAGGTAAAAGGCACCGCACTCCTTACCAAAACAAGTGGGAAAAGGGAAGGAAGAGAATCGTAGAATAGAATCATAGAAAGTTACCACTCAGAAAAAGGCCACTCTGCCCATCATGTCTGTGCTGGCCGAAAAAGAAGCCACCTAGCCTAATCCCACCTTCCAACACTTGGCCCAAAGCCCTGCAGGTTACAACTCTTGAGGTGCATATCCAGACATCTTTTAAATGAGTTGAAGGTTTCTGCCTCAACTCCCCTTTCAGTTAGTGAGCTCCAGACCCCCATCACCCTCTGGATGAAAAAACCTCTCTCATCTCCTCTCTAATCTTTCTACCAATCACTTTAAATCTATGCCCCTAGTCACTGGTCTCTCTGCTGAGGTGAATAGACCCTTCACCTCCACTCTATCCCAGTCCCTCACAATTTTGTACATCTCAATCAAATCTCCCCTCAGCGTTCTCTGTTCCAAGTAGAACTACCCCAGCCTATCCAATCTTTCCTCATCGCTGCATTTTCCCAGTCCTG
Source organism: Heterodontus francisci (assembly GCF_036365525.1). Lineage (NCBI taxonomy): Eukaryota > Metazoa > Chordata > Chondrichthyes > Heterodontiformes > Heterodontidae > Heterodontus > Heterodontus francisci. The sequence goes on along the minus strand of NC_090380.1, from coordinate 9,896,233 downwards.
GCAACATCCTCGTAAATCTCCTCTGCACCCTCTCAAGTGTAAATACATCCTTTCTGTAATGAGGTGACCAAATCTGCACACAGTACTCAAGTTGTGGCCTAACTAACGATTTAGTTCCAGCATAACCTCCCTGCTCTTATATTCTAAACCTCAACTAATAAAGGAATGGATACCATATGCCTTCTTAATCAACTTGACCTGTCCTGCTACCTTCAGGGATCTGTAGACATACACTCCAAGGTCCCTCACTGCATCTACACCTCTCAGTATCATCTCTCCCATTTATTGCGTATTCCTTTGCCTTGTTGACCTCCCCAAATGCATCACCTCACACTTCTCTGGGTTAAATTCCATGTGCCACTTTCTGCCCACCTGACCAGTCCATTGATATTTTCCTGCTATCCTCCTCACTATCAACCACATGGCCAATTTTCATGTCTCTGCAAACTTCTTGATTATGCCCCCTTACATTTACATCCAAATCAAGAATATATACACCACAAAAAACAGGGGACCTAGTTCTGAGCCCTATGGAACACCACTGGAAACAGCCTTGCAGCTGCAAAAACACCCATCAACAATTACCCTATTACCCTTTGTTTACTGCCACTGAGCCAATTTTGTATCCAGCTTGCTACAGTCCCCGGGATCCCAGGCACTTTTTTTTAAGCGGTCTGCCATATGGGAACTTGTCAAAAGCCTTGCTAAAATCTATGTAGACCACATCAAATGCACTACCCTCATCAATCCTCCTTGTTACTTCTTAAAAAAATTCAACCAAGTTAGTCAGACAAGATCTTCCCTTAACAAATTCATCCATGCTTTTCTAAGTGACAGTCTCTCAGAATAGATTCCAATAATTTGCCACTACCAAGGTTAGTAATTATTCTAATAATTGACTGGCCTGTAATTATTCAGTCTATCCCTCTCTCCCTTTTTAAACAGAGGTCCAACATTAGCAGTTCTCCAATCCTCTGGCACCAAACTTGTATTCAGTGAGGACTGAAAAATGATGGTCAGACCTTCCGCTATTTCCTTTCTTGCTTCTTTTAACAGCCTGGGGTACATTTCATCCGGCCCTGGTGATTTATCAACTTCCAAGGATGCTAATCTCCTTACTCCCTGTGTTTATCACATCCAATACTTCACACCTCTTTTCCTTAACTACAATATCTGCATCGTCCCCCTTTTTTGTGAAGACAGACGCAATTCATGAAGAACCATACCAATATCTTCCGCCCCTACATATTGGTTACCTTTTTGGTCTTTAATGGGCCCTATTCTTTCCTTAGTTATCCTCTTAATCTTGATGTATTGATAAAACTACTTTAGGTTCACCTTGATTTTTCTTGCCAATATGCTTTCATGCCCTCTGTGATTTCACCCCTCCACTTTCTATACTCCTCTCTGCTTTCTGCAGTATTGAATTCTTGGTGCTGACATAAGCTTTCCTTTTCTGCCTTATCTTACCCTGTAGGCTCCTTGACATCCATGGGGCTCTAGATTTGGCCATCTCACCTTTTTTCTTTGTGGAAACATGTTTACCCTGAACCCCTTGAATCTCCCCTTTGACTGCTCTAACACTGATTTACCTTCAAGTAGCTGTTTCCAGTCCATTTTCACTAAACCACTCCTCAGTTTAGTAAAATTGGCCATGCCCCAATTGAGAACGCTAACTCCTGTTCTATCTCTGTCCTTTTCCATAATTATGTTAAAACTGACTGAAATATGATCACTACCACCAAAATGCTCTCGCACTGCCACTCCTTCCACCTGCCCATCTTCATTTCCTAAAACTAAGTCCTTTGCTGCCATGTCTGAGACCATCTAAATCCCAGCCTAGAAATTAGATCGTGTCGTGACGGTTTCTCAGGAGAAAAACTTCCTGCACCAGGTATATGCCACATACCACATTGGCTCGGACGCGTGTCGTAGACCATAACACCCACCTGAAATTAGTACTAGGCCCAGCTTCTATGCAAATCAAGAGCCGGACACCAAATTTCAGGGATGAGGGGTTTGTCTTATGAAGAGAGATTGAGCAGTTTAGGCCTTTACTCTTTAGAGTTTAGAAGAATAAGAAGAGATTTAATTGAGGTATATAAGATCATTAAGGGGATTGACAAAGTAGACATAGAGAGGATGTTTCCTCTGGTGGGGCAATCTAGAACGAGAGGTCATAGTTTTAGGATAAGGGGTAGCAGATTTAAAAGAGAGATGAGGTGAAACTACTTCTCTCAAAGGGTTGTGAATCTGTGAAATTCACTACCCTAGAGTACGGTGAATGCCGCAACATTGAGTAAATTTAAGGAGGAGATGCACAGATTTTTAATTAGTAATGGGTTGAAGGGTTATGGAGAACAGACAGGAAAGTGGAGTTGCGGCCGAGATGAGATCAGCCATGATCGTATTGAATGGCGAGGCAGGCTCAAGGGGCTGAATTGCCTACTCCTGCTCCTAGTTCTTATGTTCAGGCCCATTGTCAGAATTAGCTGCTGCCTGACAGTATGGACTGTGTTTGTGTGCAGGCCATATTTGCGCTGTGAGTGTGTGTTGTTCACTTAAGGCACACACACATACACACACACACATTTACCAGTGGAGGGTTTCTGGAAGATAATAAAGTAATCCATGTTTTAACAGCACGTACAGTAATTCTGTTTCTTACTGGCTCTGGCGGAATCTTACTGTTTCTTCCCAAAAACATCACAATAGCAACAAGGATGGTGAAAAATAGGAAACATTGCTTTTGGGTATGAAGCTTTTGGAAGGCGTTTGTCTACTTTCTGCAGACAGCATTTTAAAGTTGGAGATTTAGGGAACATTGAGGCGGTATTAAACACACAAAGAGGCACTCCAGCTCGGAATTAGCAACAGGAAAACTTACACGTGTACACACACACACACACTGACCTCATCAAACTAACTATCCAATCAAAAAAATCTGATCATTACAGAGAAGTAATTCTTCAAAAGGAATGCGATCCCAGATCTTTGATCAAGCATTATCACTGCATTGCTGATCAACATGGCATTGTCAATGCCAATCTACCACCTTTAAATGTGCATTCGGAACCATCATCTGTATTCCCACGTTGGTAAATGTGGCTGCGACGTTTCAAAGGTGCGATGGCAGGCTTCGCAATCACAGATGACAAAAGAAAAAAGGCCTTACTTCTCCAAAATGGAGGTGAAGAATTGAAAAACATCTTTGAAACATTTACCCCTGAGAAAAATGGCTATGACTCAGCAAAAAAATGCACTAACAATTTATTTCACACCCAAGAAAAGTACAATCTATGAAACCATTGTCTTCCAATGCACTAGTAATCAGCAAATGAGATAATTAACCGATGTTGCACTTGATGCGGCACAATGGCGCAGTGGTTAGCACTGCAGCCTCACAGCTCCAGGGACCTGGGTTTGATTCTGGGTACTGCCTGTGCGGAGTTTGCAAGTTCTCCCTGTGACCGCGTGGGTTTTCGCCGGGTGCTCCGGTTTCCTCCCACAGCCAAAGACTTGCAGGTGATAAGTAAATTGGCCATTGTAAATTGCCCCTAGTGTAGGTAGGCGGTAGGGAATATGGGATTACTGTAGGGTTAGTATAAATGGGTGGTTGTTGGTCGGCACAGACTCGATGGGCCGAAGGGCCTGTTTCAGTGCTGCATCTCTAAATAAATAAATAAAATAAAAAAACTAGCAATCAAATGTGATGTTGAATATGCTAAACGAGAAATCAAAACTCAAATAACGGAAGGCTTTCTCTCTAGTAAACTCTGCCGAAAAGCACTCGAGAAAGACGAAAGCTGTTAGAGCTATTGGAATTAACATAGATCACAATCACTCTCAGAGTCCGAACTACTGAAGTTGAGGCTGCTAACAGTAACTACCACACTCAAAGTTCAATTCCTGTGAACACTATTAATCGCTCACGTGCCAGGAAACTAACTGCAAAGCAACAACAGCCATCTCACAAACAGAGTTGCGACTTGTCCAAAGAATGTTTCCACTATGGCGGTGCTTACCCACACCGGACAGAGTGCCCTGCTACTGGTAAACAGTTCAAAGCCTGTGGAAAACCCAACCACTTTGCTCGTGTTTGCAGTTGCTTTTGCTGATGAGCAGCAAAGAGCAATACCAACAGAAGGGTGTCATGTATGCATACCTCAGCAAAAGGGCAAAAGAATGTAGCCAATATAGAGGCTGTCACATCTCAGGCTAAAGAATCACACTTGAAGTCACAGATTTAACTTGAACAAAGTTTTAACAAGCTTTAATAAAGACTTCTGTTGAGTTCTTGCTTACTGATGATCACTGTGGCTATAAAGCCTTTCTGACCTTACAATAACCCCCAGGTCATGTGTTTTCCCCAAAACACAAAGCTACCTTAAGTTTCCCTTCCAAGTACCACATAGTCTCGAATACTCAAGCCCACATATACAATCATGACATTCCTCCCTTATCAAACTAAAACTTGCCCATGATTTTCCTAATGCACTGAGTAAATGAATTTCTTCAATGGATCAGCCAGGGTAGTGAAGTTTGGGATATACTTCACAAGTCCCAGAAAACTTCTCACTTCATTAACATTTTGTGGTTCACGTGCCTCTGCGATTGCTTTTATCTCGTCTTTGGCAGGATTGATTCCGCTGCTTGCGAATTTATGCCCCATGAACTTTAGCTCTGTCATGCCCAGCCAATCTAGCCAATACTAATCTAAGCCTCTCATCATGTTCCTCTCTATTAGCTCCATGAGATGTCATCTGAGATATTGGCTGTTCCTGGAATCCCTTACATCACCTTATGGATTTCATGTTGGTAAATCTCTGGTGCTGTACTGATTCCAAATAGCAATCTTTTGTATTGGTAAAGACCACAATGAGTGACAATAGTTGTCACCTTCCTTGAATCAGAATGAAGCTCCAGCTGGTGGTTTCCTCATTTTAAGTCTAGTTTGGAGAATATCTTGTTTGTTGACAACTCTTGAAAGATTTCATCCACAGTGGGAACTGGGTGATGTTCTCTCACTACTGCTTCAATTACTTGTCGCATATCAACACAGAGCCTGATGTCACCATTTGATTTGGGCACTACTGTAACAGGATTCACCCACGGTGTTGGTCCTTCAACTGGCTTTATGATGTCTTGGTCAACCAGTTCCTTGATCTTTGCCTCAACTTTCTCTCTCAGAGCGAAAAGGTGTTCTGTGTATAGGCTGAGCTACAGGCTTCACATTCTCATCAATGGTTAATCTCACTTGCCGGTTGTGCAACTTCCCAATTCCTGGAAGCACTGGTCCAAACTGCTCCTGAAGCTCCGCATAGGATTTCACAGAATTTATTTTCAATCCAATGTGTAGCACCCCCAAAGCTTGGCCAGTTTCTCTACTCAGAAGAGGCTCACCATCCTCCTCAATCACTACAAATTCTACCTCTACACTCCGATTTCCAGCTCACACTGGCAGTGAAGCATCCAATAGTTTGAAGTGGGGTTTTCAATGTGTAAGGAGAAAGCTTTTTGACACATTTTTGAGACATGTACTTGATTCTCTTTATCTTCAGTTCCTCCCACAGTGCTCTGCTGTTGACATTACTGTCACTGCCTGAATCTACAATAATGTTCACTTCAACACCCCCAACAATCACTGGAACTTTCTCATGGTTGCTTCCATTGACAGAAAATATGTATCCATGATTGCTGTTCATTTCCTCACTCACTGCATCATCTTCAACTCGTCTCATAGTTGTACTACTTCCATCTCTCTTTCCTTTACATGGTTTGCCAGGCTTCCCACTCTGTTCAGCTTTGCTTCTGCACTTCTTGGCAAAATAGTCTCTGCCCCCACATTTTCTGCATATTTTTCCCTTGGCACAGCAGCAATCATCTCTTCCAAAGTGCCCCAAGCTGCCACATCTGAAACATTCTCTTTCAGACTTTTACTGTTTACATTTAGGTGTACGGGGGAGTCCAGGACCAGGGGTCACAGTCTAAGGATAAGGGGTAAGCCATTTAGGACTGAGATGAGGAGAGATTTCTTCACCCAGAGAGTGATGAACCTATGGAATTCTCTACCACAGAAAGCAGTTGAGGCCAAAACATTTAATATATTCAAGAAAGAGTTAGATATAGTTCTTAGGGCTAATAGGATCAAGGGATACGGGGAGAAAGCAGGAATGGGTTATTGAGTTAGGATGACCAGCCATGATCGTATTGAATGGCGGAGCAGGCTCAAAGGGCCAAATGGCCTGCTCCTGCTCCTATTTTTCTATGTTTCTACGTACCTGGATTCCGTTGTGTCACTTGATTAACCTCAGATTTTGTCGTGCTGATGGCGGAAATGGGACCAGGTTTCATGCTGAATGGCCTCTCCTGTTCCTGTGTTTGAATCTCGACATGGTGAGCATTGTTCAGAAGCAGCATTGGGAAAACACACTTTTAAAAAAATTCATCAGGGGACGTGAGGGTCGCTGGCCAGGCCAGCATTTGTTTCCCATCCCTAATTGCCCTTGAGAATGTGGTGGTGAGCTGCCTTCTTGAATCATTGCAGTCCATGTGGGGTAGGTACACCCACAGTGCTGTTAGGAAGGGAGTTCCAGGATTTTGACCCAGTGATAGTGAAGGAACAGCCATATAGTTCCACGTCAGGATGGTGTGTGGCTTGGAGGGGTGGTGTTCCCATGCATCTGCTGCCCTTGTCCTTCTAGTTGGTAGAGGTCATGGGTTTGGAAGGTGCTGTCAAAGGAGTCTTGGTGAGTTTCTGCAGTGCATCTTGTAGATGGTACACACTGCTGCCACTGTGCGTCAGTGGTGGAGGGAGTGAAGGTTTGTGGATGTTCAGCCAATCAAGCGGGCTGCTTTGTCCTGGATGGTGTCAAACCTCGAGAGTATTGTTGGAGATGATCCCATCCTGGCAAGTGGTGAGTATTCCATCACACTCCAGAATTGTGTCTTGTAGATGGAAGACAGGCATTGGGGAGACAGGAGGCGAGTTACCTACCGCAGAATTCCCAGCCTCTGACCTGCACTGGTAGCATTTATGCGGTTGGTCCGGTTCAGTTTCTGGTCAATGGTAACCCCCAGGATGTTGATAGTGGGGGATTGAGTGATGAACACACGAACACAAGAACACATGAAATAAGAGCAGAAGTAGACCATATGACCCATCGAGCCTGCTCCACCATTCAATGTGATCATGGCTGATCTTGGGCTTTAATTCCACTTTCCTGCCCGCTCCCCATATCCCTTGATTCCCCGCGAGACCAAAAATCTATCTATTCTAGCCTTAAATGTATTCAATGATGGAGCATCCACAACCCTCTGGGGTAGAGAATTCCAAAGATTCACAACCCTTTGAGTGAAGTAATTCCTCCTCATCTCAGTCCTGAATGATTGACCCCTTATCATGAAACTGTGTCCCCGTGTTCTAGATTCCCTGACCAGTGGCAACAATCTCTCAGCTTCTACCCTATCAAGCCCTTTCAGAATCTTGTATGTCTCAATTAGATCGCCTCTCATTCTTCTAAACTCCAGAGAATATAGGCCCAATTTACTCAGCCTCTCATCATGGGACAACCCCCTCATCCCAGGGACCAATTTAGTAAATCTTCACTGCACTGTGTCCAGTGCAAGTATCTCCGAAATGTGGAGACCAAAACTACACACAGTATTCCAGGTGCAGACTCACCAAAGTCCTGTACAATTTTAGCAAGACTTCTTTATTCCTGTACTCCAATCCCCTTTGCAATAAAGGCCAACATTTCATTTGCCTTCCTAATAGCCTTCTGCACCTGCATGTTAACTTTGTGTGTTCCTTGCACGAGTACCCCCAAGTCTCTCTGAACATCAACACTTACTAGTTTCACATCTTTTAAAAAATATTCAGCTTTTCTACTTTTACGACCAAAGTGAACAACTTCACACTTCCCTACATTATACTCCATTTGTCATCTTGTGGCTACTCACTTAACCTGTCTATATCTCTTTGCAGCCTCACTACATCCTTCCCACATCCTCCCCACAGCTTACCTTTCCACTGAGCTTTGTATCATCAGCAAAGTTACAATACTGTCTCTTCATCTAAGTCATTAATATAGAGTGTAAATAGCTGAGGCCCCAGCACTGATCCTTGCAGCACCCCACTATTCACTGCCTGCCAACTTGAAAATGTCCCACTTACGCCCACTCTCTGTTTCCTGTCTGTTAACCAATCCTCTTTCCATGCTAATATATGACCCCCGACACCTTATCTTGCCTATTAATCTTTTATGCGGCACCTTATCGAATGCCTTTTGAAAATCCTGGTATACTACATCTACTGGTTCCCCTTTATCTACCCTACTAGTTACATCCTCAAAGAACTCTACTAAGTTTGTCAAACCGAATTTCCCTTTAGTAAAACCATGCTGACTTGTTCTAATTATACCATGCTTTTCCAAGTGCAATGTTAAGACTTCTTTAACAATAATTTCCAGCATCTTCCCAATGACTGATGTTAAGCTAACTGGCCTGTAGTTCCCTGTTTTCTCTCCACCTCCTTTCTTGAAGAGCGGTGTAACATTTGCCAACTTCCAATCTGATGGGACCAATCTTGAATCGAAGGAATTCTGGAAAATCATAGCCAGTGCATCCACTATCTCTGTAGCTATCTCTTTTAGAACCCTAGGATGTAGGCCATCTGGTCCCGGGGACTTGTCAGATTTTAGTCTCTCAAGTTTCGCCAATATTTTTTCTCGACTGATATCAATATCCTTAATTTCCTCACTCCTTTTAGCCCCGAGGTTACTGTCTATTTCTAGTATGGAATTTGTGTCTTCTACTGTGAAGACAGACACAAAATATTTGTTCAATGATTCTGCCATTTCCTCATTCCCCATGATGATTTCTCCTGTCTCTGCCTCTAAGGGGCCAACCTCTTCTTTATCTACTCTCTTCCTTTTACAATCTGTTTTTCTGTTGCTGGCTAGTTTACTCTCATTCTATTTTTTCCTTTTTTATCAACTTTTTGGTGGCTCTTTACTGGTTTCTAAAACACTCCCAATCCTCAGACTTGCTACTATTTTTTGCAACATTGTAAGCCTCTTCGTTTAGTCTAATACTCTCCTTAACTTCCTGAGTGAATCACGGATGGGCCTTTCTTGAAGAGCTTTTGTTTTTGAATGGAATTTACTTTTGTCAAACCCTTTGAATTGTTTCTTTAAATGTTTCCCACTGTTCATTTACTGCCATACCTTCCAGTCCATTTACCCAATTAACCTGAACCAGTTCTTCCCTCATACCTTCGTAATTGGCCTTGTTTAAGGTTATTGTTTGTGATTGAAATGTGTCACTTTCAAACTTAAAATGATATTCATGGTATTATGATCACTATTTCCCAGTGGATCATTTAGTATGACATTGCTTATTAACCCTCCTTCATTACACAATACCAGACCTAAGATAGCTTTATCCCTGGTCGGATCATGATGGTAATGCCATTGAACGTCAGGGGTAGATGGTTCGATTCTTCTCTCTTGTTTGAGATGGTCATTGCCTGGCACTTGTGTGGCGAGAATGTTACTTGCCACTTATCAGACCAAGCCTGGATATTGTCCAGGTCTTGCTGCATTTCTGCATGGGCTACTTCAGTATCTGATGAGTCGCGAATAGTGTTAAACATTGTGCAATCATCAGCGAACATCCCCACTTCTGTCCTTATGATTGAAGGAAGGTCATTGATGAAGCAGCTGAAGATAGTTGGGCCTAGGACACTACTCTGAGAAATACCTGCAGTAATGTCCTGGGATTGAGATGATTGACTTCCAAAAACCACAACCATCTTCCTTTGTGCTAGGTATGACTCCAACCAGAGGCTAGTTTCCCCGATTCCCATTGACTCCAGTTTTGCTAGGGCTCATTGATGCCATACTTGGTCAAATGCTGCCTTGAAGTCAAGGATAGGCACTCTCACCTCACCTCTGGAGTTCAGCTCTTTTGTCCATGTTTGTACCAAGGCTGTAATGAGGTTAAGAGCGGAGTGACCCTGGTGGAACCCAAGCTGAGCAGTGAACAGGTTATTGTTGAGAAAGTGCCGCTTGATAGCACTGTTGATGACCCCTACCATCACTTTGCTGATGATCGAGTGTAGACTGATGGGGTAGTAATTGGCTGGGTTGGATTTGTCTTGCTTTTTTGTGTGCAGGACATACCTGGACAATTTTCCACATTGCGGGTAGATGCCAGTGTTGTTGCTATACTGGAACAGCTTGGCTCAGGGCGCGGCTAGTTCTCAAGCACAGGTCTTCAGTACTATTGTCGGAATGTTGTCAGAGCCCATAACCTTTGCAGATCCAATGCCTTCAGTCATTTCTTGATATTCTGTGGAGTGAATCGAATTGGCTGCAGACTGGCATCTGTGATGCTGGGGACTACAGGAGGAGGCTGAGATGGATCGTCCACTCGACACTTCTGGCTGAAGATTGAAGCAAATGCTTCCACCTTGTCTTTTGCACTGATGTGCTGGGCTCCCCCATCATTGAGGATGGGGATATTTGTGGAGCCACCTCCTCGGTTAGTTGTTTAATTGTCCACCACCATTCACGGCTGGATATGGCAGGACTGCAGGGTTTAGATCTGATCCGTTGATTGTGGGATTGCTTAGCTCTATCAATTGCATGCTGCTGACGCTGTTTGGCACACTAGTCCTGGGTTGTAGCTTCACCAGGCTGATACCTCAATTTTAGGTATGCCTGATGCTGCTCCTGGCATGCTCTCCTGCACTCTTCATTGATCCAGGGTTGGGCCCCTGGTTTGATGATAATGGTAGGGAATATGCCGGGTCATGAGGTTACAGATTGTGGTGGAGTACAATTCGGCTGCTGTTGATGGCCCACAGTGCCTCATGGATGCCCAGTTTTGCATTGCTAGATGGAAATATATCCCATTTAGCAAGGTGATAGTGCCACACAACACGATGGAGGGTATCCTCAATGTGAAAGCGGGACTTCATCTCCACAAGGACTGTCACTCCTACCAATACTGCCATGGACAGATGCATCTGGAACAGGTGGATTGGTGAGGATGAGGTCAAGTTGTTTTTGCCCTCTTGTTGGTTTCCTCACCACCTGCCTCGGACCCAATCTAGCAGCTATGTCCTTTAGGACTCGGCCAGCTCGGTCAGTAGCGGTGCTATCGAGCCACTCTTGGTGATGCACATTGAAGTCCCCCACACAGACTAAATTTTATGACCTTGCTACCCTCAGTGCTTCCTCCAAGTGGTGTTCAACATGGAGAAGCACTGATTCATCAGCTGAGGGAGGACGGTAGGTGGTAATCAGCAGGAGGTGTTCTTGCCCATTTTTAACCTTATGCCATGAGACTTCAAGGGGTCCAGAGTCCCAGGGCAATTCCCTCTGACTGTATACCACTGTGCCACCACCTGTGGGACCGGACAAACCCAGGGATGGTGATGGCAGTGTCTGGGACATTGTCGGTATGATTCCAGTGGTATGATGATGTCAGGTTGTTGCTTGACTAGTCAGTGGGATGCAATTTTGGCACAAGCCCCCAGATGTTTGTCAGGAGGACTTTGCAGGGTCGACAGGGTTGGGTTTGCCGTCTCATTTCTAGGTCGATGCGGATGGTCCGTCTGGTTTCATTCCTTCTTTTAGGCTTTGTAGTGGTTTGATACAACTGAGCAGCTTGCTAGGCCATTTCAGAAGGCATTTAAGAGTCAACCACGTTGCTGTGGGTCTGGAGTCACATGTAGATCTCAGGATTATTACCAGTGCCACGTGCTAGTCAGAGTAGAAACAGCAGGATATATTGGATGAATACGTGACTGAAGAGATGGTGTGAGGGGGAGAGTTTTAGATTCCTGGGGCATTGGGACCAGTTCTGGGGGAGGTGGGACCAGTACAAACTGGACGGGTTCCACCTGGGCAGGCCAGGACTGATGTCCTAGGGGGAGTATTTGCTAGAGTGGTCGGGGAGGGTTTAAACTAAAATGGCAGGGCGATGGGAACCATTGCAAGGAGTCAGAGGAGGGGGGATCGAAGACAAGAACAAAAGACCGTAAGGGGAATAAGAAAAGTGATAGGCAGAGAACTCAAGGGCCAGAATCAAACAGGGCCACAGTAAAACAAAATAGTGGGAAGAGGACAAGTAATGTTAAAAAGACAATCCTTTAAGGCTTTGTGCCTTAACGAGCAGAACATTTGCAATAAAGTGGATGAATTAATCGCGCAAATAGATGTAAACGGGTATGATATAGTCGGGATTACAGAGACATGGCTGCAAGGTGACCAGGGATGGGAAATGAACATCCAGGGATATTCAGTATTTCAGAAGGACAGACAAAAAGCAAAAGGCGGTGGAGTTGCATTGCTGGTGAAAGAGGAAATTAACACAATAGTGAGGAAAGATATTAGCTCTGACGATGTGGAATCTGTATGGGTAGAGCTGAGAAACACTAAGGGGCAAAAAACGTTAGTGGGGATTGTATATAGACCCCTAAACTGTAGTGGTGATGTTGGGAATGGCCTGAAACAGGAAATTAGAGATGCATGCGAATTTAATCTGCATATAGACTGGGCAAATCAAATTAGTCACAGTACCGCAGAGGAGGAATTCTTGGAGTGTATATAGGATGGTTTTCTGGACCAATACGTTGAGGAACCAACTAGAGAACAGGCCATCCTAGACTGGGTATTGTGTAATGAGAGAGGAATAATTGACAATCTAGTTGTGCGAGACCCCTTGGGGACGAGCGACCATAATATGATAGAATTCTTCATCAAGATGGAGAGTGACATAGCTGATTCTGAGACTAGGGTCCAGAATCTTAGTAACGGAAACTACAAAGGTATGAGGCGTGAGTTGGCCATGACGGATTGGGAATCGTTACTTAAAGGGATGACGGTGGAAAGGCAATGGCAAACATTCAAAGAGCACATGGATGAACTGCAACAACTGTTTATCTCTGTCTGGCGCAAAAGTAAAACGGGAAAGGTAGCCAAACCATGGCTTACAAGGGAAATTAGAGATAGCATTAGATCCAAGGAAGAGGCATATAAATTTGCCAGAAAAAACAACAGACCTGAGGATTGGTGAGCAGTTTAGAATTCAGCAAAAGAGGACCAAGGGATTGATTAAGAAGGGGAAAATAGAGTACGAGAGCAAGCTTGCGGGGAACATAAAAATTGACTGTAAAAGTTTCTATAGGTATGTGAAGAGAAAAAGATTGGTGAAGACAAATGTAGGTCCCTTACAGTCAGAAACAGGGGAATTTATTATGGGGAATAAAGAAATGGCTGATCAACTAAATGCATACTTTGGTTCTGTCTTCACAAAGGAGGACACAAATATCATACCAGAAATGTTGGGGAACACAGGGCTTAGTGAGAGAGAGGAACTGAAGGAAATCAGTATTAGTAGAGAAATGGTGTTGGGGAAATTGATGGGATTGAAGGCCGATAAATCCCCAGGGCCTGATAATCTACATCCCAGAGTACTTAAGGAAGTGGCCCGAGAATTAGTGGATGCATTGGTGGTCATCTTCCAAGATTCTGTAGACTCTGGAACAGTTCCTACAGATTGGACGGTAGATAATGTAACCCCACTATTTAAAAAGGGAGGTAGAGAGAAAGCAGGGAATTATAGACCAGTCAGCCTGACGTCAGTAGTGGGGAAAATTCGAGAGTCCGTTATCAAAGATTTTATAGCAGAACACTTGGAGAACAGTGGTAGAATCGGACAGAGTCAGCATAGATTTATGAAAGGGAAATCATGCTTGACAAATCTACTAGAATTCTTCGAGGACGTAACTAATAGAGTTGATGAGGGGGAGCCAGTGGATGTGGTTTATTTGGACTTCCAGAAGGCTTTCGACAAAGTCCCAAGTAAGAGATCATCATGTAAAATTAAAGCGCATGGGATTGGGGTAGTGTATTGCAATGGATAGGAAATTGGTTGACAGACAGGAAACAAAGAGTCGGGATAAATGGGTCTTTTTCCGAATGACAGGCAGTGACTAGTGGGGTGCCGCAGGGATCAGTGCTAGGACCCCAGCTATTCACAATATATATTAATGATTTAGATGAGGGAACTAAATGTAATATCTCCAAATTTGCAGCTGACACAAAACTGGGTGGGAGGGTGAGTTGTGAGGAGGATGCAGAGAGGCTTCAGGGTGATTTGGACAAGTTGAGTGAGTGGGCTAATGCATGGCAGATGCAGTATAATGTGGATAAATGTGAGGTTATCCACTTTGGTAGCAAAAACAGGAAGGCAGATTACTATCTGAATGGCTATAAACTGAGAGAGGGGAATGTGCAACAAGACCTGGGTGTTCTCGTACACCAGTCGCTGAAGGTAAGCATGCTGGTCCAACAGGCGGTAAAAAAGGCAAATGGTATGTTGGCCTTCATAGCAAGAGGATTCAAGTACAGGAGCAGGGATGTCTTGCTGCAATTATACACGGCCTTGGTGAGGCCACACCTGGAATATTGTGTGCAGTTTTGGTCTCCTTATCTGAGGAAGGATGTTCTTGCTATAGAGGGAGTGCAGCAAAAGGTTTTACCAGACTGATTCCTGGGATGGTGGGAATGACGTAGGAGGACAGATTGAGTCGGTTAGGTTTATATTCACTGGAGTTCAGAAGAGTGAGGGGGGATCTCATAGAAACCTATAAAATTCTAACAGGACTTGACAGGGTAGATGCAGGAAGGATGTTCCTGATGGTGGGGGAGTCCAGAACCAGGGGTCATAGTCTAAGGATACGGGGTAAACCTTTCAGGACTGTGATGAGGAGAAATTTCTTCACCCAGAGAGTGATGAGCCTGTGGAATATGCTACCACAGAAAGCAGTTGAGGCCAAAACATTGTATGTTTTCAAGAAGGAGTTAGATATAGCTCTTAGGGTGAAAGGGATCAAAGGATATGGGGGGAAAGCGGGAACAGGATACTGAGTTGGATTATCGGCCATGATCATAATGAATGGCAGAGCAGCCTCAAAGGGCCGAATGGCCTACTCCTGCACCTATTTTCTGTGTTTCTATGTAGAAGATAAGGACTGCAGATTTCCTTCCCTAAAGATCGATATTTACAACAATCGACAATGGTTTCATGGTCATCACTGGACTAGCTTTTAATTCAAGATTTATTAATTGAATTCAAATTCCACTCTCTGCTATGGTGGGATTCGGACCCATGTTCGCAGAGCATTAGCCTGGACTCTGGGTTACTCGTCTAGTGACATTACCACTACGCCACCACCTCCCCCATATATATCTGATCTATGCCAGTCAAGATAAATTTATTGTAATATATTCTCAGGATGTGGGCAACACTAGCAAGGCCAGCATTTATTGCCCATCCCTAATTGCCCTCGAGAACGTGGTGGTGAGCTGCCTTCTTGAACCGCTGCAGTCCATGTTTAGATTAGATTAGAGATACAGCACTGAAACAGGCCCTTCGGCCCACCGAGTCTGTGCCGAACATCAACCACCCATTTATACTAATCCTATACTAATCCCATATTCCTACCAAACATCCCCACCTGTCCCTATATTTTCCTACCACCTACCTATGCTAGTGACAATTTATAATGGCCAATTTACCTATCAACCTGCAAGTCTTTTGGCTTGTGGGAGGAAACCGGAGCACCCGGAGGAAACCCACGCAGACACAGGGAGAACTTGCAAACTCCACACAGGCAGTACCCGGAATCGAACCCGGGTCCCTGCAGCTGTGAGGCTGCAGTGCTAACCACTGCGCCACTGTGGGGTAGGTATACCCACAGTGCTGTTAGGAAGGGAGTTCCAGGATTTTGACCCAGTGTCAGTGAGCAAACATAGAAACATAGAAAAAATACAGCACAGAAGGTGGCCATTCAGCCCATCTTGTCCGCCCCGGTCAAATAAGCTATCCACCCAAACTAATCCCACTTTCCAGCACCTGGTCTGTAGCCTCGCAGGTTACATCACTTCAGGTACATGTCCAGGTACCTTTTAAAAGAATTGAGGGTCTCTGCCTCCACCACCATTCCTGGAAGTGAATTCCAGACACCCACTACCCTCTGGGTGAAAAAGTTTCTCCTCATGTCCCCTCAAATCCTTCTACCAATCACCTTAAATCTGTGCATCCTGGTAATTGACCTCCCCGCCAGGGGAAACAGGTCCTTCCTGTCTACTCTATTTCGGCCCGCAATCAAGTCACCCCTCGGCCTCCCCTGATCTAAGGAAAACAACCCTAGCCTATCCAATCTTTCCTCCTAGCTGCAACCCTCAAGCCCTGGCAACATTCTTGTAAATCCCCTCGGCACTCTCGCCAGAGTAATTATGTCCTTCCTGTAATGTGGTGACCAGAACTGTACACAATACTCCAGCTGTGGTCTAACCAGCATTTTATACAGCTCCAGCATCACATCCCTGCTTTTGTATTCTATACCTCGGCCAAGAAAGGAAAGCATTCCATATGCCTTCTTCACCACTCTATCTACCTGTCCTGCCACCTTCAGGCGCCTGTGGACATGCACTCCGAGGTCACGCACTTCCTCTACCCCTCTCAATATCCTCCCGTTTATTGTGTATTCCCTCGCTTTATTTGCTCTCCCCAAATGCATTACCTCATACTTCTCTGGATTGAATTCCATTTGCCACTTTTCCACCCACTCAACCAAACCATTGATATCATTCTGGAGTCCACAACTCTCCTCCTCACTATTAACTACACGGCTAATTTTTGTGTCATCTGCAAATTTCCCAATCATGCCTCCCACATTTAAGTCCAAAGCATTAATATATCCCACAAACAGCAAGGGACCCAAAACTGAGCCCTGTGGAACACCACTGGAAACTGCTTTCCATTCACAAAAGCATCTGTCGACTACTACCCTTTGTTTCCTGTCACTGAGCCAATTCGGGATCCAACCCGCCACCTTCCTCTGCATCCCATGGGCTTTCATTTTACTGAACAGTCTGCCATGCAGGATCTTGTCAAATGCCTTACTAAAATCCACGTAAACCACATCCACTGCACTACCCTCATCAATCCTTCTTGTTACTTCCTCAAATAACTCTATCAAGTTAGTAAGATATGATCTTCCCTTAACAAATCCATGCTGACTATCCCTGATTAATCTGTGCCTTGCTAACTTACAGTTTATCCTGTCCCTCAGAATAGATTCTAACAATTTACCCACCAACGAGTTCAGACTAACTGGCCTATAATTACCTGGCTTATCCCTCGCACCCTTTTTAAACAATGGTACAACATTCGCAGACCTCCAATCCTCTGCTACCTCTCCTGTATCGAGTGAGGGTTTGAAGCTGATCCTCAGAGCATCCGTTATTTCCTCCCTGGCTTCCTTTAACAACCTGGGATGCAAAACATCCGGTCCTGGTGATTTATCCACTTTTAAGGATGCCAGACCCTCAAACACTTCCTCTCTCATTATGTTGATCATATCTTATATTTCACACGCCTCCTCTTTAATTACAATGTCTGCATCAACCCTCTCCTTTATGAAGACAGACACAAAAAACTTAAGAACCCTGCCCGCATCTTCTGCATCCACACATAAGTTCCCTTGTACATCTCTGATAGGTCCTACCCTTTCCTTAGCTATCCTCTTACTTTTAATGTACTGAGAAAATATCTTCAGGTTTTCCTTGATTTTACCTGCCAATAATTCTTCATGTCCTTTCTTTGAATTAGAATTAGAATTAGAACATTACAGCGCAGTACAGGCCCTTTGGCCCTCGATGTTGCGCCGACCTGTGAAACCATCTGACCTACACTATTCCATTTTCATCCAAATGTCTATCCAATGACCACTTAAATGCCCTTAAAGTTGGCGAGTCTACTACTGTTGCAGGCAGGGCGTTCCACGCCCCTACTACTCTCTGAGTAAAGAAACTACCTCTAACATCTGTCCTATATCTTTCACCCCTCAACTTAAAGCTATGTCCCCTCGTGTTTGCCATCACCATCCGAGGAAAAAGACTGTCACTATCCACCCTATCTAACCCTCTGATTATCTTATATGTCTCTATTAAGTCACCTCTCCTCCTCCTTCTCTCCAACGAAAACAACCTCAAGTCCCTCAGCCTTTCCTCGTAAGACCTTCCCTCCATACCAGGCAACATCCTAGTAAATCTCCTCTGCACCCTTTCCAAAGCTTCCACATCCTTCCTATAATGCAGTGACCAGAACTGCACGCAATACTCCAGGTGCGGTCTCACCAGAGTTTTGTACAGCTGCAGCTGTATCCCCCTACTAATAAAAGCTAACACACCATATGCCTTCTTAACAGCCCTATTAACCTGGGTAGCAACTTTCAGGGATTTATGTACCTGGACACCAAGATCTCTCTGTTCATCTACACTACCAAGAATCTTCCCACTAGCCCAGTACTCTGCATTCCTGTTACTCCTTCCAAAGTGAATCACCTCACACTTTTCCGCATTAAACTCCATTTGCCATCTCTCAGCCCAGCTCTGCAGCCTATCTATGTCCCTCTGTACCCTACAACATCCTTCGGCACTATCCACAACTCCACCGACCTTCGTGTCATCCGCAAATTTACTAACCCACCCTTCTACACCCTCTTCCAGGTCATTTATAAAAATGACAAACAGCAGTGGCCCCAAAACAGATCCTTGCAGTACACCACTAGTAACTAAACTCCAGGATGAACATTTGCCATCAAACACCACCCTCTGTCTTCTTTCAGCTAGCCAATTTCTGATCCAAAGCTCTAAATCACCTTCAACCCCATACTTCCGTATTTTCTGCAATAGCCTACCGTGGGGAACCTTATCAAACGCCTTACTGAAATCCATATACACCACATCCACGGCTTTACCCTCATCCACCTGTTTGGTCACCTTCTCGAAAAACTCAATAAGGTTTGTGAGGCACGACCTACCCTTCACAAAACCGTGCTGACTATCGCTAATGAACTTATTCTTTTCAAGATGATTATAAATCCTGTCTCTTATAACCTTTTCCAACATTTTACCCACAACCGAAGTAAGGCTCACAGGTCTATAATTACCAGGGCTGTCTCTACTCCCCTTCTTGAACCAGGGGACAACATTTGCTATCCTCCAGTCTTCCGGCACTATTCCTGTCGACAATGACGACATAAAGATCAAGGACAAAGGCTCTGCAATCTCCTCCCTGGCTTCCCAGAGAATCCTAGGATAAATCCCATCTGGCCCAGGGGACTTATCTATTTTCACACTTTCCAAAATTGATAACACCTCCTCCTTGTGAACCTCAATCCCATCTAGCCTAGTAGTCTGTATCTCAGTATTCTCCTCGACAACATTTTCTTTCTCTACTGTAAATACTGACGAAAAATATTCATTTAACGCTTCCCCTATCTCCTCTGATTCCACACACAACTTCCCACTACTATCCTTGATTGGCCCTAATCTAACTCTAGTCATTCTTTTATTCCTGATATACCTATAGAAAGCCTTAGGATTTTCCCTGATCCTATCCGCCAATGACTTCTCATGTCCTCTCCTTGCTCTTCTTAGCTCTCCCTTTAGATCCTTCCTGGCTAGCTTGTAACTCTCAAGCGCCCTAACTGAGCCTTCATGTCTCATCCTAACATAAGCCTTCTTCTTGCTTTTCTAATTTCCTTTTTTACTTCACCCTTGCACTTCCTATACTCCTCTAAGCTTTCTAAAGTATTAAAATATTTGTGATCATCATAAGTTTTCTTTTTTCTACTTTAAGTTACCCTGTAAGCTTCTAGATAACTAGGGAGCTCTAGATTTGGCAGTACCACCCTTTATCTTTGTGGGGACATGCCTACACTGTGCTTGTAGTATCTTGCTATTGAATACCTCCCACTGGTTTGCCATTGATTTTCTTTCAAGTAGCTGTATCCAGTCCACTTTCGCCAGGTCACCTCTCAGTTTCGTAAAATTTGCCTTCCCCAATTTTCTCCTGTTTTATCTTTCTCCTTTTCCATGATTATGTTAAAACTAAC
This sequence comes from Heterodontus francisci, assembly GCF_036365525.1. Classification (NCBI taxonomy): domain Eukaryota; kingdom Metazoa; phylum Chordata; class Chondrichthyes; order Heterodontiformes; family Heterodontidae; genus Heterodontus; species Heterodontus francisci. The sequence continues at coordinate 9,876,252 of NC_090380.1, read as the reverse complement.
TGTATTATGGTCACTATCTCCAAAATGGTCACCCACTGTTACTTCATCCACTTGCCCAGCTTCATTACCGAAAACGAAATCTAGAATTCGCCCCCTCTCGTTGGGCTTGTTATGTGCTGGCTAAAACGTTCTCCTGAATGCAGTTCAAGAATTTTGTCCCCTCTATGCCCTTCACACTGTTTGTATCCCAGTCGATATCCCCAACCATCACCGCCCTCAAGTTATTGCACTCAGAAATTTTCCTACATATTTGTTCCTCTATCTTCCTCTATTTGGGGGTCTATAGTACACTCCCAGTAATGTGGCTGTCCCCTTTTTATTTCTGAGCTCCACCCATATGGCCTCGTTTGATGATTCATTTAGCATATTTAGAATGGTGATATAGTTCCAAGCCAGGATGGTGTGTGGCTTGGATGGGAACTTGCAGGCAGTGGTGTTCCCATGCATCTGCTGTCCTTGTCCTTCTAGGTGGTAGATGATGAAGGTTTGGAAGGTGCTGTCAAAGGAGCCTTGGTGAGTTGCTGCAGTGCATCTTGTATATGGTACACACTGCTGCAACTGTGCATCGGTAGTAGAGGGAGTGAATAATTTTAATTTAAAAAAATGAAAAGTCCTTACCTTGTATTTTTGCATAACTTCTTTTGTAAAACCGTATCTGAAACAATTTTTTAAAAATGGACAATTTGTACCAGTTAGTCAGGGGGAGATTAATCTCTACATATCACAGTAAACATTGATAGTGATCATCATGGAAGCTGATCTGTTATCACTCAAATGCACTCAATAACAAGTCGTTTCATTTGCCCTCGGCTTTTTACACAAAACTGCAGTACTTGGAAGCACAAGTTTACTGGAGTGTTATCGGGTATCTTATAAGATCAACCCTCACTCTGGATATAATTTACATGCTTTGTAACATATTCAATCTTGTCTGTTAATGAGGTAAATATGCCATTCTGAGTAAATATCGGTAGCCTATTTTAGACCGTGGATGAAAGGAGACCATTTTGAGTTTTTTTTCCATTGGTGCTCTGTTAAGGAAGCTGACTTAGAGAATCATAGAAACTTACAGCACAGGAGCAGGCCATTTGACCGTCTGTACTGGCTGTTTGAAAGAGCTATCCTATTACTCCCATTTCCCTGCTCTTTCCTCATTGTCCTGTAAATCTTTCTCCTTCTTCCTTTTCTCCAATTCCTTTGAGAAAGTCACTATTGAATCTGCTTCCATTGTCCTTTCAACCAGTGCATTCCAGATCACAACAAAATCTCTTCTCATTTTCCCTCTGCTTATTTTGCCAATTACCTTAAATCCATGTCCTCTGGTTATCATCCCTCCTGCCTCTGGAAACAGTTCTTCCTTATTTACTCGATCAAAATTAATCATGATGTTGAACACTTGTATTAAATCTTCTCAATCTTTGCTGCTCTCAGTAAAATATCTCCAACTTTGCTAGTCTCTCCACCTAACTGAAATCTCACAGCCCTGACACCATTCGAATAAATCTCCTCTGCACCTTGACATCCTTCCTAGAGTGTGCAGCCTGGAACCGTTTAGTTTAGAGATACAGCACTGAAACATGCCCTTCGGCCCACTGAGTCTGTGCCGACTATCAACCGCCCATTTATACCAATCCTACACTAATTCCATATTCCTACCACATCCCCACCTGTCCCTATATTTCCCTACCACCAACCTATACTAGGGGCAATTTATAATGACCAATTAACCTATCAACCAGCAAGTCTTTGGCATGTGGGAGGAAACCAGAGCACCCGGAGGAAACCCACGCAGACACAGGGAGAACTTGCAAATTCCACACAGGCAGTACCCAGAATTGAACCCGGGTCCCTGGAGCTGTGAGGCTGCGGTGCTAACCACTGCGCCACTGTGCCGCCACAATACACTGGACACAATACTCCAGTTGTACACGTACCCAATCAGGATTGGAAATTTCTTTGAAATGAAAGCAAAGGAGAAATAAGTGTTTGTATGTTCGAAAGGGGCAAGGAAATCCTTTGTGCAGTCCTGAAGACAAGCAAAATAATTTCCACTTTCTGTGCAAAAATCCGTAATCAAGTGCAATTGGTTTTACAAACAAATCAATAGAAAGTCAGGTACTTCTTCAAGAAATGAGGCCCTGGCCTCAATTAACTTATGGGCCTCATTTACATGCCATCAGCCAATTTTTCACCTAGTCAGCGCCGATCAGTGGCCATTTGCTTCCTCCAGAGATCAGACACAGAGCCCGGAGGGATGGTGGAATCAGCTGCCGGAGACTCGTGATCGGGCAGTGGGGGAAGGGGCAATTTCACAGCAGGAGTGCCTATGTTTTTCTTGTGAAGCTAGGAGGAGTATCACTTCTCCTGCTGACATCACAAAGCAAGTGTAAAACAAAAGAGTTTTTTAAAAAAATCATTTTGTGCATTTTCTGAGAGATGAGATGAGAATTTTTTTGAACAAAGCGAGTTATGATGATCTGGAATGCACTGCCTGAAAACATGGTGGAAGCAGATTCAATAGCAATTTTTAAAAGGGTATTTAATAAATACTTGAAGGAGAAAATTTGCAGGGCTATGGGGTAAAAGAGTAAGGAAGTGGGAATAGTTGACATAGATCTTGTAAAGAGCCAACACAGGTACAATGGGCTGAATGGCCTCCTTCTGTGCTGTTTGATGCTATGATTTTGCCTCCAAATATCTTTCCCATTGGTGTGAGCCTCACTGAAGTTTAGTTAAAAGTTAAAATTACAGCCCAATCCCAATGATGTCATCAGGATCCGACATGCATATATGAAAAAGGACCCACTGGCTTTGGGTGACTGTCCTGGTCGCCTGCTCAGTTGAGCAGGTTAAAAAGAGGAACTGCCAACTCCTGGTTCCTCCCGAATGGGTTTTAACTGCCCAAATTCCACAAGGTGAAGAGAGTTAAAATCACCCCAAAGCTATATAAATTTCAGAGCCTGATTTTGCTTTCTGTTTGCTAAACTGGTTATATTCCCAAAATGAATAATCCACTGAAAGCTAAATCAAACAATCATAGAATCGTTGTTCACAGAAGTTGGCTATTCATCCCATCGTGTCTTTGTCAGCTCTTTGAAAAGTTATCCAATTAATGCCACTGCCCCCTTCTCTTTACCCATAGCCTTATAATTTCTTCCCATTCAAGTATTTATCCAATTCCCTTTGGAAAGTTACTATTGAATCTGCTTCCATGACCCTATCAGGCAGTGCATTCATGTTCTCTTGAAGGCTGCACAGAATTCTGTTGGGGAGATTTCTAGGACAAAAGAAACCAGAAAGTATTTATACATCAGTTATGTTTTCTGCATTAACTGAAATCTTACTTGTACTCAGGTAAATGTACCCTTGCTATATTTCAAATGGGTGACCACACCTCGACAGGAGTGCAAGTAAGAGATGGAGCAGATTGTGTTGCGCTGATTCTTACCCTCCCACCAGGTGAAGCTCCCCTCTGGCAGTGCAGCTTCAATGAATTTATATTTAAATATATATATTCTGATACAAAACTGTTATTGCAAATGTCCAGATGTCAATTCACTGATCACTTACAAACTCTAATTACAGACAGATAATGTCACAAAAAAAAATGACTGAGACACACGTGTGTTCACCTTAAATTCATAATATGATCCTCATGATTTCCTCTGTTTAAATGCAAATCATTTGGGTAGATCAGAAGAAATGCAAACAGGATAATTATAACCTCCACGGAATTTTTCCCTCGGTCAACAAAATCCCCGTTAAACACGTAAGGTTTCTCTGGGGTGGGAAGACCATTCTGTGAAACCAAAAGATGTAGGGTTAAACAGAAAACTGAAGGCAATTAGAAGATACTAAAATATTCCATCTGTAAAACTAAAAAGAAAAGAGAAAGACCATTACATTTATATAGCATCTTCCACATCCTCAGCATGTCCCAAAGTGTTTCATAATCAATTAGTTATTACTGAAGTGCAGCTATTATTGTTATCTGGGAAAACTGTGCACAGCAGAATCCCACAAACAGCAATGTGATAAATGACCAGCTGACCAATTTTGGTGGTATTGGTTGAGGGATAAATATTGATTACATAGAAACATAGAAAAATAGGAGCAGGAGTAGGCCATTCGCCCTTCGAGCCTGCACTGCCATTCAATACAATCACGGCTGATCATCCAAACTCAGTACCCTGTTCCCGCTTTCTCCCCGTAACCCTTGATCCCTAAGAACTATATCTAACTCTTTCTTGAATATATTTAAATGATTTGGCCTCAACTGCTTTCCGTGGTAGAGAATTCCACAGGTTCATCACTCTCTGGGTGAAGAAATCTCTCCTCATCTCAGTCCTAAATGGCTTACACCTGGTCCTGGACTCCCCCGCCATCGGGAACATCCTTCCTGCATCTAGTCTGTCCAGTCATGTTACGACACTAGCAGGTCCTTCTATGATCTTCTTTGAACAGTGCCATGGGATTTACAACATCCACCTGAACAGACTTGACCCTAGTTTAACATCTCCTCTGAAGATAGCACCTCTGACAATGCAAGACTCCCTCAGCAGTGCAGTGAAAGAGGAATGAGGAGAGGTGCAGGCTACAATGCTTCCACACTGGACTCACAGTTAGTAGTGCTAATTAAAGTCATAGAGTCATACAGTCATTCACAGCACAGAAGGAGGCCATTCAGCCCATCCTGTCCATGCTGGCTTTCCACAGAGCGGTCCAGTCAGTCCCACTCCCCCACTCGATCTGCGTAGCCCTGCAAGTTTATTTCCATCAACTGACTACCCAATTTCCTTTTGAAGTCAGTGATTGTTTCTGCTTCCATCACCCTTTTGGGCAGTGACTTCCAGGTCATTACCACCCACTATGTAAAAAAGTGCTTCCTCATCATTTGCCCCTGCATCCTTTGCCCAAAATCTTCAATCTGTCCCTTATTCCTTGTACCATTATGAGAAAAGGTTGGAACAGTTTCTTCAACTAATATTTACATTTACCGGCAGCTACAAGGAACACAATTTTCTAAGGCTGCATTTGGCAGATGAGAACATTATTCTTTCACCTCCAACTATGAATCCAGCATAGTCTATAGGAATGAAAATTTCCAACATCTGCTGATTTTGAGGATCAGTAAGTTTCAGCGCCTTTACGCAGTCCAAATTAATACAGAGATATAGTATGTAACTGGCCATTAATAGGTACAAATTGGCCCCAAGTTGTCACTACAGTCAGCTCTTGCTCTGAAGGCGACCAGGGACTCATTATGTAGAACTCTCAGTTCTCTGAGCATATGAATTAGGAGCAGGAGTAGGCCATTCGGCCCCTCGAGCCTGCTCCGCCATTCAATAAGATCATGTCTGATCTGAATGTGCCCTGAACTCCACTTTCCTGTCTGCCCCCCACAACACTTGACTCCCTTGTCTATCAAGAATCTGACTCAGCCTGGAATATATTCAATGAGCCAGCCTCCACTGCTCTCCGAGAAAAGGAATTCCACAGACTATCGATCCTCTGAACGAGAAAGATTTCTCCTCATCTCCACCTTAAATGAGACACCCCTTATTTTTAAACTGTGTCCCCTGGTTCTAGTCTCTCCCATAAGTAGAACATCCTCCAGTCTGTCAAGATCTTAAGTGTTTCAAAAAGATCACCTCTCATTCTTCTAAAGCCCATTGGATACAGGCCCAACCTGTCTAACCTTTCCTCATAAGATAACCCCTTCATCCAAGGAATCAGTTGAGTGAACCTTCTCTGAACTGTTTCTAATGCAATTTTATCCCTTTTCACACACACTGGAAGTGTGATGATACAATAATCACGGACTAACTCTAAGGAGTTATGAAAAATGGACTTCATCTTTAAAAAATAAAACTTTATTTTCAAAGATGATCAATGGTCTAAAATGGCCACTGTTATGATCCTGTAGTTTTTTTTTTCTGGGAATATGCAGTGTGCCTTTAAGGCTTGCAAAGGATCAGTACTGCTTTAAGAACCAGCAAGCTTCAGGAGTTGGAGAAAGTACATTTTTGGTTATTGTTGGATGCAGCCATTTGGAGACTGCAATTCAAAGGGTGCATTCTCTTTACCTTGGATACAGCCACTTGGACTGAACATCAAGCGATACATTTGTTCCAATTCAATTTTGAACTGGCTTTTTTAGTTGAAGACAGTCTGTTCTAACAGAACATAGACTGACAGCTGGTGTTAGCACCTGAAAGAATAGCTCTCAGTCATTTAAACTGTTGATTTAAAGACACCTGGTTTGGTTAGCTTCATTCGGGGGCTGATAGATTTGGCTGGGTTTTTCTTTAATTTGGAAAGTTTAAAATATGTTAGGCGATCTTTGGAGGGATGGGATTGAATTAACAGTGTGTTTCTCCCACCACAATCAGAATCGTATATTTTGATTGGGGGCTTTTACTGGAACGGTTGGTCATAATACCAGCAAAGGAAAAAGGAATTGGCCTTTTGCGTATTCAAACTGCCTGACAAAGACAAAGAACAAATCTTCAAAGCTAAGAGGTGTTAACTGAACCCATCCTACACCGATCCTAAAACATTCTAGAATTGAACGTCTTCCTGTGAAACAAAGGACGTGTAAAGTATCCACATCCTGGGCCATTGTGTGATCACCATGGGAAACAGAGACCAGAGTGTCTCCTAATAGGAGGTGAGAGGTAATGGTTTTGCTTTAAAAAAATACAGCCAGAGACAGAGGGAGAGAAATAGAAGCAACTTCCTATCAGCTTCCAGCCAAGCCAGAAAGCATGTTGCAGAATCCCACATCTACATTACGTAGCAGTGAAAGCTAGAAATAACTCACCATGTTCAAATGAGCTTTCAATCGAGAGAGAAATTTACAATCATCTCAGGCCTGTATCCATTGAGAACACAATTTCCAAGAGTATTCAACAGGTTTATTGTAACATTCCCCCCCGCCCCCCCCCCCCACTAAAGGTCACCTCCCTTGTCCTTTCTCTGTTTCTTCCTGGGTGTATGTGTGTGTGTCTATATGTGTTGTGTGTGTGTGAGAGAGAGAGAAAGCACAAATATGTGGATGGATGTGGTTGCGACAATTTCGAGATAAGGCGTATTGATCAATAAACAATTGACTTTCTGTTTTTTGAAACCTACAAAAAAAACTGCGCTGTCTGTTTATTTGAAAAATAAAACACCAAGGGGCTAAACTTTAATACAAATACACTTGCTGCAGTCAGGTGAGGAGTTGAACAGTGGGAACCCACATCACACCACATGGTCCTAACGCCTTCTTAGGTAAGGAGACCAAAACTGTACACCGTACTCCAGATGTGGTCTCATCAAGGCCTGTACAGCTGTAGCAAAACTTCCCTACTTTTATATTCTATTCCCCTTGCAATAAATGACAACATTTATTTGCCTTCCTAATCAATGCTGTATCTGCATACTAAGTTTTTGCAATTCATGTACCAGGACACCCAGATCCCTCTGTACCACAGATTTCTGCAGTCTCTTTCCATTTAAATAGTATACAGCTTTTCTATTCTTCTTACAGAAAAGTGAACAAGTCCATATTTTCCCACATTATACTCCATCTGCCAAATTTTTGCCCAGTCACTCAACCTAGCTATATCCCCTTGTAGACTCCTTATGTCCTCTTGACAACTTACCTTCTGACCTATCTTTGTGTCATCAGCAAATTTAGCAACCAAGTCATTGATATAGATTGTAAATAGTTGATCCCTGTGGCACTCTACTAGTAACATCGTGCCAACTCGAAAATTACCCCTTTGTCCCTACTCTCTGCTTCCTGTTAGCTAATCAATCCTCTGTCTGTGCTAATATTTATTTATTTTTATTTAGAGATACAGCACTGAAACAGGCCCTTCGGCCCACCGAGTCTGTGCCGACCAACAACCACCCATTTCTACTAACCCTGCAGTAATCCCATATTCCCTACCACATCCCCACCTACACAAGGGGCAATTTATAATGGCCAATTTACCTATCAACCCGCAAGTCTTTGGCTGTGGGAGGAAACCGGAGCACCCGGAGGAAACCCACGCAGACACAGGGAGAACTTGCAAACTCCGCACAGGCAGTACTCAGAATCGAACCCGGGTCCCTGGAGCTGTGAGGCTGCGGTGCTAACCACTGCGCCACTGTGCCGCCCATAAATATGTTACCTCCTACACCATGAACTCTTATTTTTTGCAGTAACCTTTGATGTGGCACCTTTTATAAATCCAAGTACTCCACGACCACAGGTTCCCCTTTATCCACCTTGCTTGTTACTTCCTCAAAAAATTCTAATAAATTAATCAAACATGATTTCTCTTTCACAAAACCATGTTGAATCTGCCTGATTGTTTTTATGATTTTCTAAACATCCTGCTATGACCTCCTTAATAATAGATTCTCGCATTTTCCCTGTGACAGATAATAGGCGAATGGCCTATAGTTTCCTGCTTTCTGCCTCCCTCTTTTCCTGAACAGAAGTGTTACATTAGCTATTTTCAAATCTGCTGGGACCTTTCCAGAATCTAGGGAATTTTGGAAGATCACAACTAATGCATCCACTACCTCTGCAGCCACTTCTTTTAAGACCCTAGGATGTGTCAAAAATACCTGCTCAACTCAAGTCCTAATGCTCCTGTATGTTTCACCAGTCCATTCCTCTACTCATTCTGCTTTACCTGTAACAAGAAGGGTGTTTTCTATTGCAAGGTATCTGCCTCTCTCCATTAGCCTTGCCGCAAAGTACTTACCAGATGGTAAAGTAACCAACTGGCCTGATGGCCAACATCTTTGTGTCTTGGAAAGTGGATAAATCACCAGACCCAGATGAAATGGATCTCAGGCTGCTAACAACAACCTGGGAGGAACTAGTGCAGACTTAAACCATCATATTCCAATCCTCTCTGGCTACAGGACTCAGGATGAGGTCTCTTGCTATTAGTGAATTAATTGGACTTGAATGTAGGGGGCATGATTAAGAAGTTTGCAGATGATACAAAAATTGGCTCTGTGGTTGATAGTGAAGAAGAAAGCGGTCGACTGCAGGAAGATATCAATGGACTGGTCAGGTGGGCAGAAAAATGACAAATGGAATTCAATCCAGAAAATGAGGAAAGACTGGATAGGCTGGAGTTGAGGTTTACAAAATTATGAGGGGCCTAGATACAGTGGATAGGAAGGACCTATTTCCCTTAGCAGAGAGGTCAATAACCAAAGGACAGAGACCCACAGCAATGTGGTTAACTCTTACATGCCCTCTGAAATGGTCTAGCAAGCCACTCAGTTGTACCTAACCACTACAAAGTCTATAAAAAGGAATGAAGGAATCGACCTAGGCACCGGAAACGACAACGGCAAACCCAGCCCTGTCGACCCTGCAAAGTCCTCCTCACTAACATCTGGGGGCTTGTGCCAAAGTTGGGAGAGCTGCCCAACAGACTAGTCAAACAACAGCCTGACATAGTCATACTCACGGAATCATACCTTTCAGACAATGTCCCAGACACTGCCATCACCATACCCGGGTATGTCCTGTCCCACTGGCAGGACAGACCCAGCGGAGGTGGTGGCACAGTGGTATACAGTAGGGAAGGAGTTGCCCTGGGTGTTCTCAACATCACCTCTGGACCTCATGAAGTCTCATGGCATCAGGTCAAACATGGGCAAGGTAACCTCCTACTGATTACCACCTACCGCCCTCCCTCAGCTGATGACTCAGTACTCCTCCATGTTGAACACCACTTGGAGGAAGCACTGAGGGTGGCAAGGGCACAAAATGTACTCTGGGTGGGGGACTTGAATGTCCATCAGCAAGAGTGGCTCGGTAGCACCACTACTGACCGAGCTGGCCGAGTCCTAAAGGACATAGTTGCTAGACGGGGTCTGCGGCAGGTGGTGGTGGAACCAACACGAGGGAAAAATATACTCGACCTCGTCCTCACCAATCTGCCTGCCGCAGATGCATCTGTCCATGACAGTATTGGTAGGAGTGACCACCGCACAGTCCTTGTGGAGACGAAGTCCCGCCTTCACATTGAGGATACCGTCCATCGTGTTGTGTGGCACTATCACCGCACTGAATGGGATAAATTTCGAAGAGATCTAGCAATGCAAAACCGGGCATCCATGAGGCGTTGTGGACCATCAGCAGCAGCAGAATTGTACTCAACCACAACCTGTAACCTCATGGCCCGGCATATCCCCCAGTCTACCATTACCATCAAGCCAGGACACCAACCCTGGTTCAATGAAGAGTGCAGGAGGGCATGCCAGGAGCAGCACCAGGGATACCTCAAAATGAGGTGTCAACCTGGTGAAGCTACAACCCAGGACTACTTGTATGCCAAACTGCGTAAGCAGCATGCGATAGACAGAGCTAAGCGATCCCATAACCAACGGATCAGATCTAAGCTCTGCAGTCCTGCCACATCCAGCCGTGAATGGTGGCGGACAATTAAACAACTAACTGGAGGAAGTGGCTCCACGAATATTCCCATCCTCAATGATGGGGGAGCCCAGCACATCAGTGTGAAAGATGAAGCTGAAGCATTTGCAACAATCTTCAGCCAGAAGTGCCGAGTTGATGATCCATCTCGGCCTCCTCCTGAAGTCCCCAGCATCACAGATGCCAGACTTCAGCCAATTCGATTCACTCCACGTGATATCAAGAAACGACTGAAGGCACTGGATACTGCAAAAGCTAGGGCCCCTGACAATATTCCAGCAATAGTACTGAAGACCTGTGCTCCAGAACTTGCCGCGCCCCTAGCCAAGCTGTTCCAGTACAGCTACAACACTGGCATCTACCCTGCAATGTGGAAAATTGCCCAGGTATGTCCTGTACACAACAAGCAGGACAAATCCAACCCGGCCAACTACCGCCCCATTAGCCTACTCTCAATCATCAGTAAAGTGATGGAAGGTGTCATCAACAGTGCCATCAAGCAGCACTTGCTTAGCAACAACCTGCTCAGTGAACGCTCAGTTTGGTTCCGCCAGGGCCACTCAGCTCCTGACCTCATTACAGTCTTAGTTCAAACATGGACAAAAGAGCTGAACTCAAGAGGTGAGGTGAGAGTGACTGCCCTTGACATCAAGGCAGCATTTGACCGAGTATGGCATCAAGGAGCCATAGCAAAACTGAGGTCAATGGGAATCAGGGGGAAAACCCTCCGCTGGTTGGAGTCATACCTAGCACAATGGAAGATGGTTGTGGTTGTTGGAAGTCAATCATCTGAGCTCGAGGATATCACTGCAGGAGTTCCTCAGGGTAGTGTCCTAGGCCCAACCATCTTCAGCTGCTTCATCAATGACCTTCCTTCAATATTAAGGTCAGAAGTGGGGATGTTCGCTGATGATTGCACAATGTTCAGCACCATTCGTGACTCCTCAGATGCTGAAGCAGTCCGTGTAGAAATGCAGCAAGACCTGGACAACATCTAGGCTTGGGCTGATAAGTGGCAAGTAACATTCGCGCCACACAAGTGCCAGGCAATGACCATCTCCAACAAGAGAGAATCTAACTATCTCCCCTTGACATGCAACGGCATTACCATCACTGAATCCCCCACTATCAACATCCTAGGGGCTACCATTGACCAGAACCTGAACTGGACCAGCCTCATACATGCTGTGCCTACAAGAGCAGGTCAGAGGCTGGAAAATCTGCAGTGAGTAACTCTCCACTTGCCTGGATGGGTGCAGCTCCAACAACACTCAAGAAACTTGACACCATCCAGGACAAAGCAGCCTGCTTGATTAGCACCCCATCTACAAACATTCACTCCCTCCACCACCGACGCACAGTGGCAGCAGTGTGTACCATCTACAAGATGCTCTGCAGCATTGCACCAAGGCTCCTTAGACAGCACCTTCCAGACCACTACCAACTAGAAGGACAAGGGCAGCACATACGTGAGAACACCACCACCTGCAAGTTCCCCTCCAAGTCACACACCATCCTGACTTGGAACTATATTGCCGTTCCTTCGCTGTCGCTGGGTCAAAATCCTGGAACTCCCTTCCTAACAGCACTGTGGGTGTACCTACCTCACATGGACTGCAGCGGTTCAAGAAGGCAGCTCACCACCACCTTCTCAAGGGCAATTAGGGATGGGCAATAAATGCTGGCCTGGCCAGCGACGTCCACATTCAATGAATGAATAAATAAAAATTAAAAAAAATTTAAAGCAACTGGCAGAAGCACGAGAGGGGAGTTGAAGAATAATTTTTTTCATCCAGAGCATGGTGGGGATCTGGAATTGACAGCCTGAAAGGGTGGTAGAGGCAGAAACTCTCGTAATATTCAAAAAGTATTTGGATATGCACTTGAAATGTTATAACCTACAGGGCTATAGACCAAGAGTTGGAAAGTGGGATTAGAGTGGATTAGGGTTTTTCAGCCAACACGGACAGGATAGATCGAATGGCCTCCTTGGGTGCCATAAATCTTTATGTTTTTATGTATTCCCAAGCACTAGCACTGTGTAAAACTAAAGTGCCAGTGAGCAGACAGGAGCATTTGTTGACCTCAAGACCAGTTTGTGACGGTGCTGAGCCTTACCTCCTTTCAAGGGACTTCAGATTTGGTCCGTGGTCAGGGACAGGAGGGTATGGCTACCAGTCAGGCAGGTATGGGAATCAAGAAGGTAACAGTGGAGGAGTCTCAGCCCTTGCACTTGTTCAATAGGTTTGAGATTCTTGCAGCTTGTGTGGCCGAGTGCAGGGACTGCAGGAAGAATGAGCAAACTGTCCATAGCACCATTGTGCAGGGGGACATTCAAGTGGGGGGAGTAAAAAGGAATGTAGTTGTAGTAGATGACAGTATAGTTAGGAGGATAGATACTGCTCTGAGCAGCCGAGAGCGTGAGTCCCGAAGGCTGTGTTGCCTGCCCGGTGACAGGGTTAAGGACATCTCCTCGGGGCTGGAGAGGAACTTGGAGTGGGAGGGGATGGGTTCAGTTGTCGCGGTCAACATGGGTACCAACGACATAGGTAGGACTAAGAAAGAGGTTCTGCATAGGGAGTATGAGCAACTAGGGGCTAAATTAAAAAGCAGAATCTCAAAGGTATAACTCTCTGGATTATTACCTGAGCCACGAGCAAATTGGAGTAGGTAAATAAGATTAGAGAGTTAAATGCATGGATCAAAGATTGGTGTGGGAGAAATGAGCATTGATTCATGGGGCACTGGCACCAGTACTGGGGAAAGAGGGAGCTGTACCATTGGGATGGCCTTCACCTGAACAGCGCTGAGACCAGTGTTCTGGCAAATCATATAACTAGGGCTGTAGAGAGAGAGCTTTAAACTAAATGGTGTGGGGGGAGGGCTCACATGAATGGAAACCTAAAAAGGTCAACGAGAAAGGACACGGCAACAGTGCAGAGTAGTGATACAGGTAATGATAAACAGAGTGTGACAGGAAGGGACAGAGCGTACAAACATAAGAGTACACCAGCAAATAAGGTCAGAGTGGGGAAAATGGTAAAAAGAATTAAAGGCTCTTCATTTGAATGCATGCAGCATTCGTAACAAGGTGGATGAACTGATAGCACAAATAGAAATTCATGAGTATAGTCTCTTTTGGGCCTCCTTATCTCGAGAGACAATGGATACGCGCCTGGAGGTGGTCAGTGGTTTGTGAAGCAGCGCCTGGAGTGGCTATAAAGGCCAATTCTGGAGTGACAGGCTCTTCCACAGGTGCTGCAGAGAAATTTGTTTGTTGGGGCTGTTGCACAGTTGGCTCTCCCCTTGCGCCTCTGTCTTTTTTCCTGCCAACTACTAAGTCTCTTCGACTCGCCACAATTTAGCCCTGTCTTTATGGCTGCCCGCCAGCTCTGGCGAATGCTGGCAACTGACTCCCACGACTTGTGATCAATGTCACACGATTTCATGTCGCGTTTGCAGACGTCTTTATAACGGAGACATGGACGGCCGGTGGGTCTGATACCAGTGGCGAGCTCGCTGTACAATGCGTCTTTGGGGATCCTGCCATCTTCCATGCGGCTCACATGGCCAAGCCATCTCAAGCGCCGCTGACTCAGTAGTGTGTATAAGCTGGGGGTGTTGGCCGCTTCAAGGACTTCTGTGTTGGAGATATAGTCCTGCCACCTGATGCCAAGTATTCTCCGAAGGCAGCGAAGATGGAATGAATTGAGACGTCGCTCTTGGCTGGCATACGTTGTCCAGGCCTCGCTGCCGTAGAGCAAGGTACTGAGGACACAGGCCTGATACACTCGGACTTTTGTGTTCCGTGTCAGTGCGCCATTTTCCCACACTCTCTTGGCCAGTCTGGACATAGCAGTGGAAGCCTTACCCATGCGCTGAACTGTACTGAGTATAGTATGATAGCCATTACAGAGACATAGTTGCAAGGTGACCAAGGCAGGGAACTGAATATTCAAGGGGATTTGACATTTTGGAAAGACAGAAGGAAAGGAAAAGGAGGTGGAGTAGCTCTGTTAATAAAGGATAAGATCAGTACAAGTGTGAGAAATAATCTCGGTTCAGAAGACCAAGATATAGAATCAGTTTGGATGGAGATAAGAAATAGCAAAGGAAAGAAATCACCGGTGGGAATAGTTTATAGGCCCCCTAACAGTAGTTACACTGTAGGACAGAGCATAAATCAAGAAATAATGTGGGTTTGCAAGAAAGGTACTGCAATAATTTTAAATGGGCAATTTTAATCTTCATATAGATTTGACTAATCAAATTGGCAAATGTAGCCTGGAGGATGAGTTATAGAGTGTAATCGGGACAGTTTCTTAGAACAATACATTCTGGAGCCAACCCAAGAACAAGCTATTTTAGACCTGGTAATGTGTAATGAGACAGGATTAATTAAAGACTACAAAGTAAAGGATCCTCTAGGCAAGGGCGGTCAGAACATGATAGAATTTCATTCAGTTTGAGGGCGAGAAATTTGGGTCTGAGACTAGTGTCTCAAACTTAAATAAAGGCAATTACAAGGCTATGAAGACAGAGTTAGCTAAAGTGGATTGGGACAATGGGTGAAAAGGTAAGACAGTAGAGAAACAGTGGCAGACATTTAAGGAGCTATTTCATAACTCTCAACAAAGATATATTCCATTGAGAAAGGAAGACTATATGAGAAGGATGCACCATGGCTAACTAAAAAAGTTAAGGATGGTATCAAATAGAAAGAAAATGTGTACAATGCTGCAAAGACCAGAAAATTGGGAACATTTTAGAAACCAGCAGAGGATGACTAAAAAAAAGGGAGAAATTAGAATATGAGAGTAAACTAACAAGAAATATAAAAACAGACAGAAAAAGCTTCTTCAAATATATAAAAAGGAAGAGAGTAGCTAAAGTAAGTGTTGATCCCTTAGAGGATGAGACTGGGGAAGGAAATTGCAGAGACTTTAAACAAGTATTTTGCACCTGTCTTCACAGTAGAAGACACAAAAAAGCATCCCGAGAATAGTAGAAAATCAAGAGGCAAAAGGGAGGGAGGAACTTAAAACTATCACTAGAGAAAAAGTACCAGGAAAACTAATGGGACTAAAGGCTGACAAGTCCCCTGATCTGATGACCTGCATCCAAGGGCCTAAAAGGAAGTGGCTGCCAAGATAGTGGATACATTAGTTGTAATCTTCCAAAATTCCCTAGATTCTGGAAAGGTCCCAGCAGATTGGAAAACCGCAAATGCAACACCTCTACGGAAGAAAGGAAGGAGACAGAAAGCAGAAACTATAGGCTAGCTAGCCGAACATCGGTCATTGGGAAAATGATAGAATCCAGTATTAAGGAAGTAGTAGCAGGATATTTAGAAAATCATAATACAATCAAGCAGAGTTCACATGGTGTCATACAGGCCCCCACCTGCCAAGAATGAGGCACACATTATTTCGCCACATGAATATTCAAACTTAAAATTGTGGCTGGGAAGAAAAGAGGGCCTATCACAAGGAACTGCCAGGCCCCTCGCACCCTGGCAGACAGTGTTGAACAAAGGAACCAGCTTCTCCAATACACAGAAGACTTGGCGTTTAGTCACATGACTAACTGGCTGTTGGATTTCTTGAATTTAAACTTGCCACAGAGAATTTGAACTCAAAGCTCTTTGCTCCTGGACTGAGAACTTCTCTCTCCTGTCTGCTCCCATCTCTTTCTCATGGAACTGAAGACCCACTGAAGACACATGAACCCCAAGAGAGAAAAGTCTCCTACAGTGAACAAGGTTTAAGAAGAATACTGGGCCCCAATGAAAAGCAAGACTACCTACAAAAGGACTACAGTGAGCTCGAAGCACAGTAACAAGAAACTGTTCTGATATTACCTCAAACCTCTCTACTTTATTTTTTTTCCGCTCTTTTGTCTCTATTTGCAGGTGTTTATCACGTGCACATGCCAGCGTGGGGCCCGGCGAGTATCCGTAGGCGTTAAGCGAATTAGAGTTTAAGTGTAAGGTTTAATAAATTTCACTTTTCTTCTTTAAACCTATGAAAGCCTGTTTATGCTCATTTCTTTGCCTTACAATTGGAAAGTGGTGAACAAGAATTCACCAATTCACCAGGGGGAGCTCAAAACAGTGTTTAAAAATCTAAACCCTGTTACAATAAGACCAGGTGAAGGCTGAAAGAGACCCCTAGACACCGTTCTCACCTGGTCATAACAATGGTGTCACATTCACGAGAAGTGAGCGATAAAAATACAGAACCAAACTGAAGAGTTATGAATATTGGAACAATTTGTCAAAGACTGATACATGTGCTGTCAACAAAATGGAGGACAAGACACATAACCCTCGCATCTCTTGCACTCAAATCAACATTCGTGTCTATGAGGACTAAAAACCAAATAAGCCTCATCTACATGGAAATGCAGCAGATAATCACACCTATACTCAACAATGAGACAAGACCTTCCCTGTTTTTGTACTCAATGTCTCTATTTATGAAACCCAAGATCCCATATGCTTTACTAACCACTTTCTCAATAGGTCCTGCCACCTTCAAAGATTGATGCATATGCATCCCAGGTCCCTCCATTCCTGCACACTCTTTAGAACTGTCCCATTAGTATATATTGCCTCTCCCTATTCCTTCTGCCAAAATGCACCACTTCACAACTGTCAGTAATAAATTTTACCTGCCACTTGTCTGCCCATTCTGCTAGCCTATCAATGTCCTGTTGCAGGTGGTTCGTATCATCCTCACTGTTTGCCTCACCTCCAAGTTAATCGTCAGCAAATTTTGAGGTTATATTCTATATTCCCAGATCCAATTCATTCACATATAGTAAAAAAAAAAGCATTGGTCCCAGCACTGACCCTTGGGGAACACAACTGTCTATCATCCCCCAGTCTGAAAAACAAACCATTTCTGTGACTCACTTTTTTCTGTCCTTAAGCCAAATTTTTTTATCCAATTGGACACTGACCCTCCAATTCCATGAGCATCAATTTTGTTCATCAGAAACCCTGATGAATGCAAACATTTTTGGGAAATGAGTATGGTTTAATAAATATTTAATCTGCTGTTTTAAACCTACAAGAAACCCGGTCACTGTTTATTTTGCAAATAAAACGCAAGGGGTTAAAAACACTAATAACAAAAACACTTGCTTTGTTCAGTTTGGAGATATACAGTGAAAACCAGCCCCATAATCATCCACCTGGCCAGAACAAGGATTTTGTGAAAGGGAAATTATGCTTGACAAAGTTATTTGAGGATGTAACAAGTAGGGTGGATAAAGGAGAACCAGTAGATGTAGTGTATTTCTATTTCCAACGGGCATTTGATAAGGTACCACATAAAAACTTACTACACAAGATAAGAGCTCATGGTGCTGGCGGTGATATATTAGCATGGACTGGCTCACTAAGAGGAAATAGAATTAAATGGGTTATTTTCAGGATGACTAACTGTAAGCAGTGGAGTGCCACAGGGATCAGTGCTGGGGCCTCAACTATTAACGATCTATATTAATAACTTGGATGAAGAGACTGAATGTATTGTAGCCAAATTTGCAGACAATACAAAGATAGATAGAAAAGCAAACAATGAGGAGGATACAAAGTGTCTGCAAAGAGATATAGATAGGTTGAGCGAGTGGACCAAAATTTGGCAAATGGAGTATAATGTGGGAAAATGTCCCGGGCAGAATAGAAAAGTTGAATATTATTTAAATGGAGAGTCTGCAGAATGCTGTGGTACAGAGGGATCTGGGTGTCAAAGAACAAAGAACAAAGAACAGTACAGCACAGGAACAGGCCATTCAGCCCTCCAAGCCTGCGCCGATCCTGATTCCTGCCTAAACTAAAACCTTCTGCACTTCCGGGGCCCATATCCCTCTATTCCCTTCCTATTCATGTATTTGTCAAGATGTCTCTTAAACGTCGCTATCGTATCTGCTTCCACCACCTCCCCTGGCAGCAGGTTCCAGGCACTCACCACCCTCTGTGTAAAAAACTTGCCTCGCACATCCCCTGTAAACTTTGCCCCTCACACCTTAAAGCTATGTCCCCTAGTAACTAACTCTTCCACTCTGGGAAAAAGCTTCTGACTATCCACTCTGTCCATGCCACTCATAATTTTGTAAACCTCTATCATGTCGCCCCTCCACCTCTGTCGTTCCAGTGAAAACAATCAGAGTTTTTCCAACCTCTCCTCATAGCTAATGCCCTCCAGACCAGGCAACATCCTGGTAAACCTCCTCTGTACCCTCTCCAAAGCCTCCACGTCCTTCTGGTAGTGTGGCGACCAGAATTGCAAGCAATATTCTAAGTGTGGCCTAACTAAGTTTCTGTACAGCTGCAACATGACTTGCCAATTTTTATACTCTATGCCCCGACCGATGAAGGCAAGCATGCCGTATGCCTTGTACATGATTCACAAAAAGTTATCATGCAGATGCAGCAAGTAATTAGGAAAGCAAATGCAATGTTGGCATGTATTGCAAGATGGATGGAGAGATATACTTGCATTAGAAACAGTTCAGAGAAGGTTCACTAGGCTGATTCCTGGGATGAGGGGCTTGTCTTATGAGGAAAGGTTGAGCATGTTGGGCCTATACTAATTGAGTTTAGAAGAATTAGAGATTATAATATATGATATTATTATGACTTTTTATATGTATATCAAGAGCAAGAGGGGAGCCAGGGAAAGGGTTGGCCTGCTCAAGGACAGAGGAGGGAATCTATGTGTGGAGCCAGAGGAAATGGGTGAGGTACTAAATGAGTACTTTGCATCAGTATTCACCAAAGAGAAGGACTTGGTGGATGATGAGTCTAGGGAAGGGAGTGTAGATAGTTTGGGTCATGTCGATATCAAAAAGGAGGTGGTGTTGGGCATCTTGCAAAGCATTAAGGTAGATACGTCACCAGGGCCTGATGGGATCTACCCCAGAATACTTAGGGACGCAAGGGAAGAAATTGCTGGGGCCTTGACAGAAATCTTTGTATCCTCATTGGCTACAGGTGAGGTCCCAGAGGACTGGAGAATAGCCAATGTTGTTCCTTTGTTTAAGAAGGGTAGCAAGGATAATCCAGGAAATTACAGGCCGGTGAGCCTTACGTCAGTGGTAGAGAAACCATTGGAGAGGATTCTTCGGGACAGGATTTACTCCCATTTGGAAACAAAAGGACTTATTAGCGAGAGGCAGCATGGTTTTGTGAAGGGACGGTCGTGTCTCACTAACTTGATCGAGTTTTTCGAGGAAGTGACGAAGATGATTGATGAAGGAAGGGCAGTGGATATTGTCTACATGGACTTCAGTAAAGCCTTTGACAAGGTCCCTCATGGCAGACTGGTACAAAAGGTGAAGTCACACGGGATCAGAGATGAGCTGGCAAGATAGATACAGAACTGGCTCTGTCATAGAAGACAGAGGGTAGCAGTGGAAGGGTGTTTTTCTGCATGGAGGGATGTGACTAGTGGTGTTCCGCAGGGATCAGTGCTGGGACCTTTGCTGTTTGTAGTATATATAAATGATTTGGAGGATAATGTAGCTGGTCTGATTAGTAAATTTGCGGACGACACAAAGGTTGGTGGAGTTGTGGACAGTGATGAGGATTGTCAGAGGATACAGCAGGATATAGATCGGTTGGAGACTTGGGCGGAGAAATGGCAGATGGCGTTTAATCCGGACAAATGTGAGGTAATGCATTTTGGAAGGTCTAATGCAGGTGGGAGGTATACAGTAAATGGCAGAACCCTTAGGAGTATTGACAGGCAGAGAGATCTGGGCATACAGGTCCACAGGTCACTGAAAGTGGCAACGCAGGTGGATAAGGTAGTCAAGAAGGTATACGGCATGCTTGCCTTCATCGGTTTGGGCATTGAGTATAAAAATTGGCAAGTCATGCTGCAGCTGTACAGAACTTTAGTTAGGCCACACTTGGAATATTGCGTGCAATTCTTGTCGCCACACTACCAGAAGGATGTGGAGGCTTTGGAAAGGGTATAGAAGAGGTTTACCAGGATGTTGCCTGGTCTGGAGGGCATTAGCTATGAGGAGAGGTTGGATAAACTCAGATTGTTTTCACTGGAATGACGGAGGTGGAGGGGCGACATGATAGAGGTTTACAAAGTTATGAGTGGCGTGGACAGAGTGGATAGTCAGCAGCTTTTTCCCAGGGTGTAAGAGTCAGTTACTAGGGGACATAGGTTTAAGGTGAGAGGGGCAAAGTTTACAGGGGATGTGCGAGGCAAATGTTTTTACACAGAGGGTGGTGAGAGCCTGGAACTTGCTGCCGGGGGAGGTGGTGGAAGCAGATACGATAGCGACGCTCGAGAGGTATCTTGAAAAATACATGAATAGGATGGGAATAGAGGGATACGGACCCCGGAAGTGAAGTGGTTTTACTTTAGACAGGCATCATGACAGGGTAGATGTTGAGAGATTGTTTCCCCTTGTGGGGGAATCTAGAACTAGGGGCACAGTTTCAAATTAAGGGGTCTCCCTTTTAAGACAGAGATGAGGAAGAATTTCTTCTCTCAGAGTGTTGTTAGTGTTTGGAATTCTCTTCCCCAGAGAGCAGTGGAGGCTGGGTCATTGAATATATTCAAGGCTGAGTTAGACAGATTTTTGATCTAAAGGGAGTCAAGGGTTATGGGCGGCAGGCAGAAAAGTGGAATTAAGGCCGCAATCAGATCTACCATGATCTTATTGAATGGCGGAGCAGGCTAGAGGGGCTGAATGTGCTACTCCTGCTCATATTTCTTATGATCTTATGATGGTCAGATGGGCGAGGGGAATCAGAGCACTGGCACTTTTCAATATAGTCCTGATTCAGTTTAAGATCAGTGAATGGAGAAACTGATGGGGGAAGCCTTCAGGAGCATGGTGACTCCAGTTGAAAGGCTCGGTACTACAACAAGAGCAATCTCATTCAGAGAAGATACAAAAACTATGAATGTGGAAATTTGAACTGTTACACACTTACAAGAGGGGCACCTTCTCAGGTTGGGATAAAGTGACATTGTTGGAAGAAAGAGTGAGAGTTTGCCCATGCCATAACTAAATCTGTGATGCTTGCCACTAACATAGAATGCAAAAAGTTGAAAGCATTGCATCCTTCATCTCAAGTACAAACCTTCACTCAACTCCCAAGAAATGATAATATGCATTTCAGTAATTTACTGATATATTTGTTCCTTGTGGCAGATCAGTTATTTTGTGGCATTATAAAAAAACTGAGGCACTTTATATTACCTAGTGAAATATCCAGCACTTTTTCACGAGGTGATGACACACATTTCAAACATGTAACAAGTAACATCACTCAAAAATGAACTACCTTTCTTACCTTGTAGAATATTAACAGCAGGTCATCTAGTTTCCCATGTAAATCTCCTGCAACCATCACAAAAAGAGAGTATTTGGTAAGCTTATATATCAAGTTGAGTTTTGAAATTAGTTACAAAGTGTTATATTCTCCACAACTACAAAAAGAACAATGAAAACATTGATCAACCAGAGAAATCTACTGAATTACAACATTCAGTCTTTTCCAGTTTTTAGGGTTGTTGTAATCAAGCAACAATCTGTTATTTAAAAGAAACACGACCCTTTTTTCCTCTCCAGTGTTCCTTTATCGTTGACCAATTTCGATCGGATTTCCTCAGCGAGAAGGATGGAGTAAGAGATGGACTCCTTCCCGACCACTAGGACGTTGTCCCATAAACCCTTGCCAGGGCTACTATTTCTTGGGCAGGGTCAGCTGACAAACCAAGAGGTGAATAACTGCACCTCCCATGGAGCCTGGCCGAGCACTCACAAGAGAAGCAGATTCGAATGATCAGTGATCCTGTGGTTCACAATGTTATGAAAGCGCCTCAGTGTTTTGTTAAATATATTTTTTGAGGATTCATTTTCAAAAGATTGAAGAAATGTTAAACTTTGGGGTTTTCAAAGGAGTCATGTAAAAGCCACTTGACTTTGAAAAACAGTCCCTGGATATGTTTTTTTTTAAAGGGGCACTGAGAGGTCTTGTGAGGAAAATAAGCCTTTCCAGAGAGAGTGTGGGAGTAGAGAGAGAGAGAGAGAGAGAGTGTGGGAGGAGAGAGAGAGACAGAGTGTTTGGGAGGAGACAAAGAGAGTGTGTGGGAGGAGACTTCCAGCAACAATAAGCCTTTTCAGGAAACTGCCTGACTTCCAGCTCAATAAACAACAGAGTACTTTGGACACCTGGAGAAGTTGTTTACAAAGAAGTGACAGGTCAAGACTGAAGAAGGTCAAAAGGTTGACCTCCTGTTGTCGATTTCACTTTTGAATTGTTTTGAGTTGGGGTTCGACTGTATAAAAAGGGAGAGAACTTCCAAGGAAAGAAGAGAACTTCTGAGGAAGGTGAGAAGACACAATCCAGCTCAGCTTTCCAATACCTCTCTAAAAGAACCTGAGACATCCACTGTGTCAACTCATCTCATCTCATCCCCTGTCTTTGAAGAGAAGCCTGCTAAATTAATTCTCAATGCCACCTGAAAAGAACTGTTCTAACAGATCCCAGTGACCCAGCTACATGTACTCGGAGGCCAGACTGTATGCCAGTTTTGGAACACAACTTATCTCATCGACTGTTTCTTCAAGAATGAAGTATTCAGGCCAAGTGTTTTTTTTTTGTCTGTAATAGAGCTCTAAAAACAAAAATCCCTTTATTATTCTGGTTAGAGAGAGAGAGAGTGTGTGTGTGTGTACATGTGTGCGTGCGTGTGTGTGTGGCTAAGGTATGTGTGCGTTTATGCTTTAGTTCATTACTGGTTAAGACTTGTTTTATAATAAACTGATAATTTTGTTGTCTATTAAAGAAACCTGGTTGGCGTGTTTTATTCTGGGATAAAAATAGATTCTATGATTGACCACGTTCCGAAGAAGGGTCACTGACCCGAAACGTTAACTCTGCTTCTCTTTTCACAGATGCTGCCAGACCTGCTGAGTGGTTGCAGCATTTCTTGTTTTTATTTCAGATTTCCAGCATCCGCAGTATTTTGCTTTTATTCTATGATTGACCATATTGGTAAGTGGGAAACAATTTAAATATATGCTGTGACCCATGTAGAAGTGGAACTAGAAAAACAGTACACTCCTCCCACCTCGGTGGTAACAGCACCTTAAACAATACTGCGAGCACCACCCGGGGAGAGATCACAACACAGGCTGCCTGGGTGAATTGAGGGAGACCAGCTGCCTGGATGAATATGTGGGTAACAAAGTTTCTCCTGAATTCAATGCTGGATTTATTAGTGGCTGGCTTATATTTATAACCCCTTGTTTTGGTCCAACTCACAATTGGAAACATTTTCTCTACCCTATCAAACCCCTTCATAATTTTACTCTTAAGTACTCGACATGTGGTCTTACCAAGGTTCTATGTACATTGAAGATAACCTGTCTGCTTTGAATTCTATTCTTCCAGAAACCAGTGGTTTCTTTACACTTTTTATGACTTTGTTAACCTGCATTGTTACTTTTCATAATGTGTATCTGTATCTCTAGAACCTTTCGTGCCTTTTTTGATTCTTATTTTCAAACCTCGTAATTATCCACATCAGAATTCTTCCGCCATTTACATTCCCATTTTGCAAGTTTAACATTACCTTATATTTCCTCACAGTCCTTCTCTTTATTAATACCCCAATTTGACATCATCTGCAAATTTTGAAATAGTCCTTCTGAAACCAGAGTCTAGAGTAATTACGTAAGTGAACAGCAATTGTCCCAGCACCGATTCCTATGGGATACCACTTCCATCTTTTGTCACTTGTCTCCTCACTCCACAAGGTCTCACTTTAAGAAAATAAGAAATAGGAGCAGATAGTCATCTATAGACATATAAATAGTAAAATGGTGGTGAAAGGAGGTGTAGGGTCAATTAGGGACCAAAAAGGGGATTTATACTTGGAGGTAGAGGACATGGCTGAGGTATTAAAGGAGTAATTTGTATCGGTCTTTACCAAGAAAGAAGATGCTGCCAAAGTCATAATAAAAGAGAAGGTATTTGAGACATTAGATGGGCTAAAAATTGATAAAGAGGAGGTATTAGATAGGCTGGCTGTACTTAAAGTTGATAAGTCACCAGGACCAGATGAGATGCTTCTGAGGATGCTGAGGGAAGTAAGGGTGGAAATTGCAGAGGCACTGGCCATAATTTTCCAATCCTCCTTAGATACAGGAGTGGTGACAGAGGACCAGAGAATTGCAAATGTTACACTATTGTTCAATAGAGGATGTAAGGATAAACCCAGAATATACAGGCCAGTTAGTTTAACCTCGGTGGTGGGAAAGCTTTTAGATATGATAATCTGGGACAAGAAAATTACAGTCACTTGGACAAATGTGGATTAATTAAGGAAAGCCAGCATGTTTTTGTAAAAGACAAATTATTTCTAACTAACTTGAGTTTTTTGGTGAGGTAACAGAGAGGGTTGATAAGGATAATGCAATTAATATGGGGCACAGGGACTTGCAAAAGGCATTTGACAAAGTGCCACATAACAGGCTTGACAGCAAAGTTGAAGCTGTGAAATAAAAGGGACAGTGGCAGCATGGATATGAAGTTGGCTGAGTAACTGAAAACCGGGCAGCACAGTGGGGCAGTGGTTAGCACCGCAGCCTCACAGCTCCAGCGACCAGGGTTCAGTTCTGGGTACTGCCTGTGTGGAGTTTGCAAGTTCTCCTTGTGACCATGTGGGTTTCCACCAGGTACTCTGGTTTCCTCCCACAGCCAAAGACTTGCAGGTTGATAAGTAAATTGGCCATTGTAAATTGCCCTTAATGTAGGTAGGTGGTAGGAGAATTGAGGGAAGGTGGGGATGTGGTAGGGAATATGGAATTAAATGTAGGATTAGTATAAATGGGTGGTTGTTGGTCAGCACAGACCCGGTGGGCCAAAGGGCCTGTTTTAGTGCTGTATCTCTCTATGACTCTGGAGTAGTGGCAAAAGGTTGTCTTTCATTCTGGAGGAAGGTTTCTAGTGGGGCTCCTCGAGAGTCAGTTCTAGGACCACTACTTTTCTTGATCTGTATGAATGACCTAGACATGGATGTACAGAGCACAACCTCAAAATCTGCAGATGACACAATACCTGGAAATATTGTGAACTGTGAGGAGGATGAGGGAGATGGTGACAGTGGTACTGTCAGTGAGCTAATAATCCAGAGGCCCAGGCTAATGCCCTGGGGACACAGGTTCAAATCCCGCAATGGCAGTTTGTGGAATTTAAATTCAATTAATTAGAATCATAGAGTCATAAAGTTATACAGCACATCGTGGCCCATCATGTCTGTGCCGGCCATCAAGCATCTACCTATTCTAATCCCATTTTCCAACACTTGGCCTGTAGCCTTGTATGCTATGGCGTTTCAAGTGATCATCTAAATAATTTTAAATTAATTAATAAATTAACGTTAAAAATCTGGAATTGAAAGCTAGTTTCATTGCACCACTAATGAGACTCTCATTGATTGTCATAAAAACCTATCTGGTTCACTAATGCCTTTTAGGGAAGGAAATCTGCCCTCCTTGCCCGATCTGGCTGACATGGGGCTCCAGATCCACAGCAACATGGTTAACTCTTAACTGCCCTCTGAAATGGCAATTAAGGATGGGCAACAAATACTGGCCTTGTCAGTGATGCCCACATCCCATGAAAGAACAAAAAATAGCCTTCAAGAGGGCATAGGCAGGCTGGCGGAATGGGCAGACAGCTGACAGATGAAATTTAATAGAGAAGTGTGAAGTGATACATTTTGGTAGAACGAATGAGGAAAGGCAATATAAAATAAAGGATACAATTCTAAAAGGTGTGCAGGAGCAGAGGAACCTGGGGGTATATGTGCACAAATGATTGAAAGTGGCAGGGCAGGTTGAGAAAGTGGTTAAAAAGGCACACGAGATCCTGCGCTTTATAAATTGAGACATATGCAAGGAAATTATGATGAACCTTTATTGAACACTGGTTCGGCCTCAATGAGAATACATTGCTGGGGGGTTTGTGGGGGGTGGGGGGAGGGGCAAATCCACCTAGGCCCTTTATCAAACCCCCAGCCAAATTCAATGGTTGGCAGGCAATTAAATGTCTGCTGTCGGGCTTGCCATCCCCTTTAAGAGACAAGATCCCCCCCCCCCCCCCCCACCAAGAGCTTCCGGCCAATCAGAGAGCCGGCAGCTCAGCAGTCCAAGCAGCGCCATCAAGAGCGGTGGCCACTGCTGATACTGCAGGAGACCCAGAGCAGTAATCATGGAGGAGGCTCCAGGAGAGAGGCAAGTGGGTTTGTGTTCATTCAGGGCACTCAGGCAGGTGCTGGCAAGAGGTTAGGGGGCTTATTAATGATGGCATGGCGGGGTGGGGTGGGGTCTTTCAGCAGGGGGCCTTTTTTTATTTGATTCATGGGATGTGGGCATTGCTGGCAAGGCCAGTATTTGTTGGCCATCCCTAATTAGAAACTAGGAGCTGGAGTAGGCCATTCGGCCCTTCGGGCCTCGTCCATCACTCAAAAATGATCACAGCTGTTCATCTTATTCAGTACCCTGTTCCCACTTTCTCCCCATATCCCTTTGGCATTAAGAAATATATCTATCTCCTTCTTGAATATATTTAATGACTTGGCCTCCACTGCCCTCTGCGGTAGAGAATTCCACAGGTTCACCACCCTCTGAGTGAAGAAATTTCTCCTCATCTCGGTTCTAAATGACATACCCCGTATTCTGAGACTGTGGCCCAGGTTCTGGACTCCCCACCCATCGGAAACATCCTCCCTGCATATAGCCTGTCTAGTCCTGTTAGAATTTTATAGGTTTCTATGAGATCCCCTCTCATTCTTCTGAACTCTAGTGAATACAAGCCTAGTAGACCCAAAGCTCTCCTCATACGTCAATCCTGCCATCCCAGGAATCAGCCTAGTAAATCTCCTTTGCACTCGCTCCATGGCAAGAACCTCCTTCCTCAGATAAGGAGACCAAAACTGCACACAATACTCCAGATGTGGTCTCACCAAGGCCCTGTATAACTGCAGTAAGACATCCTTTCTCCTGTACTCAAATCCTCTTGCAATGAAGGCCAACATACCATTCGCCTTCCTGACAGCTTGCTGCACCTGAATGCTTGCTTTCAGCGACTGGTGTACAAGGACACCCAGGTATCATTACACCTCCCCCTTTCCCAATCTATCACCATTCAGATAATAATCTGCCTTTCTGTTTTTACAACCAAAGTGGTTAACCTCACTTTTATCCACATTCTAGAGCATCTGCCATGCATTTGCCCATTCACCCAACTTGTTCAAATCACACTGGAGCCTCTTTGCATCCTCCTCACAGCTCACAATCCCCCCCAGCTTTGTGTCATCTGCAAACTTGGAAATATTACATTTAGTTCCCTCACCCAAGTCATTAATATATATTCTGAATAGCTGGGGCCCAAGCACTGATCCCTCGGTACCCCACTAGTCACTGCCTGCGACCCAGAAAAAGCCGTTTATTCCTACTCTCTGTCTGTCCTTTGCCCTTGGGAAGGTGGTGGTGAGCTGCCTTCTTGAACTGCTGAAGTCCATGTAGTGTAGGTACACCAACAGTGCTGTTAGGAAGGGAATCCCAGAATTTTGACTCAGCGACAGTGAAGGAACGGCGATATAGTGCCAAGTCAGGATGGTGTGTGGCTTGGAGGGGAACTTGCAGGAGGTGGTGTTGCCATGCATCTGCTGCCCTTGTCCTTCTAGGTGGTAGAGGTCGCGGGCTTGGAAGGTGCTGTCGAAGGAGCCTTGGTGAGTTGCTGCAGTGCATCTTGTATATGGGACACATTGATGCCACTGTGCGTCGGTGATGGAGGGAGTGAATGTTTAAGGTGGTGGATGGGGTACTGATCAAGCGGGCTGCTTTGTTCTGGATGGTGTCAAGCTGAGAGTGTTGTTGGAGCTGCACCCATCCAGGCAAGTGGAGAGTATTGCCACTGGGGGAGCCCTCTATGGGTTAGAGGGTTAGAGGCCGAGTACCCACCCCCATGCCCCATCCCCACACTTTGCTGACCTCATTAGGAGGCCGCCAGGTTTTACCCTCCGACATTGGCTAAATGCTAGAGGAGTGAGGCGGCCCTTACCTTGCCCTTAATGGGTCACTCAAGTGGCTTAATTGGCTTCTCAGCAGACTTCCCATCCACTATGGTGACTGTTGCGGACAAAATGGCATGGGGGGGGCAGGACAGTGTCGGGCACACTACCTGAGCCACCCCGTGTCATTTTGTCTGCCCTCCCCTGTCCCCCACCTCCCAGCCTATCTCCAACAGCCAGATAAAATCCAGCCCATTGTGTCCAGTTCTGGGCATCGTACTTTAGGAAGGAGGTGAAGGAATTAGAGAGGGTGCAGAAAAGATTCATGAATGGTTCCAGGGATGAGGAACTTCAGTTACATGGATAGATTGGAGAAGCTGAAGCTTGAGGGAAGAGACAGTTGAGAGGAGATTTGATAGAGGTGTTCAAAATCATGAGGACTTTGGACAGAGTGGCTAGGGAGAAACTGTTCCCATTGGTAGAAGGGTCGAGAATCAGAGGACACCGATTTAAAGTGATTGGCAACAAAGTGAGTGGTTCGGATCTGGAATAACTGCCTGAGAGTGTGGTGGAGGCAGGATCAAACATGGCTTTCAAAAGGGAATTGGATAAGCGCCTGAAAAGAGATCATTTGCAGGACTATGGGGGAAGGGCAGGGAAGTGGGGCTAGCTGAGTTGCTGCACCAGGGAGCTGGCACAGCTGCAATGGGCTGAATGGCCTAAGAACATCAGAAATAGGAGCAGCAGTAGACCATTCGACCCCTCAAGCCTGCTCTGCCATTCAATACAATCGTAACTGATCATCTGCCTCAACTCCACTTTTCTGCCCGCTCCCCATATCCCTCGATTCCCCGAGAGATCAAAAATCTATTGATCTCAGTCTTGAATAAATTCAAGAATAGAGCATCCACAGCCGTCCCAGGTAAATAAATCCAAATATTCACAACTATCTGAATGAAGTAATTTCTCCTCATCTCAGTCCTAAATGATTGGTTCCCTTATCCTGATACTGTGCCCACGTGTTTTAGATTCCTCGACCAGTGGAAATAATCTCTCAGTATCTACCCTAACCAGCTCCTTTAGAATCTTATATGTTTCAATGAGATGACCTCTCATTCTTCTAAAGCCAGGCCCAATTTACTTAGTCTATCATAGGACAACCCCCTCATCCCAGGGACCAATTTCGCAAACCTTTGCTGTACCACCTCCAATACAAGAATAACCTTTTTTAAATGTGGAGACCAAAACTGCACACAGTTTTCCAGATGTGGTCTCACCCCAAAACCTTGTACAATTGGAGCGAGACTTCCTTATTCTTGTACTCCAATCCCTTTGCAATAAAGGCCAACATGCCATTTGCCTTCCTCATTGCTTGCTATACCCGCATGCTAACTTTCTGCATTCCCTGCACAAGTACACCCAAGTCTCTTTGAACAGCAACATTTAGAAGTTTCACACCTTTTACAAAATATTCTGCCTTTCTGTTCTCACCTTCCACAGTGAATAACCTCACACTTCCCACACATTATATGTATTATTATATGTAGTGGCCATTTTGGAGACATGGGTAGAGCAGGGGCAGGAATGGATGTTGCAGGTTCCGGGATTTAGATGTTTCAGTAAGAACAGAGAAGATGGTAAAAGAGGGGGGGGGGTGTGGCATTGTTAATCAAGGAGAGTATTACAGCGGCAGAAAGGAGGTTTGAGGACTCGTCTACGGAGGTAGTATGGGCCGAGGTTAGAAACAGGAGAGGTGAGGTCACCCTGTTGGGAGTCTTTTATAGACCTCCAAATAGTTCCAGAGATGTAGAGGAAAGGATAGCGAAGATGATTCTCGACAGGGGCGAGAGTAACAGGATAGTTGTTATGGGGGACTTTAACTTTCCAAATATCGACTGGAAATACTATAGTTCGAGTACTTTAGATGGGTCAGTTTTTGTCCAGTGTGTGCAGGAGGGTTTTCTGACACAGTATGTAGACAGGCCAACCAGGGGCGATGCCACATTGGATTTGGTACTGGGTAATGAACCCGGCCAGGTGTTAGATTTAGATGTAGGTGAGCACTTTGGTGATAGTGATCACAATTCGGTTAGGTTTACCTTAGCGATGGGCAGGGACAGGTATATACCGCAGGGCAAGAATTATAGCTGGGAGAAAGGAAATTATGATGCGATTAGGCAAGATTTAGGATGCATAGGATGGGGAAGGAAACTGCAGGGGATGGGCACAATCGAAATGTGGAGCTCATTCAAGGAGCAGCTACTGCGTGTCCTTGATAAGTATGTACCTGTCAGGCAGGGAGGAAGTTGTCGAGCGAGGGAGCCGTGGTTTACTGAATAAGTTGAAGCGCTTGTCAAGAGGAAGAGGGCGGCTTATGTTAGGATGAGACGTGAAGGCTCAGTTAGGGCGCTTGAGAGTTACAAGCTAGCCAGGAAGGATCTAAAGGGAGAGCTAAGAAGAGCCAGGAGAGGACACGAGAAGTCATTGGCGGATAG
The DNA here is from genome assembly GCF_036365525.1 of Heterodontus francisci. Lineage (NCBI taxonomy): Eukaryota > Metazoa > Chordata > Chondrichthyes > Heterodontiformes > Heterodontidae > Heterodontus > Heterodontus francisci. The sequence goes on along the minus strand of NC_090380.1, from coordinate 9,845,251 downwards.
GATCAGGGAAAACCCTAAGGCTTTCTATAGGTATATCAGGAATAAAAGAATGACTAGAGTTAGATTAGGGCCAATCAAGGATAGTAGTGGGAAGTTGTGTGTGGAATCAGAGGCAATAGGGGAGGTGTTAAATGAATATTTTGCGTCAGTATTTACAGTAGAGAAAGAAAATGTTGTCGAGGAGAATACTGAGATTCAGGCTACTAGGCTAGATGGGATTGAGGTTCACAAGGAGGAGGTGTTACCAATTTTGGAAAGTCTGAAAATAGATAAGTCCCCTGGGCCAGATGGGATTTATCCTAGGATTCTCTGGGAAGCCAGGGAGGAGATTGCAGAGCCTTTGTCCTTGATCTTTATGTCGTCATTGTCGACAGGAATAGTGCCGGAAGACTGGAGGATAGCAAATGTTGTCCCTTTGTTCAAGAAGGGGAGTAGAGACAGCCCTGGTAATTATAGACCTGTGAGCCTTACTTCGGTTGTGGGTAAAATGTTGGAAAAGGTTATAAGAGACAGGATTTATAATCATCTTGAAAAGAATAAGTTCATTAGCGATAGTCAGCACGGTTTTGTGACGGGTAGGTCGTGCCTCACAAACCTTATTGAGTTTTTCGAGAAGGTGACCAAACAGGTGGATGAGGGTAAAGCAGTGGATGTGGTGTATATGGATTTCAGTAAGGCGTTTGATAAGGTTCCCCACGGTAGGCTATTGCAGAAAATACGGAAGTATGGGGTTGAAGGCGATTTAGAGCTTTGGATCAGAAATTGGCGAGCTGAAAGAAGACAGAGGGTGGTGGATGATGGCAAATGTTCATCCTGGAGTTTAGTTACTAGTGGTGTACCGCAAGGATCTGTTTTGGGGCCATTGCTGTTTGTCATTTTTATAAATGACCTGGAAGAGGGTGTAGAAGGGTGGGTTAGTAAATTTGCGGATGACACTAAGGTCGGTGGAGTTGTGGATAGTGCCGAAGGATGTTGTAAGGTACAGAGGGACATAGATAGGCTGCAGAGCTGGGCTGAGAGATGGCAAATGGAGTTTAATGCGGAAAAGTGTGAGGTGATTCACTTTGGAAGGAGTAACAGGAATGCAGAGTACTGGGCTAATGGGAAGATTCTTGGTAGTGTAGATGAACAGAGAGATCTTGGTGTCCAGGTGCATAAATCCCTGAAGGTTGCTACCCAGGTTAATAGGGCTGTTAAGAAGGCATATGGTGTGTTAGCTTTTATTAGTAGGGGGATCGAGTTTCGGAGCCACGAGGTCATGCTGCAGCTGTACAAAACTCTGGTGAGACCGCACCTGGAGTATTGCGTGCAGTTCTGGTCACCGCATTATAGGAAGGATGTGGAAGCTATGGAAAGGGTGCAGAGGAGATTTACTAGGATGTTGCCTGGTATGGAGGGAAGGTCTTACGAGGAAAGGCTGAGGGACTTGAGGTTGTTTTCGTTGGAGAGAAGGAGGAGGAGAGGTGACTTAATAGAGACATATAAGATAATCAGAGGGTTAGATAGGGTGGATAGTGAGAGTCTTTTTCCTTGAATGGTGATGGCAAACACGAGGGGACATAGCTTTAAGTTGAGGGGTGATAGATATAGGACAGATGTCAGAGGTAGTTTCTTTACTCAGAGAGTAGTAGGGGCGTGGAACGCCCTGCCCGCAGCAGTAGTAGACTCGCCAACTTTAAGGGCATTTAAGTGGTCATTGGATAGACATATGGATGAAAATGGAATAGTGTAGGTCAGATGGTTTCACAGGTCGGCGCAACATCGAGGGCCGAAGGGCCTGTACTGCGCTGTAATGTTCTAATGTTCTAATTATACTCTCATCTGCCTGCTGCCTATTCACTTAACCTGGCCATTTCTCTTTACAGTCTCTGTGTCTTCCTCACAGCTTATATTCCCACCTAGCTTTATATCATCAGTCAACTTACATACATTACTCTGTCTCTTCTTCTAAGTCATTAATATAAACTGTAACTATCCGAGGTCCCTGCACTGATCCTTATGGCACTCCACTAGTTACAGCCTGCCAGCTTGAAAATGCCCCATTTATCCCTACTCTCTGCTGCCTGTCCATTAACTAAACCCCCATCCATGCTAATAGATTACCCCCAACTCCACAAATCCTTTCGCCTTTTATGTGGCAGCTTATCGAATGGCTTTTGGAAATCCACGTTTGTTACATCCACTGCATTACCCTTATCTACTCTTTCTGGATGTTTCTCTATTACATCTTTGAGTAAGAATTCCATTATCTGTCTTACCACTGATGAACGAACTGATCTATAGTTCTATGGACTTGTTCTGGCCCCATATGTTAATATAGGAATCACATGAGGTGGCCACCAGTAGTCTGGCACTATTCTCTGTTCTAGTGTGTCTGTAGGACCTTCTTCTCTACCCTCACTGGGGTCCCCCCCCCCCACTACCCTGCTGACACATCCTTTACCTGGGCTTTCCTCAGAGATGTGACTGCTCAGGAGAAACATATCCAGATATTTCTCCCCTCAGTCAGGTGCCAGAGTGCCTCTAACTTGCACTCCAGCTCAGGGTATCTGAGCCAAGTGTTTCAAGACAGAGGCATTATCTACCAGAGATAAGGCTAAATAAGAAACTAACAAAACTAAAGAATAAGATACATGTTTATAATAAAGGAGAATGTCTCCTGGTTGACTTCTGGTTCCCAAATGTTATGAGCTCACAGCACCCCAGTCCTGTGTACGGAGTCTTTAATGAAACTGACAGTAATGGCTGCCTGCAGTCCGAGTACCTCATGGTAGAGGTCACATGACTATGGCAAGCCAGGACATTAAGGGCAAGAGAACAAGCAGGGAAAGGGTAGGGCCCATTAAGGACCAAAGTGGCAATCTGTGTGTGGAGCCAGAGGATATAGGGGGTGAGGTTTTAAATAATTACTTTTCATCTGTGTTCACTATGGAGGAGGATGATGTAGGTGTAGAAATCAGGGAGGGGGATTGTGATATACTTGAACATGTTAGTATTGAAAGGGAGGAAGTATTAGCTGTTTTAGAGGGCTTAAAAGTGGATAAATCCCCAGGCCCAGATGCGATGTATCCCAGGCTTTTATGTGAGGCAAGGAGGAGATAGCAGGGGCTCTGACACAAATTTTCAAATCCTCTCTGGCCACAGGAGAGGTACCAGAGGACTGGAGGACAGCAAATGTGGTACCATTATTCAAGAAGGGTAGCAAGGATAAACCAGGTAATTACAGGCTGGTGAGTCCAACATCAGTGGTTGGGAAACTACTGGAAAAATTCCTGAGGGACAGGATTAATCTCCACTTGGAGAGGCAGGGATTAATCAGGGATAGTCAGCATGGCTTTGTCAGGGGGAGATTGTGTCTAACTAACTTGATTGAATTCTTCGAGGAGGTGACTAGATGTGCAGTTGAAGGTAAAGCAGTTGATGTAGTCTACATGGACTTCAGTCAGGCTTTTGTTTATTTTAGAGATACAGCACTGAAACAGGCCCTTCGGCCCATCAAGTCTGTGCTGACCAACAACCACCCATTTATACTAACCCTGCAATAATCCCATATTCCCTGCCACCTACCTACACTAGGGGCAATTTACAATGGCCAATTTACCTATCAACCTCAAGTCTTTGGCTGTGGGAGGAAACCGGAGCACCTGGCAGAAACCCACGCGGTCACAGGGAGAACTTGCAAACTCCGCACAGGCAGTACCCAGAATCAAACCCAGGTCCCTGGAACTGTGAGGCTGCGGTGCTAACCACTGCGCCATTGTGATCCTGCATGGGAGATTGGTTAAGAAGGCAAGACTCCTTGGGATCAAGGGCAATTTGGCAAACTGGATCCAAAATTGACTTCATGGCAGGAGGCAGAGGGTGATGGTTGAGGGTTGTTTCTGCAAGTGGAAGTCTGTGACCAGTGACGTACCGCAGGGAGCGGTGCTGGGAACCTTGCTGTTTGTAGTGTACATTAATGATTTAGACACGAATATCGGAGGTATGATCAGTAAGTTCGCAGATGACACGAAAATTGGTGGTGTTGAAAATAGTGAGGAGGAAAGCCTTAGATTACAGGATGATATAGATGGGCTGGTAAGTTGGGCGGAGCAGTGGCAAATTGAATTTAATCCTGAGAAGCGTGAGGTGATGCGTTTTGGGAGGACTAACAAGGCAAGGGAATATACAATGGATGGTAGGACCCTAGGGAGTACAGAAGGTCAGAGGGACCTTGGCGTACTTGTCCATAGATCACTGAAGGCAGCAGCACAGGTAGATAAGGTGATTAGGAAAGCAAATGGGATACTTGCCTTTATTAGCCGAGGCATGGAATATAAGAGCAGGAAGGTTATGATGGGGCTGTATAAAACACTAGTTAGGCCACAGCTGGAGTACTGTGTACAGTTCTGGGCACCACACTATAGGAAGGATGTGATTGCACTGGAGAGGGTGCAGAGGAGATTCACCAGGATGTTGCCTGGGCTGGAGCACTTCAGCTATGAAGAGAGACTGAAAAAGGCTAGGGTTGATTTCCTCAGAGCAGAGAAGGCTGAGGGGGGACATGATTGAGGTATACAAAATTATGAGGGGCATTGATAGGTTAGATAGGAAGAAACCTTCTCCCTTAGCGGAGGGGTCATTAACCAGTGGGCATAGATTTAAGGTAAGGGGCAGGAGGTTTAGAGGGGATTTGAGGAAAAACACTTTCACCCAGAGGGTGGTTGGAATCTGGAACACACTGCCTGGAGAGGTAGTAGAGGCAGGAGCCCTCACAACAACATTTAAGAAGTACTTAGATGAGCACTTAAAATGCCATAGCATACAAGGCTCCAGGCCAAGTGCTGGAAAATGGGTTTCGAATAGATAGGTGCTTGATGGCCAGCATGGACACGATGGACCAAAGGGCCTGTTTCTGTGCTGTATAACTCTAGCAGGCACATTGGTACAGTATTGCATTTCTATCCCAAATGCCATAAGTTAGAAATAATCATACTTCAGGCTTAAAAATGCTGGAGCTCTTCATTTATGTCATATAGCTGCCATGCTGCTCGATAGGAACTGCTTAGGTGTTGGCGTGTAACAAATCACAAGACTGCAGTGCAGCAGTGAATATGGCCCCCCGGAACACACTTGCCCATAACAATTAGTTCCTGGCTAATTAGTTCCTAGCTCTGTGTGAATAATATATAACAGAGAGGATGTCAAAAGAATACAAAGAGGTTAGGAAAGAAGTCAAAAAACAATTAGGAAAGCAAAGAGAAAAGGTACCAATGGGTATAAAAATAGTATAGTATTCTACAGACACATGAATAACAAGAAAAATCAGGCTAGGGATAGTGTCGCTAAGGGAGATGCACAACAAACTCACCAGCAATGACAGCAAAATGGCAGAAATCCTCAATAATTACAGAGTCCCCCTTGTTAAATACATAGGCAAACATGGTAGACATGAAATTAGATGAGGAGAACAAAAAGGATATTACAAACATTTAAGATATAAAAGGAGGAGATAATTAATTACCTAGTCAAACTTAGAGAAGATAAGTCCTCTGATCTAGATGGATTGCATCCACGCATGTTAAGTAAGGGAGACGATCGCAGAGGCACGATTATATATATATAAAAATTCATTAGAAAATGGAATAGTGCCAGAGGACTGGTGGACAGCTAATGTGATTCCTATATTTAAAAAAGGGAGATAGAACAAGTCCAGGGAAGTAGTGGCCAATAGGTTTCATGTGGGTGCTCAGAAAGCTAATGGAAGTCTTACTCAAAGATGTACAGTGGCGCAGTGGTTAGCACCGCAGCCTCACAGCTCCAGTGACCCAGCTTCAATTCTGGGTACTGCCTGTGCGAAGTTTGCAAGTTCTCCCTGTGAACTGCATGGGTTTCCTCCGGGTGCTCCGGTTTCCTCCCACAGTCAAAGACTTGCAGGTTGATAGGTAAATTGACCATTGTAAATTGCCCCTAATATAGGTAAGGGAATATAGGGAAGGTGAGGATGGGGTAGGAATGTAGGATTAGTATAAATGGGCGGTTGATGGTCGGCACAGACTCAGTGGGCCGAGGGCCTGTTTCAGTGCTGTATCCCTAAATAAATCAATAAAAACTGAAAAAATAGTAAAGAGTAGTCAGCACGGATTCCAAAAAGGTCCTGAGTATCAGCATCTAGGGCTATAAATTCATGACAAGTAGCAACGCAGCTTAACAAGGCCATAAAAATGCAAACTAAGAACTGGGGTTTATTTCTAGAAGAATAGAATTAAAAAGCAGAGAAATTATATTAAACTTGTACAGAACCTTGGTTAGACCACACAAGAGTATTGCACACAGTTCTGGTTTCCAAATTACAAAAAGGATATAGAAAGTCTGGATACCGTGCGTAAAAGATTTACAGGGATAACACCTGAACAAAAGGACATAACTGGCAGAAAGGACGGAACAGAAAAGAGAAGGCTGAGGGGTGACCAAATAGAAGTATTTAACATTATGAAAGGGTTCGATCGGGTAGACAGAGAAACAATTTCCACTTGTGTGAAGTTCAAAAGTCAGGGCCATTAATAGAAGATAGCCACTAATAAATCCAGTAAGGAATTCAGGTGAAACCTCTTTGCCCAGGGAGTGGTTAGAATGTAGAACTCTACCAGGGAGTAGTTGAGGCAAATGGCAGAGATGCATTTAAGAGGAAGCTAGAAATGCATATGAGGGACAAAGGAATAGAAGGATATGCTGATCGGGTGAGATGAAGTGTGGGAGGAGCCTTATGTGGAGCACAAGCACCAGTATGGACATGTTGGGCTGAATGGCCTGTTCCTGTTCTGTAAATTCTATGTAATTCTACATAATAATGGCCTGGTTCACAGGCTTTAACTGAAGCGATGCACATGATACTGTTCAACAGCCATTTGTAGATGGAACCACAGGAGTGACAGGAAAATAGATGGCTGCAAAATCCTCTCAGGAAGTAGAAGATCATAGGCAGAGACGCAGAGTTCGGTGCCATCGTGTGTGGGTGCTTACCAATTTACAGGTCCTGTAAGCAAATGACATCAACCAGGCAACTCTTCACAAGACAGAATTTATGACTGACCTATTTTCCTAATCCTTGCGTGCCTTCGCTGGGTCCTCTATCAGCCCCTAGACTGCAGCTCACATCTTTCCAAATGGCCCTTCTAACCGATTACTGCCAGTGGTACCATCACGCTGTCCCCTTTAATACTTTTTAAATACATTAATGAACTATCTGTATTGTCAATGATCCCGAGTACCTTTCTTTGGCTGGAATTTTACGCCGCCCCAGCGGGTCGGATGGGGGCCTGGGGGCGGCGTAAAATTGTGTGGCAGGCTCCGGGAGGCCAACCCGCCCCGATTCTGCCTCCGGACAAGTTTACGGAGGTCAGGAAGGGGGGCCAGGGGGTGGGAAATGGCCCGCCCGCACGAGGCCAATCAAGACCCTTACGTGGCCTCTTAACGGCCACTTAAGGGCCCTCGCCCACCTCCACGGGTATTTTACCCGTGGCAAGCAGGTGTGCTGGGGACGTGAAAGGCCACCCAGCGATAGTTGCCGGCCTTTACGCGCCCTGGGGTGGTGGTGGGGCATGGCAGTCGGGCACAGGATGCTCGATTGAGGGCCGCCCCCGCCTCCCAACCCACCCCCGGCACCCAAGACACCCTCTCCCCCCAAAGGACCACTCCAGCCTCACCAGGGAAGGACCGATTCCACTGGTGAGGCATGCTCCTACTTACCTTCCCTCCTCGATCCATGGTGTCAGCTTGGCTGCTGTCCCAGAAGTGGTCACCGCTCCCAGTAGCGCTGCTGGGACGAAGAGCTGCCGGCCCGCTGATTGGCCGGTAGCTCACTGAGGCGGGACCTCCTCTCTCAAGTGGGTGGAAGTCCCGCCTCGGGACAATTAAAGCCTGGGGACCCGTAAAATACGGGACAGATCCCCAGGCTGGGCGGAAGCGGGTTCGCCACCGACTTTCACGTCAGAGTCTGGCTCCCGTTCATCCACTATAAAATTCCGGCCTTTGTTTCTACTGAAAATGGGGACAATTTGATTGTTGCCAATGTACCTTCCAGAAATATCACCCTCAACAAATACAGCATCAAGTGGAAAGCCCAATAACCTTTGCACAGACACAGCGGAGACCTGAAACGCACCAATGGAATTCAAAATACCCTACCGCACACTGTTATCTCCTTGGAGTAACACGTTGAAAGATGAGTGATGTTTGGCATCTCTTTCAAGAACTTCTTGGTCTCATGCAAGAGCTGTAGCACATAGCGACTGTGAAGCTGCTGAAACAGCAAATCGAGTGTCAAAGGTACCAACATAAGCTGCAGAACTAAACAACTAGATAGAGTACAGTGATAAAACAGTCATCCTACAGCTCCTGTAACCTAGAGGCCTAGGCTAAAATTCAGAGAACATGACTTCAATTCTGACCATGGAAGTTTGAGAATTTAAATATTGTTTACAAAAAATTTGCATATAAAAAGATAGTATCATTAAACCAAAAAAACATGGTAGTTATTGTCATGAATGGATGAGAACCCCCTGTAAACTGTGTTTTGTGCATTTGAGTATTAATGTCAACCACCATTTTGTATAGCATGTTAAGTTCTGGCTGGGTTCCACTTGTTAAAATGGAGGATAGATAGATCATGGGACAGCAACTTGAAAGGGTCCAGTTTTAAGACCCAGGAAACTCCGATCTAACCTGCCGAGACTTGAAACTGTAAGAGTGGGTTTTCAATCCACAGCTGCCTTTGGTTCAGATTAGCCCAGTTGCCTTATGCTGCATACCTCTCTCTAAGACACAGCCTTCAAGAAGCCAGAAAATTAAAGATACAGACTGCAAACAATGAAGAAAATTAAAGACACAATCTGCAGAAATAGCAAGAAAACCTGTTTTCTGCTAGCTTCCTCTCCATCTAAGAAAAAGGTGACTTCAGCCAAATCAAGCTACCTCCATTTACTTTTGAGGGTGCAAAGAAGAAATTTGTAAGAGAAGAGATATTTCCAACAGCTCCTCCCCCAATTCGGCACTTCCAGTCAGTTAATCTCCAATATTTGGACTCTTTTTGATAATTTAAACGGACACTAGTTTTAACTGAAATTCATGTTGGTTTATAGTTTTATTTAGTAAATGTCCTTGCCTTTTTATGTCTTTAACCTTTCCCTGAACGTTTGTAAGTGTGCATGGCGAAGTTAAACCCCTTCCCGAGTTTGAGTGTGTAAACAAACGCAAATTCTTTGATGTAACTCGAACAACCGTGTTGTTGTTGCAGTCATTTATCAGGATTTAAGGGAGGGAAAGAAATTCAATCACAAATCTATTTCCAGACAGGTGGTTGAAAAAACAGGGAAATTTGTTCAGAGAGAAAAAGATTAACTACCTGTTCGTAACATTATAAAAACCCAACCGGTACACTATGGGTGGAATTTTATGCTCTCCCCCGCAGCGGGTTTGGAGGTGGGGCGAACATAAAATCAGGTGGGATGGTGGGGGTGGGGGGGTGGGGTGGGGGGGTTGGTGGTGTGGGAGGGAGGCACGCCACCTTCCGGCCTCTGCTCTCAACTGGGTAATTAACCCCCAATTAAAGGCCTCTTTCCGCCACAGCCACAATTACCCATGAGGCAGGCGGCCCTGTCAGCACATGGGAAGCACGGCATGATAAACCGTGCGGGCCGCTTCCCAGCTGCAGGATGCATTGGGGGAGGTTACCTCATTCAAAGGCACTTAGTGGCTGAACGAAGGAGCCGGCATCAGGAAGGGGAGGGCCACTGAGGGCCAACGCCCTGAACTTGCTGCCGAACCTCATACCCCCTCCCCCACACCTCCATGACCCCCACCCCGTGAGACCCCTGCCACCTTGACCTACCTTGAGCCTGGTTCGAATGCCGCTCTTTGGTCTCTGGTCACTGCAGTTACAGCAGCAGCCACCGCCTCTACGATGGCGCTGCAGCTGCTGGCCTCTGATTGGCTGACAGCTCTGCAAGGACAGAACTTGTGGCAACGGGGTCCTAAACCCGATGGAAGGCCCGCCATTGTCAAGTGCCTGATTGGCAGTAAATCAGGCAGGCCTTCCGGAAAAGAGACAACGTAGGGATCTTGGCATCAGTTTCCCCCAATGTTGAGATCCCACCGTCAGCATAAAATTCCACCCTTATATGTCCTTTAGGGAAGGAGACCTGTTGTCTTTACCCAGACTGACCAATACGTCACTGCCCTCTGCAGTGGACTAATCAGTCACTCGGTTATATCAGGAATAAAACTAGATAGATCGTCCGGCTGTGATCTAAGCATCAAATCAGGAGATGACTAAGGTAAACACAGCCCAGTCAGCTCTGGAAAGCATCTGGGGACTGGTGCTAAAGTTGGGAGTACAGTCCCACAGATTATTCGAGCAACAGTCTGACACAGACATACTAACAGAATCATATCAACTTCCCAGACTCCTCCATCACCACCACAGAGGTGGCAGAGAGAGCTATACAATCGGGTGGGAATGGCCAATAACTCTGGACCCCATGAAATCTCATGTCATCAGGTCAAACATGAGCAATGAAACCTCCTGCTGATTCCCACCTACCACCCTCCCTCAGCTGTTGAATCAGTACTCCTCCATGTTGAATACCACTTGGAAGAAGCACTAAGGGTAGCAAGGACACAGAATGTGCTCTGGGTGGGGGATTTCTATGTCCATTACCAAGACTAGCACCACTACTGACAGAGCTGCCTGAGTTCTATAGGACATATCTGCTAGACCAGGCCTGCAACAGGTGGTAGAAGAATAAACATGAGGGAAAAAACTGCTTGACCTCGTCCTCACCAATCGACCTGTCCATGACAGTATTAGTGGGTGTGACCACCATACAGTCTTTGTGAAGACTAAGTCCTGTCTTCGCATTGAGGACACCCTCCATCATGTTGTGTGGCACTACCACTATGCTGAGAGTCGCCTCACAACCTTTGGATATGCCCCAAGCACCAACAATGACAATATGAACAGCCAGTTCTGTGGACACCCATGCCAATCCCGCATCGGATGCCTCAGTCAAGAGAGGACCCACAGAAGATGATAAAATCATTTACAGCTTGGACATACTCTAACAATGAGGAGTCTACCATGACCGCCATGCTAAATGGAATAGATTCCAAACAGATCTAGCAGCTCAAAACTCAGCATCCATGAGGTGCTGTGGACCATCAGCAGCAGCAGAATTGTATTCAACCACAATCTGTAACCTCAAGGCCTGGCATATCCCCCTCTCTACCATTACCATCAAGCCGAGGGACCAACCCTGGGTCAATAAGGAGTGTAGGAGGGCATGCCTGGAGCAGCACCAGTATGCCCAAAAATGAGGTGCCAATTTAGTGAAGCTACAACACAGGACTACATGTATGCTAAACAGTGGAAGCCACATGCAATAAACAGAGCGTTCCCACAATGAATGGATCAGATCATAACTTTACAGTCCTGCCACATCCAGTCGTGAATGGTGGTGGACAATTAGCAAGGAAGCTCCACAAACGTCCCCATCCTCAATTATGGGGGAGCCCAGCACGTGAGTGCAAGAGACAGGCTGAAGAATTTGCAACCATCTTCAGCCAGAAGTGCCCCATCACAGATGCCAGTCTTCAGCCAATTCGATTCACTCCACGTGATATCAAGAAACAGCTTGTTTCTCTGGACATAGCAAAGGCTATGGGCCATGAGAATATCCTGGCTGTAATACTAAAGATTTGTGCTCTAGAACTTGCTGCGCCCCTAGTCAAGCTGTTCCAGTACAGATACAACGTTGGCCTCTACCTGGCAGTGTGGAAGATTGTCCAGTTATGTCCTATCTACAAAAAGCAGGACAAATCTAACCTAGTGAATTACTACTCCATCAGTCAAATCTCAAATCAAATGCAAAGTGATGGAAGGCATCACTACCTGAAAGGGCAGTAGAGGCAGAAACCCTCAACTCATTTAAAAAGGTGTCTGGATATGCACCTGAAGTCCCATAACCCCTAGGGATATGGACCAACTGCTGGAAAATGGGATTAGGATAGATGGCTCGCTTTTTGGCCATGCAGACACATGGGCAGAGTGGCCTCTTCGATGCCATAAATTTTTCTAAATTTTCCAAATATTCCAAACATCGGAAAAAAGAGGAATGTACAGGGATGAGGGGAGAGGGCGAGGGAGTTGCAGTATGCGATTTGTTCTTTCGGAGGGCCAGCAAGGAAACAATGGGTCAAATGGCCTCCTTCTGTGTTATAACAATTCTTTGATTCTATGACAGTGCTACTCCATAAGTGAGGGCGAGATTCAAATACAGGTCCCAAAAGACAAAGGGCAGTTCTAATACAGTGTGGCAGCCAATCCTGCTCTACTGGAGATAATGTCAGTACTCTTCACCCTTTCAGGCTGTGCTCATTGAACCGACATTACATTGAGCTGCGACTGCAGACTTAGTCTTACACAGGCTGTGGTGTGCTGTACCCCTGCAATGTCATACACCAATGCCCATGACATCAGTAAATATTGCCCTGAATCTAGATGGGATCATAGTGACTCACTTGCTGTTGTTTGAATGCTTTAAGCAATGTATTGGCATCTGTGGCTGTAAGGGGAAAAGAGAGTCGAGGCCCCATATAGGAATCAGGAACCTTGATGCTTTTATATTCCGGCACTTTGTCAGTCTCTGAATTGTCACACGCGTTCCCTGATGGGTTCAGCAGCTGGGAAAGCAAGTCTGGAAAAGAAAAGTACACAATGGGATATGTCGACAGCAAATGTACATTACTAACTCTCAATGAATGCAACCAGTAATGCAGGCACATCAAAACCTGTAAAAATTGTTTTATAAGCAATGATTTGCACCTTAGAAACATAGAACATAGAAAAATAGGAGCAGGAGTAGGCCATTCGGCCCTTCGAGCCTGCGCTGCCATTCAATACGATCATGGCTGATTGTCCAAACTCAGTACCCTGTTCCTGCTTTCTCCCCGTATCCCTTGATCCCATTAGCCCTAAGAACTATATCTAACTCTTTCTTGAATATATTTAAATGATTTGGCTCAACTACTTTCCGTGGTAGAGAATTCTACAGGTCCACCACTCTCTGGGTGAAGATATCCCTCCTCATTTCAGTCCTAAATGGCTTACCCCTTATCCTTAGACTGTGACCCCTGGTCCTGGACTCCGCCACCATCGGGAACATCCTTCCTGCATCTAGTCTGTCCAGCCCTGGTAGAAGTTTGTAGGGTTCTATGAGATCCCCTCTCATTCTTCTAAACTTTAGCGAATACAAGCCTAATCGACCCAATCTCTCTTCATACATCAGTCCTGCCATCTCAGGAATCAGTCTGGTGAACCTTCACTGCACTCCCTCCATAGCAAGAACATCCTTCCTCAGATAAGGAGACCAAAACTGCACACAATACTTCAGATGTGGTCTCACCAAGGCCTTGTATAATTGCAGCAAGACATCCTTGCTCCTGTACTCGAATCGTCTCATTATGAAGGCCAGCATACTATTTGCCTTCTTAACTGCCTGCTGCACCTGCATGCTTACTCTCAGCGACTGGTGTACAAGGACACTCAGGTCTCGCTGAACCTCTCCCTCTCCCAATCTATCGCCATTCAGATAATAATCTGCCTTTCTGCTTTTGCCACCAAAGTGGATAACCTCACATTTATCCACATTATACTGCATCTGCCATGTATTTGCCCACTCACTCAACCTGTCCAAATCACACTGGAGCTTCTCTGCATCTTCCTCACAACTCACACTCTCACCCAGCTTTGTGTCATCTGCAAACTTGGATATATTACATTTAATTCCATCATCTATATCATTAATATATATTGTAAATAGCTGGGGTCATAGCACTGATCCCTGCGGTACCCCAATAGTCACTGCCTGCCACTCGGAAAAAAACCCGTTTATTCCTACTCTTTGTTTCCTGTCTGTCAACCAGTTTTCTATCCATATCCGTACCTTACCTCCAATCCCATGTGCTTTAATTTTGCACGCTAATCTCTTACGTGGGACCTTATCGAAAGCCTTCTGAAAGTCCAAATACACCACATCCATTGGCTCTCCCTTATCTATTATATTAGTTACATCCTCAAAAATTTCCATTAGATTTGTCAAGCATGATTTCCCTTTCGTAAATCCATGTTGACTTTGTCCGATCCTGTCACTGTTTTCCAAGTGCTCTGCTATTACATCTTTTATAATGGACTCTAGCATTTTCCCCACTACTGATGTCAGGCTAACCAGTCTATAATTTTCTGTTTTCTCTCTACCTCCTTTTGAAATAGTGAGGTTACATTAGCTACCCTCCAATCCATTGGAACTGTTCCAGAGTCTATAGAATTGTGAAAAGTGACCAGCAATGCATCTACTATTTCTAGGGCCACTTCCTTAAGTACTCTGGGATGTAGATTATCAGGCCCTGGGGATTTATCAGACGTCAATCCCATCAATTTCCCTAACACCATTTCCCTACTAAGTCTGATTTCATACAGTTCCTCCTTGTCACTAGACCCTATGTTCCCCAACATTTCTGGGAGGTAATTTGTGTCCTCCTTTGTGAAGACAGAACCAAGATATGCATTTAATTTCTTTGTTCCCCATTATAAATTCCCCCGTTTCTGACTGTAAGGGACCCACATTTGTCTTCACTACTATTTTTCTCTTCACATATCTATAGAAGCTTTTCAGTCAGTTTTTATGTTCCCCGCAAGCTTACTCTCATACTCTATTTTCCCCTTCTTAATCAATCCCTTTGTCCTCCTTTGCTGAATTCTAAACTGCTCCCAATCCTCAGGTTTGCTGCTTGTTCTGGCCATTTTATATTTCTCCTCCTTGGATCTAATACTATCCCTAATTTCTTTTACAAAAGCAAAATACTGCGGATGCTGGAAATCTGAAATACCTGGAAACCTTTTTTTTTGCATTTATTTCCTTTCATCTTAGTTTGTTCAGTTTGCTTACCCATTGTTTTTTTTCATGTTTGCACTTGTTGCTGTTCAATATTCAGTCCGTTAACACCTATTCTGCACTAATGCTTTGTCTTTTAACACACCATTAACATATTGTTTGCCTTTGCTCCATGACCTTTTGGTCAGCTATGTGGCCTTGTCCAATCTGCACCTTCTCCTTTGTTATCTCTTGCCCCACCCCCACCTCACTTGCTTATAACCTGCGACATTTTTAATATTTGTCAGTTCCGAAGAAGGGTCACTGACCAGAAACGTTAACTCTGCTTCTCTTTCCACAGATGCTGCCAGACCTGCTGAGTGGTTCCAGCATTTCTTGTTTTTATCCCTAATTTCTTTTGTTAGCCACGGTTGAGCAATCCTTCCTGTTTTATTTTTGTGCCAGACAGGAATGAACAATTGTAATTCATCCATGTGCTCTTTAAATGCTAGACATTGCCTATCCACTGTCAACCCTTTAAGTAACGTTCCCTAATCTATCATAGCCAACTCACGCCTCATACCATCATAGTTTACTTTATTTAGATTCAGGACCCTAGTCTCAGAATCAACTCCCTTTCTCTCCATCTTAATGAAGAATTCTATCATGCTCTGGTCACTCTTCCCCAAGGGACCCCGCACAACAAGATTGTTAACTAACCCTTTCTCATTACACAAAACCCAGTCTAGGATGGCCTGTTCTCTGGTTGGTTCCTCAACGTATTGGTCCAAAAACCATTATGTACACACTCCAAGAATTCCTCCTCTACAGTATTATTGCTAATTTGATTTGCCCAATCTATATGTAGATTAAAATCACCCATAATTACAGTTGCACCCTTATCGCATGTGTCTCTAATTTTCTGTTTAATGCCACCCTCTACATCACCACTGTGTTTGGGGGTCTATATACAACCCCCACCAACGTTTTCTGCCCCTTGATGTTTCTTAGCTCCACCCATACAGATTCCACATCAGGATTCTCTGAGCTAATATCCTCCCTCACTATTGTGTTGATTTTCGCCTTTACTAGTAATGCTACTCCACCTCCTTTCCCTTTTTGCTTGTCCTTCCTAAGTATTGAATACCCCTGGATGTTCAGTTCCCATCCTTGGTCACCCTGCAGCCATGTCTCCGTCATCGCAACTATATCGTATCCAGTTACATCTATTTACGCGGTTAATTGAGTGTGTGAGAGTGTGTTTCTGAATTACATACTGGCAGCAGAAATATTCAGCAATGGTTGTACTTGGGCAAAGGGGGTGCTACAGTCTCGGTCATATCCCCACACTATGAGCCTGATCTTGTTCTCCTCATGATGTTGGGTTCCGTGGTGGAGGGGATGCCGGAGATTCGGAGTAGCAGTGGCTGCCACAGAACCCAATGCCGGGATTGCCGGTTCCAATCTCCCAGGGGGCAACGAAGCTCCATGGCAGCACCTCCGCTGCTCTGCAACGGGACCCTACTTTAAATATGACAAGTACCTCTTTGCATCCATTTGGATGTAATGCACTGTGATCTTCCCATCCATTCCCAATCTTGAGCTCAATGCGTGGCACTCACACGCCTTCACTTTCCCATCCATGAGAAGCTGGTGCCACTGAGGAGGGGAAGGGGTCAACACTATTATTTTATGGATAAAGGGGGGAGGGGAAACTCTGCATTTGGATACACTGTTTACAGGGCTGGCAGACTTTTAAAAATGGCACCAGCACCTGCATGGGGTGACGCCATTCACGGCATCGCCAATGCCGCCCCCCCCACCTGATTGGGGGGGGGTGTCAGCAGTCAACATGGTATGTGGCCGCCCACCACATAATCGCAGTGGCGCAGCCACATGGGTCACGTGCGGGATGGCCACCATGTTCTGTGACCACTCCCACCTGTGGGATGACAAAATCCAGCCCTATATCCTAACCGGGATTGCACCATTCCTCACTGTTCCTATCTACTTTCTGTTTGGGCATTTCGTGTTGACCAAAGTAATCAAGCATTAGTCATTATTGTATGGCTTTTTGTCTATTTTTGGGCAGATAAACAGCATATGAAACTAATCTAAATAACATTGAGTAAGGCGATTTTATGTGTTTCTTTTTTACACCATGAATATTTGCTCTGTAAAGTGATGTTGTTTCCTTGAAAGAGGAGTTCTTAGAAGAACTGGCAGACCTCAACGTTTTGAGCAGCGTACTCTGCTCATCATCTAGAGAAATAACTGGAACAGGGAGAAACAGGGGTTTATATTTATATATGTGGTGGACAATGGGAACATGGGCAGGATCTTACTGCTGATAGGTCCTATCATGGAACATAATTAGCCAATCAATAGCAACAAGAACATGTAATGACCTATCAGCAGATCCGTACCTATCATAGGTACAGACCTATTGGAGCAGGCTGGACTCTGATGTCACTGACTGTGTACAGACCTATTGGAGCGGGCTGGACTCTGATGTCACTGACTGTGTACAGACCTATTGGAGCAGGCTGGACTCTGATGTCACTGACCGTGTACAGACCTATTGAAGCGGGCTGGACTCTGATGTCACTGACCGTGTACAAACTTATTGGAGCAGGCTGGACTCTGATGTCACTGACCGTGCACAGACCTATTGGAGCGGGCTGGACTCTGATGTCACTGACCGTGTACAGACCTATTGGAGCGGGCTGGACTCTGATGTCACTGACCGTGTACAGACCTATTGGAGCGGGCTGGACTCTGCTGTCACTGACCGTGTTCAGCCCTATTGGAGCGGGCTGGACTCTGATGTCACTGACCGTGTACAGACCTATTGGAGCGGGCTGGACTCTGATGTCACTGACCGTGTACAGCCCTATTGGAGCGGGCTGGACTCTGATGTCACTGACCGTGTACAGACCTATTGGAGCGGGCTGGACTCTGATGTCACTGACCGTGTACAGACCTATTGGAGCGGGCTGGACTCTGATGTCACTGACCGTGTACAGACCTATTGGAGCGGGCTGGACTCTGATGTCACTGACCGTGGACAGACCTATTGGAGCGGGCTGGACTCTGATGTCACTGACCGTGTACAGACCTATTGGAGCGGGCTGGACTCTGATGTCACTGACCGTGTACAGACCTATTGGAGCGGGCTGGACTCTGATGTCACTGACCGTGGACAGACCTATTGGAGCGGGCTGGACTCTGATGTCACTGACCGTGTACAGACCTATTGGAGCGGGCTGGACTCTGATGTCACTGACCGTGTACAGACCTATTGGAGCGGGCTGGACTCTGATGTCACTGACCATTTACAGCCCTATTGGAGCGGGATGGACTCTGATGTCACTAACCGTGCACAGCCCTATTGGAGCAGGCTGGACTCTGATGTCACTGACCGTGCACAGCCCTATTGGAGCGGGCTGGACTCTGAGTCACTGACCGTGCACAGCCCTATTGGAGCGGGCTGGACTCTGATGTCACTGACCGTGTACAGACCTATTGGAGTGGGCTGGACTCTGATGTCACTGACCGTGTACAAACCTATTGGAGCGGGCTGGACTCTGATGTCACTGACCGTGTACAGACCTATTGGAGCGGGCTGGACTCTGAGTCACTGACCGTGTACAGACCTATTGGAGCGGGCTGGACTCTGATGTCACTGACCGTGTACAGACCTATTGGAGTGGGCTGGACTCTGATGTCACTGACCGTGTACAAACCTATTGGAGCGGGCTGGACTCTGATGTCACTGACCGTGTACAGACCTATTGGAGTGGGCTGGACTCTGATGTCACTGACCGTGTACAAACCTATTGGAGCGGGCTGGACTCTGATGTCACTGACCGTGTACAGACCTATTGGAGTGGGCTGGACTCTGAGTCACTGACCGTGTACAAACCTATTGGAGCGGGCTGGACTCTGATGTCA
Organism: Heterodontus francisci; assembly: GCF_036365525.1. Lineage (NCBI taxonomy): Eukaryota > Metazoa > Chordata > Chondrichthyes > Heterodontiformes > Heterodontidae > Heterodontus > Heterodontus francisci. The sequence goes on along the minus strand of NC_090380.1, from coordinate 9,826,391 downwards.
CTGACCGTGTACAGACCTATTGGAGCGGGCTGGACTCTGATGTCACTGACCGTGTACAGACCTATTGGAGCAGCCTGGACTCTGATACCTCGCCTCATTGCTCATTGTTCACCAGTGAGACTGTTGACAGCTCAGACCAGAAACTGAGGCTGGGATCTGCCTGACCAGTGTGGCTCTGTACCAGGGTTGCTAACCCAGGTTGGACATATTCCTGGAGGTTTCATCCCATGACCTGCAGACTGCAAACACCAGTGCACCACTCTCCACCCCCCAACAAGCTCTACTGCTATTGGTCACCTGACACCTGCATCCCTCATGGCATCACCATCTTCCCCAATCCCTTCATTATCTCATTGACTTACAATCAAGAATCATCCAGTCAGCCATTTCACCATCTGATATATTTATAACGAATAAAAGTGTTCAAAAGAAAAATTTTAAAAATTGTTTGCAGCCTTATGATTGTTTCTCTTGTTTGTTTGCCGCAGTGTCCTGGAGATTAATTGTTAACTCCTGGAGATTCTGGGGCAGTCTTGGATGTTTGCAATCCTAGGCAGTACCACTGTCATGCTCTTCAATTCATCCCATCAGCCATCTGGGAGAGGGTGGGGTGCTTATGGAGACAACATTAAACATCACCCTGAACCAGAGTAGGACTCCCTCAGCACAGTTTAAAATTTCTTAGATTCAATTACGAAGGTAGCCAAAAAACAGAAACTAGGAAAAGAAACTAAAAACACAATGAGAATTACTTCTGCACAATTTCACAACATCTTTTTGAACCAACTGATATTTGTTTCCCAAAATTTAGTGGAATAATTACACTTTTGTGAACTGTCAATGAGGGATCAGAGAAGGTAGCTCAATCTCAAGGATAGCGACACTGGGTAATTGTTGGTCACCTGAACACTGATGTTTGAAGGTTGCCAAACAGCACACATCCCTCTCGGCCCTGATTACTATTATTTGCAGTAACTGATGCTTTTCACATTGCTAAAGAGCTCATGTATCGCACAAGCTTGAACCTGTGCGCGTTTAGTTTCCAGGCAAGAGGGCGATGAGGACAAAAGCAAACTGAACAAAAGCAAACGTCCACTTCAAGGGAAATGGACCTGGTCAAATAAAGAGCATCACATTAAGGACAGAAGGCAAGGTGGGATGGGGAGAGTCAGAGGTAGAGATTAAACAGGGATAAGAGGCAACGGTAAATATTTATTGTTTTTAACATTCTTTTACTATTTATTTTTCTATTTACTTATTGGTGTTGTTTCTAAACTTGTGAAATAGTGTTGACTTTGGGTAGCTCTGATCTGCTTGACAGAACAGTGAGATACATGGTCTTGACATAGACATGACTGAACACACGGGCCGGAATTTTACCACTGCCACCTCTTTCTCCCCCCCCCACAGGGGCAGGCTGATGGTGGGGGATGGGGATGGGGTCATAAAATTGAGTGGGAGGCAGTGGGGGACCATTCCCAAAGCCTTCCCGCCCTCGCAGCAATTTTATGACAGGCGCCGGGGGTGAGAAACAGCCCTCCCACCCCAGGTCAATCAAGGCCCTAAGTGGCCAATTAAAGGCCTCCTCCCACTCTCGGTACTTCTGCTGGGACGGAGAGCTGCTGGCCCGCTGATTGGCCAGCAGCTCTTAGAGGCGGGACTTCCTGCCTCAGAAAGGCAGAAGTCCCGCCCAAGGCCAATTAAGGGCCTGGGCCACATAAAATCCAGGGGTGGCTCCCCAGGCCCGGTGGAGGCAGGCTTGCCCCCAACCTTTTAGCTGGTGCACAGGGCCTTCCACCCAACATAAAATTCCAGTGATTATGTGGGCTAAGCATGGCCAACATTTCAGATTTAATCTCATTTTAACTGAACAGGCAGACCCACTGTAACCTCCTGCCTATTGGGAGTTGTGTCTGGGATGCAGATTAAAACCTCCCAGCTCTGACCTTCCTTATTGTTTAAATTTTTACTGCCACATATCAGACCATTGTTGAGGCTCCTGCAAAAGACAGGCTGGGGCCTAGTTAACATTCAAAAGCCATGACCTGAAGACATCATCAGCATCACAGCCTAGAATGAACTAGGGGAGGCAGTGGCATAGTGGTATTATCACTGGACTAGTAACCCAGAGACCCAGGGTATTGGTCTGGGGACATGGGTTCAAATCCCACCTCATAGCCAGTCGAGTCAAGTCTGCTCTGGAGCTGGTGATTCACCCCGATCAGACCTGTACTGTATGCGGCAGGAAGATCTCTGATAGCCTCGCGCTACTCAGGGATACGATCGCCTACGTACGGGACAGGAGGGTGGACACCTGCCTCATCAGTCTGGACCAGGAGAAGGCTTTTGACAGGATATCGCACACCTACATGATGGACGTGCTTTCCAAAATGGGGTTTGGGGAGGGAATCTGCAATTGGATCCAACTGCTCTACACAAACATCAGTAGCGCAGTGTCAATCAACGGGTGGGAATCTGAATGTTTCCCGATCAAATCTGGAGTCAGACAGGGCTGTCCTCTGTCCCCGGTCTTGTTTGTTTGCTGTATTGAACCCTTTGCTGAGTCTATTAGGAAGGATGCGAGCATAAGAGGGGTGACAATCCCAGGCAGCGGAGGCACTCAGGTCAAAACCTCCCTGTACATGGATGACGTCGCCGTCTTCTGCTCGGATCCGCTGTCCGTGCGCAGACTGATGAGCATCTGCGACCAGTTCGAACTGGCCTCGGGAGCCAAAGTTAACCACGGCAAGAGCGAGGCCATGTTCTTTGGGAACTGGGCTGACCGATCCTTTGTCCCCTTCACCGTCAGGTCAGATTACCTGAAGGTGCTGGGGATATGGTTCGGAAGGGCCGGGGCGTGCACCAAAACATGGGAGGAGCGAGTAGCCAAGGTACGACAAAAGTTGGGCATGTGGGGGCAGCGATCTCTCTCCATTGTGGGTAAGAACCTGGTCATCAGGTGCGAGGCGCTCACGTTGTTGCTCTACGTGGCGCAGGTCTGGCCCATACCCCACTCCTGCGCCATGGCAGTCACCCGAGCCATTTTCCACTTCGTCTGGGGATCTAAAATGGACCGGGTCCGGAGGGACACGATGTTCAAATCTCTGGACATGGACGGGAAAAATGTACCCAACGTGGCCCTCATCCTGATGACCACCTTCGTGTGCGGCTGCATCAAGCTATGTGTAGATCCCCAGTACGCAAACTCCAAGTGTCACTACGTGCTGAGGTTCTATCTGTCCCCGGTGTTGCGAAGGATGGGCCTGGTCACATTGCCGCGGAACGCACCATGCAGTTGGGAGGCGCCGTACCACCTATCCTTCGTGGAGCAGTTTCTGCGGAAAAACACCTTTGACCACCGGTCCATCAGGCAGTGGTCTGCACGGAATGTCCTCAAGGCCCTACGGGAAAAGGAAACGGTGGATCCTGTCGGATGGTTCCCCGAGCAGACCGTCAAAGTCATTTGGCGGAATGCCTCATCACCAGAACTTTCAAACAAGCACCAAGACGTAGCTTGGCTGGTGGTGAGAAGGGCCCTCCCCGTCAGATCCTTCATGCACACCCGAAGTCTCGCCCCCTCCGCACAGTGCCCCCGCGTTGGCTGTGGTGGGGAAGAGACGGTCGCCCACCTCCTCCTGGAATGTGCCTTTGCAAAGCAGGTGTGGAAAGAGATGCAGTGGTTTTTGTCAAGGTTCATCCCAAGCAGCTCTGTAACACAGGAGTCTGTGCTCTACGGGCTGTTCCCAGGGACGCACACCGAGACAAACATCAACTGCTGCTGGAGGACTATCAATTCGGTGAAAGACGCCCTTTGGTCTGCCCGAAACTTGCTGGTCTTCCAGCGCAAAGAGTTGTCCACAACCGAGTGTTGCAGACTGGCACATTCCAAGGTCCAGGACTACGTGCTGAGGGACGCACTAAAGCTTGGGGCAGCCGCAGCAAAGGCTCAATGGGGAAAGACCACAGTGTAAGGTTCCCCTACCAAGCTGGACTGAGGGGCTGGATCCATGGGAAACCCCTCGAACTGTATCGTTAATATTCTCAATTGCTGTAAATGTAAAACTGTAATTGACATGACAATTGTGAAACGGAAGGGTCGGGAAGAAACTCATGACAGTATTGAAGGAAACTGATCTCCCTTGCAATGTTTGTATTTTTTGGTGCTGTTTGGAAACTGTTTGGCAATGTAATTTTTACAGATTTTTATGAATAAAGTATATTTTGGAAAAAAAAAACCACGGCAGAAGGTGGAATTTGAATTCAGTTAATAAATCTGGAATTAAAAAGCTAGTCTAATGATGGCTATGAAACCATTGTCATTGTTGTAAAAACTAATGTCCTTTCGGGAAGGAAATCTGCTGTCCTTACCTGGTCTGGCCTACCTGTGACTCCAAACCCACAGCGATGTGGTTAACTCTTACATGCCCTCTGAAATGGCCTAGCAAGCCACTCAGTTGTACCTAACCGCAACAAAGTCAATAAAAAGGAATGAAACCGGACGCACCACCCGGCATCGACCTAGGCACCAACAACGGCAACCCAGCCCTGTTGACCCTGCAAAGTCCTCCCTACTAACATGCCAAAGTTGGGAGATCTGTCCCACAGACTAGTCAAGCAACAGCCTGACAGTCATACTCACGGAATCATACCTGACAGACAATGTCCCAGACACTGCCATCATCATCTCCGGGTATGTCCTGTCCCACCGGCACTGTGGCGGCATGGTGGTATATAGTAGGGAGGGAGTTGCCCTGGGAGTCCTCAACATCGACTCTGGACTCTGGCACAGTGGTTAGCACCGCAGCCTCACAGCTCCAGTGACCCGGGTTCAATTCTGGGTACTGCCTGTGTGGAGTTTGCAAGTTCTCCTTGTGTCTGCGTGGGTTTCCTCCGGGTGCTCCAGTTTCCTCGCACTGCCAAAGACTCGCAGGTTGATAGGTAAATTGGCCATTATAAATTGTCCCTAGTATAGGTAGGGGAAAATAGGGACAGGTGGGGATGTGGTAGGAATATGGGATTAGTGTAGGATTAGTATAAATGGGTGGTTGATGGTCGGCACAGACTCGGTGGGCCGAAGGGCCTGTTTCAGTGCTGTATCTGTAAATAAAATAAATAAAATAAAAAAGAAGTCTCATGGCATCAGGTCAAACATGGGCAAAGAAACCTCCTGCTAATTACCACCTACCGCCCTCCCTCAGCTGATGAGTCAGTACTCCATGTTGAACAGCATTTGGAGGAAGCACTGAGGGTGGCAAGGGCACAAAATTTACTCTGGGTGGGGGACTTCAATATCCATCACCAACAGTGGCTCGGTAGCATCACAACTGACCGAGCTGGCCAAGTCCTAAAGGACATACCTGCTAGACTGGGTCTGCGGCAGGTTGTGAGGGAACCAACAAGAGGGAAAAATATACTTGACCTCGTCCTCACAAATCTGCCTGCCGCAGATGCATCTGTCTATGACAGTATTGGTAGGAGTGACCACCGCACAGTCCTTGTGGAGCCGAAGTCCCGCCTTCACATTGAGGATACCCTCCTTCGTGTTGTATGGCACCATCATCGTGCTAAATGGGATAGATTTTGAACAGATCTAGCAATGCAAAACTGGTCATCCATGAGGCGTTGTGGGCCATTAGCAGCAGCAGAATTGTACTCAACCACAATCTGTAATCTCATGGCCTGGCATATCCCCCACTCTACCATTACGATCAAGCCAGGAGACCAACCCTGGTTCAATGAAGAGTGCAGGAGGGCATGCCAGGAGCAGCACTTGCATACCTCAAAATGAGGTGACAACCTGGTGAAGCTACAACCCAGGACTACTTGTATGCCAAACTGCGTAAGCAGCATGCTATAGACAGAGCTAAGCAATCCCATAACCAACAGATCAGATCTAAGCTCTGCAGTCCTGCCACATCCAGCTGTGAATGGTGGTGGACAATTAAACAACTAACTGGAGGAGGTGGCTCCACAAATATCCCCATCCTCAATGATGGGGAGCCCAGCACATCAGTGCGAAAGATAAGGCTGAAGCCAGAAGTGCCAAGTTGATGATCCATCTCGGCCTCCTCCTGAAATCCCCAGCATTACAGATACCAGTCTTCAGCCAATTCGATTCACTCCGCGTGATATCAAGAAACGACTGAAGGCACTGGATACTGCAAAGGCTATGGGCCCTGACAGTATTCTGGCAATAGTACTGAAGTCCTGTGCTCCAGAGCTTGCCGCACCCAAAGCCAAGCTGTTCCAGTACAGCTACAACACTGGCATCTACTCTGCAATGTGGAAAATTGCCCAGATATGTCCTGTACACAAAAAGCAGGACAAGTCCAACCCGGCCAATTACTGCCCCATCAGTCTACTCTCAATCATCAGTAAAGTGATGGAAGGTGTCATGAAAAGTGGCACTTTGAGCAATAACCTGCTCAGTGATGCTCAGTTTGGGTTCCGCCAGGGCCACTCAGCTCCTGATCTCATTACAGCCTTGATTCAAACATGGACAAAAGAGCTGAACTCAAGAGGTGAGGTGAGAGTGACTGCCCTTGACATCAAGGCAGCATTTGCTGCCTGTGTGGAGTTTGCAAGTTCTCCCTGTGTCTGCGTGGGTTTTCTCCGGGTGCTCCGGTTTCCTCCCACAAGCCAAAAGACTTGCAGGTTAATAGGTAAATTGGCCATTATAAATTGTCACTAGTATAGGTAGGTGGTAGGGAAATATAGGGACAGGTGGGGATGTTTGGTAGGAATATGGGATTAGTGTAGGATTAGTATAAATGGGTGGTTGATGTTCGGCACAGACTCGGTGGGCCGAAGGGCCTGTTTCAGTGCTGTATCTCTAATCTAATTTGACCGAGTATGGCATCAAGGAGCCCTAGCAAAACTGAGGTCAATGGGAATCAGGGGGAAAACCCTCCACTGGCTGGAGTCATACCTAGCACAAAGAAAGCTGGTTGTGGTTGTTGGAGGTCAATCATCTGAGCTCCAGGACATCACTGCAGGAGTTCCTCAGAGTAGTGTCCTAGGCACAACCATCTTCAGCAGCTTCATCAATGACCTTCCTTCAATATTAAGGTCGGAAATGGGGATGCTCGCTGATGATTGCACAATGTTCAGCACCATTCGTGACTCCTCAGATACTGAAGCAGTCCGTGTAGAAATGCATCAAGACCTGGACAATATCCAGGCTTGGGCTGATAAGTGGCAAGTAACATTCGCGCCACACAAGTGCCAGGCAATGACCATCCAACAAGAGAGAATCTAGCCATCTCCCCTTGACATGCAACGGCATTACCATCACCCACTATCAACATCCTAGGGGCTACCATTGACCAGAAACTGAACTGGAGTAGCCATATAAATACTGCATGGCTACAAGAGAAGGTCAGAGGCTAGGAATCCTGCGGTGAGGAACTCACCTCCTGACTCCCCAAAGCCCGTCCACCATCTACAAGGCACAAGTCAGGAGTGTGATGGAATACTCTCCACTTGCCTGGATGGGTGCAGCTCCAACAACACTCAAGAAGCTCGACACCATCCAGGACAAAGCAGCCCGCTTGATTGGCACCCCATCTACAAACACTCACTCCCTCCACCACCATCACACAGTGGCAGCAGTGTGTACCATCTACAAGATGCACTGCAGCAATGCACCAAGGCTCCTTTGAAAGCACCTTCAAACCCGTGACCTTTACCAACTAGAAGGACAAGGGCAGCAGATGCATGGGAACACCACCACCTGCAAGTTCCCCTCCAAGCCACACACCATCCTGACTTGGAACTATATCGCCGTTCCTTCACGTTCGCTGGGTCAAAATTCTGGAACTCCCTTCCTTACAACACTGTGGGTGTACCTACCTCACATGGACTGCAGTAGTTCAAGAAGGCAGCTCACCACCTTCTCAAGGGCAATTAGGGATGGGCAATAAATGCCTGGCCAAGCCAGCGATGCCCAAATCCCATACATGAAAAAAAAAGTCAGGTGGAGTGTGGCACCATCTGGTCAAGATAGCGTTAAAGATCAGATCCTATTGGAATTCCTTGTGGGCCAAGAGGAGCTGGAGTGCTCCTCACACAGACATTCAGCCTACCTTCCCCAGCAATCTGGCTGGATCCCGGATCCCCAATCTCCTGCTAAACCCTCCTTCCACTGACTGCCAGGACTCTCCAACTTACTATTCCTGCTGCCAGTCTGTCTGCTCATGTGTTGCGGGGGGTGGAGAGGTCAGCATACAATTAAAAATCAGCAAGTTTATCACCCACTGCCACACACCCTTCCCACTAATATCAATGTCATGATGTCAACACACAGCAATCAACCACTGGACTACAGACAGGGAAAGTAGAAAATGAATCCTTTGACACAGGGAGACTAATGGTGCTGTATCAGAGAGTGGAATTGAGGGTTTAAATCAATCAGCAGAGGTAACATTAAGAGGGTAGCCAGTAACAGGAAGCTCATTGACCAGACCCAAGGCACTGCTGTAACACAAATAAATCCAGAGTGTTTCAAATATATTGTCAAAGAGATCTCAGCAGGTGGTACTCCTCAGACCAGCTGGTGGTTGTTAAATGAAAATGATCATTTTTAATGATTTGGTTTTACAGAGGCAGCAGTTTCTCGACCAAATATCATGTTTTTGTTGAGGTAAACTGCAAATTCAGTGCCATTAGGGTAAGGCACCACGGCTGATATTGTTCCATGAATCTCCTGCCTCGAAGTTATTCTGTGTAATTTTATTCTCCTTAAAATAAAATCGACCCTTCCTGGAATAACAAAGACGTCGTGGCATTTGTTACGGCTTCTGCACAGTACC